>NC_090646.1:484333745-484933745 GCF_040937935.1 Hyperolius riggenbachi
TGCTCAGCAGTGTAGAGAGCATACGAGACACTGTATAGCACTGTGGACAGCATGACAAGCACTGTACAGCACTGTTGAAAACAGAGCAGATACTGTAAAGTACTGCTCGTAGCATAGCAGACACTGTATAGCACTGTAAACAACATAAAAAGCACCATACAACACTCCAGAAATTTAGCAGGCACTGTATAACACTGTTGAAAGCATAGCAGGCACTATACAGGATAAGGGGCATTGTATAGTAGATGCTTCACAGTATAGTAGATGCTACACAGCATTGCACAAGGTATAGCAAAAACTGTATAGCACTGTAGAGAGAATAGCAGGTACTGTACAGCATTGGATACAGCATAGCAGACACTGCACAACCATGTGGACAGCATACCAATTGCTATACAGCTCTACAGAAAGCAGAGCAGGTACAGTACAACACTATTATAAGCAAAGGAGACACTGTAGAGTATAGCAGATGCTGTACGATGGCAAATGGAGTACAGCATAGCAGACTCTGTATAGTACTGTAGACAGCATTGCAGGCACTGTAGTGTAGACCCCCGGTAAAAGCATTGCAGGCATTGTACAGCACTGCATACAGCAAAGCAGGCACTGTACAGGATAGCTTATACTGTACTGCCCTAAAGACGCATAGCATACACTGTATAGAGCTTTGCAGGGACTGGAAAGCATTGCTGAAAGCATTGTACTGCACTGTATAAAGTATAACGAGAACTGTACAACACTGCTGAAAGCATTGGGGGCACAGTACAGCTTACATGCTATTGGTAAGATGCTATCATACCAATAGCAGTTAAGCTGCTGTGCCGAATAGTGCAGATATATGTGTTTGTGTAATGGACATAAGGTCAGATAGAACGTTTTTCTGCATGGGCGCAGTACAGCACTGCAGACAGCATAGCAGGCACTGCACAGGATAGCAGATGCAGTACAGAACTGCAGACAGCATAGCAGACATATAGCACTGGTGAACGCATTGCAGGCAACATCCAGCTCTGCAAGCAGCAAAGCAGACACTACAGCACTGTAGAGAGCTTTGCGGGGGCTGGAAAGCACCGCTAAAAGCATTGCATGCTATGTACAGCATTGCATACAGTACTATACAGCACTCCAGACAGCATGGCAGGCACTGTACAAGATAGCAGATGCAGTATAGCACAATCAACAGCAGGGCCGGGCCGAGGCATAGGCTGGAGAGGCTCCAGCCTCAGGGCGCAGTGTAGGAGGGGGCGCAGAATTAATTCAGCTGTCATACCTAATTGTGTTTGAAGCAGAAAGAAATAAGAAAAGGGGATACATAGCAGTGACTGCAAGCCAGATAACTAGAGATTAAGGTATTGGGGAGGTTGTGGGCCCTGTGGCGCTTCTTAGTCTAATAGCAATCAGTGTGTGACGGCTGGGGTGGGAGGGATGGGGGGCGCACTTTGGTGTCTCAGCCTTGGGTGCTGGAGGACCTCGTCCCGGCTCTGATCAACAGTATAGCAGACATTAAATAGCACCGTACTATGCTGCAGACAGATCAGCAGACATTGTATAGTACTGATGAAACCATTGCACAGCACTACTGAAAGCATTGCAAGTGCTGTACAGCACTTGTGAAAGCATTTCAGGCACTGTACAGCTCTGTAGACAGCATAGCAGTTACTGAACAGGATAGGAGATATTGTTCAGCATGATAGACAACATAACAGACACTGTACAGCACTGTAGAGAGCTTTGCAGGTACAGTTTAAAGCATTGCTGCCACCATAGAGCACTGCAGACAGCACAGCAGGCACTGCACAGGATTATAGACAGCATAGTAGACTAGCATAGCACTAGCGAAAGCAGCGGTAGGGAACCTTGGCTCTCCACCTGTGATAAAACTACAAACCCCAGCATGCATTTGCCTTTATTAATCATGACTGTGGCTATCAGACTCCTGCAATGCATTGTGGGACTTGTAGTTCCTTAACAGCAGGAGAGCCAAGGCTCCCTACCCCTGAGCGAAAGCATTGGAGTAACAGTACAACACTTCAGACAGCATAGTAGACATTGTATAGCATTGATGAGCATTATCAGCACTGTACAGCACTACATGCAGCAGGATAGAAGATGCAGTACTTGTATATTGTATAGCACTGGTAAAAGCATTGCAGACACCATACAGCTCTGCAAGCAGCATAGCAGGAACTGTAAAGCATAGCAGATACTGTACGGCACTGTAGTCAGCATAGCAGACACTGTATAGCACTGCAGAGAGTTTTTAAAGAATTGGAGAGCACTGCTGAAATCAATGCATGCCCTGTACAGCACTGCATACAGTATAGCAGGCACTGTACAGTACTGTTGAAAGCATTGCAGGCACCAAAGAGCACTGCAGACAGCATAGCAGGCACTGTACAGAATAGCACATGCAATACAGCTCTATACACAGAATAGCAGACATTGTATAGCACTGGTGAAAGCATTGCAGGCACTGTACAGCACTGCAGACATGCATACCAGATATTGTATAGCACTGGTGTAAGCATTGTCAGCACTGTACAGTGTACAGCACTTTTGAAAGCATTGCAGGCAGTGTACAGGACTGCAGACAGCATAGCTGGTACTGTACTGGTTAGCAGCTAATGTACAGCACTGCACACAACATAGCAGACAATGTACAGCACTGTAAGCAGTCATGTAAGAACTGTACAACATTGCTGAAAGCATTGCATGCACTGTAAAATACTTTTGACTCTATAACGGGCACTTGATAGCAATGTACACAGAATTTTGCACCACAGTTTTTGGTGTGATTGTTTTTCTGTTTAATTTACTACAATTAAATGGGGCTTTGCAAAATGTATTTTTCCTGTGCACTGTGCGATTCGTAGTGCAAACAAGCTTGAATTGTCCTGTATAGCTACACAGGCAAGGCAGCAGCCATGTTCGGGTCCACACAGTGCACAGCACATAGTATATAGTTCTGGAAATGCAACAAGTCCTGTGTAGCAGTGCGTACAGCATAGCAATTATTGCCCAGCACCATAGATAGTTTGGTGCTGTGCAGCTGTACGATAGACAGTACAGGTAGTACCCCAGACTCTCTCGTCATTGCCAATTAGCAGGCATAACTTCATAGCTCTCGCAATGCTACTCTGATAAGGTGTGTCAACTCTGATAAGGCATGTTAACTTTTATAAGGTGTGCTAACTCTGATAAGGCATGCTATGTGGCTTAGTGAATCAAGCCCCAAGAGTGTTATCCACTATGCCACCATGTTGTCCCTATATACAACAAAAGGTGGTTTATGCAGAATACAGCATAGTCAATGGCACAATATGGAGCAGAGCACCCCATAGCATCTACTGTACATCTGACCTGTGTAGCATATTCCGTACATTGTGGCTAAGGATATATTGTAGAAAAGTGCAGATATTGTGTGATATAGAATTAATCATATGCAGCACAGCTGACATTTTTATATTGTATCAAAAGATAATAGCATTAGAGGTGTAGGTGCTTTTTAAAGCGAACCTGAGGTAAGAGTAAAAGGGAGGCTGCTATATTTATTTCCTTTTATGCAATACCAGTTGCCTGGCTGCCCTGCTGATCCTCTGCCTCTAATACTTTTAGCCATAGCCCCTCAACAAGCATGCAGCAAATCAGGTGTTTCTGTCAATATTGTCAGATCTGATAAGATTAGCTACATGCTTGTTTTTGGTGTAATTCAGACACTACTGCAGCCAAATAGATTAGCAGGGCTGCCAGGCAACTGGTATTGTTTAAAAGGAAATAAATATGGCAGCCTCCATATCCCTCTCACCTTGGATTCACTTTAAATCAGAATGTACTGTAGTTCTGTAAAGTATGGTAGAGCAGTTACTGAAGAGCATAAGCAGAGGATAGCCAACAGATGTTCCTGCCTTGGCCTGCACATAAAATGGACAGACCACAGGGAAGTATTGAGCGTAGATGTTGATAAAACTAGTGAGTGCCTACAAGGGTTTGGAAAGCATTTGTGCCATGAGCAGAGCTTTAAATATTACATAGCTTGGCAGGGGCATGTATGTCGATATTAGAGTTACTGTGATAAAAATGGTCACCTACAGGACAGGGATAGATTCATCAAAACCAACATAAAGAATATTGGAGGAACTGGTGCAAAAGTGAAGCAGTATCTCAGAGCAAACTATCATATTTCAGGTCACCTGAACTGATCACATCATTCTTAAAGCATGCCAATGTGTGAAGTGTGGGGATCTGATACTTACAGGTCTTTCCTCTTTGTTGAGCCTCTCTGTCTTCGGTTCCTGGGTACGAATAGAGCTAGTCAAACAGAAGCCAAAGGAGCGACGCATGCTCTGTCCACTCTACGCTCTCTGTATGTCCGCACTCCCGCCTTGGCTGTGTACAGAAGCCACAGACAAGAGTGTACAATGCATGTGTACTTCAGAAGTGCTGCTCATGCTGTCAGTTCAGGTGTGCTTCAACATAAATGGATTATTAGTTATCACTTCCAATACAGCTAAAAGGCAATGTTTTGTCATTTACTGCATAAAGTGATCCAGGTGAATCACAGTTAAAAGTGCAGCACAAATATAGGGGTTCTGTCAATAAAAAAAAATCTAATATTCAACTACTGTTGAATTAAATTAATAAAACATGTTTTTATGCAGGGGCAATGCTAAAAGTAAGAATTGTTTACTGACCTTATAAGATACACATATTGCTATGCATGTTAAGCAGTTATAGTGTGTCCTGCTTTGAAACAAGCTATTGCACCAGCAGTTTATGTACTTGAGGACATTTCAGCATGAAGCTGTCCAGTAGCTTAGTGCTGAACTTCTAGGTAAAAATGAACTGATAAGTCTGTACCGTGTAAAGCTCAAAAATGCACTGAAAGCTGCCCTGGCAGTGAGCATACTGTTCTCTTCTAGGCATGCAGAATATGACCATGTATACTGGAATCACAATAGTCCAAAAAATATGAATGTGTAAAAGTAACTGCTGCTTCCTGCCTGTCATGGGCAGACATCTGTATTATTTTCAACAGGCTTTGTACTGCCTCACCTGTGTATCATCATTTTTTGTGTGTTACCAGGGAACAAATACTCTTGTACAAATAAAACTTAATCTCATGCTTTTTTAAGTTTTGGATTTAACAGTCATATATTTTAGCGGTTTCAGGTTTTATTGGCCCACTTGGGACTGATTCCTTTTTTTTTTTTTGTGGTGATGGCTGCTTTAAGCTCAGTTTCCTGTTTAGAGGACATTACCCATATATTCCATATATGTCCAAAGCCAAGACAGGCAAAAAGGGCTCGAGAAATTTGGGCGGACCATGCTCCGCCATAGGCCAGAATGTGAATTATGGCTATAGCGGAGCTCTGACAGTAATTTGGGTGCAATCTAAAGATGTAGCCCAAATTACTATACAACAGCGTAATTTCGCCGCCAGCTATACCTGGCAGCCAAATGACGTCTTACCCCCTACGTCCATGTGGCCAGGAGGGGGAATATTAATTAGCACCGCCGGGACTTTTGCAGGAGCAGGCTGAGCGATTTTTCGGTTTTGCCCTGTGCCCTTAATTACATAAATGCGTACAAAGCATTGTATGTGTACTCAGTGACACACGGCTTAACTGTTAAGATGAGTGCAATGAAAAGAGGAACAAAAGTGGAGCAGTTTCATTTTAAAGAGGAAAGCTGATTGGCTCTCCACTTTTGCTTTACTTTTCCTTGCCTTGATGTTGATAAAACTGACAGCCAAGCTAGAAATTCAGATTGCCGACA
The DNA here is from genome assembly GCF_040937935.1 of Hyperolius riggenbachi. Classification (NCBI taxonomy): domain Eukaryota; kingdom Metazoa; phylum Chordata; class Amphibia; order Anura; family Hyperoliidae; genus Hyperolius; species Hyperolius riggenbachi. The sequence goes on from NC_090646.1 coordinate 484,339,521, forward strand.
GCAGAGTGCTTGCCATCACCAGGACAGGAAATGAAAGAAAATCTTTCCGGTGGGGACACATGCAGCAATAAAAATGTGACACAGGTTCCAATCTATGTGCATTCTATCCACCCTATACCATTTGTGTTGTGGTGGCTTTGTGCTATACTTTTCTTAAAGGTTCACTGTGAGAGGCTGATTTACATAATAATGTTAAAGAAAGCCTGAAGTGAGAGAAATATAAAGGCTGCCATCTTTATCCCTCTTTAAAATCAGCAGTTGCATGGTTGTCATGCTTATCTTTTGTACTGTTATACATTCATATCTGCTTTGGTTCATTGATTCAGAAAATGTTGGATGTAGATGATCAGCACAACAGCCAAACAAGTGGTGTATTTTAGGAGGCAGTCATAGTAATAGTATTTTCAATATTTCTCATGCTTAAAGGACAACTGAAGTGAGAAGGATACGGAGGCTGCCATGTTTATTTCCTGTTAAACAATACCAGTTTCCTGGCAGCCCTGCTGATCTATTTGGCTGCAGTAGTGTCTGAATAACACCAGAAACAAGCATGTAGCTAATATTGTCAGACCGGTAATTAATGTCAGAAACACCTGATTTGCTGCATGCTTGTTGAGGGTCTATGGCTAAAAGTATTAAAGGCAGAGGATCAGCAGAATAGCCAGGCAACTGGTATTGCTTAAAAGGAATTAAATATAACAGCCTCCACATCCCTCTAACATCAGTTGTCCTTTAAAGCTTACTTTAAGAGCAACCTATGGCAGGGATTTTCGGATGCAACATTACACAGTGTTTGTGGGTTTGTGGAAATTTGTGACATCACTTCTAATCATACAGCGCCATATTTAGATGTATAGAAAATTAACTGCTAGACAGAAATGTTTCATTGGGGTAATTCAGGTGTTCATATTTTTAAAGGACTGAAATATATTTAAATGATTTTATTCTGTGAGAATAAAATAGGAATGCCATTTCAACCGGTGCAGTGTTTAAGACCTCAAATGTGACATTTTTTCTACTGGATAATATTCATTAATCAGTATGGACCACAATTGTCTAATTCTGGTTCTCATCCGAATTCTAACTCTAATCTGAAACTTTTGTTTCCTTGGAATACTAACTGCAGCCATAAATACAATATTAACTCATTTCAGTAAAAACTGAAATCTCTTTATATCATTCCTTTTAACTTGTACTAAACTTTATCTCCTAACTCCAGCACTCATTTCTTCCACCTTTTGCTTTTCTTCTCAGCTGCACCGTCCGCCCCGTCTCTCTTTCCACTTATTTCTTGCGACACATCTCAGGGAGCGGGCGTCACCCTTGGTTGTCTGGCCAAAGATTTCCTTCCAGAGTTGATCGACTTCAGCTGGACAGATAAGTCCAATAACAGTTTTTCCGGAGGCTTCAAGAAGTACAGTTCTATGTTGCAGCCTGGAGGCACCTATGCAGCCACCTCCCAGATCACAGTGCCATCTAACAGCTGGGAAAGTCGGGACCCATTTTACTGCGTGGCTAAACATTCTCAGAACACCAAGGCTGTCGAACTTGTGAAAGGACAAAGTAAGCATCTTACATTTCTAATGTTTTATTTTTTCCTTATTTGAATAGCAAAAACACATTGGGGCTGATTTACCAAGGCACAAAAATCTGCTAAAAAAATAGAGCAGTTGCCCCTAGCAACCTACCAAAATTTTGTCACTTAAAGAGGAACTGTAGCGAAAAGGGGGGGGGGGGGTAAATCAATACATGCAAAGTGAGTTGTTAAAAAATTGAAGAGAAATCAAGAAATTATTGATATTTGCCATGTAATTTGCTAATATTGTTTGATTCACAATCCACCTGCATTTAATCATCTTTACTACTGGCAGGAATGAAAAAAAAAATCAGACAACACCAACTCCCATTATCTATAACCACACCCCTTAACAATGCCATAGGCTAAAAGGTTTTTTTTTTAAATAAATATACATATGCTCAGAGGGAGATAATGGTTGCTTTGCAGTTGGAAACAGCTATTATGTATAAAAGTTATTTCCCACAATGCAATGAGGTTCACAGACAGCAAACTGTCAGAGCCTAGGTCCTGACATCACACTGTGAAAGGGGATTCACCAAAATATCAGCCATTCAGACCCCCCCTGATGATCTGTTTGAGAAGAGCTGCTGATTGCGATGAAGTTCAATCCTGAGTTATGGTTCCTCTTTAACTGTTGAAATCTAATTGTTTGCCCTCGGCAACTGTCTTACTTTGCTCCAGTTTAGTTGTCGTATTATTGTTTTGATTAATCAGACTACCGGTGTCAGATAACACTTCTGCTAACACCTCAGGTTTGAACAACAAATTTCAAATGTAGTTTTAATGTGCTAATTTGCTTGTGTGCTTGGAGCATACTTATTCACTGAGTCCAACGCAAACCACCGCTAAACACGGCATGCAGGATTTTTGAAAACCACACTGCTACAAACTACATGGATCTGAAATAGACATAAACAGTCAGCTTCCATGCAATGGCAGAAGGTGTGTGTGTGTGTGTGTGTGTGTGTGTGTGTGCGTGCGTGCGTGCGTGCGTGCATACGTGTGTGTGTCCTAGATTAGCTGGAAAATTCATGATGTCTTGAGGAAATAAGTATATGGGAGTTGCCATTGTAATTTTCTAAGGTGCTTCTTCCCTGGTTTAAATTGCTGTTTTTTGCCTTCGGTGACTGACCAATGCAAGCCAGGAATTCTACTCCACTCTGATTTGATTGGCTGCCTCCTTGTTACAGACAGGTGACTTAGAAACTATTAGCATAATGAGATCAGGCTGACAGCCATACACTCGCATATTTAAAAGGTAATAAATGAGTACATTATTTTTCTTTCAGATTTGCTTTAACTCGGCCTGTATTACATCTCTGCACATAAAAGCATCTATTGCTTGACCTCGTGCAAAAAGAATTTGACTGCAAAAGCATTCTGTCTAAACAGCTAAACAACTTTTTCCTCATAATTATAAAAGATTTATAATCAGGCTACAGGGACCACATTAGATAGTGGATGTGAATGGTTGTGCTTGTGAAATACAGTATTTCAACTAACAAACAAAACTGATGACAAAAGGTCAGACTCAGCTAGCTTGCTAACTTTAACAAAGTAACTTTTGTTATTAAAAAGGACTCAACCAGGTATTCATGCAGCAAGTACTTAAGACCTGATCCTCTTAAGAGTCAAGCCCACTCAGTTTTTTAAATTACATATTACTTAAGCATTTGACACATAATATGAACCAGTGATGATCAAATGTTTATCAGGCCACTGAATGTGTCAAGTAAAAAAAGAAAAACAAAATTTGTTAATAACAGTTGTTAACAGTTAAATCTAAAACTCTAAAGAGATGGGCCATCCTGACTTAAAGTACTCCTTACCCTCTTTCCCCCACCCCTTAATTTCTTAATATTGTTTTGTTGCTGGGGCTGCGACTAGCACACAGCACCAACCTCCCCCTTCCTGTGCCCCCTCTAACTCGCATTCTGCTCATTCTACTCAGACTGAGGCAGAATGTCAAATATTATCGGGAAAGAAGTGACAGTTCTTCCTCCCTGCTGTGTGTACATAACTCCGCCCCCTCCACCTGCTGCTTTAGATCCTTATGTGTTACACTGCACACAACGCGCAGAGGAGCTGCGCTGTTTGTGGACTTGTGATAATTGAGATCGGATATTCTTCCGACCTGAATTAACATGAGCCCACACACAGCGCAGCTCCCCTGCATGCTGTGTGCAGTGAAACACATTGGAAACTAAAGCAGCAGGTGAAGTTATGTACGCACAGCGGGAAGGAAGAAGTGTCACTTCCTCCCCGATAATATATGCTGTTAGAACGGGCCAAAGGGGGGTGCTGGATCAGAAAGCATGGTGCTGTGTGCTGTGAAAGCCACACAGCACCAGTAGTAAAATCATTTAAAAGTAAATCCCTACCAGGTCAGCAGTACTTTAAAGTATATTGCTACAATGAGTGCATTTGGGATTGCTCCATACGTTGCTGATGTGTTCAATAGAATTCAAAAGACTTTGTGAACCTGTATACTCAAACGTCTGCTCTCCTGAACAGGCCCAGACCCCAGGACGCCGATAGTAACCATACACCCTCCAATGAAGGATGATCTTGATGCACATCGCAATGGCACCATTGTGTGCATTGCAAGTAAATATTTTCCTAAACCTGTTGAAGTGAGATGGGTGAAGAATAACGAACCAGTTGCTCTGGATGTCAAAACAGAAGAGGCGGTTTTAGACGGGAATGGAGATTTTACCACTACATCCTTTATCACAGTGTCCAAAAATGAATGGGAGTCAGATGCAACATTCTCATGCCAAGTAAAGCATCCTGCTTCTGGCTTCACTGACATGAGGAATACAAGCAAATCTTTAGCACATGGTGGTGAGTTCCATTCATTTTTTTTTTTTTTGTCTCACAAAATGTATGTTTTGAAAAAAAAAATTCAGAATGAATTGGATAATTTATTTTGCTTTGTGACCTCTTGTTATACACAGGACAGGTTTACACACAAATCTTCACATCCCTCCCTATAGTTGTGACAGGCAAGCCAAGTTGCTAGCTAATGGCCTCAGGTGTGGATGTTGGTTTGTAGATTCCTGCAAGTTCCTCACTCAGGATATTGGCCTAATAGTAGGTGTGCCCTGCATTCCACATGAAAAAGCAATGTCCTCTAGATGTATATAGCCAACCATCAGCTTAGGTTGACACATGACACAGTCTACACGGAATAGTAATGTAGTATAATACAAGAAATGTGATGATAGTGAGATGGGAAGCACAATAGAGTAGTGGTTAGCACTCTAACCCTGCAGTGCTGGATTTCTGGTTCTCCATCCCAGCCAGGGCACTATCTGCATGGAGATTGTATGTTCTCTCCATGTCTGCGTGGGTTTCCTCCAAGCACTTCGGATTCCTCTCACATCCCAAAAACATACAGATAAGTTAACTGGCTTCCCCCTAAATTGGCCCTACACCATGATACATATACTACACGATACATACATAGACATACTGTATGACTATGGTAGGGATTAGATTGAGAGCCCCTCTGAGGGACAGTTAAGTGACAAGACAACATACTCTATACAGAGTCGCCGAAGATGTCAGCGCTATATAAATAATAACAATAATGTCCTCTATAATCACGTTATGAATCAAAATTCAAACGCCAACTAATTTCTTGCTAAAAGTGATTAAAAGTCCTATATTTGACAGGGCTATAAAAGAATGCCATAGATCTTTAAAATGTCCTGACGGATTTTAAATAATACCCATTTCCTTCCTTAAAGGGACTCCGAGCTCAAAATAAAAACAAAATTAGTACTCACCATGGGCTTTCTGTAGCCCAGTGTAGGTCGGGAGGTTCCCCGGCGGCGTACTGGCTCTTCTCCCAAGGCCTGTGCTGAAATGGCTTCCCGGGTGTCGGGCTTCTTCTTCCGCATACGTCACGTATGACTTCACACGCTGGCTGCCTCTCACGGCGGCTGGCGTGACAGTACGGCGCATGTGCGGTTTAACCGTGCATGCTCCGTACTGTCACGCCGGCCGCCATGGTGACACAAGGCGGCTGGCGTGTGAAGTCATACGTGACGTATGCGGAAAAAGGAGCCCGACACTCGGTCAAGTGTCGCAGGGCTGGCGGCCGGGAGCCGCTGGGCAGTCATTTCAGCACAGGCCTTGGGAGAAGAGCCAAGACGCCGCTGGGGGACCTCCTGACCTACACTGGGCTACATTGATACTGCCAACTGGGCACTGCGCTAAAACTTTTCACAGAGTGAAATGTATCCTTAGGTTGGTGCTGTAGGATTAGTTACCATAATATTACATATTTTAGCTACATATTACAATGGAGTAGTAGAAATAATTGTGCGCTCTAATTAAGAACAATATTTCAGTTTCAGAACAACATATCAGTTTTTTTATGGATGTATATCACAGAATATTCAATATTTAATCTCCATGGCTGCTCATACACACTTATTTGAGAATATCTTAGAAAGTGTGCTGATTATTTAATGTTTGACTCATGAATCTTCATTAATGTGTGTCATTTTATCACATAAATAATGACTGCTCTTTTATTTAGAATGCCAATCATCTTCAAGTGACATCTCAGTGTATGCCATCCCTCCATCATACGAACAATGGTATTTCGATAAAAATGCACCTCTCACCTGTGTTATTTCAAATATGGCCACTAAAGATGGTTTAGAAGTCTCCTGGTATGTGAATAATGAACCGACACCACTTCCCACTAAACTGAGTGATCCAGTATTTTACGACAACTATACATATACCATCTCAGCTACTGCTACAGTGTGCCCTGAGGACTGGAATCAAAAGACTTTCCAGTGCAAAGTGAAGCATCCTGACCTTCCTGGTCTGAAACAGGTTACGCTCAAGAAAGAGAATGGTACGTTTGTACTTAACTTTAACAGCGATAATAGTCACTATGTAATGATATTATCATGGATGCCCATCTGTTTTAGTGACTTTTATTAAGAAAAAGTCATCTATTAGGGCAACCGAGCACCATTTATGAGGTGTCCTGTTCCACAAAAGCAGTTCCATAGAACATTTAGTGCATTCATTACTTCTTTGTGGTCTTCTTTGACTCACAAAGTTAAAGTGAATGGGAACCGCATTTTTTTAAAAATGAAGCAAACACTTACCTAAGGAGAGGGAAAGCTCTGGGTCGTATAGAGCCTTCTGTCTCCTCTCTCGGTGCTCTCTATCCTGTGCTGGCTCCCCCCACCCCCCCTCCCCCGTTTCAATCCCCCGCCGAAAGGGTATTTGGAAGTCTTCGGGAGCCGTGTCCTCCCAAAGACGTGCGGCTCCATACTGCACAAGCGTGAGCGTGCAAGTGAGCGTGCTAGCGCAGGCGCAGTACAGGGCCACCCTTCTTCAGGAGCACTCGGGCTCCCTGAAGACTTCTGAAGCTTCCTTCGGCCGGGTAAAGCAGTATTTGACTAATTTAGTCAAATACTGCTACCGGGCGAGCCAGCACTGGAACGGGGGGGGCCAGGAGAGGAGCGGGAAGGCTCTATAGGACCCAGAGCCTTCCCTCTCCTTGGGTAAGTATCTGTCTCATTTTTTTAAATGCGGTTCCCATTCACTTTAAAGGAAAAGTTTGCTCAGATGTTAATGTTTGCAGAGATGTTATTATTTTAATTATTAGGACAGATACTATGGGGTGGCAGATTTTAAACCGGCCCTTGCTGCCTGCCACGAGTGTGAGAGGCAGATGCCGCCCAGCCCATCCCTGCGCCTGTACTCTCTCCCTTTCTCCGGGTTTATTTACTGCTGTTACCCATACGGCAGGGAATACCAGCGACATAGGCTGCAATAAAGCTGAACACCACACATACACACAGCGGGAAGGCAGAGAGTAGCAGGCAGCCAGCAGGGGCCAGTTTTAAATGTGCCACCCTGTAGAAGTGTAAAACTCATTGCTGAAGAAAGACAGTTAATGTAGTTTTTGCATGCCATAGTCAGTTAGTAATAATGGTAAGAAAAGCTCTTAGGGCTCTTTCACATTAGGGCAGATTTTGTGCGTTAATGCAAACGGCTAACGTTTGTGTTAACCAAGGTAAGGTGAAAGTCCATAGACTTTCATTTTACCTTTCACACCCGACGCTGCGTTTCGATGCGTTGCGGTTCTGACGCACCCGGGCGCAGTTTTTCGTCCAACGCACCCGCGAGCCAGAGTTTTCCGCCGGGTTTAATTACCTGCTACCGCTGCTGATTGCGTCGCACCACAGATACCCAACGACACGCCACAGGCAGACAACGCGTGCAGGAGAACGGCTCCTGCACGCGTTGTCTAACGTGAAAGAACCCTTAGGGCCCTTATCTACATGCTGCATCACCACGGTTCAGATGCAATCAGGCAGGGAAGGGGCCTAACTCCATTCTCTGTCTTCTACTTCCTCTTCCATGGAGATCGTGAAGGCGCAAGAAGTAAAAATATTTGAGAAGTGTTTTCTTCATAGAAAATAAAATAATGGTTTCAATCAGAATATTGATTCGATTTGGTAATACTGATGAGCCTTGTAGACTTGTAATGAAATGTAATGGCTAACAAGGCCGAATTTATATGGTTTCCACCCTTAGGTCAAGTATGTTGGGGCACCCCCTCCAGCAGCCCCCGCTTTCATGTGTAACATCCATGTGCTTCAGCCCCTCTCTTCTTTGTATAGCTCCTTTGGACATCAGCTTCGCTATTTCATGTGTTTCTCCCCATTGTCAGCCTTCTCTTCCATATGCAGCAACCCTTATTTCATTTCCAGGTGCCCCTTTGGGCTGCTGCCGCCCAAGGCTCGGGCGCTTAATTTGATTATCTGTGCAAATGACTCTTTACAAAGCAGTGAGAAAATTTGAGAAAAAGTTGAGGTCATTCCTACAAGCATAGAGCACCAGTATATAATGCACTTAATTGTGTTCAGAAGCCAATATCTTAAGACAAGAGTAAAATCATTAAAGCAAGTATATTATATTATTGGCCAAGGGCCTTTTTAAGACATCTCAAGGAAACTTTGGTGTAACTATATAACCACTGCAACCTTGTGCCCAGGTCCATTTAACCGGCTTGGGACCACGGATGTAAGATTCTACGCCGCACTCTCGGCTGTCCATCTCTGAGGTGTCATAGAATCCGCGGTCCCGAGCCAATCATTGCTCACTGCAGTCAGTGATTCAGCTGTGACAGCCGAGCTTCCTGCTCTCAGTAAAGAGCCAGTTTCATTGGCTCCTCATCAGGGGATCGCTGTGAGCCAATCACAGTGATTACAAACGCTGGAATGAAAAAAGGCTCTGGTCATTGGGGCCAGAGTCTGCCGGTCTTTATTGAGTCAAAAGCATATTTTACTACCAATTCAAAAATCTTAACACCCATTTATTTAGTCATGCCCAAATAAATTCCATCTAATACAAAACGTTGACGTTTACAGGTGAATTGGGTGGCAAAATTTGCGGTGCCTGGATCTCTCCAGCCAAACAAACTGTGCCCAGTTCACAGGACTGAATAATACCAATCCCCATTAGTACATTAGTAGTCAGTGTCTATAATCTAAACCTAAACACTCTTCCCGAATTTTCTAACATTTTGTTATTCTTTGCTTCCCAGGGGGTAACGTAGAAGCTCCAAAAGTCTATTTATTTCCGCCACACCCAGAAGAATTAAGTAAAAAGGAAACTGCAACCCTTACATGCATGTTAAAGAACTTCTACCCAGGGGATGCATTTGTAAAATGGTTCAATGAGGACAACGAAAATATAACTGACAATGTTATAACCACCGGAGCTATAAAAGAGCAAGACAAATACTTTATGTATAGCAAATTAACCATCAGCACCTCAGAGTGGAATGCTGGGAAAAAGTTCACCTGTATGGCTGGACATGAAACACTACCACTAGGAGGCATCCAAAGGACCACTGACAAAACAGCTGGTAAACCATCATCAGTGAATGTGACCCTCGTTATGTCTGATTCTTCCTGCTAACAGCTTTTTAAACAAAGACCAGATAGTTACTCCTCTTGTTGTTCCTTGTTTAATATATAAAAGAAAAAGGAAGGAGAAGTGTCATCCTGGTGTTTGTTAGTCTTTGTTTTTTGTATATTATCGCCAACAATCCCTCTCTGCATACTGAAAAGTAGAAATAAAAAATCAATTTATAAAACTTTTGTGTTTATGTATGAAATGTGTTTGAGTTGTGTGCTTTAAAGTGGAGCTAAGCACTAATACTAACTGCTGCTATTGCTGTGTCATTGTGCTTTGCCAGGTAGCAGCCTTCTGTGCAGAGACAGTACCAGTGATAAAGTGATGTATGTGGGTACTGCTCACAGTTCATGGTTAATAATATAAGAGTGGGGACATCAGTGTTTCAAATCTTCTAAAACAATCTCTAAGGTAAACTTGTGAGTTCCTAAAAAGAAAAAGTTAGATACTTACCTCAATAGAGGGAAGTCTCTGGATCCTCCAGAGGCTTTCAACGTCCTCCTCCAGACCACCGCTACTGAAGGCGTGCTGTCAGCCTGCACAGTAGCATGAAGCCACTCATGGTGGAAAAAGCTGAGCTTGAGGTGCTCCATGCTACTGCACAGGAGTGCTCTATGCTACTGCACAGGAGTGTCTTGCATCTGTACAGTGTGGCTCCATTGATTGACAGATGGGAGTGTGGTCATGCAGACCATCTTTGACAAGCCCTTATCAAAGAGATTTGGGTGTCCCAACGTTGGTATGGTGAAATGGATGGGGGGGGGGGGGGGGGGTAAGCCTTTGAATAATCTTGAGGCTTCCCTATACTGAGGTAAAGATTTTTACCCTACAAGTACACTTTAGTAATCAGCATAGACAAGCAGTCACCCTGCCTAGACAAAACTAGATTTGGCATGCTAGAGAGTTGCCATGGGTGGGTGTTTCTGTTGGGCAGTTGCTAAGCAACAAAGTTATGCTTCTAAGCAGATGTTTTGCAGTATCACCTGACTGCTTAGGGAAACAACCACACTCTAGTGAAGGAACTAAAATAACCAAGGATAAAAAGCCTTAAAAACCTATTGTAAACTACACTTTTCATATACATTTCATATTTCACTCAAAAATTCTAAAAATGATGCATGTAAAGCACATTGAAAGTAACTCCACATAATAATGTAAGTTTTTAGATGTGTAAAACAACAGATACTTGTGTGCCTTGCAGAGGCGTATCTAGAGGGGTGCAGGTATGAGTGACAGGGAGGCACAGCCATGGGCTTGTGCCATGTGGCTTGTGTCATGGGTGCGACAGCATCATGGGTGCCATGCCTCCTGCTGTGCTGCGCCCAATGCCTGCCCCTGTGCCTCCCTGTCACTCGGGACCTCAGATCAGATTAATGCTGTTATTTGGGTAACATGTCTACTTAATTTATGTATGTAGGGCTCACTTGGTTTAGTTTTAGAAAAGAGGACAGAGAGGAAATAAGATATATGTCCAAAAAAGTAACTATAGCAGTACCACAAGACAATGCTGTTTTCAGAGTGAAAGGGGGCTCTGACTGGGGGGAGGGGGGACATTTCAGTGTTTGCCATAAGCTATATATTACCCAGATATGCCCCTGGTGCCTTGGCAGTAATTCTTACGTTTCCCTTTGTAGTTGAGTAAGTAGAGGGGGTACACATTTAGCAATGCATTTGCATTGAATATTAGTAGATTTGCTCTACGTTTGCAATGTCTGCAGAAGCTTGTTTTAGAAGGCGAATTCTGGATTATCTGCCCTGCAAGTATGATCCTGGAGGGACATTAAGCAGGCACAAAAACAACTTCATGATTCTATGCAACTGTTCTAGACGTACAGAGGGGTCCTTATGTATCCCACTTTAGCTTTAGCCTGTATCTTAACAAGGAGAGTAGAGTAGCGCAGAACTCTTGATCACGTGATGGATTTTTAATGCTCACATTTGTTGGAATCACTTCCTGCTGTAGCATATAATCATCTCCTTCAAAGCCTTTGAAATCTGTCACCTGATCAAGCTGACTGCGCGCTTCTCCATGACCTCAGAAATACCTAAACAACGCTAAATGAGAGTGTAGGACAATATATACTATACATGGGAAAAGCAGCCAGACTAAAACTCTACACTCACCTCACTATGTGTAAAAATAATTAAAAGGACACTTAAGGAAAGTAGGAAAAGCCATTTTTTGCAACGTCTATTGTCCTTAAATGAGGTTTAAATGACTTAAAATGCTGTACATCTGTAACACATGGGCTCTTCATAGTAAACAAGAGTCAAGAAAAATATATACTATACAGTATCTCTGTCTATTTGATATTAAATAGGCATTTTCTCAGAGTTTAGATGGTTTAGAACTGGGAATCAACAGCAAATATTTTAAAAATAGATTTAAAAAGTTCAGAACATTTTTTCATATTAATATTGAAACAAAACATGGGCTTTTTGATTAAAATGTATGTGAAGATCTGAAAAAAAGATCCTTTTCTTGCTCTCAACCTTTAAAACCCTGTCTGACATTTTTAGAGGTCCACATTTATAAAAGTGAAAGTAGGTTTAGTCCCATTACAAAAAGGATTTGAAAAGCTGGGCACCATGGTACCATCATTTCCCATTGCATTAGTTTGCTACTTCTCAAATTCAGAGTGTGGTAAGACATGGAAGTCTATGGCCACCATGCAAGCCTCTGAGACTGTTTGCCAGGTCTAAACTAATGGTACAATGGAACAACTGACAAGGCCCCTTAGGCTTTCACTGCTGTGGTTGTACAACCTTTAAAGTGGACCCGAATTAAAAATACAAGATTTCAGAAATAAAATCTATTTTCTAAATCATAATAATAAATAGCAGCCTTTTTTCAGCTGCATGATGACAAATATCAAATATTTTACATTTATTGGAGGAACCCCTCTCTTCCTTTCATATTGCCAGGACAGAATCCGGCAGACTGGCAGAGTAGGTGGTGTCCGGTAAAGAAGGAATTGCTAATGGCTGCCCCCTGTATAACCCTAGTTATGAAAAGAGAAGGGTGAAAAGCATGCACTGAAATGAATGCTCATAGGCTTGAAGGAGTGTTTATTTATCTTTGTTTGTGTCAGAGTGCTGCAACTAAATATTTTGAATTAAAAAAATGTTTGGTTTGGGTCCGCTTTAAATATTGTTTCACTTCAAGTTTTGTCACTGGCAGCCCCCACTAATGTAACATGAATATGAGGTTTTATGTGTGCTAATGGGCTTACTGTACTAGAGCAGATGTGTGACATATGTGGAAAAATCTGTGCACACTGGTAACAACACAAGTCAAGCTGCATATTGTAGCCAGTCAAGTACTGAGATGCAGTGCAGGCAGGGAAGAGGTTAAAGCCAAGTTCCAATCAAATACCTTTTGGTTTTTGGATAGAGTGGGTAAGGTTCAAGTTGCTCTTTCTCTGTCCTCATTGGAAATAATTACACACACACACACTTCCTGTCCCCAATACCTTTCATAATCTGCCATAGTCATATAATGAACCCTGGGTGTTCTGGAGACAAGATGTAACAGACAAAAATAAACACTTGACAGTAGTTCTAGTTCTTGCCTACTCTACAAGTGCCCTATCTGCTGCCGTATCTGTCCCTGCAGAGTACTATTACCTGCTTCCTGTAGAGTACTATTACCTGCTTCCTGTCAGAACACAAAGTGAAGAAGGCTGTCTGAGATGTGGACATGCATGAAATCCCATAAGTGGTTCTAAGCCTTTGCCATTCTTAATACAATCATACTTTTGATTGGATTGCTTTAGGTGCTTAGTTAACTGTTGAATGGCTGAGAAAAGGTAATATGCAGCTGGATGAGTTCTGTTTCAATGTGCACACAGGAATCAGGTATTGGAAGGCCCCACAGAGCTGTGGAGGCAGGCATGGGCGTATCAATCACCGCTGCTACCCCTGACATTGCAGGGGGGCCCAGAGGCTTTAGGGGGCTCTGCCACCTCCCTCTCCCGGAGTGTAGCCCATTCACTCACAAAAAGCATGTGCAGAAGCGTGTGTAATTATTTCCTGCTTCCAGAGGCTGCTTCACAGCAGAACACTCTCTGCTACCATTCCCAGCTCTCACTCCCATGGGGTTCCGAGACCAAGGGGGACCCATGCTATAATTTTTGCAGGGGGGCCCTATCAAGTATAGTTAGTTATAGTTATAGTTTAAAATACTGTAAACACATTCAAATAAGAAGTACATTTCTTCCATTGAAAAATGAGCCATAAATTAATTTTCTCCTATGTTGCTGTCACTTTATAGTTGGTAGTAGTAATCTGACAGAACCGACAGGTTTTGGACTGGCCCATCTCCTTATGGGGGGGGGGGTCTCAGGGCTTTCTTTATTTTCAAAAGCACTTACTGAATGGCGGTTGCTCCGTCCAACTGCAGCGAGCACAGAGGCTGGCCAGAAACTTTGCATAAATCCTTTTCAGGGAGTATCTTTATAAAGAATAAAGGCAATTTTTGAGAATCCCCCATGAAGAGATGGACTAGCCCAAAACCTGTCAGTTCTGTCAGATTTATACTACCTACTGTAAGTGACAGCAACATGGGAGAAAAGTAATTTATGGCTCATTTTACTCTGGAAGAAATAAACTTCCTATTTGTATGCGTTTACATATGTTTTAAATGTTAACAGTAGTGGTCCTTTAAACAATACTTGTGGCAGGGCACTGTTAAGAACACAATTGGAGTGAGTTCCTTTGAGGCCTCTTTCACAGTGCGACGTTAAAGTCGCACGTTATAAAATATTTTAATGCAGAGTAACGCACAGCAATGCAAACTCTGTGTGACATTCACAGTGCACACGTTGCGTTAGTGTGTAACGTGTAGCGTTATTAGGAAGTGCTGCATGCTGTGCGCTTAGCAATGATTCTGCTGCGTTATGTGTGTTGCACATGCTCAGTAATGTTTTATTTTTTTGTTTGTTTTTTAAATGTTCCACATGCACTGTTTTCACTCCATAGCAAATACATTTTCTAACGTGCGACTTTAACGTTGCACTGTGAAAGTTACATAGTTACTTGGGTTGAAAAAAGACATACGTCCATCTAGTTCAACCAAAGTGTATGTGCATTGCGTTAGGGCTGCGTTGTGTGACCTTAACGTCGCATCAAACGCAAAGCCCTACTGTGAAAGTAGCCTGAAGGTATCTGGCCTTTATATAAAACACTAATTTAGGCTAAAAGTGTGTGTGTGTGTGGGGGGGGGGGGGGGGACAGTAGCAGAATTGAGCTTTCTTTCTTGATCAAATCTCTTACATTTTCTCTTCACTTAGATAACATTATGTCACTAATGCACATAGTTATCTCACCATGCCAGAGCTGTAGAATGTGCTGTTTCTGTGGCATAGGTGCTGCTGTCTTGCTTTCTGCAAATATAGAATGGGCTATTCCCTGCATCTCCCACTAACTTAGTTTTCACTTTAAACACATGACTTCTGCCTGCAATGCTCCATACACCATACGCATGCTAGATGAGAATCGGCTGAGGCGGCAACAAACTCTGCCGATAATCCAGCATGTGTACAGCAGCCCCCGAAGGCTGCTTGGCCAATGATCCCCTGGGTCAGTGATCTGCAAATTTGGCTCTCCAGCTGTTAAGGAACTACAAGTTCCACAATGCATATGCCTTCGTGAATCATGACTGTGGCTGTCAGACTCCCACAATGCATTGTGGGACGTGGTTCCTTAACAGCTGGAGAGCCAAGTTTGCAGATCACTGCCCTGGGTGGATCAGTTCAGCAGAGTGAGGGCCAAGGGTATTGTTTTCCCCTCTCACCCTCCCCACCATTTTACATCACTCCCGTGCAGCTCCATCGGCCCTCTGCCCCCCCTGCATTGCAACAGAACACATTGCTAGCTTGCAGGCTAGCTACGCATCTGTACAGCCTTGGCCCAGCAGTGTCACTCGCGGGATCTGGTCCTGGTCCCCACCGAGCGACATCTATCTAGCATGTGTACAGCCTTAATGTCTCTGAGATAACACCACTTACACAATTGGGGGTTGGGGGGAGAGGTTAATGCAGAGAGCAGCTACTGCAGCTGACTACTAGCAGAGTTGAAAATACAGGAGACAAGTATTTATACTCCTCTTCCACAAGAAAATATAAAAATACCTTTAATTTAAAAAGTGACCTTCAGGGTTCCAGTACACTGCAAACCTGAAGCGAGCTGTAAAGGGAGAGTTAGATACTTACCTATTTAGAGAGGAGGTTATGGATCCCATGGTCCTCGCTGTGTCACCCCCTTCCAGCACTACCCCCCATTCCAATTTTACACCTTAGGGACTCCTCCAGAATGCTTCAGAAACACTCACTTCGTGAGTGCTTAGCAAAGAGAAGTGGATCTGTACTTTGCAGGCCTGAGCCTGGACTCACACAGGAGCAGTACAGATTTGATCATCTTTGGAAGTACTTGGGGACATATTTCCAAAGCCTCCCTGAGGAGGGCCAAAGATGTATTCTATCCTAACATTTGTATAGTGCTTTTCTCCTCAAAGCACTCAAGAGCTGCAGCCACTAAGGGCGCTCACAAGAGCCCATCCTGCAGCGTTAGGAAGTCTTGCCCTTGTGAAAGGCAGAGCCCCTAACCAGTACACTTGCCAACCACCTCCTGCTGTTAAAATAATTTCACTGGGGGGACAGCAGGGGAACAAGGACAAAGAGAGGACCGGAAAGGTTCTATAGGATCCAGACCCAAACTCTACATAGGTAAGTATCTATTTATTTATTTATTTTACAGCTTGCTTCAGGTTAACTTTCAGCACACCTTTAGGGCTCATTCACATGAAGGGCATTCTTGCCCTTTTTTGTATTATTTATGATAGACGTAGCCAAACAGTAGTAAATAAGTTTCAGTGAAGTGAGCAAATTAAGCATTTTCCTTTGCAAAATAAATGTAAACAACCTAAACTATTCTCAGCAAATAATATATATCTATTTTAAAAAAGTAAAAAAAAGGTATATTTAAATGTACTAGGTAAAGCTGCAGTAAACTAATTTTAAGAGTTTGTGTACTGTGCTTCAAATGCTTTGAAACGGTACTTGTATCAGTAAAGCAGTATACTTGCACTATTGGGCCCCTCCTCTCCCCCTTTTAAGATACAGGCATGTCACCCTTTGCATACATAGTATAAGCTGGCTTCTGTGCCTATAACGCTACACTTGTTGCAGTGTTTGTTATCCCTATGCTTCTAAAATGTTTCTATGGCTTTTTAAGCGCTCCCTTGCTTAGCTGACTGTAAACTATCCATTCTCATCATTCCTATGCAGATTTTCCTAACACTTAAAGGACCACTATCACAAAAAAAATAGTACAATTAAAAATGTATGTGTATAAAATGTACATTTCCAGAGTAAAACACATTCTAAATTACCCTTTCATACCTTGCGTTCACTTACAATGGGTAATAAAAAATCTGTCAGGTTTTGGGGGATTCTCATGGGATTATTCATTTTCAAAAGTGCTTACTAAAAATCAGTTGCTCAGTCCAAGTGCCAACACATCATGCAAGCAAGTAAGGAGGTCAGCTGGCCTCCTTTTATAGATGCTTTTTATGGAGTTCTGAAAAGAATAAAGCAAATATTTAAAATTTCCTATGAAGCGATGCACTAGTCCAAACCTGTCAGATATTTACTACCTACTTTAATTGACAGCAATATAGAAAAGTGATTTATAGTGCATTTTACTCTGAGAGAAAAGTACTTCTCATAAATATGTATTTTATATTTTACAATTGCCCATGATAGTGGTCCTTAAACTCTTTTCAGACCATGCCCTTCTTGTCCCTTTAGGACCAGATCCTTTCTTTTTTTAATGCAGCCTTTTAGTGATCACTGTGATTGGTTCACAGTGATCACCTGGTAAGGAGCCATGAAACTGGCTCCTTACCCATAGGAGGAAGCTCGGCTGTCACATGACAGCAGAATCTGCTTCAGTAGCAAGCAGCGATCACCTCACGATTACAATGCATCAGAGATAGAGAGCCGCAGATGCGGTATAGATTGTCACTTCTGCGGTCCTGAGGCCAGTTAAACAAGCACTGCTTCATTTAAGTCATTCCAGAGCTCTCGTTAGGTTCCCTTGCATGCGATTCATTTTTTTAATAGTGTGATGTCAGCGCAGGATCATTTTATCTCACTTACTGTAACTGCACTTCACACTGCAATAAATGTGTCCCACAATGTGAAAACCAACCTTACAATAATGTCTGGTGTGTATTGTATTTGCCCATAAAAAAACAAGCAAAGAGAAGTTCAGTTATACCAAGCAATAGAAATAACTCAATCATGCTGATGTGGCACGTGGATTTTGCTTGATGATGCCAACCATTCCTTCTAGCCTATGTGCTTCATGCATACTTTCATATTCTCAACACAAAAGCCCTAATTCAACTCACTTTTTCACCAAAGTCTTCTCTTAGGACAGTGGTCCTCAAACTAAGGCCCGCGGGCCGAATGTGGCCCCCTAAAGCTTTTTTATCGGCCCCCCACATACAAAATGTATTATAGATGTAGGCAGCTACATCTAAATATTGATGGTCTGCATATAGAATGTAACCAGAAAGCAGTAATTTGCTGGTTTCCAATCAAATTCCACATCAGGTGACACTACTGTCCAATTGGACTGCAGGTTGTCACCTGGGTATGCCTAAGGCTGCATTTCCAGTTGTGCGGTGCGAATTGCCGCGGTAAAAATTCGCATGCGGATGCGAATTTCGCATGCGGGTCTATGCGAATTCGCATGGATGACGATGTATGCGAATTTAACCATGGCAGTGCTGGTGTGCTTTTCCATTGTTTCTATGCCAATTCGCATGAAAATTCACATACCCAAACCTCATGCGAATTTTCTATTAAATACATTGCATGCGATTCGCATAGTGGTATGCGGTATGCGAATTCTGATGGCTCTGCCATGCAAATTTTTTCTGCACAGAAAAACGCGAAGGAATCCTGACAAGTGGAAACAGTCCCATTCACTTGTATTGCTATGCGAATTTGCATGCGAAAAACGCATGCGAATTCGCGATAGTGGAAATGAGCCCTTACTGTCTGGCTGGTGCACAAATACTTCTACATCATTTTATGTACACTCCGGCCCCCCAGCAGTCTGAAGTATGTTGACCCGGCCCTCGACCCAAACCGTTTGGGGACCCCTGTCTTAGGATATCATTTTTCAGCTTCTGTTTGAAATAACTTTTTAGCACTTTGTAATTAAAACAGTATTAATAGTAGGTTAAAAAGTTCTATCAAAATAATTCTGAGCGGTTTCTTGCTTGCTCGTGCCTTAAAAGGCATTGCATTGATAAGATGTAAAAACATTACCTAGGAGTAAACTTAGGAGAAAAATATACTAGTAATGTGATGCAAATTGTATGCGCCTTGGAAATCAGCAAATCAGATGCACAGTACTTATCCGTTAGCCGGGCGCATCCTTTAGGTGGCGACAAAACTCCACCAGAGTTACATCTTTCCCTACTATCCATGTCGGCCTGGAGGAGGAATAGTAATTAGCGCCACCTGCCGGATGCGCCCAGCTAACGGATAAGTACCAGATGCACTTCCTGCCCATTCTGATTAACCTAATACAAAATTGCATACAATTTGCATTCAAACCAGAAATGATTATCATTTAATTGGTCATCGATAATGCCCAGGTGTGTAGTTTAGTTCTATTTAATGGGGCAGTTTACACTAGTATTTAGGAGTAGAGTTTGTCTGGCTACACAGTTATCCAGTATTAGAGTTAGAATAGGCGTCCACAGTAATTCGTACCAAGAGTATGTTATATGCTTAAAGTGGTCTAACACCCAGCATTTCAACTTCGCTTTAAAAGATTGCTTACACCTTCTAAACTATTATGCCAGATTTTTTTTTTAGCAGAAATTCACTGAATGGATTAAACATGACATTTTAGTGCTGCATTTAGCTAGAAATCCTCCTCCTGCTTGCTTGTTTAGTTACAAATGTATCTATCTACAATGTAACAAACAAACACTGCTCTGAGAGAACAAAGAGGGCTTTTCAAAGGTAAAGGTCTATTTGTATTCCAAATAAAGATACATTTGTAACTAAAGATAAGAACGGATGCGGATTCCTAGTTAAATCCAACACTAAAATGTCATGTTTAACCCATTCAGTGAATTTCTGCTTAAAAAAAATCTGGCATAATAGTTTGTAAGCTGTAAGCAATCTTTTAAAGCAAAGTTGTAATGCTGGGTGTTAAGAAGTATAAAAGTATTTTAGCTTAAAGGGAGCCTGAAGAGAGAGATATGGAGGCTGCCATATTTATTTCCTTTTAAACAATACCAGTTGCTTGGCAGCCCTGCTGATCATTCTAGAATCAGTAGTGTCTGAATCACACACCTGAAACAAGCAGTGGCATGGCAATAGGGGATGAAGAGGTTACGCCCACACCAGGGTCCCTGGACCAGAGGGGCCTACTAGGGGCCCTCCTTCATCCATCTCATTAGCTTTGCATTGGTGCTATGCTGGTAATGAACACCTTTATATGCGATTTGAATAGTAGTAATCCTTAACTAACCGTTTCCTTACTCTGATTTCACCTCTGACACTGCAGCTGTCCTTGGTAGATTTTGGGACTGCATATCAATAAAGTGCTTAGGGCCCCATGTAAAAGTCAAACCGGGGCCCCAAGCTCTTCAGCTTAGCCACTGGAAACAAGCATGAGCTAATTTTGTCAGATTTTTGTCAGATACATCTGATCTGCAGGCTTGTCCAGGGTCTATGGCTAAAAGTATTAGAAGCAGAGGATCAGCAGTACTGCCGCCAGGTGACTGGCATGGTTTAAATTTAAATAAATATGTCAGCCTCCATATCAATCTCACTTTAGGTTACCATTAAATAATTTTTAGGCAATTTTTAGCGTTTAGGGTTTCTCCTGGTGTCAGACAACCTGCCTCAAGGCTAGTAAAATGCCCTAAAAATACTACTTCCCATACTAAGAAAACAGGGGTCACTTTTTAGCCATTATAAGATAATAATGATATCAATGACAGTGTTAATAAGGCTTAACAAATAGGGTCCTTTCACACTGAATCTATTGCTTTCTGTTGCAAAAGACTATATAATCCTATCCCAATACGATGCAATGATATTCTTACGGTATGTTCACATTGGGGGTGTTGCGACTTGTTCCATCAGATGATCAGAGGGAATGCACTGTTTATAGTGGCAGTAAAGAATACTTCCATTTTATAGCATGCTTTACTGTATGGTCGCACCACACATCTAATGGGCAGTAGGACTTTTCAGCGCTGCTGTGATGGTATTGCAATGGAACCTGCACAGTGTGGAAGGCTCCATAAATGTCTGCACTGCAATCAGCCTCTTTTCAGTCAATATGTCCGCATGTGTGTGCTTATATGTGTAAATGTATAAATGTGTGTGTGTTAGTCCATGGTGTCTGCAACAATCCATAGAGGTAATTCAGTCTTGTTAATGGTAATCTTTTTGTCTTTATTCCCTGTAAAGACGATGATGACGATGCAGATGACAATGATAACCTCTGGGCCACAGCTTCCACATTCATAGTGCTCTTCCTCCTTAGTCTCTTCTACAGCGCAACTGTCACTCTGTTTAAGGTGCGATTCACTGAATTTAAAGACATAATTAAGAAATAAAGTAAGTTGTGATGGATATTCAGAACAGATAGTTGTTTGTAACGGTGATCTGTTGGTGACTCTGGAAGGGCTGCTGCACACCTAAAAGCGCTAGCAGAATGGCAAACGCTAAGCGTTTTTGGAAGCGATTTTTCAGAGCGATTTCAGACATGGGCCTAGCGATTTTCTAGGTATGCCTAGCGATTTCTGAAGTGTTTTGGTGTGGCAATTTTTAATTTATTGTACAGTTTGAGCTGGAAGTGAGCAGCTTTTAAAAAAAAAACGCTTGGAAAATCGCTCTGTTCTAACATTTTTAGAGTGATTTTCCACTTTTATTTTTAGAGTGATTTTCCACTTTTCTTATACTTAACATTGATGCTGAATCGCCTCAGGAATGCTGCAGGACCCCCGTTTGCTTTTGGGAAAAAATCACATCGCTCTGGTGTGATCCATCCCATACAAATACATTAGCCAAGTGCTTTTCAAAAGCTTTTTAAAAGAGTTCAGAAGAAGCGCTCTTGGTGTATCTTTAGGCAATAGGATTAGGGATGGTCAAGAGAGATGCAAATAATTCTTAGTTGATGCAGGATTATGCACATTTTGTATGCAAATTTATGCAGCTTGAAAATGGCCCAATCAAATTTTAGCTCGGCAGGATTCCTTTGGTTCAATTTCAAGCTGCATAAATTTGCATACAAGATTTGCATTATACTGCAGTAACTCTAAATTATTTGGATTTCATTAACCACCCCTATCCCCATAGACATATTGGCCCTTTTTAAATTCACTTTTTCTCCTAAGTTTTCTCCTAGGTGACATTTTTTTAATAAAATACCCTTTAAGCCAACAGCAAGCAAGAAAATACACAGAATATTTTACCTGCTTTTTCAATTGCAGAGTGCTAAAAAATTAGATGAAAATGTATCTCCTAGAACAAAATGTTGGAGATAAAGTGAATTAAATAAGGGCCATATAGGACTGAATATGCTTTCAGCCATCTTCATTTATTAATCTTCAATTTCATTCGCTGGGATTAAACTTCAGTATAAATCAGGTTAAAAACATAGAAAGCTATCTACTGAAGTCAAATACAGAAACTCTAGTTTTGTTAAAGGAGTGTTATAAGTATATTGTATATTGATTTTTTTGCAGTGTTAGGGAGTCTTGCCCAAGTGCTCCTTACTGAATAGGTGCAGGCCTACTGAACAGGAAGAGCTGAGATTCAAACCCTGGTCTCCTGTGTCACAGGCAGAGCCCTTGACTGTTAGGGCCCATTTCCACTTGTGCAAATCTGCATGCATTTTCTGCATGCAGATTCACATAGACAATACAAGTGGATGGGACTGTTTCCACTAGTCAGGATTTCTGAGCGTTTTTCTGTGCAGAAAAAAATCTGCACGGCAGAGCCATCAGAATTCGCGTACCGCATACCACTATGCGATTCGCATACAATGTATTTAATAGGGAATTCCCATGCGGTTTTGGTATGCGAATTCGCATGCAAATTCACATGCAAATTCACATGGAATCATTGGAAAAGCACACAGGCACTGCCATGGTTAAATTTGCATACATCGTCATCCATGCGAAATTCGCAACTGCATGCAAATTTTTAGCGCGGCGATTCCCACCGCACAAGTGGAAACGGACCCTAACACTATCCAGCTACAAGATTAGAGACAGATTTTCTTCTGCTGATAACGTGCCATTATGGGCCACTCTATAACTTTCCCATAAGGTTCTGCTGTATAGGAAAATGCATAACACTATGGCTAATGGACTCTCCCATAATTCCTTGCAGGAGGGGAGACTGCATTACTTATTTCAGAAGGGGGGGCAGGGGGTGATGGAGGGCTCAGCTCACAGCTATCTAAGCAGGAGATAAACAATAGAAATGGCCTGAACAGTTGGCCGGTGAGCAGTATTCTGCGAACAAAGGCCTGTTCGCCATTCGTGTAGAACGTAGACATTGTTTTCACATTTTTCCTATAGACTTTAATGGAAGGTGAGCGGCCACCGACTTTAACGGTTAATAGCAAAGGCCCCTTACATGCTACAAACACAAATTTGGGATGTGGAAAGGGACAGTGGGTACAAAAGGAAAATCGTATTTAAAGTTTCAAAGGAAAAAAATTATACATTTAATAGCGGTAAATGACAGATAATGTAGCAAACCTAACGGCAGTGTAAATTTACATATATCAAAAGAAAGAGCAATGAGTTTCCTGATGGGGTTTCCAGGGGATCTGTTCGCAGTGTGTACGAACCCCTGGAAACCCCTCCAGAGCTTCAACGCTTTGGCCAGGGATCTATACAACCACAATTGGATGTATAAGATCCCTGGCATATTTTCCTATTTTTTTTAAATTTTGTTTATGTTCAGAGGGTGATACATTTTTTTAAAAACAAAGTGGAGTCCCCCTACCAAGCCTTTTTAACCCCTTGCACCCCATGCAGGCTGGGATAGCCAGAATGCAGAGCCCCGGTGATACATTGACAGAACCCTGTCTGTATGTGCTTATATATTTTTAACCCTGGGAAGAATTTGGTGAGATATTTGTTAATTACCAAAAAGTAGGCCAAGTTGGATGACCAAATGTTTTTTGCCAACAAATACCTTTGTTGCTTTTGTAGTGCATTGACATGCTAATAATATTTACATTTTCTTCTCATCACTACAGGTAAAATAATGCTGTTAGAAGATGAAGTTTACATTGTGTACCAGAAGAAGTTTCTTTCATGTGTACATGGGATATTTGGCAGACCTGTATATATCAGCCGCATAAATACTTCCAGCAATGAACATCGTACATAATATCATCTGTTAAAGATTGAGATGCTTTTCCTGATGATGTAAATTAAATATGCTGATGTGAATGAAATAAAGTTGTGTTATATTAACACAAGCATGGCCGTCTTATTCCTTTTTTTTCCTGCGCGACCACCGAAACAAAAAAATCTTACCGATTCAAAAGCGTATCTTAAAGGAAACCTTTTGAGAAAAAGTGCCCAATTGGGGTACTTATCTTAAAGAGAATCTGTATTGTTAAAATCGCACAAAAGTAAACATATCAGTGCGTTAGGGGACATCTCCTATTACCCTCTGTCACAATTTCGCAGCTCCCCGCCTCATTAAAAGTGGTTAAAAACAGTTTTAAAAAGTTTGTTTATAAACAAACAAAATGGCCACCAAAACAGGAAGTAGGTTGATGTACAGTATGTCCACACATAGAAAATACATCCATACACAAGCAGGCTGTATACAGCATTCCTTTTGAATCTCAAGAGATCATTTGTGTGTTTCTTTCCCCCTGCAGCTATCTTCCACTGAAGTGTCAGGCTGTTTCTTACTGCAGAGTGCAGACAGCTCTACCCGTCTGTAATTCCTCAGTATGTGAAAGCCCAGCCAGCTTAGAGGAGGATTTATCCAGCTTGTAAAAGATAAGAGAGAAGAGAGAAGCTGCTCTAATCTAAATAATACACAGGCAGTGTGCAGAGAGGGGCCTGGAGGGGGGAGATGCATCACAGAACCACAACACTGAAGAACTTGGCAGCCTTCCAGACACAGGCTGACAAGTCTGACAAGAGAGAGATACATTCATTTATTACAGAGATGGTGATAGTAGAACGTGCTCTTTAATAGAGGAAAACTGTTGGATCATCCAGAGGTTTACCCCGTCTTCCTCCGCCCAGCCATTCCAGCGCTGTCCCCTGCACAAAATGGTTTGCACCTGTGCAGTAGCACGGACTTGATCGGGCTAAGCTTATTTCACCGAAGCCCGAGTGAGTCCGTGCTTGGGCAGGAGACTGCACTGGATGGGCGAGGGAGATGGGGGCTGCATCTGGAGGATCCAGATCCCTCGTCCGAGGTAAGCATCTAACTTTTTCATTTTTTTAATTCACAGGTTTAAAATTTAATCATAGTAAAGAGAAATCTGTACGATAAAGTGTAAACACTCTCGTAGGGCTCTTACACACTGCACTGGTTGGAAGTTATCATTTTCCTGGCAATTGTTCTGCTAATTCATGTGGGAAATTTAGTGAGATGATGGTGTAAATTGCGAAAAAAATGTATATTTTTGCTGTACTAGTTGCTTTATTTCACTGATGCACTCCTGATCAAATTAATATATTTTTATTGTCAGCATTTCCTCTCCTTTGATTAAGTTCAGGACCTTTGGCTACAAATACAAATAAGATACAGTGGTGGGAAAAAGTATCGGCCTCCCACGCAAATGAATTACTACTGCATTCTTGTATTCTGCACAATTTCTGTTAATTAAAGCAGCAGGGACAGTCATACTATCTCAAGAAAAAAGACACATGTATAAGTCGATAAATACTTGTTCTACTTACATAATAGATGTATTGTGCTGTCCACGTTTTGATTTCAGTTAATTTTATATAGTAAATAAAGAAAAAACTGTTTCAGGCATTTCCCATTTTTACTGCTTCTGACTGAAGCCAATCCTGATGTAATTTCTTCCCTTCTTCCCTTAGGCCTCGTTCACATCTGTTGCGTTGAAAAATGTGTAAAAGGGCGTGTTAAAAAGGGCGTGTGCGCTCTTTAGGGCGCATTTCAGTGCATTGCGTTGCTCTTTTTTAAGCCCGTTTTTCTTATTGTAGCAGTTGTCAATAAAGCTTTGTTTTCATAAGTAAATGTATTTTTTTTCCAATTAGGGGTAAAAAATGCATGCGCTTCTACGCGCTTGTATGTGCTTCTATGCACTAAAAAAGCGCACCAATTCACTTGCATTGATGTGCGCTTTACAGCTCAACACACAGAAATGCATGCAACCTTACTTTTTTGTAACGCTGCTCAGCGCAGCCCATAGATGTGAACTAGGCACATTTAATTACATAGGAAAATCAATACCTTGCTAGACGCACAGGGCAATGCGCTGTGAAAAGTGCACAGAAACGTCCCTGATGTGAACAAGGCCTTACTCTTTTTTTTCTCTTAGAAACTGCACTGTCATATCTAGTTTGCTTTGAGCATGTGAGCACAGCAAAGTATAGCGTATTTCAGCAGCTTCTCCTTCCTCAGCCTGTCACACTGAACTGCCCTCAGCCAATCAGTGAAGAGCAGGAATGTGGGAGGGGAAATAACAAGCTTCCCTCTCATCTGCAATGTACCCAATAGAGCCAGGCTGACTGAGCTAAGATTTATTACAGCAGAAACTTTTATGATTATATTGGAGTGCTTGCAAGGCAGGGTTAGGTTGTAAATTACATAATAAACACAGAGCAGTGAGTAAATGGAATTTGATTTTATGGCTGACGATCCCATTTTAAACAAAATGTAATATTTCAAGCATGAAGCTTGTGCATACTCATAGTCAAATTTCAAGTGAAGCAACTGTCCGTAGCAGCCATTAGGTCCTACCAGGTATCCCCATTTTTGTGGCAATACAAAACTCCTGATTAACGGCAGTAACTGTATAAAAAGGTGCTCAGTTACATTACGGTTTTATAGCAGTTCTAATTAGTGGCTTTCTAGCTGCTCAGTAAATTGCAGCTGCTCAGATAAATTACAGCTTTACGGTTCTGTATTTAGCAGCTTTTAAAGGCTTTGGGTAAACTACTGTTTTAGAGCCTCTGTAGGTGCTGTAATCAGTGGCTATTGTAATCAGTGGCCTTGGGTAAATAGCGGCTTTATATTGGGGAATATTAGCATGATTACTGATATTCTATGGCATTTCCTGGCACCCATTTTACTTGCAAAATTAGAATAGCGCCTTTATCCGGTGCCCTTTTTATCGGTCGCTATTTTTAAACGTACATCCACCAGTAAATGTCACAAGCATTCTGATTCTGGTTCTTGCCAACTGCTTCACTTTTGCTCCATTTTTTGCACCTGATAAATCAGACCTTGTGAAACCTAAAACCATACTAAACCTTACAAATGACTCAGTCCTGTCTCAGACAGGAAGTGACTACATTGTGACCCTCACCCCTTTTTATCTCTTTCTTGCTCTCAGAAGCCATTTTCTGCTAGGAAAGTGTTTTATAGTTGGAATTTCTTATCAGTGAGGGTCACACTGTAGTCACTTCCTGTCAGGACTGTCAGGAGTCAGGACTGAGTCAGCCATTTACATACCTGATATTAAACTCGTTCAGGCAGCGAAAGAAAAAAAGGAACACAGCATAGTTATTAGTGTGCTAGGCACTGTACATACCCATGTCTATCTCATGTCACATGTCACTTCAGGTATCCTTTAATCTGGGTGCTTGTGTGCGACTTGTAATTTGGGTGCCACATAGACCACATTGTTGAATGCGGCTATAGTGGTGCCCAGTGCATAATTTGGGTGACGGAGATTAGCTATGAAATAGTTAAACTCCAGCTAATAGCTAATTGCTAAGGAGTAAAAAAGTATATATAAAAATGATTCTATTAATCACATATTAGAAAAACTGGCTGAACAAGGGATTTAAAGCAACCCTAAGGCTGCTTAAACATTAAGACGCTACAGGCGCACGTTGGTGCAGCCTGTAACGCTCTCCCAACGCACAGCAATGTAACACAAGTGGGCTGTTCACACTGCCCACGTTGCGTTACATGTAATGCTGCACGTTCTTCAGAAAGTGCAGCATACTACAGCGTTACAGCGGCTTAAGCCGCGTTAGACTGTCTGCATATGCTCAGTAATGTTGGGGAGGAGCGGAGAGCGGCCAGGCACATGGCTAATTAATATTCACTGCACGTTGTGACGTGCAGTGTTTACTTCCTGGAGCTGCCGCTCTGTGCGGCGATTGGCCGGCGGGACCACGTGATGCCACATGCGTCCAAGAGTACGCATCATGGCCTCACGGACGCCAGTGTGAGCTGCACAACGCGGCTCACTCTGACGTCCACAGCAGAGAGCACCAGGCCTTGCATTAGGGGCACGTTATGCGACCTTAACGTAGCACCTAACGCAACGTCTTGATGTGGAAGTAGCCTAAAGCAAAAAAAAAACTTATGGTATAATGAATTGTATGTGTAGTACGGATAACAAATAGAGCATTAGTAGCGGAAAAAAAAGTCTCATATTTTTCTCTTCAGTTATATAGCTTTTTTTTTATAACATTGCATCAGTCTGTCATATTTGCAGTTTAGAAACCACACTCTGTCTTTTAAGCCATAACACAAAGCAGAAATAATGATCCTTTGAACTGTCCTGCAGTAAAACGTTATCTGTAGCTGTCTTTCATTATTTCTTGGCTGCTTAAGTGCTTCAGAAAACAGGACTGTATTCGACCCAGTGAGTCGATGTGCTCTGGGAAGCTATTTTGCATAGATAACTGATTTTTTTAAATCTTCCTGTACTGGAAACAATGTGAGACTCCTTTCCTTGCTTCTAATGTTCTATTTCTTAGCTGAACTACACATTATCTCTTAAACTACATTGTTTTTAGTCATGCTATCTGAGGCTTTTACATATTCTTTGTAAGAGGAAGAAAAATGCTGGGCTCTGAGAAATATTTTGTTGAAGAGATTTTGTTTGTTCCATGGCATTCTATCTTTTATATTTCCTAATTTTAGGTATACTGTATATACTGACCCGCATATAAGCAGAGGTACCCACTTTTCCCTTAAAACTAGGAAAAAGTGTTTGACTCGCATATAAGCCCCCTCCCCAGTATAGCCCCGTTCACTGTATGAATACAGTATGACTGAAGATGAAGTGTCATTTACAAACCAGACTGGTGTGTATTAACTATGGTTAATAAAGAGAATCTGTACTCTACAATTCTTACAATAAAAAGCTTACCATTCTATTCATTATTTTCTCCTGGGCCCCTCTGTGCTGTTTCTGCCTCTTCCTGCTGCTGCAATCCTGGCTTGTAATTGCCATTTTTAGCCAGTGTTTACAAACAAAAGACATAGCAAGTGATAGGCTGAGAGTAGCTCAGAGTGTGAATCATACAGAGTGTGGAGGATGCCTGGAGAGGGTGTGTATAGCTTCTATCCAATCACAAGCAGCACAGCACAGCACATTCCAGCCTGACTGCCTCAGCCCAACAGAGCCGACAGAGGAGAGAAGATTCGATCATATAACAGAGATAATACAGCCACTGTGCAACAAGGAAAGGCTGCAGTTAGACAGAGCACATTAGAACAGGTATAGGAACTTATATAGGAATAGGATAGAATAGGATAGAAGAAATATGGATGAAAATTTTGTTACAGAGTCTCTTTAACTATACCAGGAGGGTATACATAATAAAAAATGGCCAATTACACACATATAAGTAAAAAAACAGGCAATTCTCCTATTGTCTCTCGCAGAAATAATAAGCAACGTATATTGGTAAGGTATATACATAAAGTGCAAATGCTGTGAAATAGGAGCAATAATATTGCATGTAATGTAAAATACTTTGCACAAGGTGATATTCAAGTAGAATGACATGGGGGTTTAAACCAATATAGATCAAGAAACCAACAACCCCCAAACTAAATAGTGCCAAGAGGGATGACTCTTACCAGAAATATACGCTGAGAAGAGCCACCAGGACCCCGGCTTTTTGCAGGGGCTGCTGTATGCGTCAGTGTATCTACTGACCTGTTCTGTGCCCCTGGATGCAGCAATGATATGCTGGCTGACACTGGTGCTGAGCAGGCTTGCGGGGGACAGAGGATCATATCGGTTCCTGGTGCCTGCCCTGAAGTGAATTGGATTGCCGGACGGGAGTGGATCTTGCAGGGGCAGCTGTAAAATGGATGCTTTCGCCATCCCTGTTGCAACATGCTTCCCTGCATGTTGGTTCAGATGGCCGGAAGAAAGCTCTTTTGACAGCGGAAGTTCAGATGGCCGGCGGGGTGTGCAGTACGTAGCGTGCAACATTGACGTCAGTGCCCTGTTTATCTGTGTGTCATTCCTAGAACGCCCTTTAGCGGAACTTTAGAGATGACGTGGGTGAAGAGGGCACTGACATCAACGCAGCCCGCCGGCCACCCGTACTTCCGCCATCAGATGCGCTCTCCTCTGGGCATACGAACAAACATACAGGAAAGAATGTTGTGCCAGGGCAGACGCCAGCATCTTATGTAAAGCAGCCCTGCAATATCCGCTTCCCTCCGGCCATCCGATCCGCTGTAGGACAGGAACCGATCTGATCCATTGTCCCCCGCAAGCCCGCTCAGCTCCAGTGTCAGCTGCCATATCAGTGCTGCACTCCGCACACATCCAGGGGCACAGAACAGGTCAGTAGATATACTGACACATACACATCAAATTGGTGACTCGCATAGAAGCCGACACCCCCACTTTAGGGCCACTTTTTTGGACCCAAAAAATGTGGCTTCTATGCGAGTATATACGGTATGTCCTTCCTAGTTCTTAAAGCAGGATTAAACTCTTACATAGCATTCAGTCCTATTTTTTATTACCCATATAGGTACCATATTTGCTTACAAGTATTATTATCCGTTTACTAATTACAAGTTCACAAAGTACAGTTCATCTGCTCTAAAAGCTGCCGTTGTAATTTATTGCATAGCTGCTGTATATATACATTTTAATGTATCCAGTGAGAATGTGTCTTCTCCTGAGTACACTTTCTGCTTGTATCCAGATGAAACACTGCTAGCAATGTGTACTAATAGTGGCTGATAGGAAAAAAACAAACACAATAATATAATTGCTTCCTCAACTTCAGCATCAGTGCTAAGCCTCCCACTAAAAAAGAAAGGGCTGTGTTTAACTGTTTGAATGCTGTTCTGCTTCCATTTTTTTCCTGGTAGTAGCTTTTATTAAGAATGTTGTAAAGAAGACATGCTGAGTTTCATACCCCTTTTAACTGATGGAATCATTTGATTAAGTGTATTTTACAGACAAATGGTAAATACATTAATTTGCAAATATTGTGTGTGGGGGGGGGGGGGGGGGAATTGAAATTTTTTTTTTTACATTTTAATAAAATCTAAATTTAAAGGGGAACTGAAGAGAGAGGTATATGGAGGCTGTCATGTTTATTTCCTTTTAAGCAATACCAGTTGC
Source organism: Hyperolius riggenbachi (assembly GCF_040937935.1). Lineage (NCBI taxonomy): Eukaryota > Metazoa > Chordata > Amphibia > Anura > Hyperoliidae > Hyperolius > Hyperolius riggenbachi. The sequence continues at coordinate 484,370,689 of NC_090646.1, forward strand.
CTGGCAGCCCTGCTGGTCTATTTCATAGTTACATAGTTACATAGTTATTTTGGTTGAAAAAAGTCATACGTCCATCGAGTTCAACCAGTACAAAGTACAACTCCAGCCTGCTCCCTCACATATCCCTGTTGATCCAGAGGAAGGCGAAAAAACCCTTACAAGGCATGGTCCAATTAGCCCCAAAAGGGAAAAATTCCTTCCCGACTCCAGATGGCAATCAGATAAAATCCCTGGATCAACATCATTCTGCCTTACCTAGTAATTGTAGCCATGGATGTCATTCAACTCAAGGAAAGCATCTAAGCCCTCTTTAAATGCAGGTATAGAGTTTAGCATAACGACTTCCTGTGGCAATGCATTCCACATCTTAATCACTCTTACTGTAAAGAACCCTTTCCTAAATAAATGGCTAAAACGTTTTTCCTGCATGCGCAGATCATGTCCTCTAGTCCTTTGAGAAGGCCTAGGGACAAAAAGCTCATCCGCCAAGCTATTATATTGCCCTCTGATGTATTTATACATGTTAATTAGATCTCCTCTAAGGCGTCTTTTCTCTAGACTAAATAAACCCAGTTTATCTAACGTTTCTTGGTAAGTGAGACCTTCCATCCCACGTATCAATTTTGTAGCTCGTCTCTGCACCTGCTCTAAAACTGCAATATCTTTTTTGTAATGTGGTGCCCAGAACTGAATTCCATATTCCAGATGTGGCCTTACTAGAGAGTTAACCTCCCTGGCGGTTAATTTTTTTTGCCAAATTGGCAAAAATCCTTTTTTTTAATTTTTTTTTTTTGTTTCATGTAAAGCTACCAGAGTGGTAGCTACATGAAACACCACTAGAGGGCGCATGTGTCCCTCTAGTGCGATCGTCGCCGGCATCAATAGCAAACAGGGGAACGCGTATATAACGCGTTCCCCTGTTTGGCTTCTGGCGACGATCGGGATGACGTCAGCCGACGTCCTGACGTCAGGCACACCCGATCCAGCCCATAGCGCTGCCCGGAACTCATTGGTCCGGGCAGCGCAGGGCTCTGGCGGGGGGGGCCCTCTTTCGCCGCTGCGTGCGGCCGATCGCCGCAGAGCGGCAGCGATCAAGCTGTGCGCGCGGCTAGCAAAGTGCTGGCTGCGCGAACAGCACTTTGAATGGGGCAAATCGCCCCAGTAGAGCCGGAGAAATCCTCCTGCACGGCATAGCCCGAGCTCAGCTCGGGCTTACCGCCAGGGAGGTTAAACAGGGGCAATATTATGCTCGCATCTCGAGTTTTTATTTCCCTTTTAATGCATCCCAAAATTTTGTTCGCTTTAGCTGCAGCGGCTTGGCATTGAGTACGATTATTTAACTTGTTGTCGATGAGTACTCCTAAGTCCTTCTCCAAGTTTGATGTCCCCAACTGTCTCCCATTTATTTTGTATGGTGCTAGACCATTGGTACGACCAAAATGCATGACTTTACATTTTTTAACATTGAATTTCATCTGCCATTTATGTGCCCATATAGCCATCCTATCCAGATCCTGTTGCAATATGACACTATCTTCCTGAGAGTTGATGATTCTGCACAATTTTGTATCATCTGCAAAAATGGCAACATTGCTCACTACTGCATCCACTAGGTCATTAATAAATAAATTGAAGAGCACTGGACCCAGTACAGACCCCTGTGGTACCCCACTGCTAACAGTCTCCCATTTTGAGTACGATCCATTGACCACAACTCTTTGTTTTCTGTCCATTAGCCAGTTCCCTATCCAAGCACACAGACTCTTCCCCAGTCCTTGCATCCCCAACTTTTGCACCAGACTTTTGTGGGGAACAGTGTTGAAGGCCTTAGCAAAGGTCTTAGCATTTCTCTGCAGTAGTATCTGAATTAAACCAGAAACAAGCATGCAGCTAGTCTTGTCAGATCTGACTTTAAAGTCTGAACCACTGAAACACCTGATCTGCTGTATGCTTGTTCAGGGGCTATGGCTAATAGTATTAGAGGCAGAGGATCAGCAGGGCTGTCAGGCAACTGGTATTGCTTAAAAGGAAATAAACATGACAGCCTCCATACACCTCTCTCTTCAGTTCCCCTTTAAGCAACAAAGCCATCGCCTCCAGAACATTTTCAACTCTTTATCTTCTCATACAAACTGATACTGTCAGAATGGGTGTGGAGCTTCGCTACCTGAACAATACCATCCCACATGGTCCAAGACATCAGTGAGTGCTCTGCAAGAGTTTGAAATTCTACTCTTCTCTTGTAAAGCACCCTTGTCCGATATCAAGGACAAAAACCACATCTCTACCTCTGTTGGTCTGAAGCAGGTGGGGGTAACTACTCCTCCTCATGTGGCACTATGTCCCGTAGGACTTAGCACTGCAGAAGTTAAAAACAGCATTTTATAAGGTGGTATTTCTGGTTAATAAGGTGGTTTATCTTGGAGGCCATTATTATTGTTTAAAAAGAGTGCTTACAAGGAGGTAGTAGCACTGTAGGACTGCCTTCTCTTGCAAAATACACTCTATGTCACCCAAGAACCATGTGGGCTTATATTGTTGGTATGGTAGAGCCACTTGCCTGCTGCTTCAGCTGTTCTAACCAAAGCGGGAAAACAAGGGCCTTGGAGCCCTTTAGGAAAAAACAACGACACCGTAGGCTCCTATTATAGAAGCCGCGAATAGCAGCAAAGAAAGGAAATTTGGGCGCATGGCAGCAGCTGCTATCAAGCACCTTCGGGTGCCCCAATGTACCTTCTTTGCCGCAAATTGCGGCTTTTGTAATGGCCGTGATATGCGGTAATCAAGGTAAATGTTGGTGCCTGGGGATGGGACTAGCTTGTCTAGGTGTTCCTAAGTTCCTAAGTTAGTAGCACTAGTACTATGTGTAGTTATGTTTACAAGGCACATTTTCCTGCGATTTATCTACCTGACCATGTGTGCAAAATGCCCCAAAGGATTTTATGTGGGAGAAGTACGACGTGATCGCATGAACCACCACAGGTTCACTATTAACAGCCAAAAAAAAAAAGAATAATAAAAAATATACTGATCTGCCATTACCCACACACTTTTGTTTACGTGGATACAGTTTAAGTGATTTTCTCAATCCTGTATTAATGGGTGGCTTCAAATCCCATAGAGACTAACATAAGAAACAAAATTTATACATTGGTTCATTCTGTAGAATGCCACAATTCTTTTTATTTTCCATTTTTTGTTTCATATGCTGGTAAGATGGTGTTTAATGCCACTATTCATTTTATTTCATGTACTGGGAAGATGGTTTTAAATGCAACAATTCTATTAAAGTGGACCTGAACTCTTACACAGGCCAGAAGGAAAATGTAGAGAAATGTCCCCTGTATGTATTTAGAGAGTTTAGCCTGTTTCATTGCCCCTTATTTGTGTTTAATCACAAGTTGTAATTTGATCCTCCCGTGTCACATGACTGCCTATGGCAGATAAGCAGATAAGCCCATTTGAAAGCACAGATTGTAAACAATATGTCTGCTTCCATGAAGTAGAAACTGTGCATATTTATTTTAGGATTTGTATCAGCTGTAACAAAAAAATGTTTTTTTGTTTAAAGAGCATATAAGCCGAGGTACCCACTTTTCCCTTAAAACTAGGAAAAAGTGTTTGACTCGCATATAAGCCCCCTCCCCAGTATAGCCCCGTTCACTGTATGAATACAGTCCGACTTAAGATGAAGTGTCATTTACAAACCAGACTTGTGTGTATTAACTATGGTTAATAAAAAGAATCTGTACTCTAAAATTTTTACAGCAAAAAGAATACCATTCTATTGATTATGTTCTCCTGGGCCCCTCTGTGCTGTTTCTGCCACTCTATGCTGCAATCCTGGCTTGTAATTAACAGTTTTAGGCAGTGTTTACAAACAAACTAACCAGCTTGTGATAGGCTCACATAAGCAGAGTGTGTGAGTCATACAGAGCCTGCAGGGGGCCTGCAGAGAGTGTGTATCGCTTCTATCCAATCACAAGCAGCCCTGAGTAAAACCTTATGATATAATGAATTGTATGTGTAGTACGGATAAATAATAGAACATTAGTAGGAAAGAAAAGAGTCTAATTTTTCTTTTCAGCTCTATAGCTTTTTTCTATAACATTCCATCATTCTCTAATATTTTCAGTTTACAAATTACACTCTGTATTTTAAATGACGAAACAGAGCAGAGCTAATGACAGAACAGAGCAGAGCTAATGATCCTTTGAACTTCCTGGCAACAAAAAGTTTAAACAAACAAGAAACAGTGAGACATAGGTTGAGATAAGTGCTTCAAAAAACAGCACTATAGCTGACCCAAGTGGGTCGGAGAGCTCAGAGAAGTTCTTTTGCATAGATAACAACTGAAGTTTCTTAAAGGCTGCCATACACTGGTCGATTGCCACCAGATCGACCAACACATAGATCCATCTCTGATCGAATCTGATCAGAGAGAGATCTAATGGCTTCCCATACACTGCACACAGATTTTTGAATCAGCATGAAATCGATTCACTACCTGTGGAGCTGCTCGCTGCCCCCATTTGGTCTCCTGCTGGCCGCAGCAATACATTAACTGTTCCGCCGGCGCAAGTCCTTGGGTCTGTGCTGTCCCTTTCTCTGGCTGGCCTTCTTCTCCATCTTCTCTTCACTTCCTGTCCCATCCTATCAGAAAGGGAAGTTCAAACAGTATAGCGCCCTCTACCGTTTGAACTTCCACTCATCACAGGATGGGACAGGAAGTGAAGAGAAGTTGGAGAAGAAGGCCAGACAGCGAAAGGGATAGCACGGACCCGGGGACTCACACCGACGGAACAGGTGAGATTTTAATTGCTGTGTTGGTCGTCGCCGAATCGAACGCCACGCTCCTGGCCCGCCGGTGATCGTGCAAAATTTTCCGCCTGGACAGATCGACAGTATCGATCGATTTTGAATGGTAATCTCGGTCGATGAGTCAGCATTTGCATTATCGAATTGCGAATCTGCTGTATATCAGCGGGAAATTGAGTTAGTGTATGGGCACCTTAAAGAAAACCCGAGATGGGTTTGAAAAATGCTATTAGGACACAGAGGCTGGTTCTGCATACTATCACCAGTCTCTGTGTCTGTACTGTGCCCCCCCTGCGCTCTGCTGTCCCCCGTAAAAAGCGCCGTGCTAGCAACATGCAACTTGTCGCTAGCAGGCTGTTTACCTTTGTGCTGCATGTCACCGCTTCTCCCCCGCCTCCTCTATATCGCGGCTCCCCACCTGCATCCCTTCCCTCCCCACCTCTGTAAGCTTATTGGAGGGAAGGGACGCAGGTGGGGAGCAGCGCTATAGAGGAGGCGGGGGAGCGGCGGTGACAGGCAGCACAAAGGTAAACAGCCTACTAGCGACAAGCTGCATGTCGCTAGCTTGGCGTTTTTGTTCAGGGGAACAGCAGAGCGCAGAGGGAGCCTGGAGGGCACAGTACAGACACAGAGGCTGGTGATAGTGTACAGAACCAGCCTCTGTGTCCTAAAAGCATTCTTCAAACCCACCTCGGGTTCTCTTTAACTCTTCCTGTACTGGAAAAAATATGAGACATATCTGTGCTACTAATGTTTTATTTCTTAGCTGTACTACACATACAATGCATTATTTCATAAGTTTATTTTCACTTCAGATTACCTCAGACTATACTGAGTGTCACATAATTTCCTTCTTACATCAGATGATGTTTGGATGAACATTTCCAGCAAAATGTTAACTCCCTCCAGATCGCCAAACGGCGATCGGCGTTTGGAGGACCGCCTGGCGCTGAAAGGCATCAAGTCCTGGGCGGGGTTTTGCAGGAGATCACGCGCGCAAATGCGCAGGCACCTCTGCTCCGTCATCAGTCTACCAGTGGCAATCGCCGCTAGGAGACTATTAGACTGTGAAACTGATGTCTATTTACATTGTACAGCGCTGCAATCTACCGCAGCGCTGTATTGAGGACAGCCGTGTCACTCGGCTGTCCCCTGGAGAGGCTCAGAGAGCTATCAGCACTCATAGGCTATACAAAAGAAGTGACACCGAGAGCCCAATATAGTGTCATATGTACTGTTAAATGGATGATGATAAAAGTGTATATTATTTATTATTTATTAGATTTATATAGCGCCAACATATTACGCAGCACTGTACAATAAATAGGATTACAGACAATGATAACAGGGGTGACAGAACAATACAGGTAACAGACCATAGATACAACAATACAGGTCATAGCAATAAGATACACAAACAGTATAAATAAATACTCACAAACCAGGGTTACCTCCAGGCAACCACTGTATAGGCAGGTGAGGAGATTAACCTGTCCCCACTCAGGATTAATAAGTCGCTCTCTGTAGGTAGGAACAATGAGGGTATACCCCTCACCAGAGGGGTGGATACATGTATTGCGTTATAAATAAGAGGCGCCAGAAGTATAAAATAGGCTAAAATGGTTAAAATGCTTGGAAGGCAGTGGTGGACTTACCTCCTATAAGCAGACACAAAAACTGTCAATTTCAACAGACATAAATTTATTGGCACACTCCACAAAAATGCTGCAACGCATTTCACAGGTATAGTCCTGCTTCTTCAGGCAATAAAAATAGGGGAGCACACAACTATATATAGGTCAGGGATGCACCAGGCGCCTCTGTCGACCTCTACAGCTGTGTTGTACAAATCACAAAGGCAAGAACACCTGACCCACCTGCTCATATGTGATACACCAGCCTGCTGGAATTCTACTTTGCCTGTATGTGATCAAAGATATGTTATTTTTGTGGTAGAGCTCACCAATGGTGGAACAGCCTCACAGCAAGCCTTCTTTACTTGAAATTAATAGCTCTTGATTGGATTTGGGCAATGACATCAAAAGATGCAGCCCTGCATTAGCAGCTATAATATTTTGCACCATGTCACACTATTGGTAAAGTTTGTGGCAATGCTATTATGAGAGAAGAACCATTACCTAGTAGGAACAATGTTTGCTCATATGTTTGTAAATGCATGGTCACAGAAGAGACCATAGGAGTGTCTGGGAGGCAATTTTGGCCTAGTAGCATGCAACTGAGGAAGTGGCCAAAGGCCCATGTAGGGGGTTTCCCCAAAGTTGAATCAGGTCTAAGATCAACAACAGTCGTAAAGTGTTTTTCTTCCATAGGACTCAAAGCGCATAAGTAAGACTAGACTCTCAGACTAGTAAGTTATTGAGGTGATTTGACTGAGTGTAATAGAGAGTTCCAAAAGGTAGGATCAGCAAGACAGAAATCTTTGGGTTTTATGATCTGAGGTTGTGGGAGGTGTGGCACATTTATACAATTCCTTTAGGTATCCATGCCTGAATTATTACAATAAACAACAAAAGATTAGCGCAGTAATGAGATAATTGCCACTGTGAGGTAAGGGCCGGCTCCTGACCCAAAAGTATGAGAATAAAAAGCAATGTTACCTCAGCGCAAGAAAGGGTTCATACAGGATACTCTGGAAACGTAGCACTTGCCGCTGATTAGCATACAAAGGAAACTACAGTATCTTCTCCTGTAGATACAGCACATGGACAAGGGCAGACATGCGCTGTGTGCAGACAAACTGGAAACTTGTTATAACTTGCTGTAATCCAGAAATCCCTGCTGCTCCGATAGTGGCAGCGCTGCAGTCTCCAGCTGAACGGCCAAACTCCCGTCCTCCGGTCACGTGGTCTCCCACACTTCCTCCTTCCGTTGGCTCTGTGTTCCAGGGCGGTTACGATGTAACTCATCCACTGGAACTGGCTTACAGCGCTTCCTGGCAGTGCACACTGCTGGGTAACAAGAACCACACTGAGGGAGTTCACTTACAAGATGAATACTTGGTTTATTGCATATCGCTACAACAGTAGCCTAAACATCCCAACCCGGGTTTCGCCAAAAGCCTTCATCGGGGGGGATGATGAAGGCTTTTGCCGAAACCCGGGTCGGGATGTGGAGGCTACTGTTGTAGCGATATGCAATAAACCAAATATTCATCTTGTAAGTGAACTACATCAGTGTGGTTCTTGTTACCCAGCAGTGTGCACTGCCAGGAAGCGCTGTAAGCCACTTCCAGTTACATGATCATATTCTGGCCATGGCTAGAACAGTATGCTCACTGCCAGGGCAGCTTTCAGTGCACTTTTGTGCTTTCCATGGTACCGACTTATCAGTTCATTTCTACCTAGAAGTTCAGCACTAAGCTACTGGACAGCTCCATGCAGAAATGTCCTCAAGTACATAAACTGCTGGTGCAATAGCTTGTTTCAAAGCACAACATATAACTGCTAGTGCTAAATATGTTGAATGAACGGTAATGAAATGGCAAGATACTGTCTATAACAAAAAACGATATTTACACTTGTATTAAGCATAGGAATACAGTTGTAGATATTACAGGTATTTTATTGCAACTATACCTAACTGTACTCTCACACAGAACTCTCCCTATATCTATTCCTAACCCTTAGACCCCCCCCCCCTTCCCTGGTGGTAATAAACATAGTTTGATTAATTGTATATATTACCAATATTGTTCTGGAACTACCTAATCCTATTCTCACACAGAACCCTCCCTGTACCTATCCCTAAAGCCTAAAACCCCCCAGGTGGTGCCTAACCCTAGCCACCCCCTGGTGGTGCCTAACCCTAACAACCCCCTGGTGGTGCCTAACCCTAACCACCCCCCTGGTGGTGCCTAACCCTAACCATCCCCACTGCACAAACCCCCTTACACACATAAAAACAATTATATATTTAATACCAAAAAATACTTCACTACAAATAACATAAATAGAATAATTTATACATTTGTAATAGAATGAATAGCCTTACAATCACATCATTAAAAATTGGCGTGAGCAGTGCGGCAGCCCCAGGACCGCTCCACGCCGATTGGTGTGAACGGCTGGGAATGGGCTGTTCAGCAGCAATCGCTGCTCAAAGACTGTTAGACGGTGAAACCGCCATCTAATAACTGTGTACAATGCCGCTGTGATCTAAGGCAGTGCTGATCTAGGGACAGCCATGTGACACGGCTGTCCTCCTGGGAGACATAATAGTGATTGGCTGTCATAGGCTGAAGCCTATGACAGCTGACCATGAGGATTGGCTGGCGGGGGGAGGGCGGGCGAAGAAAAAAAATGCTTAAAAAACTGGCACATTTATTAATAAAATAATCAAATAAATATTTACAAAAAAAAAAAAATTGGAGGAGCGATCAGACCCCACCAACAGAGAGCTCTGTTGGTGGGGAGAAAAGGGGGGATCACTTGTGTGCTGAGTTGTCGGGCCCTGCAGTGAGCCCTTAAAGCTGCAGTGGTCTATTTAATAAAAAATGGCCTGGTCACTTGGGGGGGTTTAACACCGCGGTACTTAAGTGGTTAACACCAAAAGCAATATATTTGTAATACAAAAAGCTTGAAAATGATATTTAAGCATTAAACTTATGAATACAAATTTTAAAACAATAAAATACATAAAAGCGAAAATTTACGTATTACACTTCTGAAAGCGAAATTTAAAAACGATAAAATAAGTTAAACGGAAAGTGAAAATGAATTTGTAAACGATATTTGTCATAAACCTTATTCTGTAAACAAAAGGATTTGTTATCACTACTTCTGCAACCACTATTTCTTGGGCGCCCTAGTTTCTTCTCTGGCGCCCAATAGCCGATATTTTGCATTGCAGCCTATGGTGTGCCCTTTTTGTCCATTAACCATATGCGCCCTTTTTTTCTTCCCTACCCCATAGCTGTGAGGTCCCACAGCATCCTCTGGGATCCCTCTGTTTGATCAGTGGCCGAACCTTTAGCGTGCTACTTTGCCAGGAGTCATGTGAAACTGCACATGCGTGGCCCGTCCATGCGCCTGTCTCGCTCGTGTGCCTGCCACCTTTTTTTTTTAAATATCCTTGGTAGTAGTACGCAGAGCTCTAAAGTGGGGGTTTGACCTGAGAAGAACCATGACAGCCAGGCTCCAGGAAAGTGAAAAACACCAGGAGAAATCCTGCCATTACCGGACCTCCAAGTCACATGGCTTTGAATTAAACACTGTAAAAGGCAATATTTTATGGCATTTGTTCTGTTAAAGGTCTATTAATTACCATATTTTCCACCATATATAAGACACACTTTTTCTTCCCCAAAATAGGGAGAAAAAGTCCCTATGTCGTGTACGGCAAAGGCAGGGAATCCCCAACTTACAAACGCCCGCCAATGCAAACCGCCGACCTGCCGCCACTTCAGGGATTACCTGCCTGTGCCTGCTTTTTGCTCTAGTAAGTGGCTTTAACTGATCCCGTCATCAGTTCAAGCCGCCCACTAGAGCGAGAAGTGCAGGGGAGACTGAAGTCTGCAATCCTGGGAGCTTGGAGCTGGAGGAAGCCCCCGGTAAGTACCACTTATCTTAGCATTTTCCGCCTGATGACTCCTTTAAAGTTGCAATGCATCTGCTCAGTGAGTTACCATAACGTAAGATTTTTCAACGCGACGTTAACGTCGCACTGTGGACGTGCACTCTGCAACGTGACACTGTGAATGCGTCCTCAAGGTTAGGCAACACCGATGCGGGGGGGGGGGGGGGGTGATTAGCAGCCTCGGACAGGCCCACCGAACCACCGATGGTCCCATCGGTGGGCCCCGGCCGTCCCGCCTCCTGGGGGCCCCAGTGCTAAAAAGGAGGGGGGCTAAGCGCAGGAAGGGGGGACATTGTGCACAGATCGGCGGGGAGGGGCGGAAGCCTCCCCCCCCTCCCTCACCTAGGGGCCCCCCTTCCGCGCTCCCCCCCTCTCCAGAATTGCAGCCAGCGGCAGCAGCGGGGATGAATCACTTAACGGCATGACACGGAGATCCATAGCTCTGCGTGCCGCTGGCTGGTCTGGTCTCTCTCTGGCTCCTGAACTGACTGTCCAATCACGCTCTCGCAGGAAGTACTGCGAGAGCGTGATTGGACAGTCAGTTCAGGAAACAGAGAGAGGCCAGACCAGCCAGCGGCACGCAGAGGTATGGATCTCCAGTCGTCATGCTGGTAAGTGATTCATCCCCGCTGCTGCCGCTGGCTACAATTCTGGAGGGGGGGCCCCTAGGTGAGGGAGGGGGGTTTCTGGTGCCTGCTGCCCACATTACGATTTTCAGGTGTCTGCTGCCCACATTACGATTTTCAGGTGTCTGCTGCCCACATTACGATTTTCAGGTGTCTGCTGCCCACATTACGATTTTCTGGTCACTGCTGCCCACATTACGATTTTCAGGTGTCTGCTGCCCTCATTGCGATTTTCAGGTGTCTGCTGCCCACATTACGATTTTCTGGTCACTGCTGCCCACATTGCGATTTTCTGATCACTGCTGCCCACATTGCGATTTTCTGGTGACTGCTGCCCACATTACGATTTTCAGGTGTCTGCTGCCCACATTGCGATTTTCAGGTGTCTGCTGCCCACATTACGATTTTCTGGTCACTGCTGCCCACATTACGATTTTCTGATTACTGCTGCCCACATTGCGATTTTCAGGTGTCTGCTGCCCACATTACGATTTTCTGGTCACTGCTGCCCACATTACGATTTTCAGGTGTCTGCTGCCCACATTGCGATTTTCAGGTGTCTGCTGCCCACATTGCGATTTTCAGGTGTCTGCTGCCCACATTACGATTTTCTGGTGACTGCTGCCCACATTGCGATTTTCTGGTGCCTGCTGCCCACATTGCGATTTTCTGGTGCCTGCTGCCCACATTGCGATTTTCTGGTGTCTGCTGCCCACATTGCGATTTTCTGGTAACTGCTGCCCACATTGCGATTTTCTGGTGTCTGCTGCCCACATTGTGATTTTCAGGTGTCTGCTGCACACATTGTGATTTTCAGGTCTCTGCTGCCCACATTACGATTTTCTGGTCACTGCTGCCCACATTGCGATTTTCAGGTGTCTGCTGCCCACATTACGATTTTCTGGTCACTGCTGCCCACTTTTGGGGGGGGGGGTATCTGCCACCAACCTGATTGCATTTTGGGGGGGTATCTGCCGCCAATTTGATTGCATTTTGTGGGGGTATCTGCCGCCAACCTGATTGCATTTTGTGGGGGTATCTGCCGCCTACCTGATTGCATGTTGTGGGGGTATCTGCCGCCAACCTGATTGCATTTTGTCGGAAAATCTGCTGCGATTTGACTACTTGATGAATTATCATGAGGCATGTAACTACTTGAATATTTTATCTAAAATGTATCTGGTCGGACCTAATCTCTGTGAATAACACCGCTACTTATGTTGTGTTTTTTTTTTTTTTAAGTCTGCCCATGACTCATCGTGACCACGCCGATGTTCCAGTGCGTGGTGACACCCATTTACTTTCGCTGCGGCGCGCTGCGCGCGCCGCATGTGGACATATCCCTATTGGAGACTGTCCTCAGAAGTGCTCACAATCTTTTCCCTACCATAAACTCATGCAAAATTTCTAGAGTACATGTGTATGTGAGCCCAAAATGGGGGGGGGGGGGGCGAGGAGGAGGGGATCGGGGGGGGGGGGGGGCCCCGGGCTGAAACTTCCTTGGTGGGCCCTTAGTGTCCCAGTCCGACCCTGGTGATTAGGGTTAGGCACCACCAGGGGAGGGGTCTGTTTGAGGGTAAGGTTGGGTTAAGCATTAAAAATATTATAAATAGAAAAAGGTATATATTTATAATAGAATAAATAGTCTGCAGGCGCAGTAGTCTGCAATCCTCGTGGGCACATAGAAAAAGTTGGCTGCCGCTACACACGCTACACCCGGAGGGGGGAGGAAGCGGGCAGGAGACACGGGAGTGATTGGAGGCATGTTGGGGGGAGGGAAACAGACAGAAGGGGGACACTGGAGGACCCATGGGGGGACAGGAAGACACTCGGGCAGTGGCGTAGCAATGGGGATAGCCGCCATAGCGTTGCTATGGGGCCCCGCGGCAGCCTTACGTCACAGGGGGCCCGCAGCTACCTGTCCTGAGAGGACTTTTTTTGTTTATTTTTTTTTGTTTATTTTTATGTTTGCTGGCCGGCGCCCCTCCCCCCCTCCCTCCCTCACCTCGGCGCCCTTCCCCCCCGCCTCAACTCGGGCCCCCCCTCCTTTTATCAGTGTCGAGAGAGGCGAGCGGCATATACAGAAAGCTCCGGCGGGGTAAACAGCCACTAGAGGTTCAGCTGCCTCCGGGCTACGCTGTCTCCTCTGTATTGCTGCTCGCACCGCTTCCTGGTTTATTGCGAGCAGCAATACAGTGGGGACACCATAGCCCGGGAGGCAGCTGAACCTCTAGCGGATGATTACCCCGCCGGAGCTTCCTGTATATGCCGCTCTCTCGCCGCTGATGGAAGGAGGGGGGACCACAGGTGAGGCAGGAGGGATAAGGATCGGGCCCCTACCCCACTAACTACTCAGCTACCTCCCCTCCCACCCGCCTACCTAACTGCCCACCCTGCCACCTAACTGCCCACCCTCCCACCCTGCCACCTAACTGCCCACCCTCCAATCTGGCTACCTAACTGCCCACCCGGCTACCTAACTGCCCACCCAGCTACCTAGCTGCCCACCTGGCTACCTATCTGCCTACCCTGCCACGCAGCTACCTAACTGCCCGCCCGGCTACCTAACTGCCCATCCAGCTACCTAACTGCCTACCCTGCCACCCAGCTACCTATCTGCCTACCCTGCTACCTTTCTGCCTACCCTGCCACCCAGCTACCTAGCTGCCCACCCAGCTACCTATCTGCCTACCCTGCCACCCAGCTACCTAACTGCCCACCCAGCTACCTATCTGCCTACCCTGCCACCCAGCTACCTAACTGCCCACCCGGCTACCTAACTGCAAGGGCTACCTAACTAAACTGCCAGCTCTCCCACCCGGCTACCTAACTGCCCACCCTCCCACCCGGCTACCTAACTGCCCACCCTCCCACCCGGCTACCTAACTGCCCACCCTCCCACCCGGCTACCTAACTGCCCACCGAGCTACCTAACTGCCTACCCTGCCACCCAGCTACCTATCTGCCTACCCTGCTACCTATCTGCTTACCCGGCCACCCAGCTACCTAACTGCCCACCCAGCTTACCTATCTGCCTACCCTGCCACCCAGCTACCTAACTGCCCACCCGGCTACCTAACTGCCCACCCTGCCATCCGGCTACCTAACTTCCCACCCGGCTACCTAACTGCCCACCCTTCTACCTAACTTCCCACCCGGCTACCGAACTGCCCACCCATCTACCTATTTGCCTACCCTCCCACCCGGCTACCTATCTGAAGCTACCTAACTGCCTACCCAGTGCAGTGCCTGAACCGCAAATAGTGTGCCAGCCTGCCCAACCACCCTCCCTCCAGGTAATTAATGTTAGCCCACTATAGACCTAACTACATATACTGCATTTTGTGGGGAAATCTGGCGACAATCTGATTGCATTTTGTGGGGAAATTTGGCGACAATCTGATTGCATTTTGTGGGGAAATTTGGCGACAATCTGATTGCAATTTGCGGGGAAATCTGCTGACAATCTGGTTGCATTTTGTGGGGAAATCTGCCGACAATCAGGTTGCATTTTGTGGGGAAATCTGCCGACAATCTGGTTGCATATTGTGTGGAAATCTGCCGACAATCTGGTTACATATTGTGTGGAAATCTGCCGACAATCTGGTTGCATATTGTGTGGAAATCTGCTGACAATCTGGTTGCATTTTGTGGGGAAATCTTCCGACAATCTGGTTGCATATTGTAGAGAAATCTGCCGACAATCTGGTTGCATTTTGTGGGGAAATCTGCTGACAATCTGGTTGCATTCTGTTGGGAAGTATTCCGACAATCTGGTTGCATATTGTAGGGAAATCTGCCGACAATCTGGTTGCATTTTTTGGGGAAATCTGCCAAAAATCTGGTTGCATTTTGTGGGGAAATCTGCCGACAATCTGGTTGCATATTGTGTGGAAATCTGCCGACAATCTGGCTGCATATTGTGTGGAAATCTGCCGACAATCTGGTTGCATATTGTGTGGAAATCTGCCGACTATCTGGTTGCATTTTGTTGGGAAATCTTCCGACAATCTGGTTGCATATTGTAGGGAAATCTGCCGACAATCTGGTTGCATTTTGTGGGGAAATCTGCCAAAAATCTGGTTGCATTTTTTGGGGAAATCTGCCAACAATCTGGTTGCATATTGTGTGGATCTGCCGACAATTTGGTTGCATATTGTGTGGAAATCTGCCGACAATCTGGTTGCATATTGTGTGGAAATCTGCCGACAATCTGGTTGCATATTGTAGGGAAATCTGCCGACAATCTGGTTGCATATTGTAGGGAAATCTGCCAACAATCTGGTTGCATTTTGTGGGGAATCAGATTTCCCCACAAAATGTTTGGGTGGAAGGTCCAAGGTCCGTGGGCTTGGAAGGTTGTGGAGGGGGGGGGGGGCATAATTTTTTTTTGCTATGGGGCCCAGTCATTTCTAGCTATGCCCCTGCACTCGGGGGATACAGGAGGACACATGGGGGATACAGGAGGGCACATGGGGACACAGGGGAACACATGGGGGAGACATGGGGGACACAGGAGGATTGTGAGTGCAAAGTCCACCAGCCTCAGGGATGTAGATTTATAGAGCTTCGGGAGTCCTAATGGAGCGAGAGATCCATCAATCCTCCCTTGCAAAAGTCCACAACAAACAAATGTTCCCATATAGGACATTATCAATCCAAGGAGCGCACTGGAGTTCTGAGGCTGCAACAACCTGGAAAATTTGATTGACAGATTACGGCCATTATTATGTTGGGGTTTTGCAGTGGGAGCTATTAGTCTCATAAAGTGCATGTTCATTTATGCTGTAGGCTGTCTTATGCAGGTGGAGTTGGCCATGAAAGACCTCACCAGGGACAACTATCCACTCTGTATATGACAAGAGGATTTGGTATAATTCCTACCCTACAGATATTTGCATATTAAATTGTTCTCCCTCCCCCTTTTGTCCTTTAGTGATGGTAGAATAGCCCTGATTTTATAGATGTATGATTAAAAGTTACGTTTTATGTAATACATTACCTTATTTTAAGAGATAATAGGGTCTTTGCTGATTGTAAAATGCTAGTGTTTGTCTATTTTAAAATGTAACTGTCAGGCGTAAAATCAAAAATCAATTCTTTATTTTTATCTGGTAAACAAGTAATAAGGATGCTAACCAAGCAATCCAAAGTTAAAAATCACTCTTACTTTCCTTCTTCATAAAAGATTATTCCCCAGTTTCTCTGGCTCTTATTTGGCACATCTGCCACACAAAGGAAGTTGCAGGGCATGCTGGGTTTTTTTTCCTTCTTTACTTTCCCCTCAGACTAACTAATGCAGCCTGATTGGCTGAAACCTCTTTCCCTCTAGTTTTCCCCTCCCACAGCTCTGTTCCGCTGTGATTGGTCAATATTTCTCATGCTGAGAAGCTGAAACCAGCTCTGTAGCCACACAATGACAATGCACTTTCTATTGCAGAGCTGGGTTGGAGTGTCTGAAGACCAGGGCCGGATTTGGCACTAGGCTCTGTAGGCATGAGCCTACAGGTGCCATGTGCTACAAAGGTGGCAGGGCAATAACGCATCACTTATCTTTTCAATCGCCACTGTTCTACACACAATGACAGCGCTCTTGTGCCAATCTGCATCGGCCCCGCTGGTAACATCTCGCTCACCCAGTACTTCCGGACCACTCTGTATTCATCTGCTGTGTTCCTGCTCATCAGTTGCTGCAGTGCATCTTACCCCTGTGACTGGGGGCACTTCGACTGTCAGGAGATAGTTGAGTGTGTCTGCTCAGGCATAGTAGATAATGCTGCTGTCTCCCTCCCTGGACTCTGGACTTCCACAGGCTTGAAATGGGCAGTTTCATGCTTCAGTGGTTCCAGGAGGGAGATTGTAACCTGCTGCCGCTGCTAAGGAGGTTCGAAGCTGCCCGTGGTGTAGTATTTCTTCTACTTTACTTAGGTATCTGCTTGATTCTCTGCAGGGAGGGATAGTGTGTGTGTGTATGTATGAATTAATGTATTTATGTTTCAGTGTGTGTGTCTCAGAGCGTGTATGTGTTAGTGTCAGTGTGTGTGTCTCAGAGTGTGTGTCAGTTTGTGTGTCTCAGAGTGTGTATGTGTTTGTGTGTATGTGTCAGGGCTGAGACACACCAGAAAAGCTCCCCAAACGCTAGAGGTTTCAAAAGCTCTTCCAAATGTAATGCTATGGGTTTTGTTTTTTTTTACAAACCCTCATCGCTCCAGTGTGCATAGACACATAGGATAACATTAGCAGGAGGTTTCAAAAACTCAAACGCTTAGAAAATCCTCTGTGTGTGTGTGTGTGTGTGTGTGTGTGTGTGTGTGTGTGTGTGTGTGTGTGTGTGTGTGTGTGTGTGTGTGTGTGTGTAGCTCAGAGTGTGTGTCAGTATGTGTGTCTCGGAGTGTGTACATATTTGTGCGTATGTGTCAGTGTGTGTGTCTCAGAGTGTGTTTCAGAGTGTGTGTGTTATTAAAGGAAACTTTAAAGGACTTCCAAGGCGAACATTAAAATCAAATTTTTACTCACCTGGGGCTCTTTCTAGCTCCTCGCAGTCGTCTCAGTCTCTCGGCACAGCCCTAGTCCTCCTTGGTGTCCCTGCTGGCTGGCCATAAGGATCGCAACTCACTGGTGGGGTCAGCTCTTCTGCGCCTGCGCAGTTGTGTGCAGGCGAAGTATGTGCCAGATGACGTGGACGCAGAAGAGCCAACCCCACTAGCAGGTCGCCATCATTGCAGGCAGCCAGCGGGGACAACAAAGAAAACCAGGGCTGCGGCGAGGGACTGTGACTGCTGTTCGGGGCTGGAAGAAGCCCCAGGTGATTAAAAAATATATTTTGATGTTCGCCTCGGATGGCCTCTCACTGTAAAAAAAAAGAAAACATTTGCAAAAATAATAGTAAAATATCCTCATGGCATACGTATTTAAAATGCCAAGTTCCTAAGGTAGCAGAATAAGTTTTTTTCTTTTATATTATGTCACTTTGTTTTCATTTTAAAAGTCTTATTTTGGTACAGAGTATGCAAAAATTGAATTGCTTTTCATTCAGTTTGTGACTAAAAAGAATACACAAGACATGGGCCTCAACCCTAAAACTCTCTAAACTCTATTCTACTACTTATCACAGTTAAACTGTTACCACATATGTCTCTTATAGTTTTGCGAAGACTTTCCCAGGTTTGATCAAAAATTTGAAAATAACTTTTTATGTTGGATTGAGTTTGTCCCTACCTATTTTTTATGTGACGTGGGTGCAAGCTGCAAGACACACCAAAATGTATTCTACAACTTGCCACGGTTAAAATTATACCACAATGCCTGATTTAGTAACAAATTGGTGGTGCACTCTCCACAACTATACTGAGGGTATACAGTATATACGTCCAGTTATCATTAAGTAGTTAAACTTGATAATATTTGGTGAAATAACTGTTCTGTTTTGTTTTTCTTTTCTAGAACCTCAAAATGTTGGCAAACTATTCCCGTTATTGCCATGCTGTAACGACGACACTCGGTCCTCATCGTTTCACATAGGCTGCCTTCTCAAAAATGGCAATGCAGCCCAGACAGCGATAACATGGCATTCTGCACCGGCAGCTACAATTCGTGGTCTTTATGCTTCATCTAGCACGTCTCCAACAGTCAGATTTATGAGCAGCTTCACCACTGTTACTGAGCAATCCTGGAAGGAGAATACTAATATTTCCTGCTCTGCTGATAAAACATCCTTGACAGATCTGAAACAATGTATGTATCTAGATAATGGATCCCAATCAACACACAATCTATGCATGCGTGTATCTGTCAGATATTTACTTATTTGCCTACAATAAGTTATCTATCCGAGTGCTGTCTCGCACATTTTTATTATCTTCACCACACTTGTCATCTCCACACTTATTATCTTCACCACACTTGTCATCAAATTGTACATTTGTAAGCAGGGGCGCCTCTGGCCATTTTGTCACTCCAGGTGAGAAAAACTGTGCCCCCCCCCTCCCATGGTACACCCCTCATGAGAATAATTGTAACGTGGCAGCATTTCACCAGAAAATAATCGTATTACAGTAGTGGTTCAGTGCAATACTACGAGCCGCTGATCTACCGCCACTATACCGCTGTGTCCAATTGAAAAATGTACTGTTTAACCATTTAAGGACTGAGGTGATTGAAATCTACATTCTGTTTTGGTGGGCTCCTGGCTGGCAGGACGTAGATTTCAATCACCATCCGCAGCGCGCCTCCGCCATTTCAGTCGCTCCCCGCCGCTCAAACCCAACGTGTCTTGCCGCATCTCACAGGCTCTGCCTGTCTCTATGATGGCAGAGCCATTTGAGCCAGTCAGGAGCCAATTTCATTGGCTCCTGGCCGTGTCTATCAATGTAAGCCGCTCCCATTGGCTTACATAGATAGACACGGTCAGGAGCCAATGAAAGCGGCTCCTGACCGGCTCACATGACTCTGCCGTCATAGAGACAGCAAAGTCTATGTCCTGGGGGTCCCGACGTGTGGCGATGATGGCGGGTATGTGCGGCAATTCGTCGGGATTCCGTCGTTATTGTACCAGCGGTCTCTAGTCCTTAAAAGGGCACAGACCGCTGGTACTTAAGTGGTTAATTTAAATTTTTATATATTTTTGCACCAGATTGATCGAAAGTATTATTGATGTGATCTTCTTCTGGCGGACTCAGATCGCTTGAGCTGCAGCTCCTAAGAATCACTCAGTGGCAGTAGTATCAATGTGAGGGGGTCTTGCCCAAGGTCTCCTACTGAATAGGTGCTGGCTTACTAAGTAGGAAGAGTTGAGATTTGCACCCATATCACCTGTGCCAGAGGCAGAGCCCTTAACTATTACACTATCCAGAGAGAGGGAAGAAAAGCACTTTTATTTAGCTTTCCTGTATGTCAAGAAGACAGCCAGCACTAGGGGAAGGGGGGAAACGAAGGTTAATAAGGGAGAGAAGAGGAGTGGAGAGATACTGAGAATAGCCTGAGATGGAGCAGAGAGCTTATCTGCATTGCAGCCACATCACACAGAGGTGACTTGCCTGTAATGTGACTCCTGTCCCTGCCAACCTCTCACACAAGCTGCAGCAGCCCTCCTGGAGTCTAGGGACTGTCAAACTTTTCACCCCGTGTAATACCTTATCCAGCTGTCCACATATAGTCTTTACAATTGTGAGAGAGCAGACAGAGTTTTTTTCTACAGACTCTGCAGGAGGCAAACCTTTCTTCTGCATCATGCTGTGTACATTTACCAGCTTGCCGTTCCCCTGTACATTGCCTTATACACTGTACCAGCAGCCTGGGGGGTGGAATCTAGTCCCTTCCCCCCTGGCCAGTCCGTTCTGGAATGCCTTGTACCTGCTTTCATAGAAAGACACTATCCTCCTCTTCTGATGTGTTTTCTTTTCAGGGTCATAAGTAGGGGCAGGACAGGAGTGCACAGACAGACACACTGTAGATCTCCAGATAACTAATTAGGGAATGTCATACAAAGTGTTGTTGTAGATAAAAAGTTTGTAGATTTCTTATGAGAGGCTTAGCAGATGCTTTCATTAGAACGTTTTATCTCCGCACCCTTAGTCTCTAAGGGCAGGAAAAATAAACTTATCTTTTTCCCCTGGAAGCCCGCCCCTAGATAAAGCTGCACTCCAGGCAATTAGCTTATCAGCTGGTCCCTAGAGGCGCCTCTGTTTGTAAGTAAGGCAAGGTCAGATTTACTTTTTGTGCCCCAAGGCAAAGTATGTTGGGGTTCCCCTGCTGTGCATGAAAAAAAAAGGGAGCACTTAAGTTTGTCGGGTAGCTTTGGGGTGGTGGGCAGTCACAATATATCACCAATATTATATGGCATAGTGATGTTCGAACATCACAATTTCGTGAAAGTGTTCATTAATTTTACTATGTAAATTTTACGAACTGAAAGTTCACGGCAAGCCCTTTGACTTTAATCGTAGATGAACATCAAAAACCTTCAGGGCATCTCTGTAGACATAATTTATTTTAAAATGATGTACAAAGTATACAAAAACCCGGACAGTGGCTTGGTGGAGGGGAATCAATGGTAATATGTTCTTCCAAAAATACATATTTTACGCAGAGGCTTTTTTTCAAGTGTAAATGCCAAAAATCACATGTAGTTTCTAGATTTTTCAAATTAAGGTCTTTAGAATGGCTGCCATGTTTACCTGCCTAAAAATTGTTATGTGCATCCACTGTCTGAGATGTCTGAAAACATTTGCATTTATCTGCCTAAACATTTTAAATTGCAGCCACAGCATGTGAGGCCTGAAAAATTGGGCAATTACCTGCCAACATGAGGCCTGAAGTAACTGGCATGCGCCAGTGTAATAATATTAATAGTAGGACCAAATTACATACTGGGTGGTGGTGGTGGTGCAGGATAGCTGTGCCTGTGGCCAGGGCGGACATGAGGCCTGAACTAAGTAACATGCACCAGGGTAATAAACATTTTTGACGGTTAAAGCCAATCGAAGTAGGACCAAAGGACATACTGGATGATGGTGGTGCAGAGTAGCTATGCCTGTGTCCAGAGTGGACATGAGTAGAATACAGCATCTGTCTCAGCTTGGTATGCAAATGCTACATTTTGGCCTTTTTGATTGTAGTAGCATCTCCGCTATTTTCTGTTTGTACTGAGGGTCTAATGAAGTTGACACCCAGTACAGGTCCGTGTCTTTTATGATTTTGATACGGGAGTCCTTCCTCAGACACGCAAGCATGAGCTGCCCCATTCTAATGAGGTTTGAAGCAGAGGATTTTAGCTCCTGTTGCTCATTCTTGGCAACATCATCCACCACAGTTTGTTCCCACAGCCACATACAAAACCAGGGTCCCCCTGCTCTGTCATAGCCTGGGGAAATATTTCCTCGGAGCTATCCAATTAATTTGGAGGGGCTGTGGTGTGAGGTTGGTTTTGCAGTTGACCACAGCACTGTAGGATGGGGACTGTGTGGGACTGCTGACAGCAGAAGAGGTAGAAAAAAGGGAATGCTAACTAAACCAGTGAACCACCTCTTCTGCATCCTGGGAAGTAATAGCTGTCTTCTGCAGAAGTTTACATATGTCACGGCCACAGGACGTTGCATCACCACGACCGCTAGTGTCTCTGCTAAAGACCACAGGGGTGATGGCGATATTGCACACTGCACACTAACTGCAGTGAATGTCAGCAGCAGCAGTTACCCCCCTTTTTTAATTTACAATAACAATGAAAAAAATACCATCGCATGGGTGATGGCGATATAACGCACTGCACGATAACCGCAGTGAATATCAGCAGCAGCAGTGACCCCGACCCCCTTTTTTAATGTACAATAACAAAGCAAAAAAACAAATGATCAGAGGGGTAATGGCGGTGTAACACACTAGTGCACGGTAAAAGCAGTGACACTGTATATGGGTGGTGTCTGGTGTGGTGTATAAGCTACCACACCACAGACAGCAACAACAAAAATATAACACTGGGGTCAAATATAACAGTGCAGTCAGGATCAGTTTTGGGGTCATGATCAGTCCTTATTAGGACTATTGCGGTAAATACCTGTTGAACTGCAAGGAGCAGAGCACCTACTGTACAAGCAGCTACACAGGATCTCCAAAACACAGCAATGGCAGTAAAACACACTTGAACAGCCTATGTGACTGTCCCTTTCAATCTGCAGCAGGAGCCAGCAGCACCTCTCCCTACACTGACCACAGTCAGAATGAAAACGACCCCCCTAGTAGTCTGGTTTATTGGCTTTCTCATAGTATACAGTATATGGTGCTTTTTCAGTTTTGTGAGCTAAAATGCCTTTAAGTTCTTCCCTTGTTCTGCTAAGTTCAAGAAAATCTCTCACACAGATTTATTTTCTTGTGCATGAAGCAATTCTAATCTCTTAATATGCCATCCAGCACACTATGCTATAGAAAATGTTATGGTTCTTCCATAATGGATACCATTCTGCAAAGGCCATGCTCGCCTTCTCAATACAATGTTTGACATCAGCACTTGCTCTACCATGTGTTGTCATCAGGCTACATAAATACTGAAACTATGTCACAGTTCCAGTGTGGTTTCCATACACCTGGAACTTCCTTTTTGGATCTGCATTGCTTTTTAGGTGCATCTCTTTGGTTTGCTTACAATTTACTATTAGTCCCATCTTACTTTATTTATCTTCATTCATAGGTGGGTTAACTTTGGTCGCTTAGCAACCCATTGCGAATGACCTGACACAAATCATCCTCAGGAAATTTCTTAATTGAGCATTCTGATGTTTCTTGGTACTCAACAGAGAGGTGACACACCTTACCCAAGTTTGTGTGGGTGCTGTAACCTGCGGGTGCTGAGTCCATGCATCCAGGAATATAACAGTCAGGTACAAAATCCAGGTTAGCACACCGTGTGCTAACCTGGATTTTGTACTCAACTTTTTGTAAAGACTGATTCTTTTTTAAATAAATCATTATTGTTACAGATGTTTGCTTTATAAGATGGTTTATACGATTTTTTTTCTCACCTGAAAAAAAAACAACCGTGGCGGAGGGAGGCAGAACAACATAGAAAGAGCCTAGAAACGTTTTCCTCAATCATGGTCTGATAGAGCTGGTGAGACATTAATGGGCCCTCCTTGCCACAATAGATTTATTGGTCCATCTTCCAAACAGTTCTGATTATACATTCTACTATGTAGCCTGGTGCATTAAAGTCCAAATCAAAAGTGATGGCATTGTTTAACTAATTTTACTTATTTCTTATTCTTCCTAGATCGATCTATCTATCTATCTATCTATCTATCTATCTATCTATCTATCTATCTATCTATCTATCTATTTATCTATCATTATTGGAATTATGCCAGTCCAAGCAGCTTCAGTAGTATAATTTTTCACTTGTTACCTGGTCTATTTTGTACAGTTGACACCTGCAAAATGGATCCGTCTACTCCACAAGTTGAGGTCCTCATCCCCTTCTCTGATTTGGATAAAGACAACTTTCCAGTAGTATGTCTAGTGAAAAATTATAAACCAAATATTGCCACTGTAAAATGGCTTAAGGACGGCAGGCACCTTATTAACAAAAACTTTGGATTCAAACCTTCAAAAGGTGATGATGGTTTCTACTCAGGAACAAGTACTCTGAACATCACCAAAGACAGCTGGAATAAATGGGAAGAATATACCTGTGAAGTTACCTTTAACCAGGATCCTATCCATAAGAATATCAGCAAATGTACAGGTAAGATAGTGCATGTAAAGTTCTAGCAAGAGTATGTCTGTCTGGTCACAGTGTTGATTATGAATGCAAGATGAACAAATACAAAAATATGACTCAGGAGGGAAAGAGAAGAAGTGGAGAAATCTAAGAAGTGGAGAAAAACAGGATAGGTAAGGTACTACCGTGTTTTCTCGAAAATAAGCCCTCCCGTAAAAATAAGCCCTAGCTTATATTTCAAGCATGCTTGAAATATAAGCCCTCCCCTGAAAATAAGCCCCAGCTGTTTACCACAAAAAATCAGACACTATGCTAGTGTATGGGGAGGTATGCAGTCTCTTACCAAACCTCCTCTGTGGCTGCACCCCCCTCCATTCACCTGTAAATGGCCCCAGTATCCTAAGATGGTGAACTCCCTATGACCTGGTTGCCGCACATGCACTGCATGATTGGTCGGCTCCCTGACCGCGCTTTCCTCTTGTCATAATTAAAGTGTGCGCATGTTGTTGCCTCCCCAGCGCACAGTTTTTGAGAAAACACAGTAGCAGCTGACAGCAATGAGAACTTGTATTTTTGACCTAGTAAATGATTATGATACAGTGAAATTAGGTATGCAATTTTGAAGGGGTCAGTTTTAGGGCCCCGTTTCCACTCTGCCATAGGAAACTATGGCGCCGCTGGCCGAATCGCTTACCTTAGCGATTCGGCCGACATTGCCGTCAGTTTCTGTGCGGGAGGCTATGAATCCCATAGCCGTGCATGGCACGGCTTCTGGCATTTGTCGGCGTTCCCGCTGACCAGGGAGTGCCACCGCGCGTCTCGCAGCCAGGCGCGGTGGCCAGTGGAAACGGGCCCTAAGGGGTATTTTAAACCTGAAAATTGTGTAAAAAAGTTTTATGGGAGGAGAAAGAGAATTCAACTAAACAGAGCACAGCCAAGTGCAAAATAATTCTACAAGCCTTGTGTGGAAGAGGTTATACACGAGGAAGATAGGTCATTGAGAGAGCCCACAGGGTGGCTTGGCATGTTGTTAATGTCTATAGACTGCTGATTCACTATACCTTTATCCCTCCCTAAGGGCTTGTTCACACCTAGGGCGTTTTGCGTTTTTTTTAAGCACCAGCGATTTTTTAAAATCGCCCTAAAACTGCTTGTGCAATGACTCCCTATGAGAGTGTTCACATCTGAGCGGTTTGTTTCCGATCCGCTCAGCAAAGCACTGCCTGTACCATTTTTAGGGTGATTTTGCCTCAATGGAAGGTATAGGGAAAATGCAGAATGCTCACAATATCGCTTTGTGCGGCAATTGCGTTTGCGCTTTTAAGAATAAATACTTTGTATGTATTATTTTCCGGGTCAAAGAGTTCACTTCCTGACTTGCAAAAATAAAGCACTCTGCAAAACCGCTTTGAAAAGCACTTTACACAAAATCGCAGCGTGCAAGTAAGCGTCGGGAGGGGGGAAAAAATGCGCAAAAAATCAAAAATCGCTAGCCTCGTGAACAAAGCCTAACAGCCTCTGACACAACTTGGTTTATGTTCCCCTTAGTTTTAATGGGATTTTAATTTGAAAGATGGAGATAAGGAAAGGCAACAAGCCTTTCTGGGCACTACATTACAGGAAAGATATTGCAGTCTTAGAGCAGGTGCAGAGACGAGCAACAAAATTGATACGTGGTATGGAAGGTCTCGCTTACCAAGAAAGGTTAGATAAACTGGGTTTATTTAGTCTAGAGAAAAGATGCCTTAGAGGGGATCTAATTAACATGTATAAATACGTCAGAGGGTAATATAATAGCTTGGCAGAAGAGCTTTTTGTCCCTAGGCCTTCTCAAAGGACTAGAGGACATGATCTGCGCATGCAGGAAAAACGTTTTAGCCATTTATTTAGGAAAGGGTTCTTTACAGTAAGAGTGATTAAGATGTGGAATTTATTGCCACAGGAAGTCGTTATGGCAAACTCTATACCTGCATTTAAAGGGGGCTTAGATGCTTTCCTTGCGTTGAAAGACATCCATGGCTACAATTACTAGGTAATGCCTAATGATGTTGATCCAGGGATTTTATCTGATTGCCATCTGGAGTCAGGAAGGAATCTATTTCCCTTTTGGGGCTAATTGGACCATGCCTTTCTCTGGATCAACAGGGATATGTGAGGGAGCAGGCTGGAGTTGTACTTTGTACTGGTTGAACTCGATGGACGTATGTCTTTTTTCAACCAAAATAACTATGTAACTATGTAAGTGAGAGGAAAAAGGGACAGAAAAAGATGAGGCCCTAGGCATTTTTCTGGCATTTTTTTCATGACACACAATATGAGTTAGGTTCATTTTAACCCTTTCATTGAAAACAGACATTTATAAACGTCCTATTTGTGCACCATTAGTGCAAATAGGACATTTCTATTAACATAGATTTTGCTGAAGTGCAGGTGCAGGTGCACCTTGGGAGGGAGCGTGCACGTGCGCGCACAATTAAACTTTTCAGCCTATGGCACGAAGGGGTTAAATGACATTTGCACAATAAACATGAAACATGAATTTGTTCTCAAGCCTTTACAAGATGTCTTTCTGTCTTCAGCATGTCAGGCATCCATGAATCCAGTTGTAGATGTGGAATTACCATCCAGGGAAGATGTATTGAATGGTAACGGTACCATAACTTGCACGGTAATTGGAAGCAATGTGAATGTCGATAAAGTGTTTCTCAAATTAGACAATGGAAAACCAGAGAAAGGCACGGTTCTTCAAAATAAGAACGAGAGGATCATAATAGGTTACCGTGTCAACAAGGAAACATGGAAGTCTGTCCAACATGTGTCTTGCTGGGTGGATACCTGCCCACAGCAAAAAGTGGAAAAAACTGTTGAAAATGGTAAGAATGGTGATGATGACACTTTCACTAAATATGTATCAGTAGCTTAGATCTATGGATTAAAAGCCTACAGTAGTATGAGGTCCAAATGGTGAACCAGTAATATTAATTCTGCAGTGAAATAAAGTTCATAAAGCCCACTGTCATCATGATGCTAAAGCAGAGATGGATTAAGATGTAATAATAACACCCTGGGCGAGGTAGTAGATTTGGGGCCCCCTTGTGGTCCTTTCAGTAAGCTGAAGTGGAGAGAGGTCAAAGAAGGTGGGCCCCTAGATACCCACTAGGCCCCAAGCACCTGCCTAGGTTGCCTAGAGGATGACCCTGCTCTGTCCAAAAGCTGGGACCACCTCTGCAAGATTCTAGGTTAGCCTTTGAATGTTTTTGTAAACAAAAGAAAAATAAACTCTTAGCTTTGGAAAATGCACTGCTACAGGGCTCTGAACAGAAGTGACTAAACTGCAAAACAGTAAAGCTTTTTCACTCCCAGACTCACTCCATGACCATTGTATTCTGCTTCCAATCAGTCACTATCTACATTAGGCATCTTTGAAATCCCATTTGTTTAAAGAAAACCTGTAATGAAAAAAACCTCCCCTGGGGGGTACTCACCTGGGGTGGGGGAAGCCTCCGGATCCTATTGAGGCTTCTCCCATCCTCCTCGGTCCCACGTCAGCAGAGATAAAGCTCTCTGAAGAGAGGGGATGTAAATATTTACCTTCCCGGCTCCAGGCGCAGTGTAGGCTCTCCGCTCGGAGATAGGTGGAAATAGCCGATCGCTGTCGGGCCGCTCTACTGCGCAGGCGCAAGCCTCCTGCACCTGCGCAGTACAGCGGACCTGACAGAGATCGGCTATTTTCGCCTATCTCCATGCGGAGAGCTGCAACAGTGCTCCCGCTGGAGCCAGGAAAGTTAAATTTATCAGTGCTTGTCAGGCTTGTCGAGGGAGGATTCTGGGACACTTCGGGGGAGCCAGCGCTGGACTGCCTGCAGCTACAGGGGAGGGGGAAGCCTCATTGGGACCCTGAGGCTTCCCCCTCCCGAGGTGAGTACCCCCCAGGGGAACTTTTTTTTTGTTACAGGTTCTCTTTACTCATAACTCCTGACTTCTCAGATACCTCCATTTTAATCTGGGCAATCTGGTAGGTAACTTTGGGGATCAAAGTAGAATTTTCCCAATTAGCATCTCAGGATAAATTGTGGTGAAGCAGAATGCCACAGTCATGGAGCAGCAACAATTCTGTTTTGCAGTGTGACTTCCTCCGTTTACGTATATACATAATATACACTTTAGCATAACTCAATACACAGGCTTGTTGAAAACATCATGTGAAGAAGGAGTTCATTTGTCCCCATCAGCAGACTCTACTGACAAATTTAGATTTCGCATTTGTAAGAATTTTTTGACAAAAAAGGCACTGATTTAACCTCCCTAGCGGTATGGACAGAAATGTCAGTCCAAAAAAACATGCTGTGAACAGTATAAACGTGCATACACATCAATACTCTCCTGCACTGTATACCCTTGCTTGACACATTTTGGCAAGTTACAGGAAAATAAAGTTTGAAAAATACATTTTATCACTGTTTGCACAGAAATCATGGGAAAATTGAACGCCAGGGAGGTTAATAAAGAGCCCCACCCATTACCATATGACAGAGATGGATTAAGATGTAATGGGGACTCTAGGCAAGGTAATACATTTGAGGCCCCCTAGTGGTCTTTTTGGTAAGCTGAAGTGGAGAGAGGTCAGAGAAGGTGGCTGGTAGGGCCCCTTGACACCCACTAGGCCCTTGGCACCTACCTAGATTGCTTTGTGGATAATCCTGCTCTGCCATATGACAGTATAGATGGAGGTATGGGCTGGAATGAGAATGATATTCATCTGCCTAATGGCCTTCTCCATATCGTCTTCTTTTAAAAATAAATCCAGCATGTGATGTCATACTTGCGTGTGTTGCCTCTGTACCAGGGTCGCCAAATCATCCCTTTAATCACTGATAAGTCTAAAGGTGGCCATACATCAGGCGACTTGGCAGCCGATCGACCATCCAATTCGATTATTATAATCGAATTGGATGAAAATCGGTGCCACCAAGTGCATGCCTGACTGACAAAGCAATCAATTTCGGGATGGAAATTGGTCGCATGGTCGATCGTGCATGCTGCAAGATGTCGGGCCGAAGTTGGTTGGTCGGGTGCGTGGCGGTACAGCGGATGATTTTGGAATGAGTGAAGAAACGACGATACCACCGCCGCTGCCGCCGCAGTGTACAAATGTGCCCCCCGTGTGTGCATTTATACATTACCTGTCCGGTGTCAGCCTCCACGCAGTGTCCGTCCATCTCGCCGGGTTCTGCATTCACGCTAGTGGCGCATAGTGTCAGACGTCAGACGCTATGAGCCACTAGCGTGTATGAGTGTCTTAAAACCTGTCAAAATAAATGGACACTGCGCGGAGCCTGCTACAGTACAGGTAATGTATAAATGGCCACACTGGGGGGAACATTTATACATTTGGGGCAGCGGCAGTGCGGACACGACGGGCTCAGCCGATTCCCTGAAGATTTCATGCTAAAATCAGACAGGAATCGGCCTGTAGTATATGGGCAGCTTCGAAAAGAGGCAAATTTATCTCTAATCAGATTCGATTAGAGATAAATTTGTCTCTTTGCTGATTCTGCCCATAATTGTCAGGTCTATGGGCACCTTAATGGTGACCGCTAATGATCCAGTCATTTTCATCCAATCTTACCAATTTCATGTAATATAAGGGACTGCCTAAATTACCCATTCAGTATATTCACTAAATTTACCCTTGTACTACATAGATTTGGTAAGATTGAATGGAAAAGATTGGATCATTAGTCGCTTCCTTAAAGTACGCAGGTTTGGGGGCTATTTCCATGTAATCGGGCCTAAACTGAATCAAGACCTGTATAATTTATATGTGTCAGTGATTAAAGGGATGACTTGAAAACACTGCTCTCGTCTTACTCTGCAAGACATTAGATGCATCTACAGAAATCCCATAGACATATCTAGAACACAGCATGAGTGATCCAGCAAAGCTTAATACATTATTTTAAAAGTGTCTGCCAGGGCTGGCCCAAAGGAGAGGCTCAAGAGGTGTCAGTGTCTAGGTGCAGAGCCTTGCGGGAGCCGCACAAACCCCCTCCCCGGCGATTGTTCCCAAAACCTCTGCCATGGCCTCCAGGCCTCTGATTGTCTGCTGCCTCCCTCCTCCTCCCTGAGTTCCAGACCCCAGAGGCAGACCACAAGCGACTGTGCAGCTGACAAGGAAGACATACACAAGTATCTAGTGTGACAGTGCATACCATGCAGGGAAGGAGGAAGACAGACGCTTTGTACTTGTACAGCCCAGAAGCACAGGACCGTGGATTAGGTATGTACACCACGCTACCATCTGCACACTGTCTCTCGCTGCTTGGATCTGCTGGTCCTTATAAGAAGCAGGGGTGTGTGCCTGAGGTGGAGAGCTACCTAATACTGGGGAGGTTTACCTAACACTGGGGGCACATCTGGCTATCCATACGGTGCGGTAGGGGGGTAGCCCAATACTGGAGGTACATCTGGCTATCTACAGTATAATGTGGGGAACCTACCTAATACTGGGACACATATGGCTATCTATACTGGAGAGAGGGGCTAACTTGTACAGGGGCACCTCTGGCTACCTATACTGGGGGGCTACTTATTACTGGGAGTGCATCCTGCTACCTATACTGGGTGGGAGGCACATCTAGCAACCTATACTGGGTGGGGTGTTACCTAATAATAGGGGCACATCATACTACCCACACTGGGTAGGGATAGCTAAAACTTGGGGGCACACCAGGCTACCTATACTGGGTGGGGTGTTACCTAATAATGGGGGCACATCATAGTACCCACACTGGGTAGGGATAGCTAAAACTTGGGGGCACACCAGGCTACCTATACTGGGTGGGGTGTTACCTAATAATGGGGGCACATCATACTACCCACACTGGGTAGGGATAGCTAATACTTGGGGGCACACCAGGCTACCTATACTGGGTGGGGTGTTACCTAATAATGGGGGCACATCATACTACCCACACTGGGTAGGGATAGCTAATACTTGGGGGCACACCAGGCTACCTATACTGGGTGGGGTGTTACCTAATAATGGGGGCACATCATACTACCCACACTGGGTAGGGATAGCTAAAACTTGGGGGCACACCAGGCTACCTATACTGGGTGGGGTGTTACCTAATAATGGGTGCACATCATAGTACCCACACTGGGTAGGGATAGCTAATACTTGGGGGCACACCAGGCTACCCATACTGGGTGGGGACTGGGAGAGGGCTACCTAATACTGGGTGACACATCCGCTACCTACAGTATACTGGGGCAGACACAATTCAGGGGAAGAGGGGTGCACTTTGGCATCTCTGTTTCTGGAGAACCTTGTCCTGGCCCTGGTGTCTGCTATTTGGCAACAAACAGCTGCAGTCCTTACCTGGGTCATATCAGAACACAAGCAGGATTAATGAAATACAAAGTCATGCAACTGCATTCATGTGCACAAAATTACTTTTTTGTGTAAAAAATCCAGAAAATCCTAAATGTATCTAGTGTTATATTATGTCTAAGCTATCACTTATGGTGCCCATACATGGTACAATTTTTTCATTTTTTTTTCGATTAGATAATTTTGTTTGATTATTCCGTGAGATTGAATATAAAGATTTTTCCAACATGTCTGATTGGATTTCTACTGAAAAAACGGGATAATTGATTCTTTTTTCTTGATCGGAAAAAAAAAAAAGATTCTTTTAAACTTTCATTTGATTTGATCGTTTTGGTCGAATAAACGGGAAAATTTAATGTTTTTATTGTACCGTGTATGGGCACCTTTAGGATCTGTAGTCTTCTATGTGTTTAGTAAATTGGGATTAATACATTGACAAGACCTGATTCTCCATAAGGCACTGTAGGCACGTGCCTACAGGTGCCTTATGTGGTAGAGGTGGCCCCTCCTCCTCAGATCACTGACCTCAGGAGATTACAGCCTAATCTCTGCCTCATATCACTGACCTCAGGCACTTACACCCTAATCCTTGTCAGGGCCGGTTGTAGAGTTTTTGCTGCCTGAGGCAAACTTATATGAATGCCCCCCCCCCCCCCCCCATACCCACCCCCTCCCAATTTGGAATAATCACACAGCACCCAACAATTAACTCAGCTTCATTTAGGGCTCTTTTACGCTAAGAAGTAGCGTTTGATGCGAAGGTCACATAACGTGCCCCTAACGCAACGCATGTTAGCTTTGAAGTTGGACGTTACATTGAACTGCGTTATCCATCTCTTGATGCGTACTTGATGAGTACTTTTTGACGCATACTGATCGAATTAAAACGGCGCATGCGGCACATTTTTTTTAAAAAAACAAACATTACTGAGCATGTGCAAACATTCTAACGCAGCGAAATACGAGCATAACGCACAGCACTTTCATTTAACGTGCTGCGTTATACTCCAACGCAACTCGGGCACTGTGAACAGCCCATTGATTTATCATTACTGTCAGTTGTTCTGCGTTAGGGGCTGCTGTAATGTGGGACTTTAACGGCGCACTGTGAAAGCAGCCTTAATGTTCTCAGTCAGCAAGGGAGCATACACAACAACTTGAGACATGACATGCTGCAGCTCAACACAATAACATAATGGCTGGCTTGCTGCCAGTCTGTGACAAACAAACTGCTCAAGCTCAGCTGTCCTCCATTCCTCCTCAGTCAGGACAGCAGTGCCACCTCCTCCCTTCTGCTGTGCAAGTCAAATGAAACACTGCTGCTCTCCTGCCTTCCCCCTCCTCACTCACTGTCAGACTCCTCACACAGCACAACAAGCTGCTTTTCCCCAATGATGACCTCTTTACCTCTCTCGCTCTCCTCTCGCTTCTTCTCCTACTTTTACTGCATTCTGTAAATGTAAACGCACAGTACAAACATGCTGCTCCTGTAATTTGTGCACCTGATGCAAGTGTTTCACCTTGCTTCATGAGAAAACTGGCCCTGATCCTTGTCTCATGTCACTAAGGATGATATGAGACAGTCATTAGGGTGTACGATTCTAATCACAGTTAGTAACCTAAGGCAGAAATTAGAGTTCAGTATATTTTTCTTGGGGGTGTGGCCTGTGTTCGGGGGTGGAGTTTAGGGCACCAGGATGCCTCTGAGTTGTAAATCCCGCCCATACATTGATAATTTTATATTGCTGTGTTTCATGAGTGACTATAGCAGAATGTTACAATGTAGCAGTCCTTTAGGATTCAAGTCTTGTGAATGTGTTTATTTACACATCCTCTCTTTCTAATTCTATACGGGTGGATGAAATAATGTGATAATTGAGGAATCCACTGGCAGGTGGCATTGTGATGTACTGCAAATATTAACTTGTACATGCTGGACTCTACAGACTTTGTTCAAATTCTTATTAACGCACTTTTTTTATGCTCCAGATCGCAAAGACATTGTGATGAGGCCCCCCAGCTTACAGATTCTTATACCTTTTTGCAATGACAATTCTGAAGCAAGCATGGTAACGCTGGTTTGCCTCCTCTCCGGTTTCTGGCCTCAGCATGTTTCAGTAACATGGCTTAAAAATGGAAACGCCGCAAGTGGCCCCATCACTCAAATTCCAATAATGACTGACGCAAAAGGAAGCTACTCAGCAGTTAGCACATTTAATGTTTCCAGAGAAAGCTGGGATAAGGAGGACACATACACCTGTGAGGTCACTCACCAGAAGATTCCCTATATCAAGACCATTACTAAATGTAAAGGTAATGAAGAAATTATTTGGATCACTCTAATTTTATTGTACACTATCATATTACGTGTAGCAGAATTTATGGAGAAACAAAGGCACAGTTGGATCAGGTGATAGATTTGTAAGGCTGATCACGTTCCAGTGGTGTAGCTAAGGAGCTTTGGGCCCCAGTGAAAATGTTACATTGGGCCCCCCAAGCATTCTATACATAACAATTCATATGTGCAACAACACCTGCCAAGGACATCCACAGTATGAGAGGTATCAGCAGAGGAGGGGAACAGTTTGCTAATGATTACCGCTATTCAAAGCATATACTGTATAGAAGAGATCATTCATTACCAGCATAGCACCATTGAAGAGCTAATACTGTGTTTGAGGGAGGACTTCTAGCAGGCTGCTCTTTTCCAAATGCCCCAGTGCGGTCACAACCTCTGCATCCACTACACCACTGTCACTTCCTGCTTCAGTCTAAAAACAAAAGGGACACATGACTGTGACCAACAAGTCACAGTCTTGCAAATCCCTCACCTGATCTAAAGGTGCCCATTAACGGTACAATTTTTCCTTCAGATTTGATCTTTCGATGCGATTTGAATGGTCAAAAATAATTGGAAGGCAATATTCGATTGTTCCCATTAACAGAATTATTTAAAAAGGTTTTACATTCCAATTCATTTATAAGATCCAACTTTCGGATTTTTTTCCTTTTCCAATCGGACAAAGAAACATTTCACACCGATTTGTGCCACTAATGGCGCAGTTTTCGATACATATTTTGATCATAAAAATTGCGTGGAAGGATCGAATCTGAAGCAAAGATGGGCAGCTTAACTGATCATTCTGCTCCATGCAAGCAACTCTAAATATGAAGTTATTATTATGCAGGTTGTATAATTCAATGTAGAAATTATTAGATGAAAACATGAGTGTGCAACCCTTTAGTGAGTACTGAGAAAACCTCTACGGTCACTAATAAGGTAACGGGACTATGAGATCCTGAATGGAAGAGCAGAACACACATTAAAACTAGGGATGGGACGACGAATCCGGCGAATCCACGAATCCCTCGAATATTGGGAAATATTCGAGATTCGTGGATTCGAATCCCGACGCCATTTTCCACTTTGCGAATCCGCCGAATCCCGACGCTGCATCGCCGCGCATCCGCCTCTCGCACTCGTCCTCGTCCTCCTCCGAGCCCCCCCCCCCGCGTCTCCTCCGCCCGCCCCGCGCCTCCTCCGCCCGCCCGCATACATTGTATCAACTCACCTGTCCAGTGGAGCGCAGAGCGGCAGACCTCTCGCTCACTTCCTGGTTCCCTCTAGTGACGGCTTTTACAATGACGTCATCAGTAAAAGCCGGTCCGGCCACTAGAGGGAACCGAGAAGTAACGAGGAGGTCTGCCGCTCTGCGCTCCACTGGACAGGTGAGTTGATACTTATGCAGGCACGGGGGACGGAGGAGGCCGTGGGGGTGAGCGGAGGAGGCACGGGGGGGGGGGGGAGCTACACCTACACCTACACCTACCTACCT
Source organism: Hyperolius riggenbachi (assembly GCF_040937935.1). Lineage (NCBI taxonomy): Eukaryota > Metazoa > Chordata > Amphibia > Anura > Hyperoliidae > Hyperolius > Hyperolius riggenbachi. The sequence continues at coordinate 484,406,167 of NC_090646.1, forward strand.
ACCTACCTACCTCTATACCTCCCTCTATACCTACCTCTATACCTACCTAAAGGCCCCCTATACGTACCTACCTACCTACCCGCCACTATACCTACCTACCTACAGGCCCCTATACCTACCTAAAGGATACGTACCTACCTACCACTATCCCTACCTACCTACAGGCCCCTATACCTACCTAAAGGCCCCCTATATGTACCTACCTACCTACCTACCTACCTAAAGGCTCCTATACCTACCTAAAGGCCCCTATACCTACCTACCTACCTAAAGGCCCCTATACCTACCTACCTACATATCTACCTATACTTAAGGCCCTATACCCTGCTACCTATACTGAAGGTCCCTTTAACTACCTACCTACCTACCTACCTACAGGACACTATACCTACCTACCGGCCACTCTACCTACCTACCTACAGGCCACTATACCTACCTAAAGGCCCCCTATACGTACCTGCCTACCTAAAGGCCCCCTATACGTACCTACCTACCTAAAGGCCCCTATACCTACCTACCTACCTAAAGGCCCCTATACCTACCTACAGGCCTCTATACCTACCTACCTACCTACCTACCTAAAGGCCCCTATACCTACCTAAAGGCCCCCTATACATGCCTACCTACCTAAAGGCCCCTATACCTACCTACCTAAAGGCCCCTATACCTACCTACCTACATACCTACCTATACTTAAGGCCCTATACCCTGCTACCTATACTGAAGGTCCCTTTAACTACCTACCTACCTACAGGACACTATACCTACCTACCTACTGGCCACTATACCTACCTACCTACAGGCCACTATACCTACCTACCTACATACCTACCTATACTTAAGGCCCTATACCCTGCTACCTATACTGAAGGTCCCTTTAACTACCTACCTACCTACAGGACACTATACCTACCTACCTACTGGCCACTATACCTACCTACCTACAGGCCACTATACCTACCTAAAGGCCCCTATACCTACCTACCTAAAGGCCCCTATACCTACCTACATACCTACCTATACTTAAGGCCCTATACCCTGCTACCTATACTGAAGGTTCCTTTACCTACCTAAAGGCCCCTATACCTACCTACATACGTACCTATAATTAAGGCCTCTATATACCCTGCTACCTATACTGAAGGCCCATATACCCTGCTACCTATACTGAAGGCCCATATACCCTGCTACCTATACTGAAGGCCTATATACCCTGCTACCTATACTGAAGGCCCATATACCCTGCTACCTATACTGAAGGCCCATATACCCTGCTACCTATACTGAAGGCCTATATACCCTGCTACCTATACTGAAGGCCTATATACCCTGCTACCTATACTGAAGGCCCATATACCCTGCTACCTATACTGAAGGCCCATATACCCTGCTACCTATACTGAAGGCCCATATACCCTGCTACCTATACTGAAGGCCTATATACCCTGCTACCTATACTGAAGGCCTATATACCCTGCTACCTATACTGAAGGCCTATATACCCTGCTACCTATACTGAAGGCCCATATACCTTGCTACCTATACTGCAGGCCCCTATACCTTGCTACCTATACTGAAAGCTACCAATATTGAAGGCACCCATACCTAGCTAGCTATACTGAAGGCACCTTTACCTCGCTACCTATACTGCGGGCAACTATACCACGGATCGCACAATTCTTATGTGCAGGATTCGTTAGATTCGGGATTCGAAAGGTTCGAGATATTCGAGAACCTTTTCAGATTCGGATTCGGATTCGAAAAAATTGTGGATTCGTCCCATCCCTAATTAAAACATACATCTATGGGCTTGATTCACAAAGCGGTACTAACCTACTTAGCACGTCTAAAGTCTTTAGACGTGCTAACCAGGGTGCTAAGTAGGTTAGCACCGGATTTCTCAATCAGATCGCGCGCAAAGTTTTACGCGCGCAAAGTCCTATGCGCGCGCTAAGTCCCATAGGATTTAATGGGCACTTCGCGCGGAGCGCCCTGCACTCTGTGCAGTCAGGGCCGGCCCGCTCATGAGGCGGGGTGAAACTTTTGCCTCAGGCGGCAAATTTCCAGGGGCGGCAGTGCGGCACCCGCCCGTCCGTGGGTGCGGGGAGCCGGCCCGCCGAGCTGGAGGGGTAGCTGGCAGGACGGGGGTATTGGGCCAGCGGCGGGGAGGGGGGTCGGACCCCCCCCCTCCCTCGCCTGGGTCCCCGTCCTCCGCTCCCTTCCAGCCTAAATAGACGCAGCCGAAGTGTAAGAGGCACGGGCGGGGAGGACACTCACCTCCTCCTCGCTCCTGCGTGCGTTCCACTGACATCACTTCCTGCAGGACGCTGCAGGAAGTGACGTCAGTGGAGCGCACGCTAGGAAGAGGTGAGTGTCTTCCCCGCCCGTGCCTCTTACACTTCGGCTGCGTCTATTTAGGCTGGAAGGGAGCGGAGGACGGGGACCCAGGCGAGGGAGGGGGGGTCCGACCCCCCTCCCCGCCGCTGGCCCAATACCCCCGTCCTGCCAGCTACCCCTCCAGTTCGGCGGCCCCCCAGAGCGCGCCCCCCCCCCTCTCGGGGGGGGGGGGAAGGGGCGGCGGTGGCAATTTTTTTAAAATTTGCCTCAGGCGGCTAAAAGTCTAGGGCCGGCCCTGTGTGCAGTGCACGTGTAAAGTATTACGCGCGTAAAATTTTATGCACATAAAGTTTTGCGCGCGAAAAGCTCGTTTAGACGTGCTAAGGGGGTTTTCACAGGCGTGCTAGCAGTTAGCACCGCTTTGTAAATCAAGCCCTATGTGTGCATAATCATATTCAGAGAAATGACTGTTAGCATGCAGTTGTGGATCAAGTTAAGAAGTGATTTTATGGGCCATATGCAATTCACTTTTTCACCTGAGTTTTCTCCTAAGAGATAATTTTTCATCTTTGATTTATCATAACTTTTTAGCACTTTGCAATGGAAAAAGTACTAACAAGTACTTGAAAAAGTACTATCAAAATTATTTCAAGTATTTGTTTGCTTTGTGGTGGTTTAAAATGCATGTTATTGACAAGTTTGAAAATTTCACCTAGTAGAAAACGCATATGGCCCCATGACTCTTCCTAACATAATGAAAGGGTTAATGTTTTGCAAAAAAATAGCTATTATTGAAAGGATACTGCAGCCGAAAGGCTGCTGAGAGATAAAACCTGCAATGTGTAGGGAAAGAAAAGTACATACTCACCGCTCCCCTCGCTCCCTGCCGTCGGGTCCCGCTCGTCAGCCACAGCTCCCGATACTAGCCGACTCTCCTGACCCGGACATACTGCGCCGCGCATGCGCAGTATGTCCTGTAATCTTCGTTTCTGGCGTCGCATCATGACGCCAGAAGTACGGACACTCCCCCGCCTCCTGCGTGTGCGCTCCAGCGGCTCCACTATAAAGCTAGCATGCTAGCTTTATAGTGGAGCCGCTGGAGCGCACACGCAGGACGTGGGGGAGTGTCCGTACTTCTGGCGTCATGATGCGACGCCAGAAGCGAAGATTACAGGGCATACTGTGCATGCGAGGCGCAGTATGTCCGAGTCAGGGGTCAGGAGAGTCGACCAGTACCGGGAGCTGTGGCTGACGAGCGGGACCCGACGGCAGGGAGCAAGAGGGGAGCGGTGAGTATGTACTTTTCTTTCCCTACACATTGCAGGTTTTATCTCTCAGCAGCCTTTCGGCTGCAGTATCCTTTAAGGTGAAATAGACACAGGGTACCCAGGTACACACATGTGGTGTACCTGAGTTTTGTGGTGGACTAAAAAAGCACAAAATAATTATCTGCCAAGAGCACTTGCAAAGTGGACCATTGTTCCCTTATACAGGAACTGTACTGAAAATAATTAATAAAATTGCTTATTTTTACAATATTTCTTTATAAATTATGTAATCAGTGTTTACCCATTGTAAAATCTTTCCGCAGCCTTTCTTCATCCTGATTTAAATTATGAAATGTATCACAGGTGGCGACATCTTTAATACCTTCAGGGTATACACATAAAGAGGGCCCCAGCTAAAAGCAGTTCTTGACTGGTGAATATTGGCAAAATTACAGATATGCTACTAGTTAATTCCTGTAGAATTAGTAATCTTTACCAATATTTCACTATGACCTAACCTTACCTTTTCCTATAACTAGCCCTCCCTCTCGATGCCCCTCCCCCTCCCCACCATTTAACCTTTTCCCCCAACATTTTACATGCTGACACAATGCTAAAAGTCTCTAGCACTAAATTACTGCTAATAGCTGCTACTTGTGGCTATTAGCATTGCCCCCGTTTCTCTTTTTACTTTCTTCGTCTTCAGGTGTACCACAGTCAAATGTTTGTGTAATCTGTGTTCCGCAGCCATTGAAAAAAATACCTGGTCTCCCAGAATGCTCTGGGAGGAAGATTCTGCATAGCTTAACAGCCTAGGCTATGACATCACCAGGAGGGTGTGGCTACATACCAATATACAGAAATATCGTATATGGATATTGGAAGTGTTTCTGATGTTGAAACCTGGATAATGAATGTAAAAGTGGGTAACTTAACCTCCTTAGCAGTATGGACGAGCTCAGCTCGTCCATGTACGCCAAGGAGGATTGCTCAGCCCCTGGAGGGTCTTTTTACTTACTTTTTTTTTCAGAACATGTAGCTAGCACTTTGCTAGCTGCATGATCTGTCCGATCGCCGCCGCTATCCGCCGATCCACCGCGATGCGCCGCTAAAGGGGCTGCCCCCGAAACGCCTAGCACAGCCTGGCGAATCACCGCCAGGCTGTGCAATGGCAAGGATCGGAACTCGTCATGACGTCATGTCCGATCATCACCATGGCGATGGGAGAAGCGACGATAGGAAATCACACTTCTCGCGGGATCTCGGACGCGTAAGTATGGCCGGCGGGGATTGGGTGGGTGGATGAGGACGCGTAGGGCATGGCGTACTGCTGTAGCTATACAAAATTAATTCTACACTTGGTGCCGCTCTTGGTCATAAATATGTATACCTTTATTGAGAAACCATAGAAAAACTCACAACACCTGCCTTAAAAACACTTAAAATGAATGCGGAGCGCTCCAGACCTCATACCATGCCACACAGCACACTTTCATTCATCCCTTCCGCCCTGGTACCGGTACCAATTCATTAGTATCTTCAGGGTGTTGAGGAAAAGTGGCTGCTGTTTTTATGCATGCATATATATATATCACAAGCCGCTGCAATATTCCGACTGCACAAGGTACTTCCAGCTTCAACAGGACACCGTATTAGAGCCACATAATCTTACCACCCGACAAGGCATCAGATCTGGTCTCTCATGGCTCCTATTCCTTGTTGGGCTCCCGCTGGATAAACTTCTCCGTCTCTCTCTCTTCGGCTCTACCCTCCTTGCAACTCTCAAGGGGAGCCAGATACGTTAGTTTACTCCACCCCGAGTCTCCAGTGTGTCAGGGGAGCTAACGTGAATGCGGAGTCCCGCCTTCAGCAGTTCGGCCGGCCGGCTAGTAGGAACTACAAGGAGCGCTCAAAACGCATGTTGCGGTGAAGCCCCGCCCATCATACGCTAGCTACAGCAAGAACAAAAAAAAATATTTAACAAAAACGGTGATGCGTACTTATGTACGCATTACCCAGAACGCAAGGGAGGTTAAATTAATCTGTTTTACTATATGTCATATACAGTATATGACTATGGGCTCTATTCACAAAACTTCTCATAAATGTCTTATTTATCACCTAATTCATAAAAATAACCTTTCAGCACATTTACAAGCAAAATAATCACGCAAAGTACGTTGTTCCTGATTAATTTCATTTCAATATTACTTTTCTTACCTTAATTATATTATATTTTTTTTCTTTGGAAGCTTAAAATGGTAACATAGATAAGGTGAAAACAGGTGAAAAAGCTTTGTGAATTATGTATGTGTTTAAAACAGAGGGCATTTCTCATAATTTCCATCACATGTGCAAGAGCAAAGCCATACTGCATCATTTCAAGACAGTGAGCAGACCCTTTATTATTGTAGGCCAAGTGTGCATCCAAAGCTCACATATAATCTAAAATGTATGGATGCAGTGTTTCAATATGGTCTTGCCCGTCTTGGACATCCTACTAACGATGGCCTGCAAATACTCCTTGTACCTTAATTATTTTTATATATTAAATGATCATTAAAAAAACCTTTAAGCTCTATGTTCTACCATCTGTGAAAAAACACAAGGGTAATGGTTAAATAATGTAAATCGTGATTACACATTGCTACTGGTGTGATTTGATTTAAGCTTGATCCTAAATGTTTGTCCTGCAGCATTTTTTTGTACATTTGTGTAGAAAGTGTAAGAGTGCACAAAAATAGCAGAAACAAAAACATAATGCATTGCGATTTTATGAGTGCTTCTCGCAGAAGTACTTGCAGTTTCCTGTTTTCTGTCACGTCCTCTCTCAAGGCTGAAGGGAACTGGAGCCGAGAATCTTCTCAGCAGCATAGTAGATTACAGACTGAAATTGTGGAGAAAAAATGTTTTAGGACAGAAGATCGTATCATCAAAATCCAGAGGCACCCAGAGCTCTACAATAAGAGCATTTCTGCATATAAGGATGTCCGAAGAGCGACTTTTCTCTGTGCCTACATGGCCAATGATTTATTTGAGGACAAGTGGGAAGATCTGCCAAACAAATGCAAGAATGCCAAAAGTAAGTATTACATGTGACAATATGTTGTGTACAGCGTACATGAACTGGGTAGGGGAAAAAGCTAGGTAATTATCTCACTAAGGGGGCTCCTTTGATCCTCCTCATACCATCATTCCAGCCCCTAGACCTTTGGAACCTATTCCACTTGCAACCTATCTGACTAGGGTTTGTGGCCTTGGCCAAGGACACACAACAGAACTGTTAAGGTGGCAAAAAGTCACACACATCTAGTAAAAGGAAGCGCTCATGCATGGGAAAAAAAGCCATACAGAAGCGCTTCATTTTACTGGTCATGCATGGTTTTTGCACAGAACATATAGAGGCACCCAACTTTGGAACAAGGGGGAGAAGAAGGAGCCAGTAAGCCTCAGGGTGCTTCTCAAGCCTTTACTGCAACGCCATTAGTGGCAGGAGGCAGTTTTATTGCTGTATGGAAGATGCACCATGTATTGACACGAATGTCAACCCCACATTCCACGACTCGTGTTTTTCAGCTTAGTCTGTCAAACAGGCCAAAAGCTTCATCCCTTACAGTGAGAAAAGGATACTTTGGTCCTTAGGTGCCAAGCCATGGTTTGGGGGTTGTGATCTTCAATCTCCTCGTGAGCAACTTTACCCAAATCGACAGTGGTGGCGATGCCAGACTATGCCAGAAGTTGTGCAGCAGCTTCAAGTTGAACCAAGTACAAATTTACAGCAATCTTGGACTTGCTCAGACCAGCCCAAGAATTTCGGCCATAACTCATCATATACTGTATATAATGAATAATCCCAATATTTAAAAAATGTGTTATGTTACATATTTGTATTTGTTTCACAAAACAGGAAACTCAGGATGCACCAGTAACTATAGATATTGAAAGACATCAGGTGAAGAATATTCCCTATGAAACAGAAGAGGCTGCAGGTGCTGAACATCTATCAGAAGAGCCACTCCACAATACCTCTGTGTCCCATTTGCCCCCCTGAATCTGCCTTGGGTACACTTTAAGAAACGATAACACAATTGCAAAAAGTTGCAAAAAGTATGCTTCAAACATTTGCCAACAATTAGATTTTTCTTATGTAGCTAGTACTAGCACTAGGCAGTGCACATTTGAATGAAATGACAGGTTTTGAAGTACTAATAGTGTACTCTCTGTAATTCATTCCATAAGCATTCCCTGTAAAGGACCTAGCAAGCCATCCGAGCCAGCCTGTCTTCTTGCATGCCAATAATCTGCTAGTTGGAGCTCCCTATTGCCATCCTGGGTGTGCTTTTTAATCCAGAAAACATCTCAGTTGGAGATGGATGGAGTAGTACAAAACATTTCTGAATTTAAATATAGCCTGCAGTGTCCCTTTGAACTTATTTGACTTATTTGACTTATTCATGTCAAATAGGTTATTGTAGCCGCTCTTGTTGCTATTGATGAAAGCAACTGAACTGCACATGCATGGCTAAGAAATGCGACTGCCCAGTAAAATTAAGCAATTGTCCATTGAAGATAATAAAACTGCATGAGTGCTTACTTTTACTGGGCATGCTCAACTTATACCCACATATGCAAAGTGGAGTAGCACTCGCTCACAACTGTGAGAGCAGCTAGAAGATAAAGGGAGACTCTGTGGGTAACAATGTGCAACCAGGAAGCCTCAGGACCCTTCTGAAACTTCACCCTTCTGAGGTAGATGTCTTCATTTTTTACTTAAAAATAGTTCAATTTTTTAGATTGCCATTCTTTTAAAAAAAAACAGCTGCACTGTTGTTATTCTTTCATTGACACTTCTGCAAAATGGCCACAAAATCTGAGGAGTATGGCAATCAACTGCAATATTCATGTTAAAACCAAGTAAACTTTTTTTTATGTTTAAGTCAAGAAAATTCTTAAATCGTACCAAGATTGAGAAAATAAAAATATTAGATACTTCCCTCAGTGGAGGGAAGCCCCAAGAAGGTCCAAAGGATTCCCTAATCTCCCTTGCCTCCAACTTTTCACTATAGGGTTCCTCTTGACTAATTTGACTTTAAGCAGTCAAATTGTTTCTTGTACCCACCAAAACAGCCACGGATGACCATTGATCTGGGCCAGTGGCATAGCAATAGGGAATGCAGAAGATTCAACCACACCGAGGCCCTGTTCCCCAACAAACTGTTCCCCATCCCCTTCTTGCAACTCTGACACAGTGGCTGTCCTTGGCAGGTTTTCGTGTGTCATATCAGTTGTTATGTATTGGGCTTAATTCACAAAAGGGTGCTAACTTAGTTAGCATGCCTAAAAGCACCTTAGCACGCCTAAAGCCCTTTAGGACGCGCAAAGGCAAAGTTTAGCGCTGCGCAGTGCACGCAAAACGTCGCACCGGGTGCGATCAAACTGTCGCACTGGGTGCGCCTAAAATGTCGCATCTGGTGCACCCGAACCGTCGCACGGCGCACCTTTTCATTGTTTATGATCGCACCCGGTGCGACATTTTGCGCGCACCGCGCATCGCTAACTTTGCAGCCGATCAATAAAAGCTTTGGGCGTGCTAACTGCTTAGCACCCTAGTTAGCACTCCCAAAGCTTTTAGGCGTTGTGCTAACTGGGTTAGCACCCTTTTGTGAATCAAGCCCATTGAGTGCTGGGGGGGGGGGGGGGGGGGGCAATGTAAAGCTTGCACTGGGGCCCATTTCTCCTTAGCTACAGTATGTCTCTGATCTGGGAATGCATCAGTTAAGAACTGTAACTTTCCTAAAGCTTCTGACTACAAAGGTAATTATTTCATGTTTGGGGAATTTCCACTTCAAATTTGCTCAGAATAACACTGTGATTCTGCTACATTGACATTTGGGTTGACCATTGAGTGCTGACTTGTGTTAGTCAGACACTATCCACTTTTTTTTTTTATATTTCACATATATGCATAGTATACACTAGAAGAAAGTATGCTGTATTCTGCAGTTAAGCATTTGTTCTGAATCCTTAATGAAACACTGTACAATACAATGGGAGTTTTTACACACTTCAGAGAACATAGAACTTGACAGCTCCTCCCAGTCCTCCTCTTCTGATGTCTTGTTACACAGTGAAATATAAGCTGTTGTTAGCAGCTATATCACCATTAGAAGATGTAAACATAACAGTTAAAACAATAGTTTTGCTGTTGCACAGTGGAATGCATTTCTTTGACCCTCACCATTAGGTCAATAATTTGAGAGTAATGCCATGCCAATGGAAATATTTATGATATTTTCCTAGAAATAAAACCAGCTTACGAATGGATCAATCACACGAAAAAAAACGTTTCCTGATCCATACACTTTTATACTGTAACACTCTCCATTTATTATCATACATGCACTGCATGATACATACAGTACATAGACATATGCCTATGGTAGGGACTAGATTGTGAGCCCCACTGAGGGACAGTTAGTGACAAGACAATAAAATTTGTACAGCGTTGCGGAAGATGTTGGTGCTATATAAATACTAAATAATAATAATTATCATACAATTTTTCTAACAACTCCAAATCATTTGCAAATCATTGGTCATCCCTCAAAAAAATGTAAATGTTAGTTACTGACCTCAATAGGGAAAAGTCAGGGGTGTAGCAATAGGGGGTGCAGAGGTTGCAACCGCATCGGGGCCCGTGGGCCAGAGGGGCCCCGGAGGGGCCCTCCCTCAACCACAGTATTAGCTCTACATTGGTTCTGTGCTTATAATAATCATTACTATAGATACTTTGAATAGTGGTAATCATTAACAAACTTCTCCCCATTCCCTTATTGCATCTCTGACACTGTAGTTGCCATTGGCAGGTTTTGGTGCGCCATATCAATTGTTATGTATAGAGTGCTTGGTGGGCCCCAATGTAAAACTTGCATCGGGGCCCACAGCTCCATAGCTACGCCACTGGGGAAAGTCCTGATGCTTCCTGTCTCATTCTTCTACGCCTGTTCCTTACAGCGACCCTCTTTATCTACTGGACACAATCACGGCCATGGCCACAGTTGTTCTATTTTTTTGTCACTTCAGGCAAGCAGTCCTGTGTCACCCCCCCCTAAAAAAAAAAATGCGCTAGATAATATAAACCATGTGCCATATAGGGTGGATGCATAATACAGGGAGTCCCTGAGGCACAAACAACCCACCGATCCTGTCGCATTTCGCTGCACATCCCCTTCCAGCACTACCCCAGCTTAGTGTGTAAATGGAAGCAAAAGACAGGAGGAGCGCTCCGTAGTGTGATACCGTTTAATAAAATGAAAACTGCGCAATAAAAGATACACTTACTAGATGTGTATGAACAGTAGGCATTTAAAATTGGCATATAGCCCAGAATAAAAAGGACATCCCCTCTTGGAAGCGAAACCTGAAGCTGCAGTGGCCAGGGGCCACCGTTTTTGGGTTTTATGCCCTGGTGATTTAGAGTTGAGCTTCCGTCAGGAGGCTGGAAAATATAGGGTTTGTGTTTGCTGCACTTTGCAACCCACTGCCATCAGCGCTGTTGACTCGCCCCCGTTGCCTCTACAGCAGGCATGGGCAAACTTGGCCCTCCAGCTGTTACGGAACTACAAGTCCCACAATGCATTTGCCTTTATGAGTCATGACTGTGGCTGTCAGACTCCTGCAATGCATTGTGAGACTTGTAGTTCCTTAACAGCTGGAGGGCCAAGTTTGCCCATGCCTGCTCTACAGGGATGCTGGGGCCACCGTTTTTTGTTTTTTTTTTTGCAACACTTCATACTGTTGCAGTTGAATCAATCAGTTATTTGCCGTCAGGGCGTTATGCCCTGGTGATTTAGAGTTGAGCTTCCGTCAGGAGGCTGGAAAATATAGGGTTTTTGTTTGCAGTACTTTGCAACCCCGCCCCCTACCCTCTCACCCTCGTTAACCTTAATTTGCTCTGGGAAGCCATTCCCTTGACTCCTGTTATAAATAGGAGCATAGTGTGCATGCAGGTACGTTAACTGACGAAGGCGTGGACACGCCGAAACGCGTCTTGACGTAACCTGCACACAGTCACCCCGAAGGGACACCTGCCATTTACCATCTGGATCCTTGCTGCCGCTGGCCACTGCAGCTTCAGGTTTCGCTTCCAAGAGGGGATGTCCTTTTTATTCTGGGCTATATGCCAATTTTAAATGCCTACTGTTCATACACATCTAGTAAGTGTATCTTTTATTGCGCAGTTTTCATTTTATTAAACGGTATCACACTACGGAGCGCTCCTCCTGTCTTTTGCTTCCTTTTCCAGTAGTCCGCTCACAGCCGAGTGTTTGAGGAGCTGCCAGTGTGTGATCAGTCTGCGGTCCACTTTGACCTCTCACCTGCGTTAGCGCAAGATTGCACATCTTTTGTTTTTAGTGTGTAAATGCAGAGTATAGTGTAGCAGAAGCTGTGTTCTCACCTCTCTGCTGGAGACTAGTCCTGTGTTTATGCCTGTCCACTCACCACTCACCCTAGTGCCCAGCATCTCCTACCACATGTAGCGTGATTAAACGCTACATGAGGAGAGTGAGGTGCCAGCACTAGAGGGAGCTGCAAACAGACAGGATGGTCACACAGGCACAGCACTGGACTCCAGAAGCTAGGTTAGAGCACAGCTTCTGCTGCACTACACTCTGCCTGAACACACTGGACTGGGGGAGTGCAGGAGGGGGATGGGAACCAACAGTGGGACAAGGGGACAGAGGGAGGCACAAAGGGGAAGAGAAGGAGGCACAGTGGGACACAGAGAGACACTGAGGGATGCACACAGAGCCGGATCATCCACAAGGCAACTTAGGCAGGTGCCTAGGGCCTGGAGAGAGTCTAGGGGCCTAGTTTATGCTAACCCCCATCGAATCTTGCCTGAAAAGCTGGGTGGCCATCAAACGTGGTCCCAAAGGCGTTGCTTGCCAAGGGCACCATTTCACTTTAATCATTATCTGGATGCACAGGGGGGCAAAGGCGGCACAAGGGGACTGAAGGTGGCACAAAGGGAGACAGAAGGAGGCACAGGAGGGACAGAAGGAGGTACAAACACCCCTGGGGGCTTGGCTTCACTCGGAAAATTACTTAGTTCGGGGTGGGGTTAAGTTCAGGGGGGCTTAATCAGGGGCATGGTGCCCCCAGGACCAGTGGCGCTTCAGGCAGTGGCCTGTAATGCCTATGCTTAAAAACGCTCCTGGCTATGGGCAAGCGGATCAGAACTGGATATGCATTTGTTGCTTTTGTTCAGAACTGTGCATGCCTGGTATAATAAGGTGCTATTGTACAGCTCTTTTCCTCTTTGCACAAGCACTTACTTCTACTGGGCATGCACAATTCTGAACATGAACATGCCCAGTTCAAACGACCTTGTACACACATGCAATCACAGACTGAATTTTATCTGACTGCCACCTGGAGTCAGAAAGGAATTTTTTTCCCCTTAAAGGTTAATCAAGTCAAGCCTTGTAAGGATTTTTTTTTTGCTTTACCCTGGATCACCTGGGATAGAGTATGTTAGGGTGCAGAAAAGAAAGGTACCTAATGTATACCTTTCTTTTATTATTATTATTATTATTATTATTATTATTATTATTATTATTATTATTATTATTATTATTATTATTATTATTATTATTATTCTGGTTGGACTTGATTGGACTTGATTGACAGATGTCTTTTTCCAACCAAACCAACTATGTATTTATGAATAACCTAAATGACTGCATAGCATTTCAATACGTAGCAAGGGTCCCTGCAGTGGAAGGGGGGAGAAGAAGGAGACAGGAAGCCTCAAGGACCTTCTAAAGGCTTCCCCTAGTATATAACTTTTTAGCCTTTGTACTAATCCTGTATTTTGTACCAACTCTGTATTACATTATATATACATTTGTCTGTACTATTTTGTTCCCGATGTTTGTTTCTTACTTTGTATAGAACCATGTAATATGTTGTAAATCAATAATAATAAAAATAACAATGCCACATCCATTTTTGTACTTACCACAAGTTGCTTAAAAGTATTGGGGGGAGGATTTGTAGAAGGAAGTATCTGTCTGTTATACCAGAAACTTGTCAAAGCTCTAATTACTGTGTTAGACATTTACTATCCAATTTGTTTGCATGTTTTCTGTAAAAGAAAAAAAAAAAGTATGTCCATAATATATAATAATAATATAACACATTTTACGTCTATATTTGTAATAAAAAAAAAGGGGGTTCTACATGTTATCATTCTTTACGTAAGCGCATAACCAGAAGAGAACTTCTTTCTGCTCAGCACCTTCCAGTAAAAAAATTCTTCACGTACAAATAGGTAATTGTATAAATATATATATTTATTTAAAAAAAAGTGTGTGGGGAGGCAGAACTATGTTAAGTTAAACTAATTATTTTGTACAAGAGTTTTTGAAGTCCAGTTTCACCAATTTAAAGTAATATAGATCATATCCCCCCCTTATCAATATGATCTAACGCCAACCTTGTAATATTTGTCTTTTTTTATTTTGGCTTTAGCTTTGTTTTGTAATCCACCATCTCTTAACCAATAAATTGTTTGTGGCACTCAATTCCTCTACCCATACTACAGAATGGAGACTATGACATGTGGGGCACACTTCTAAAGGTGCGTACACACATGCGACTAGTCGTTTGAAACGATCGTTCCCCGATCGTTTCAAACGATGATCGTTTAAAAAAAAGCAACCAACGATCATTAAGTCTAACGACGGACGAGCTAGGTCGTTAAAACCGAACGATCTAGCTTGGCGGATTTTTTACAACGACGATCGTTTGCAAAAGTAGTACATCGTTGGAAACGGTCATTCGTACTAGGCTTGACATGCGCATTTCGCTATTTCTCCATGAAACTTCTCATTTTTATGCGCAAGCGCAATAGTTGCTTTACGTGCTGTAACGTTCGTTCTAACGATCAGATCGTTACACACATTTAAAAACTAACTTTACTCAGGTCGTTCTTTCATCAATTAAAAGTTCGTTCGTCGTTCACAACGAACGATCGTTGTCGCATGTGTGTACGTGGCATTAGGGTTTGATCCAGTGATATGTAATAAATAAAGACCTAAAAAAATGAACTCACCCAAATATAGTGAATAGATATATAAAAATATCAGTTTTATTGAGCCATGTTGGTTGAAATACACAGATCAACACAAAAGCTTAAAAACATCAAAATACAATATGATAATGACCTGAGCAAACCCATAATAAAATAACATAGGGGGCCCAGGTGTAATAGCACAAGATGCTCCTCATAAGAAATCTCAACATAATGACAGTAAGTTAATAAGAAAACAAATCTGTCCTCATATCACACAGAAAGTTCACTACTAATAAATAAAGGTGTGCATACATATGTATATAGTATATACTGTAGGTGCATTTGGGATAGTGAATAAAGTGCAAATACTATCAAATTACTCCAAACTAGATAAATATATAAGAACATAAATGGCAGTCAAATAATAATAATAACCACACACTAAAGACACCAAAGGCAATGCAATCTGGCACAACAAGCACATATAATTTCCTGATATGGACTTTACATTTTTTTCATTATATTTCTTAAGTTTCTGTGCCAATTAAAAAAAGGCCATTTTCAAATTCCCATACATAATAGAAATAATGCTCATGTATTTATAAGTGCATGCATGATCTATGAATAAGATGTGGCATCATCTACACCTGAAACAGAACATGTGACTGCCCCAGCAGTAAGCAGAGAAGGACCCCCTGCTCTGCGTAAGAACCTTGCTGTTATTATTGCATAAAATACAATGACAGAAATTATAGAACTGGGTAATATGTAGCTGGGATAATATGGGAACTGGGATAATATGTAACTGTGAAAATATTTTTCTGCGCGCAATGGTACTATGAAGCCTGTATGTCACTCCACCATTTTATTTCCAGATTATTTCTCTCCTCGGCCTGATGGGCACATATTGAAGCCATCGTTCAAAGATCTCATTCTTTCAAAAAACGCCAGTGCTATCTGTAGCACTAACATTCCCTATGTTAGTATTACATGGATGCTTAATGGCAAGGAAAAGAAAAGTAAGGTCACTAGTGACACTGTCACTGTTAACAACAATATCTGGTATCAAAGCAAGTTGCCCGTCACCTTGGAAGAATGGAAAACGGTCTCAAGTCTCTCCTGCAAACTGAATCCACCTGTCCCTGCAGTGGAAAGAAAGATGATGATTATTCAGGATAACAGTAAGTTGCCATCTACAGATTGGTTTTCTTTGACCTATGGAAGCTTTTCCACTAACTTAATGCCTTAATACACATAACTTATATGTCTATAAATGTTGTAGGGATTGAGTCACGAAACTTATCTTATGCATTATATCGCCTTACTTGTTTTTCACCAGACAGGGCCATATGCAATTCACTTTTTCATCTGAGTTTTCTCCTAGGAGATACTATTTCAACTTCAAATTAAAGTGGACCCAAACCAAACATTATTTTTATTCAAAATATTTAGTTGCACCACTCTGACACATACAAAGATAAATAAACACTCCTTCAAGCCTATAAGTATTTCAGTGCATGCTTTTCACCCTTCTCTTTTCATAACTAGGGTTATACAGGGGGCAGTCATTATCAATTCCTCTTTTGCTGGACACCATGTACTCCACCAGTTTGCTGGATCCTGTCCCGGCAATTTGAAAGGAGGAGAGGGGTTTCTCCAATAAATGTAAAATATTTTATATTTGTCATCATGCAGCTGAAAAAAGGCTGCTATTTATTATTATAATTTAGAAAATAGATTGTATTTCTGAAATCTTGTATTTTTAATTTGGGTCCACTTTAAAATACCTTTCCACCACTTTTCACCTAAAAAATACCAAAAAGTAAGTGAAAAAGGACTAATACAATTATTTTGAGCATTTACTTCCTTTCTGTTGGCTTAACCACTTCAGCCTTCAGTCGTTTTCACTTTATGCATCCGAGCAATGTTCACCTCCCATTCATTAGCCTATAACTTTATCACTACTTATCAGAATAAACTGATCTATATCTTGTTTTTTCCGCCACCAATTAGGCTTTCTTTGGGTGGTACATTTTGCTAAGAGCCACTTTACTGTAAATGCATTTTAACAGGAAGAATAAGAGAAAAACGGAAAAAATTCATTATTTCTCAGCCATTTTTTAAAGTTAACTACTTTGGCCTCCTGGACGTACTAGCTACGCCCAGGAGGCCATGTGCGCGTCTGCGTGCTCCCGCGGCCGATCGTGCGCGTGCACGCGCGCTCCCGGCCTCGGATCGTTAGCCCACAAATCAGTGAATTGGGCTATGGTGCCTGATCAATGATTCCTCTCCCCCGCAGAAAAAGCGACAGCTTCTCTCAGAAGCTCCGCTTTTTCTGGCTGTTGCGTCCCCCATACGTCCCTCTAAGCGTATGTTACGCTTAGAGTGACGTCATGTAAACAAACTCATGGCCGCCATCTTGTGGCCAAAAAGTAAAACTACAACTAAAAGTAAAAAAAAAAAACCTTAACACACATTTACATTATAAAAGTTCTGTTTACATCCCACCCTCCCAAAAAAATACCCAAATAAAATGTTTAATATAAAAAAAAACATTACAATAATAAAAAAAAAACATGTAAATATTTACCTAAGGGTCTAAACTTTTTAAATATCAATGTAAAGATGAAATATTTCTATACTTTTTTTATTTTAAACTTGTAAATAGTGATCGATGCAAAACGGAAAAAATGCACCTTTATTTCCAAATAAAATATTGTCGCCATACATGGTTATAGGGACATAATTTTAACGGTGTAATAACCGGGACATATGGGCAAATACATTACGTGAGTTTTAATTGTGAAGGCATGTATTATTTTAAAACTATAATGGCTGAAAACTGAGAAATAATGATTTTTTTCCGTTTTTCTCTTATTCTTCCTGTTAAAATGCATTTACAGTAAAGTGGCTCTTAGCAAAATGTACCACCCAAAGAAAGCCTAATTGGTGGCGGAAAAAACAAGATATAGATCAGTTCATTCTGATAAGTAGTGATAAAGTTATAGGCTAATGAATGGGAGGTGAACATTGCTCGGATGCATACATTTTATTGACAAATGTAAAAATATCACCTAGGAGAAAACTCATGAGAAAAAGTTAATTGCATATGGGACACAGAGTGATAATTCATGATAGAAACAAATAAGGGCATTTATTCAATTAGTTTTTGTCTCCTGGGTTTTCTCCTAAGACACAATTTTACATCTTTTTAAAAATAACTTTTTCAGCACTTTTCATTTATAAAGTATTAAAAAGCATGTGAAAATTTACTGATATGAAAATTTCACCCAGGAGAAAACTCAGGACAGGAGAAGAAGTTGATTGAAAAATAATTTTTTTCCTGAGTTTTCTCTTGGGGGATTTTTTCACACCTTGTCAATGAAGAAATTAATCTGAATAATTTTAACATTTTTTCACCTACTTTTTGGTACTTTTTGAAGTGCTGTAAAGTTAATTTGAACAGAAAATGAATAATGTTCTGCTAGGAGAAAACGTAGGAGATATTTTCACACCTTGGGCCATATGCAATTCACTTTTTCCCCTGAGTTTTCTCCTAGGTGATATTTTCACAACTTGTCATAAAATGCCTTTTAAGCCACCAGCAAGCAAGAAAATACTCGAAATAAATTTAATGCTCCTTTTTCACACACTTTTGGGTACTTTTCAATTGTAAAATGCTGAAAAGTTACTTTAAAGAGAAGATTAAAATTATCTCCTTGGAGAAAACTTAGGTGAAAAAGTGAATTGCATATGGCCCCTTGTCAATGAAATGCCTTTTGAAGTGAACCCAAGGCAGTGCGTCAGGAGGGTGGGAGGGGGCAGATGGGACACGGAGGCATGTTCCCTGCTGTAGGACATGCCTCTGAGTCCCCCCTGCGCCGCTCTCTGCCCCCTCACCGTGCTATAATAACCTCCGAAATTAGCAACAATGATTGTCGCAATTCCGGAGGGTAATGGGAGGAGAGGGATTCCCTGCTCAAAACGCCCACTAGGGGTGTTCCTGCAGGCCACTGGGCAGCTCTCTCTCTCTCTGTCTGGCTTCCATCCCTGCAGCTCTCCCGCCTCCCTGCACTCTGCTCTTTGAGAGCAGATCTTCCAGCGTTGTGACCCCAGGGGTCACGAAAATGAAACTGGAAGACTACAGGGCACAGGAGTGGCAGGCGGCGGGGGGTTGGGGCTACCAGATTCACACAGCCCCCAGATCAGGTAGCATAGTTTTTTTAAAATTTCATGTCCTGACCTTGCGCGTGCTTTAAGCCACCAGGAAGCAAGAAATTACTCAAAATAATTTTGATAGTACTTTTTTCGCAAGCTTTTTGGTACTTTGTCAATTGCAAAGTGCTAAAAAGTTATTTTAAAAAGTAGATAAATAATTTACTCCAAGGAGTAAACTTACAAGAGAGGCTACATTCACAGTGGTGTGTTGCAGTGCAACGTAATGGTCCCATAATTTGTAACATGGAACATTGCACCGCAATGCAACACCTGTGCAACGTTCATAGGGCTTGATTCACTATTGTGTGATAACTGCTATCACAGCAGTTATCAAGCGAGCCCCCGCGCACAAAGGTTTGCGTGCAAACGTCGGTACTTCGTGTGACAAGCAAAGTTTCGCTTTTCACGCAAAAAGCGCACGTGAATATGCGCAAACCTTTGTTTATCACGGGAAGTAACGCCGCTCGGGTGATAACTGCTGTGATAGCAGTTATCACACAATAGTGAATCAAGCCCATAGTGCGGCCGGTGTGGTTCAACGGTGTTTCCGCGTCCTAGTGTGTTTCTGCAAAATGCAGGCGTTAACAGTGACAGGGAAGCATACTTTTCATTGACTGCACACAGATAAAATAATAACCTGTAGCCTAACTTTCCTATTCTGTTGTGTCATTTTAAAGGGAAGATGAAATATATATCTTAGGAGATAACTACGGAGAAAAAGTGAATTTGTTATGGGCCTTTCTTTTCCTGGGAGAAAACTCAAGAGCAAAGTTAATTGAATGGGGACAAGGAGAGAAAAATCATAAAATATGTTTTGTGAACCAGCCCACTAATCACCAATAGCACTAGCAAACTGTCAAACATATACAGCTTCTTAGTATCAAATCTTTCAGAAAAAATATTATGTTTCAAGCTAAAAAAAAAGACCATAACTTGGCTTTGAGGCAGATTTGCAATAATGATGTTACTGAATGTGTCCTATGGGTTTCATAAGTCTAATGGATAGTACTGTCAATATGATATGATCATATGTAAATATATATATTAATTGATTAAGTAATTTATTGATTTCTCTTTTTCAAAAGAAATAAAAGAAAAAGGAAAGCCTCCAGTTGTATACCTCTTGCCTCCAGACCCAAACAGCGTAAAGGTTGAAGACGCTCTGACTCTGGTATGTGTGGTACAGGACTTTTATCCCGAAGACCTCGTCGTGACCTGGGAGGTTAATCATTCATCCATCATGCATGATGTTCCCGACTCCAGCTTAGTTAAGTGCAACTATGTGAAAAAGATCTGCTCATTTACTAGTCACTTGCCCATCCTGAAGAATGAGTGGTTATTCGGTACAAATTACTCCTGTCTTGTTGCTCATATATCATCTAGTGGCTACATTAAAAGAAACATTTGGTTTGAACCCCATAATCCAGGTAAATACATTTGCATGCAATTAAATAACCATCTTGTGTATTTAATTTCATACAATTAAGCCAAGTTCAATTCATGCATTTCATTTTTCAGTATACACCCCTGAACATTACATTGAGGTACCATCATTCAAGCAAATGTTTCACTCTAAGGCTGCAGAAGTCAGATGTGGAATTAATACTACAGACAGTGTCCTGAGCTGGTCTGTGAATGGGACAGAAGAACCTACATCATGGAAAATAAATATAACTAAGATTTCAAATAAGAGTATGATATTTACTGAGAATCGCATAACGATCCCATTGGCAGAATGGAGACCAATATCGACTCTTTCCTGCAAACTAAATAAATACCAGTTTCTTCACAATATTACAAGTAAGTTGCTATATGCACCATCTCCTAGAATTATTTGTCTTGTATTTTGACAAAAGCCATTTATTTATTGTGGTTGTATATTGTATATATGTTATTTTCATCTTTGTATATGTTATTTTCATTTTTTATTATTTTTTCCCTCTCAGATTTTGATACTATATATTACTAGCCGACCTAAGCCCGTTTCAAAACGGGCTTTAGGTCTGTCACCGCGTATGCTCCCGGCACGCGCACGCCCGCCCCTTGGACCTCCCTCCCCTGCAAGCCGCGCGTCACTCCCCCTCAGTGTCTCTGCATTGCTGCACATGTGCAGAGCGCAAAAACACTCACACACGGACATGGGACAGAGAGACACAGGGGTTTTATTAGGTAGGATTGCCAGCAGCATTTACAATAGATTTAGTATTTGAAGCACTGAAACAGCTGATGATCCTGGCTTTAAGGCTACTTTTGATAATTGCATAAGTGTATAACAATATCCTACCTAATAAAATTTCTGTGTGGCTGTGTCCTCCTCCTGCGTGTCCGTCTCTGTGCTGTTGCATACCATGCATGCGCGGCATGCGGGTGGACTTAAGAGCAGGAGGAGGAAAGGGCCAGGGGGCGGGTGTGTGCAGGCGCGGTGTGCATGTGCAGATGCACGCGTGCATGCATGCCTAGGGACATGCAGCCGGCGGCAGTGACGGGTGGGGGTGGGTTGTGAGGGTGACCTAGAGCCCGTTATTGTATTGAGCTTAGGTCCACTAGTTTTTTACAGCTATTTATAATATATTATTAATCCATTTTTGTTTTGTTTTCAGAATCCAATGTGATGAAATGCCCCAAAATACGTATACCCCCACCTGTCATTGACAATGACACTGAAGGGAAGAGGATGACTTTGCTGTGTCTGGTGGATGGATTTTATCCAGAAGATATTTTTGTGACCTGGGCATACAATAACATTACAGAGGATGTTCTGGACCCACCTGCTACCTGTAACCATACGCAACATCTCTGTTCATTTGTCAGCCAGCTGTCCATCCTAAAAGAAGACTGGGATACAGGAATGAAATATGTGTGTCAAGTGGCTCACATCTCCTCGGAATCCTACTACACTAAAAACACCGGTGATTTGAATGGTAAAGCCACCTTACACTCATACCCCTAATAAAGATTGTATCAAGGGAGCCATACACAATTCAACAAAAACATTCAATTTTCCCAGTTTTATTTAATAAAATGATTGTATAAAAAATTAAATGTTTATTTTTTAATAAACTTTTGATCAGTTTTTACAAACAAATTAATAGTGTATGGTGGATTGGTTTTATATTTTTCAAACAATACATTCAAGCAAGAAAATTGAGTGTCCTTGTTCCTTTTTTTTTTCAGTTTCCTTGATAATGATGCATAACCAATTCCCAGGGACAAAGGAGCATGGCTGTGAAGTCAGTTTGTTAAGTTCAGGCAAATTATATACGCTAATGTCTATTAAAAAAAAAATATTAAATGTAAAAGATCTAAAGAGAAAAAAGTATGGTGTATGGCCACCTTAAAGAGAACCCGAGGTGGGTTTGAAGAATATTATCTGCATACATAGGCTGGATCTGCCTATACAGCCCAGCCTCTGTTGCTATCCCAAACCCCCCTAAGGTCCCCCTGCACTCTGCAATCCCTCATAAATCACAGCCACGCTGCTGACAAACAGCTTGTCAGAGCTGGCTGTGTTTATCTCTATAGTGTCAGTCTGCTGCTCTCCCCGCCTCCTGCAGAACTCCAGTCCCCGCCTGCATCCCTTCCCTCCCTGCTGATTGGAGGGAAGGGACGGGGGCAGGGACCGGAGCTATGCAGGAGGCGGGGGAGCAGCTGAGACTGACACTACAGATGTAAACACAGCCTCACAGCATGGCTGTGATTTATGAGGGATTAAGAGTGCAGGGGGACCTTAGTGGGGTTTGGGATAGCAACAGAGGCTGGGCTGTATAGGCAGATCCAGCCTCTGTATGCAGATAACATTCTTTAAACACACCTCGGGTTCTCTTTAAATGTAAATGTTTGTATAAAACTGACTTGTGTCTTTATGCATTAAATTTTAAACTAAGACAATCGGATGAGCTCATGTCATTCTATGCTCTCCCCAGGGCAACATCCAAAACTTTTGCCTGATTACTTAGGAAAACCAAATCCAGTGCAGTCTGCAAACTAGTACATTTATAGCAAGTACAATTTACCTTATGGTAACTAGTAAATATCATAGAACTTTAAGCTCTTTCATCCAAGAGTCCAATGGACTCGTGTATTGTTTATCTAAATAAAATACAAAAATTATGTCCAACATGCTATCCTTTTTTTTTATAACTGTTCTGTTGTACTGTAGCTCTTGCCAGTGTTCTTATTTTGTTATTGTATTATTTTTAATTGTAAAACAGGGACTCTCTCTTTTTAAACAATTTATACAACTCACGCTATCAATTTTTCATCATTAATTTGCACCTTACCAATCAAATTAATAGATTTGCAATCAGTTCAATGCCTTTATTAATTATATTATAATAATATTAATATTGTCTAGTGGCTTTGGGCCTTCATGGATTTCCTAATCTTATGTGAATATTAGAAAAGACAAGACAAATAACATTTATTTCATGCTTTTCTCTGGGGGACTCAAAGCGCCAGAGCTGCAGCCACTAGGACCTGCTCTATAGGCAGTAGCAGTGTTAGGGAGCCTTGCCTAAGGTCTCCTACTGAATAGGTGCTGGCTTACTGATCAGGAAGAGCTGACATTTGAACCCAGGTCTCCTGTGACAGAGGCAGAGCCCTTAATCAGTACACTATCCAGCCGCCAAAATAAATACCGGTAGATATTAATTTAAATTAATTATAATAACACTGACTTTATGAATTGGAAACAGGACTACAGCCAACTTCAGAGCATCTTGCTGCTCAGTCTAGCATAGGGTATAAATCACGTTCTAATATGGTACTGCAATAAGAACACGAGCTGCCACATTTCACCAATGTCAGCAACATTTATAAGACATTAGTATGTCCTGGCTTGCTATCCCATAATCCTCTAGTGACTACATTAGAAGATACATTAAACTTTTTAGAAGATACATTAAACTCAACACAACAGGTAAATGCATTTACATTTTATTATATAGTCGTGCTGCTTATTTAGTTTAAGAATAAATTCAAATGTAATTTATTTTTCAGTAAACTCACCTGGGACTCCTGAACATTACATGGTGAAACCATCCTTGAAGGAAATCCTTCTCTCCAAGACTGCGGAAGTCAGATGTGGCATTAACGTAACTAGTAGTGCCTTGAGCTGGTCTGTAAATGGTACAGAGAAACCAGCACCCTGGAACACAACAACACAAGAGATTTCACATAAAAATATGACGTGGGTTGAAAGCACAATATGGATCCCTTTGGCAGAGTGGAAAACAATCTCTTCTCTTTTCTGCAAGCTGAACCAATCCCAGGAGCTTGACAATATCACAAGTGAGCAGCTATCTGAACTATTATCGACAATTATTTGTTCAGAATTGTAATGTTTACTATGTACTTACTGTGCTTGTATAGCCCAATAATAATTTTATAGCAGGCTGTGCTTCAGTATGTGATGTTATACAAATATACAATAGACTTAGAAAAAGACCACCACACCATAGATTACTTTTTTTTTATATGCTTCAGGTGGCTCAAAACAGGGTTAGTAGCAAGCTGGGCCTTATCAACAATGTGAAGAGAATGCAAGAAGTACCCCTTTAAAAAAATGAAATGTAGTCTTTAACCACTTCCGGACCAGGCTAACTGAAATCAATGGCCTGTTTGGAACCTATTATCCCTGCCAGGGCTTAGATTTCAACCACTGTGCCACCGCTACCACCAATCGCGCTGCTCTCACGTCACTGCAGCCCACCCACTCTGCTGTCACTATGAAAACAAAGCTCCGTGAGCAGGTCAGGAGCCAATTTCACTGGCTTCTGACCCTATAATCAGTGTGTGGCAAACATATAAAATCTGCATGAGTGTTTAAAACCTAGACTCTTGGCTGGAGTAAATTGATTTCCTGTATTTATAAACATCTGGGTATCTCTTTCACGTATTATAACTGAAGTACAATCAAAGCTGTCCATTTGAAGGTACTTTATTTAGATATATTTTAGCCTTGATAACTCACAGCCATTATGGGAATAGTCCCTCTATAGAAATTCCTAGCACCATAAACATCTATAATGATCATTTTCAAGCCATCGGCTGTGTGTTGCTAAGTTCTTCTGTCTTGCACATACCCCTTTCTGCCCTGCCCCAATTGGCCACAGTTCTGTGTCCATCTGCCCCACCCCCTCCTGCCCCGCCCTGCTGTGATTGGCCTTGGCGCTGGTGAGATGTGGTACCTGCATTCGGTGAGAGGGTGCATGCACTCCTGCCCCACAAAGCTTAGCATGTGGCACCAGGTAGTGTAAAATAATAGTCGGCACAGAGTAGACAAAACAGTATATTCCTGTAACACCCATATGCCCTGCCAGCAGAGTTGAATCAGTAGTTCAGCTTTAAGTGAGCAACTGTGATTCCCATGATGCATCACTGAGGCACACATCCACCTGCTGGTGGATAGTGATACAACTAACACCTGTTTTGAGAAGGCAAAATCATCCTTTTTTTAATCTACAGTGGCTCCTGCCACCACTCAACTCTACTGCCAGCTCTTATGGGTGTTACAGGAATACACTTTTTGGCAGGAGGGCATTTCAGTCTCGTTTACTTTACTAGTGGTTCTGGGTCGCCATGAGGTATCTGAGTATTCTGTAGAAGAATGATTGAGATCCAAAATGAAGGAGGTAAAAAAAAGTCCTAAAAGTCCTAAATGGCACAATTCGGTCCAATAGGTTAGCAAATATTTTATTGTTTCCTTAGTGTAGTTAGATATATTATATTCTTACGGTATGATAAAAAATCAGTTTTATGCACTCTATACAGTGTTTAGTGTTGAAAGTATTAGTGTAATACTGCAGCTTTAACCAGTTAGTGACATTGCCTCTTTTTCGCAAACATTTTATGTTTTTTAATATTTTTGAGCTGTAATAATTTGTACTTGCTAGACTCAGTACTTGCTATTTTTATTTGCTTAGCAGGATAGTGCTGTGTACACAATAGTAAAGTTTGGTTAGAATCTGTCGATGGGAAATCCTGAAGTTATCTTGATTGACAACAGAACTGCATACAAATATGAATTTTCTTTTTCTGCAGAATCAAATGTAATGAAAAGCCCAAGAGTATACATACTTCCACCTGTTACTGATGGAGACATAGAAGAGAAGCAGATGACATTGATGTGTCTGGTGAAAGGATTTTATCCAGAAGATGTATTTGTGACCTGGTGGTGGAATAACAGCATCCACAAAGAGGATATTCCAGACACAAAAGCTGTGAGCTGTGACCAAGAGAAGCAACACTGCACATACGTCAGTCAGCTCTCCATCCTACAAGAAAACTGGGCTGAAGGGATGGTGTACACGTGCCAAGTAGCTCACATCTCCTCCGAATTCTACGTCAGTAAAAATATCACCAAATTTCATGGTAAAGCTTCTAATACTCATGTTTTTGTTACAATGAGCATAAAGAGTTGGTGTTTTTTGTGCATTAAATTTGAAACAAAGACAACCTGTTGAGCCAAAATTATTTTATGCTTTCTCTGTGCCTCAATCCAGCACAAGCCGATTACCAGTAAAAGTACTTTGCAGTATATTAAGACGTAAACGGCAAAAGTCAAAGCAAAACATTCAAACTCAAATATTCCTCATCTCGGATGTAGGAAATCAAACAAATAGAAAACAAAATTTAATCTAATGAAGCTGTTTTAGTCAAATACATAAAGTAATTTTGATAATATCGATTGAGAAAAGTTACTATGGCAGCCGGTACCAGTCACTTGGTGTTTTCTTTGCACACAATAGATGGACAATAAAAAAAATAAAGAAAAAAGACTCTAAAGCCCACCATATACTATTAAGCATGGGCAGAGTGATGCAAATGATCCTGAGTTGATGTATCATTATGCAAATCATGTATATAAATTCATGCAACGTGACAAACCGGTCATTCAAATTCCACTTTGGCAGGATTTGATTGGTCTATTTTTTAATTGCATAAATTTGCATACAGAATTTGCATAATCTTGTGACAACTCAGCATTATTTGCGTCTCATTGATCATCCCTATATACTACTAGATGCGATTTAGATCAAGTAAACATTTGATATTGAACTAATATCAATCATGTAACAGTCAATACTATAATGTTAATCTGTCCACCATTGCCTCTAGCTCTGTATTGCTTGTCAATGTGCCATACTGGCTGATGAGGCTGTCAAGAGTGGGTACTACCTTATCCCCACCCCAATCCACAAGCATTGGAACAGTAATAATGTTAACATTTTTAATGTAACTTTTTATTGTTTATCTCAACAGTAGAATATAACATACTTTCCACAGGGGGGTAGTTGATAGCACTCTCGGCTTGCAGCGCTGGCTCCCCCACACCATCTGCACAGAGTTTTCATGTTCTGCCTGTGTCTGCGTGGGTTTCCTCCAGGCACTCCAGTTTCCTCCCTCATCCCAAACACACATAGATAAGTTAATTGGCTCCCCATTAATTGGCCCTACGATACATACACTACATGACACATAGACATATGACTATGGTAGGGATTAGATTGTGAGCCCCTCTGAGGGACAGTTAAGTGACAAGACTATATACTATGTACATCGCTGCGGAAGATGTTTGTGCTATATAAATGCTAAATAATAATATCTATGGACTTAAATAAAAAAGTTTATCTATTGAAATATAAGTTCAACGTGGTGATGAGATAAGGGATTGTAAATATATTTCTAATGTTCTTTGGCTGATATTCAGGTCAGCTTGTGTCAGAAATCAAGCATGCATATAATGAAAAAAAACAATACATGTATTATTAAAATAACCTATAAGTCAAACCAACATTTTCTATGTCTTAGCATTTCTCTGAATAAGCACTAGATAATCAGTATCACTTTATGGTAAAGAAAATGTTTTGTCTCCTGGGGATCTGAATTACAGATTGGGTTGTGATTACTTACCTTCCATTCTTGCCATTAAAATATCATTACTGCAAATCTGGTTTACCTTTCCAGTGATCTTTTCAAGTATTGATTAGGGGTGATTTTGCGAATTTAGCAGCCTGTATGATAAAACTGATCACATTTTTATGGGTTTTATAAATGCTTTTATACAAATGTCTGGTAATGCATTCAATTGGGATATCTTACATTGAGCTTGTAACAATGCCTTGTTTATCGAGTTTACAGCTTCTTGCCAAAACTGAGAAGCTATTTTGTATAACCACCATATATGAATGAATGTACTGATATCTGAGCATTTTTTATCAGCTTGTAGGTATATTTTATGTAATCTCTCTAGAATGTAATATCTCAGCAATGCTTTGTTCAGATTGGTTGACATAGACAATTTTTTCTCATAAATTCTCGAATTGTGTGGTCTAGAATTCTCATAAATTTTAGACCACATTTTGTCAAATGAAGCGGAGCTTAACTTCCTTGGCGGTAATCCCGAACTGAGTTTGGGCTAAGCCGCCGCGGAGGATTTCTCAGGCCCTGGTGGGCCGATTTGCATAATTTTTTTTTTGTTACACGCAGCTAGCACTTTGCCACTCCGCGTCGATTTGCCGCTACCCGCTGCGCCGCGGCGCTCTCCCTCAGACCCCTTGCGCAGTGTGGCCAATCACCGCCAGGCTACGCTAAGTGGTGGATCGGGACTTCCCCAGACGCCATGACGTGGATGACATCGTTGGCGTCATCCCGATCGTCGCCATGGTGACAGGGGAAGTCAAACAGGAAATCCCGGTCTGAACAGGATTTCCTGTTTGCTCTGATCGCCGGAGGCGGTCGGAAGGGGTGGGGGGATGCAGCTGCACAGCGAATATCATGCAGCTAGCGCTAGGCTAGCTACATGATTTTAAAAAAAATGTAAAAAAAAAAAGTGCTGCGCCGCCCCACTGGCGATTTTATTGCAACGCCAGGGGGGTTAAATCTTGTTCCACTGATGGGGCCTGATTCACAAAAGAGTGCTAAGTGTTAGCATGCCTGTGAAAAGGCCCTTAGCATGCCTAAAAGGGCTTTAGGTCGCGCTAAGCTTCGCACACTAAGTTAGCACGCACAAAGTTTAGCGCCGCACGGTGCGACGATTCGGGCACACCCAGTGCGACGTTATAGGCGCACCCAGTGCGCTGTTTTCGGTGCTCCCCGGTGCGCCGTTCTGAGCGCACCGTGCGTCACTAAACTTTGCGTGCGATCAGTAAAAGCTGTGAGCGTGCTAACTACTTAGCACTGTAGTTAGCACGCCCAAAGCTTTTAGGCGTGCTAACTAAGTTAGAACGCTTTTGTGAATTGAGCCCATGAGGTATTAGAGTATCTGTACTATATACCTGTTGTAAAAAACATTTTTGTAGTTTGTGGAAATGCAGGCTTTTCTTCCAGGATCTCCATGAAACCTTTTTCTCATAAAAGGTGGAGCAAGTGAAGTATGGTCCAGTGTTAGTTGAGGAGCAGAAATGCAAATTCTATAACATTTTTAGTAAATTGAAGAGTAAGGAGGTATACTATCCTCCATTAAAAAATCAGGTATGGCAAAAAAAACCTTTGTAAGTGCCATTAGTAGATTGCCTCCACATCTAAGAAGGGTGGAGGAAGGGGAGATTCTGGTTTCACTACAATTAGTTGTACAATATGTTTTAGGAAGATTGGGGAATCTTTAACCACTTGACCACAACAGGTGGAAATGAGGAAATGAATATGGCAGCCTCCATATTCCTGTCACTTCAGTTGTCCTTTAAGATGTCAATGCCATGCAGGACAGTAAGACAGATTTATCCAAACTAGTACAGAAAAGGCTGGAATAGAACTGGCACAAAATGTAGCATATGTCCGGATCAAGTATTCTGATTCGCTTTGAGCAACTGCCTCACTTCTGCACCTGTTTGCACCAGATTTGCTCCAACTGTCCCTGGCTTGATAAATCTGCACCAGTATCTCCATGGGGTTTTTTATTTTCTGTTATGCTTGTAGAAGTTACCTCCAGGTGATCCAGTTTCCTCCCACATCTAAAACGTAGCGGTAAGTTATTTAATACCTCCTCTCCCAGACTGGCCCTATAAAGTGCTTGAGACATTAGACTGTTAGCTCCGTTGAGGAACAGTTAGCAATGTGAATGGTTCTGTATGAAGCACTGCAAAACATGTAAGTGCTATATCAATAAATAATAATAATAATAATAATAAAAATAACAACACTGGTATTTATATTCTAATTCCAGATAAATATTTGCCACGTCATAACATTTCTATGTACCAGGATGATGATGGAGAAGAACTTGATGAATTAGAAGAAATCAGCAATATATGGAGCACCACTGCAACCTTCATTGTCCTGTTTTTGCTGACAATAATCTACAGCAGCTGTGTCACATTTGTAAAGGTAAGGGAGAAGTATTTTCAGGAATGGATTAAAATGAAATGAAATGTAGGCAAGCTGTATATATATAAATATATATATATATATATATATATATATATATATTTATATTCAAATGTAAGTTGACTCAATTATTTGACCCTCTTAAGCTGTAATTTTTTGATATTTTAGGTATAATTCGACTCAGAAAAATGTGCTTAAGGCGCAAAATGCAGCCATAGTACCATGTGGCCCCCAAGTGCAGACATTAACCTCCCTGGCGGTAAGCCCGAGTTACTCTCGGGCTAGCTGCCAGGAGCTCAATGCACAGTATAGTGCACAGCGGGCATTTTTACTCACCTCCCAGGGGATCCAGACATCGGTAGCCATTCTCCTTCCTGTCCTCCGAGGCTCTGAATCACTCTGGTGAGATCGCCTTCAGTGATCTCACTACAGAGTTACAGTGCCACCCAGAGGATGGAGGGAAAATGTCAGCGTTGGAGCCCAGGGAGGTGAGTGCTGGGGCTGCTGCAGGCATTCTGGCAGCATGAATTTTTCCTTGTTTTTAGGGTCTGAAACGTGCTGAAAAGACCCTAAAATCCAGAAATAATCATACTGCCAGGCAGGTTAAAGTTGGATAAAACTCTGACATAACATTCAATAAAAATGTGTTTTCCTTATTTTTATTACCCATTCAGTTACCATATTTTCTTTTGTGCACATGTAATATTGTCTGTTTACAAATTACAAGTTCCCAAAGTACAGTTTATCTGCTCTGAAAGCAGCCTTTGCTTTTTATTCATAGCTGCTGTTTTTATATTTTAACCACTTGCCGACCGCACGCTTATACCGTGCGTCAGCAAAGTGGCAGCTGCAGGACCAGCGACGCAGTTCTGCGTCGCCGGCTGCAGGCTAATTAATCAGGAAGCAGCCGCTCGCGCGAGCGGCTGCTTCCTGTCAATTCACGGCGGGGGGCTCCGTGAATAGCCTGCGGGCCGCCGATGGCGGCTCGCAGGCTAAATGTAAACACAAGCGGAAATAATCCGCTTTGTTTACATTGTACGGCGCTGCGTCCTGTCACTGGATGCACAGGACGGATAGCGTCCTGTGCAGCCTCGGATAACCGGGGGTGCCAGGTAGGAGAGGGAGGGGGGGAATTTCGCCGCGGAGGGGGGCTTTGAGGTGCCCCCCCCCCGCAACATGCCTGCAGACCGGAGCGATCAGACCCCCCCTGCACATCATCCCCATAGGGGGGAAAAAGGGGGGCGATCTGATCGCTCTGCGTGCCCGCTGATCTGTGCTGGGGGCAGCAGAGCCCACCCAGCTAAGATCCCAACAAACAGCGCTGGTCCTTAAGGGGGGGTAAAGGGTGGGTCCTCAAGTGGTTAATATCAGTCTAGTGATCATTTCTCAGCTTTCTCTGCTTCTCAGCTCAGTGCAATTTGGTTTGAGCACATGGTGCTGGCTGTATAAGAATTGTAGCAACAGATGAATGTAAACAAAAAATAATGTTATCACCTCTTTGGATGTGGCCAGAAGCTTTCAGGTGCTTTCCACTGAAGAACAAAGTGTTGTGTTTAACTGTTTAAGTGCTGTTCTGCTACATTTTTTTGTGGTAGTAACTTTTATGCTCCAAATAATCTTTTAGAACAAAGAGGAATTGCTGAGTTTCATACCACTGTAACACAGGCAATAACATGAGAACAGTGTCTCAGAATACTGCATGTGTGAAAAGGAGGAAGGAGTCACACATGTCAAACAAACACGACATCAGCTCAACAAGCATTGTTAAAAGTTTTACCGTATTATGTATAGTACTCAAAAGAAAGCTATTAAAAGTGCCAAAAGTGCTGGGTAAATGCAGAGACACACAGGCAATAACAAGGTGTGTAAAACCCTGAACAAAGCTCTGGTATATAGAGGTGCATCTCTCAGACTAAAGCATCCCCTACATTTAGCCTACACTTTTAATAGTGGCACTTTGAATATGTAATAAATCTTTATGTACACTAACGAGAAAGAGAGAGAGTTCTGACAGCCCTCTGCCTCACCTGGTGTAGGGACCAGAATGAGATGCCAACAGAGAGTTGCTCACAGGCCAGACATATCTGAAGGCTAACCTAAAACCAACTAGGTGATAACATGTATAAATGTGGTAATCAATGAGTAATGGAACTCAAGCCTAGTACACACATCCACATTTGACTGGAAAATCACTGGCCAATTTTACCACCCCCATGGAGTATCAAGGCCAATAGCCTTTGAATACTATGAACAGATTGTGTAGCTAAGCTCTCACAGTACATACAGGTACAATCCTTGGCCAATCAGCATTGGATGTGTATACAAGGCTTTACTCTTAAATATATTCTAGATGTTGCACTCTGTTTAAATGTTTATTTCTTGTTTTAGGTTAAATGAAACCAGTGAGATAAAATATTAATCTATGAAGTCGTCAGTAATCCTAGTTCTATCATTCCGGGTGTTGACATGCCAAAAAAGCTTTGTGAACAAAAGAATGATAAGCTAAAAATAATACCTTAATGGTTTTTGTGGCAACTAAAGAAAAGGATCATTAGCAAGCAAGAACATGGACCAGCAAAACAAGAAATGGATAGATATTTGCAGTAACAGCTATCTGTGACAAATGACAGCATATAATGTAAACAGGAACAGTTTATCATTAAACCTGAAAAACAGAAAATATTGTGTTAATAACAAAAATATTGCCTCTATATCAGCTATTATTTTTTATTCTACTTGAAAACGTATTTGTAATCTGTAAAATCCTTGAAATGGTGTAATTTTGCGCTTTCATTTTATTTACAATTAAATTGTTAAATAAATTGCTTTTTGCTTTTTAAAATTGTACATACATATTATTATTATTATTATTATTATTAGTAGTAGTAGTAGTAGAAGTAGTAATAGTAGGCCACAGAAGCAGTACCTAGCAGTAAACAGAGAGTTCTCTTAAAGTGGGCCCAAATTAAAAGTACAACATTTCAGAAATAAAATCTATTTTCTAAATTATAATAATAAATAGCAGCCTTTTTTCAGCTGCATGAATACAAATATAAAATATTTTACATTTATTGGAGGAACCCCTCCCTTCCTTTCATATTGCCGGGACAGAATCCGGCAAACTGGTGTTGTAGATAGTGTCCAGCAAAGGAGGAATTGCTAATGGCTGCCACCTGTATAACCCTAGTTATGAAAAGAGAAGGGTGAAAAGCATGCACTGAAATGCTCATAGGCTTGAAGGAGTGTTTATTTATCTTTGTATGTGTCAGAGTGGTGCAACTAAATATTTTGAATTAAAAAAAATGTTTGGTTTGGGTCCGCTTTAACATACAAGTTTAGGAATAGTAAGAAACTAAGCCATTCAAAGCCAGCTCATGAAATATCTGACAACTGGTTAATCACCCAACAACTAGAGACCTTTAGTGCTCTTTCACACGGTGCTTGCAACGTGGTTGAGATGCCAATATGCCCTGCAACAAGCTCCATCAGTTGCAATTTAATGCAACTGAATAGCAGCGTTTGTAGCCACACGTGTATCAGGAGTTTCCATGTGATGTGGGTACTGCGCAGCAGGAAACTGTCTCATGTACCATCTAGGGGTTGCTGC
The DNA here is from genome assembly GCF_040937935.1 of Hyperolius riggenbachi. Lineage (NCBI taxonomy): Eukaryota > Metazoa > Chordata > Amphibia > Anura > Hyperoliidae > Hyperolius > Hyperolius riggenbachi. The sequence continues at coordinate 484,440,002 of NC_090646.1, forward strand.
AGCTGTACTTAGATGTACAGTATATGTCGAGGATGGACACTGTGGCACTGCTTGCAAGAGCCTTTCAGATCAACCAGTGCAACTGACAAGCAGTGGAATCACCACCTATCAGTTGCCCTCATGAAAGAGGCCTTATTGCCTAAATTGAATTCCCTCCTTGGGTCAGTGAAGATCTGAATGGTAGGATACATTTTTGCTTATTACTAGTAGCAGCGGCTGCAGCACTAGCAGTATAAACATCATCTTTATCATTACTTTAGCTTTTGGCCTGAGATTGTAGGAGTCCAAATCGTTTTTTGCAGTTTAACAATATGGTATTAGGATATTTGGTAGGTGGGATAGAGTTAAAAAGTGTATACAGTACAGGTAGTCCCCAGTTAACGAATGAGATAGGGACTGTAGGTTCATTCTTAACCTGAATCTGTTCTTAAGTCGAAACACTGTGCCATCTCTGTCCCCTTTGCATCCTATGTGCCCCCCTTTACCTCCAGTGTCCCCCTCTGTGCCTGTTTGTCCCCCCTCTGTGCCTCTCTATGTCCCCTCTCTGGGCCTCTTTTTGTCCCCCACTCTGTTTGTACTCCCTCTGTGCCTCTGTTTGTACTTCCGCTTTATCCCCGTTTTGCCCCCTCTGTGCCTCCGTTTGTGCTTCCTCTGTGGCCTCGCTTTGCCTTCTCTGTGCCTCTTTGCCCCCTATGTGCTTTTTCTGTGCCTCTTTGCCCCCTCTGTGCCTCTTTGTCCCCTCTGTGCTCCCTCTTTTCCCCCTCTGTGTCTCCACTTTGGCCCTGTAACGATCTACTCAGCGGTCTGCACGGGCAGACAGCTGTTTGTCCATTCCTTAAGTCTGAGGGCTGCAGGTCTCTGGAAAAGAGACCTGCCTGTGTTTTGCGGGTATCTGACCTGTTCTGCTGCTGAGCAATTTGCATACACTTGTCATGCAAACGGCCTAGCTGCCTCCTTGGAAGGCTTGCAGTATAAATACCATGTGATCCCAGAATCCTTTGCTGCTCATAGAGGTTTGTTCCTGTTGGACTCACCTGGAGTGTCAGCCACTGCTATCTTAGTATAGTTAATTCTTGGGGAGTGCTCCTTGCATTCCTAGTTAGTGCAGTCAGTTTGTGTATATTTGTACTGCCTATTCTGTCCTGTCTTGTCTGTCGCGATTGCGCTGTCGCCAGCGGCGGTTGATAGCGAATCGCTCTTTCTTGTTTGGATCGCACTAGCCTCTAGCGGTAGCGGCTGTGGATCCTTCTGATCTGAGTTCCTGGAGACAGAGGCGCATTGCCACTATTGGACCTTTTTGAGCTTGCACTCCTTGCCTGATGAGGCGGGTTATACCTGCGAAAAGCGTTGCGGAGTGCCAAAATAAATTGTTATTTGCGATTTGAACAATCTTGATTGTCCATCATTTCAGGAGGTAAGTCCACCTGTACTCCTCCTTTTTAGTTGTTTTTAGATCATTTTAACCTGCCTGGCGCCTCTGTCCAAATTTGCACTGAGTTCCTGGAGTGTAAGCTGGAGCAGCGGTTGCTACTGGCTACCTCATTTGTCTTTCTTGTCTGTTTGTGCTCATTTGTGTTACTTGTGGCTAGTTAGGGTGGCGTGCTTGTCTCTGTTGCGCTTTTCGTGCAGAGACCGCGCTGTAAACGCGTTCACTGTTGCGAATGAGTGCGGTGTTCGCGTTTAGCTAGCGTTTGTTATTTTCCTTATCTTTTATTGTTGTTTGCTGTGCCTTTGCTACTCTCGTGCTCTGTCCTGCTCAGTCTGGTGTAACTATTTGGCAATCGCCATTCTTGTGATTGCGTTCCCACTTCTTTTCCGCCGTTGTATGTTCACCGTCGCTGGGTGGCGACTAGTTTGGTGGACACACATTGATTCTGTCTCTTTGCTCTCTCTCTTTGGGGGCTATCTTGCCCTGTGTTGCTTCTCTTCGTACAATTTCCATCTGGCATTTGTGGCAGCGCAGAGGGTTTATTCCTCTGCACTCCACAGCTCCATCTGCTGGTGGAAATTCCCCTCTACTGGTGCTTGCACCAAAAGCTGGGTTCTATTATTTTGACAGGCTTGTAGAGGACTTCCGCAGTGTCAGCGCACATCTTGTGCGCTGACCACGGAGATATCCCACAATCGTTACAGGCCCTCTGGGCTCACCTCCGTACGAGTCCAACGCTGTCTGTCCTCCTCTCTCTACTTCCAGCTCCCTCTAGCCGCGTACAGCACCACTTCCTGTATGTCATGTGACATACAGGTTCCTTTATGTCACATGACATACAGGAAGCGAATCGGTGCTGTACACGGCTAGAGGGAGCTGGATGCAGAGAGAGGACCACAGACAGGGTTGGACTCAGTCAAATGCTTACCTGAGGAAAATGTATGCATGCTCTAACACCAATTTTTTACCCTAGCAAGTCTGGCTCTGCAAATCAGGCTCAATTGGCTATTCATGAGGCAATGCTCATGCAAATATGCATTTGCTTTCGCACGCCAAACTATGCAGGGTCAAAAAAAGAATACCGCAAAGCGGTCGCCCTGCGGGAATTAGTTCATGCCACATTAGCACTATCCAGGAGCGCCACGGGGAGGCTTCCCAATGCCCCCATACAACCGGGGGACTGCGGTGTCCCAGGCACTCTCACCGCCTGGGAACCACAGCAGCACCCCGGAGGGGGAGGCTGGGTGGCGCAGGCGACCCCCCCCCCAAGCGTGGCCAACGCCGAGGGGAGCCGTCCGCTCCAACCTCCCAATATTAAAAACAGGCACTAACCTTAACGTCCATTGCGTTCTGCTACATGCGCATTAACTTGGGGGCACCACATGAGAGAGGAGTGAATCATGGGTCACCCCAAGCTTTAGAGCTCAGGGCTGGCTCACACACAACACTCCAGAGGGGGGGGGGGAGGACAGGTGCAAACAACTCACTCCAGGGCTCACACCACCAGAGCAAGCCATCTTCCACCTGCCTCCAAAGGATACAACTACAAAAAATGCTTACCTGAGGAAAATGTATGCATGCTCTAACACCAAGTTTTTACCCTAGCAAGTCTGGCTCTGCAAATCTGGCTCAATTGGCTATTCATGAGGCAATGCTCATGCAAATATGCATTTGCTTTCGCACGCCAAACTATGTAGGGTCAAAAAAAGAATACCGCAAAGCGGTCGCCCTGCGGGAATTAGTTCATGCCACATTAGCACTATCCAGGAGCGCCACGGGGAGGCTTCCCAATGCCCCCATACAACCGGGGGACTGCGGTGTCCCAGGCACTCTCACCGCCTGGGAACCACAGCAGCACCCCGGAGGGGGAGGCTGGGTGGCGCAGGCGACCCCCCCCCCCCCCCCCCCCAAGCGTGGCAAGTGCCGAGGGGAGCCGTCCGCTCCAACCTCCCAATATTAAAAACAGGCACTTACCTTAACATCCATTGCGTTCTGCTACATGCGCATTAACTTGGGGGCACCACATGAGAGAGGAGGGAAGCATGGGTCACCCCATGCTTTAGAGTCAGGGCTGGCTCACACACAACACTCCAGAGGGGGGGAGGACAGGTGCAAACAACTCACTCCAGGGCTCACACCACCAGAGCAAGCCATCTTCCACCTGCCTCCAAAGGATACAACTACAAAAAATGCTTACCTGAGGAAAATGTATGCGTGCTCTAACACCAAGTTTTTACCCTAGCAAGTCTGGCTCTGCAAATCTGGCTCAATTGGCTATTCATGAGGCAATGCTCATGCAAATATGCATTTGCTTTCGCACGCCAAACTATGCAGGGTCAAAAAATGAATACCGCAAAGCGGTCGCCCTGCGGGAATTAGTTCATGCCACATTAGCACTATCCAGGAGCGCCACGGGGAGGCTTCCCAATGCCCCTATACAACGGGGGGACTGCGGGGTCCCAGGCACTCTCACCGCCTGGGAACCACAGCAGCACCCCGGAGGGGGAGGCTGGGTGGTGCAGGCGACCCACCCCCCCCCACCCCACCCCCCAAGCGTGGCCAACGCCGAGGGGAGCCGTCCGCTCCAACCTCCCAATATTAAAAACAGGCACTAACCTTAACGTCCATTGCGTTCTGCTACATGCGCATTAACTTGCGGGCACCACATAAAAGAGGAGTGAAGCATGGGTCACCCCAAGCTTTAGAGCTCAGGGCTGGCTCACACACAACACTCCAGAGGGGGGGGGGGACAGGTGCAAACAACTCACTCCAGGGCTCACACCACCAGAGCAAGCCATCTTCCACCTGCCTCCAAAGCATACAACTACAAAAAATGCTTACCTGAGGAAAATGTATGCTTGCTCTAACACCAAGTTTTTACCCTAGCAAGTCTGGCTCTGCAAATCTGGCTCAGTTGGCTATTCATGAGGCAATGCTCATGCAAATATGCATTTGCTTTCGCACGCCAAATTATGCAGGGTCAAAAAACAAATACCGCAAAGCGGTCGCCCTGCGGGAATTAGTTCATGCCACATTAGCACTATCCAGGAGCGCCACGGGGAGGCTTCCCAATGCCCCTATACAACGGGGGGACTGCGGGGTCCCAGGCACTCTCACCGCCTGGGAACCACAGCAGCACCCCGGAGGGGGAGGCTGGGTGGCGCAGGCGACCCCCCTCCCAAGCGTGGCCAACGCCGAGGGGAGCCGTCCGCTCCAACCTCCCAATATTAAAAACAGGCACTAACCTTAACGTCCATTGCGTTCTGCTACATGCGCATTAACTTGGGGGCACCACATGAGAGAGGAGTGAATCATGGGTCACCCCAAGCTTTAGAGCTCAGGGCTGGCTCACACACAACACTCCAGAGGGGGGGGGGGGAGGACAGGTGCAAACAACTCACTCCAGGGCTCACACCACCAGAGCAAGCCATCTTCCACCTGCCTCCAAAGGATACAACTACAAAAAATGCTTACCTGAGGAAAATGTATGCATGCTCTAACACCAAGTTTTTACCCTAGCAAGTCTGGCTCTGCAAATCTGGCTCAATTGGCTATTCATGAGGCAATGCTCATGCAAATATGCATTTGCTTTCGCACGCCAAACTATGCAGGGTCAAAAAACGAATACCGCAAAGACTCAGTCCAATGCTTTTGCTGCACGTGCTGGCACTTGGGGGAAGTTTGAAGCCACTTCTTCAAACTTCCCTCACGCGGAAATTACGTCATCGCGATGGGTTCGGGCCGTTCGTATCGGCGGGTCATTTGTACGTCGGCGCTTGTAACCTGAGGACTACCTGTATAAGAATTGTTAAAAGTTACAACACAAATTTGTGGTCATTACATGTACATGTACATGCTAATTATGAGTGTGGTCACTCATGGATAGATTGTAATATCCGGTATTTCAGCTTAAGGGAATCATGCACTTTTTCTCAATCAGAAGTCTGCTCACTAAAAGTCAGCCCATCATGTTTTAGGCCTCTTGCACACTGCAAGCGATTCAGATTCAGATTCCGCTTTTTAATCGGTTTTTACTTCCGATTCTGATTCAGATTTGCAGTTTGCTCCCTGCACACTGCAAATCGGAATCTAAATCTGATATAAAAACTGATTAAAAAGCGGAAACTGAATCGGAATCGCTTGCAGTGTGCAAGAGGCCTTAGTTGCATATTTATCTCATGATTCACAAACATGAATGCATATAAAATTTATGAAAAAAAGATGTGTGCAACATTTGTGCAAATTTTTAGCAAATAACATTTCATATATAAACATGTAAAGTCACATGATACAATCCAGCAATGCTCCAGTCATGTTATAGAAGCATTTTTTTTTGGGGGGGGGGGGGGGGGGTTATTAAAGGACCACTATCGTGAAAAAATGCAAATAAGAAGTACAATTCTTCTAGGAAAATGAGCCAGAAATTACTTTTCTCCTATGTTGCTGTCACCTACAGTAGGTAGTAGAAATCTGACAGAACTGACAGGTGTTGGGCTTGTCCATCTCTTCATGGGGGATTCTCAGCATGGTCTTTATTCTTCATAAAGACACTCACTCACAAAGATGCTGGCCAGCCTTCCTACTGGCTTCACATGTTTTTGGTAGTTAGACGGAGTAACTGGCATTCGCTAAGTGCTTCTGAAAATAAAGAAGACATGAGATGATGGGCTACTCAAAAACCTGTTCTGTTGGTTCTGTCAGATTTTTACGACCTACTATAAGTGACAGCAACATAGGAGAAAGGTAATTTATGGCTCATTTCAGTTGAAACTAGGCAGCAATGGACTGGTCCACCAAAGTGATGGAAGGGGAAAAGAAAGCACAGACTCTACTTACAGGGAGTGGGAAACAGTGAAGGGAAGATTCCCATTGGGCAGATCAAATGACCCAAAAGGAGTCCCAAAGAAGCAGATTCAAAGAAGCTTTTTGCCAGGGCTCCCATAAACTGGTATTGTGGCTGTATACAGACTCCTGGCAAAAGCATCTTTTAATTTGTTGTTTTGCTATTGCGGGATCAGTAGTGCATCTGATTGCTATAGTTTTAGGGCAGCTGTATAGAACATAAACCTTTGCACTGATCACTAGGCACCCCACCAGGTCAGAGGTTTTGCCAAAATGAGGTGGGAGCTATGCCATCCCTCCTTTGCAAACCATAACCGGCATAGCTGAGAGTTATAATGAGCTGATATACAAGTTGGCAGGCACCTCCTGCTAGTTTTTCTTCTATTTGGTACTAGCTTTACCTTATGAATCACCCAGTAATGCCAAAAACATGAATTCATTTATTTACAAATCAAATAAAGTTCCTAATGTATGCATATAATTAAACACTGCCCGTGGCTAAGAGTATTGAATCTGTACGTAAAGAGAACCCAACGTGGGGCTTTTAGAACAAAATCTATACACAGAGACTGGGTCTGGCTATAGTGCCCAGCCTCTGTTGCTAGTTGAATCCCCCCTGTGCTCAGTTCTAGCCAGGGTCGGACTGGGACACCAAGGGCCCACCGAGGAAGTTTCAGCCAGGGGCCCACCCCCCTCTCCTCCTCCTCCCTCCCCCCCCCCCCATTTTGGGCTCACATACACATGTACTCTAGAAATTTTGCATGACTTTATGGTAGGGAATAGATTGTGAGCAATTCTGAGGACAGTCTCCAAAATAGGGATATGTCTAAATGCGAAACTAAATGGGTGTCACCATGCACTGGAACATCGGCGTGGTCATGATGAGTCATGGGCAGACTTAAAAAAAAAAATACAAAACACAAAATAAGTAGCGGCGTTATTCACAGAGATTAGGTCCGACCAGATACATTGTATATTCAAGTAGTTACATGCCTCATGATAATTCATCAAGTAGTCAAATTGCAGCAGATACCCCCACAAAATGCAATCAGGTTGACGGCAGATACCCCCACACAATGCAATCAGGTTGGTGGCAGATACCCCCACAAAATGCAATCAGGTTGACGGCAGATACCCCCACACAATGCAATCAGGTTAACGGCAGATACCCCCACAAAATGCAATCAGGTTGACGGCAGATACCCCCACAAAATGCAATCAGTTTGGCTGCAGATACCCCCACAAAATGCAATCAGTTTGGCTGCAGATACCCCCACACAATGCAATCAGGTTGGCTGCAGATACCCCCACACAATGCAATCAGGTTGGTGGCAGAGATACCCCCACACAATGCAAGTCCCCCCCAGCTTGGAAGGGGGGGCAGAGGGCACAGATCAGCGGGGAAGCCTCCCCCCCTCCCTCACCTAGGGCCCCCCCTTCCGCGCACCCCCCTCCTCGAGAAGTGCAGCCAGCAGCGAGCGGAGTATAGCTTACCAGCTTCAGATGATGCTATCTCCGCTCCGCTCCGCTCCGCATGCCGCTGCTGCCCTGCTGGTCTCTGTCTCCTGTAGTGACGCTGTCCAATCACGCTCTAGCAGGAAGTACTGCGAGAACGTGATTGGACAGCGTCACACACTACAGTCAGAGACCAGCAGGGCAGCGGCATGCGGACTCGGAGCGGAGATAGCATCATCTCTGTAGCTATTCTCCGCTCGCTGCTGGCTGCACTTCTGGAGCAGGGGGGTGCGCGGAAGGGGGGGGCCCTAGGTGAGGGAGGGGGGGACGCTTCCCCCCCTCCCCGCCGCTCTGTGCCCAATTCCCCCCCTTCCAAGCTGTGCCCCCCTCCAGTGGCGTAGCTAGGGTGTTTGACACCCGGTGCGGATAATTTACCAACACCCCCCCCCCCAAAAAAAAAAAGCAAAGCGCGCAGCGACAAAAAAAATGGGTGTGGACATGACATCACATGGGTGGGGGGTAATTGTAATGTAACTGTAACAGTAAGGCAGTGGGCTAATATAGGTAGCCAGAATAGTTTCCCTCAGCATAGGTTAGATATGACAAATATGACAACATGACAAATTCAGCAATCTTGAGGCCCCCAACAAGACAAATTCAGCAATCATGAGGCCCCCAACAAGACATTCAGTAACCATGAGGCCCCCAACAAGACAAATTCAGTAACCATGAGGCCCCCAACAAGACAAATTCAGCAGTCATGAGGCACATAAATAAACAGCATTTCACATAAATAGGCAGAATGCCCACTTAATATGGTAGACACCTCTCACCTGGCTTCTGAATTCTCCTCTACTGGCTGCTGTGCCAGGCAATACTGTTTTTGGCTGGATTGGGGATGATGTGTGGGCTGAAAGGCCTGGCGGTGATGCTGTGGCCGGCCTGGCGGTGATGCTGGGCTGTACTTGGCTGGTTGAAGTAAATGTTGGCCTGACTGTTGGTGGTGATGCTGTGGCCTTTTTGACAGTGATTCTGGGCTGGTTGGCTGGTGGTGATGCTGGGCTGGCCTGGATAGTTTAGGTAGTGACAGGTGCACCCTAGTTTAGGTAGCACCAGGAGCCTCCCAGCTTAGGTAGTGACAGGACCCCCAAGTTTAGGTAGCGACAGGAGCCCCCCAGTTTAGTTAGTGACAGATACCCCCCAGTTTAGGTAGTGACAGGAGCCCCCAGTGTTTGTAGTGACAGGTGCCCCCCAGTTAAGGTAGTAACAGGTGCCCCCCAGGGTATGTAGTGACAGGAGCCCCCAGTGTTTGTAGTGACAGGTGCCCCCCAGGGTATGTAGTGACAGGTGCCCCCAGTTTAGGTAGTGACAGTGCCCCCCAGTTCAGGTAGTGACAGGTGCCCCCAGTTCAGGTATTGACAGGCGCCCCCCCAGTTCAGTTAGTGACAGGTACCCCCAGTTTAGGTATGACAGGAGCCCCCCAGTGTATGCAGTGACAGGGACCCCCCCCCCAGTGTATATAGTGACAGGAGCCCCTAGTTTAGGTAGTGACAGGGCCCCCCAGTATAGATAGACAGGTCTATAGGTGTCCCCAGTTTAAATAGCCAGATCTATAGGTGTCCTCAGTGGCAGCGGAGAGAGAAGAGAAGCGGTGGGGAAGGGAGGACGTTTCCCCCTCCCCCTTCCCTCACCTTGGGGCTCCCCCTCTCTCGCTCCCCCCTTTAGAATTAAGTGATGCGGCAGGCAGCGCCGCTGTGCCTGCCGCTTCTTTTCTCTCTCCGCTGCCACCCCAGGGCGGGCGGGCCAGCCACGTCCGGGTAGCTAGGGGGGGGCAGCAGCTAGCCAGGGGAGTGCGCATGCCCCATTTTGCCCTATGTAGGGACGCCCATGGCATGGTAGGCAGATAGGTAGCCGGGTAGGCAGTTATGTAGCCGGGTGGGAGGATAGGCAGATAGGTAGCTGGGTGGGCAGTTAGGTAGCCGGGTGGGAGGGTAGGCAGTTAGGTAGCCAGGTGGGCAGATAGGTAGCTGGGTGGGCAGTTAGGTAGCCGGGTGGGCAGTTAGGTAGCCAGGTGGGAGGGTAGGCAGATAGGTAGCTGGGTGGGTAGATAGGTAGCCGGGTGGGCAGATAGGTAGCCGGGTGGGAGGGTAGGCAGATAGGTAGCTGGGTGGGTAGATAGGTAGCCGGGTGGGTAGATAGGTAGCCGGGTGGGCAGATAGGTAGCCGGGTGGGAGGGTAGGCAGATAGGTAGCTGGGTGGGTAGATAGGTAGCCGGGTGGGCAGTTAGGTAGCCAGGTGGGAGGGTAGGCAGTTAGGTAGCCGGGTGGGCAGATAGGTAGCTGGGTGGGTAGATAGGTATCCAGGTGGGCAGATAGGTAGCCGGGTGGGCAGATAGGTAGCCGGGTGGGAGGGTAGGCAGTTAGGTAGCCGGGTGGGCAATTAGGTAGCCGGGTGGGAGGGTAGGCAGATAGGTAGCTGGGTGGGTAGATAGGTAGCCGGGTGGGAGGGTAGGCAGTTAGGTAGCCGGGTGGGCAGTTAGGTAGCCGGGTGGGAGGGTAGGCAGAAGGGTAGCCGGGTGGGAGGGTAGGCAGTTAGGTAGCCGGGTGGGCAGTTAGGTAGCCGGGTGGGAGGGTAGGCAGATAGGTAGCTGGGTGGGTAGATAGGTAGCCGGGTGGGCAGCCAGTTAGGTAGCCGGGTGGGTAGATAGGTAGCCGGGTGGGAGGGTAGGCAGTTAGGTAGCTGGGTGGGCAGTTAGGTAGCCGGGTGGGAGGGTAGGCAGATAGGTAGCTGGGTGGGTAGATAGGTAGCCGGGTGGGCAGATAGGTAGCCGGGTAGGCAGATAGGTAGCTGGGTGGGTAGATAGGTAGCCGGGTGGGTAGATAGGTAGCCGGGTGGGCAGATAGGTAGCAGGGTGGGAGGGTAGGCAGATAGGTAGCTGGGTGGGTAGATAGGTAGCCGGGTGGGCAGTTAGGTAGCCAGGTGGGAGGGTGGGCAGTTAGGTAGCCGAGTGGGTAGCCAGTGGGGGCCCCGACTCCTATGCTCCCCCTCACCTGGGTGTCCCCCCTCCTTACAAGCCGCGGGGAGGGCAGCCCGACTGTTTTTTTTTTTGTTTTTTTTCCCTTAAAAAAAACTATTTTCCCCGGGGCCCCCTCCTATCCTCCCCCTCCCTCACCTCGGACTCTCGGAGGGCCCCCTCCTGTTACGAGCGGCGCCGGCGGGTACAGCAAACTTCCGGGGAGGTAAAGCAGAAGATAGAGGTCCAGCTGCCTCCCAGTCGCTGTCTCCTCTATGCCGCTCGCACTAAACCAGGAAGCAGTGCGAGCGGCATAGAGGAGACAGCGTAGCCCGGGAGGCAGCTGGACCTCTATCTTCTGCTATACCTCGCAGGAACTTTGCTGTAACCGCCGCCGCCGCTCGTAACAGGAGGGGGGCCCTCCGAGGTGAGGGAGGGGGAGGATAGGAGGGGGCCCCCCCCGGGGAAAATAGTTTTTTTTAAGGGACATAAAAAAAAAAAAAAAAACAGTCGGGCTGCCCTCCCCGGCTCTCCCATGCAGCGCACGCCTTCTAGGGGCCCCCAGGAGGAGGGGCAGTCGGGGCCCACCGATGGGACCGTCGGTGGTTCGGCGGCTCTGTCCGAGCCTGGTTCTAGCCCATAAATTATAGCCGCACTGTCGGGCAATGTTTACCTAGCTAATGTCACTCAAGCTGCTCCCCCCGCCTCCTGCAGAGCGCCGGTCCCCGCCTGCGTCCCTTCCCTCCAATCAGCGGCGAGGGAAGGGACGTGGGCGGGCATTGGCGCTCTGCAGGAGGCGGGGGAGCGGCGTGAGTGACACTAGGGAGGTAAACAGAGCCCACTGCGACACGCTGCGTGTCGACAGCGCGGCTATAATTTATGGGCTAGAACAGAGCGCAGGGGGGACACGGGGGATTCAACTAGCAACAGAGGCTAGGCACTATAGCCAGACCCAGCCTCTGTGTATAGATTTTGTTCTAAGATCCCCACCTCGGGTTCTCTTTAAAGTGAAGGTTTTAAAATTGAAATAAAACAGGTGTTACTGTCTGGTCCTCTGCAAAGACTCTCACTTGCTGTGTCTGAAACCTGACCAGTGTGGTATCAACCTTCATCTTCTGAAGGTCAGCTTAGGAGCCCAGTTCTGTATTAGCTAGAACAGACACTTGTCTCTTCAAGATTATATAGTAGGGCTAATGTACGCTTTCATTTATTTCCCCTAATTTTGCACTTCAAACGGTCCTTTCTCTATGGACAGAATTGTACTTTCATCTGTAGATATCTGTATAGACATTCCATCCAGAACTTGAAATTATCTGACAATAACCAATGCTTAAATACAAAAAAGAGCGCCAGGGAAATTTGGGTGCCGAAACTAACCACTAGCAGTATCAGACTTGGAGGTGGAAAAGGTAAGGAAATCCATCTGCTTAGCCAAGCAGCAGAAACCATGTGTTATCACTCCCAATAGAAATATAGATGCTGGTCGCTAGTAGAGTATTTGTAAAATAACCAATACATGAAAAGCTGTAACTACCTAAGCTGAAAAAGTCTGCAGATGAGGGGCTTGATTCACTAAAGCGTGCAAAGTGTTAGAACGCAAGTGAAAAGCCACTTTGCACATGCTAACATGCTTTGCACGTGCTAACATGCACGTCAGAGTTTGGGTGTGTAAAGTTTCGCACAAAGTTTTGCGCACAAATGCTTCGCATGCAAAGTACCGTGAACTGCACTGATTTAACGTGATAATGATAGTTAGCACGCGAAGTCAGTGCAGATCACGCGAGCGCAATGTAAAACAGTGATTATTGCTGTATATACTTCATTATGCGTCACACGTAAGACTTTGCGCGTGCCGCTTTACAGTACCGCACATGTTAATGTAACCACCATTCATAATTACATTAACATACTCTATTTTACTGTGCGGGCAAAGCTCCATTGATTTCAAGGCTTTGCACATGCAAACTAGGGTGCTAAGTAGTGATTTTTGCGTGTACATTTTTTCTGTGTGCTAATGTTCATATTCACGCGCTAACGTGAATTTTAGCACGCGTTAACCTTTGCGTTCGCTCGAAGGTTAATGCACGGTAAAATATGCATTAGTGCATGAACGCGAAAATTAGCGCGTGAAAAATGTACACGCGAAAATCGTGGCAAACTCGCGGCAATCGCATAGTGCGGCCATGATAACAGTTATCACACTTTAGTGAATCAAGCCCTAAGTACCTTGTGCTTGTTTATTAGAAAACTATAAAGCTAAAAGGCTAAACTGTGCTCTGGAAGTCTAGCCATTTACACCACACCTTCTCAAACTTCATAGGGCATTTCCGATGTGAATACAACACCTTTTCAAATTGAATAATTTCAAAGATCAAAGCTTTCCAAATGGGACAGTTGTGGTGTCTTGGGGAAAGCCACTTCAGGATTATTGTTTTTCTTGCAAGAAATAGGGTTTCATGGATAAAAAGCAGATGGTGGTGCTGGCCCTCAACTTCATCCATCAAACCAAATAGACAAAGTTTAGGGGACAAAGTAATTGGGACATCGCAAAAGTTAACCCCCCCCCCCCCCCCGCCCCCCCCAAAAAAACATAGAGATAATACTTTGAGTTTGATAAAGCTCTTTTTTAACACACTTTGGTAAAGTCACTTTTTGTAACACACGTTCCTTGATGTTTTTGTCATTCTTTGGAGCCCATCGAATTACAACTGTCTCATGCCAAAAGCAGACATCTATTAGACTTAAAAACAATATCTTTTTACCAATGTGAAATACCGTAGTCTACTGTAGTAAAGTCAGTGGCGGAGCAATAGGGGATGCAGAGGTTGTCACCGCACCGGGGTCTTTGGGCCAGAGGGGCCCTCTATTAATTGTAATATTTTATTAGTTATTTATTGGGCTTGTGCTGGTAACGACCACTTCTATAGATGCTTTGAATAGTGGTTATCATTAACAAAGTGTCCCCTCTCTGCTTACACCTCACATACTGTGGCTGTCCTTGGCAGGTTTTGGTGCACCATATCAATTTTTATGTATAGAGTGCTTGAGGAGCCTGCACTTTTAAAACCTGCACTAAGGCCCAAAGCTCCTTAGCTACGCTACTGGGTAGAGCTACTGATAATGGGGTCACTTATGATGTCTGATGAATGATTATCGTAAATCTGGAAATGCCTTTGTAAAATAGTCTAAGTCTGAAGGCTTTGGCTTGAGAATCGTATTCTTGTTGGTCAACCTCAACACAATAAATCTCAAATTGTATTGTCAGCTATTTGTTGTGAATGTCAAGCTGCCCAGACCTTGTGTAATGTATAAAGGTGCTCATGTATAACAGGGGGCATTCTTTCTGCTGTTGAAAATGGGAAATTGCCCGCATGATTACTCAGCAGTCTTGCTATCAGAAATGACACTTGATCTGCCATGTTTGCCAGCACTGTGTAGGGCATCATAGGAGTCAATCTGGCTATGAACTTTCCAGAATGCAAATAAGTGGTTTGCTATATTAAGGGTAAACATGATTCAGTTGACAAATAATGAGTAAATACTTTGCAAAGAGATTTAACAGACAAGAAAGGTGTGAAAATTCAACAGGAAGTGACATTTCTGAGCTTATTTGATGTTCTTTACTAATTCCAACTGAGATATACAGAGCTCCATTCACTACACATAGAGTGCAAGCCCAGTGCAGGGTGACTTACAGCTGACTTATGGTAAGCCCTTTTCAAAACTATTACTTGGCATATTATTTATATTTGTGTTTATGTGATCTGTAGTTAACTATAGCTCAGCCATGAACAATACATAATTGTGCTTTGCATGAGGCAGGTTTCTATACTACGACAGAATGAAATGCTACATTAGAGATGAATACAGAGAAAAGATCTGGGGCAAAGTAGATATTTTATTGAGCACACACATTTAAAGCCTATTTCCAGTTAAAAAATGACCAGTGCAGCTTCCAGTTGGGCCAGGCAGATATCCAACACCAAATTTGTATATAGTACAGCAAACAGGTCTTATGTTATGTTTTTCTATTCCACTGATCTACAGCTTCTGAAGCTCCCAATAGAGCAGGCCAGGAAACCTACCGTCCTCTCCCTCTAGATTTACCTAGAGCAGCCCACAATGCTGGGGGGGGGGATTATCAAAGAAACTCCCCATAAACTGGTCCTAAATATCTAAAGGGAACAACAATAGATCAGCACTTAGAAGTCTACAGACAGGTAAATGGGCATTATTTAGTTTAACTGATATAAATGGTGGTTGGGGAGAAGCCAATAATCGCCAATACTTCAAAACTGCCTGTACACTTTCACATTCCCATCATCCCAAAGCAAACATGGGGGTCACAGCCTCGGAGATTAAGGGAAAAGATAAGTGTTGTTTGTTTTATAAATAATTACATCCTTACATACACTTTTTCCTATATCTGGAGTCCTGTAAATTATTTATAACTTGTTTTTAATGTTACCACTTATTAAGGTAGTCTTTTATCTATGCAATTGTGGAAGTTGGGCAAAATCACAGCTAGTTATCTGTGGTCTATGCATTATGTAATACAATGTTTGAGCAATATCCTCCACCTACAGGGAGCAGAACAGGTAGATGGTATATGGTTAGCAGCGCTGTGTACGGTTTATAATAGGAGCAATACCAACGTAGCATTAGAAAGTTTCTATCAGATACAATGACACTTAAATAATATACTATAAGCCAGGACTGGAAATAAATATGTGTACAGGACTTACTTAACCAGAACTGGGGCAGTAATATGGGTGCAGTGCTACCTACTGTTATTATGCAACATAGATTGCTACATGTAGCTATCCCCATAGTATTAGTAGCTAGATAACCCCTGCAGTTTAGGTAGCCAGATGTAGCCCCCCACCCCCTCCCCTCCAGCATAGGTAGCCAAATGACCAGTGCAGTATAGGTAGCCTTCCTTTCAAGTATAGGTAGCTAGATGACCCCTGAAGTATAGGTAGCCAACCAAATGTAGCTTTCCCTCCTCCAGAAGAGGCATCCAGATGACAACTGCAGTATAGGTAGCTAGATGTAGCCTTCCCCCTGCAGTATACTTAGTCAGATGACCCATGCAATATAGGTAGCCAGATGTGGCACCCTTCCCCTAGTATAGGTACCAGATAACCCCCCCCCCCCAGTCTATGTATCCAGACAATCCCTGTAGTATAGGTAGCTAGATGACCCTTGCAGTAAAGGTAGCTAGGTAACCCCAGTACAGGTAGCCAGTAGTATAGGTTGCTAGATGTAGCCCTTCCCCAGTGTACGTAGCCAGGTGTCCCCTTATAGGTAGCAAGATAACCCCTGCAGTATAGGTAGCCAGATGTCCCCCCAGTACAGGTGTCCAGATGTCTCCCGAGTACAGGTAGCCAGACAATCACTGCAGCATAGGTAGCTAGATGTAGCCCCCTTCCCCCAGTATAGGTAGCCATATGTAGCCATATGTCTCCTTAATATAGGTAACCAGGTTAAGCCTCCTTCTCTTCCTCCCCCCACCCCCCCAAAGTATAACTTGCTAGATGTAGCACCACCAGTATAGATAGCCAGATGTTCCTTTCGTATAGATAGCTAGATGTCCTCCCCCCCCCCCCCCCCCAGTAAGGGAAGCCAAATAACACCTGCAGTTTAGGTAGCAAGATTTAGCCCATTCTCCCCTCCAGTATAGGTAGATGGCTACTGCAGTATAAATAGCTAGAAGACTGTAGCCCCCTTCCCACTGTATCAGATGCCTTATGTCCCCATAGTATAGGTAGCTAGGTAACCACTGCAGTAGCCCGGTATAGTAGTCCCCCCCCCCCCAGTATAGGTAGACAGATGTCCCCCCCATCAAAAGGTAGCCAGATAACTCCTGCAGTATAGGTAGCCATATATTGTCCACCCAGTATATGTATTATTATTATTATTATTGTATTATTATTTAGTATTTATATAGAACCGACATCTTCGGCAGCACTGTACAGAGTATATTGTCTTGTCACTTAACTGTCCCTCCGAGGAGCTCACAATCTAGTACCCAGATAACCACTGTAGTACAGTATTGCCAGCCAGATGTAGACCCCCCCCACCCCCCCAGTATAGGTAGCCAAATGACCAGTGCAGTATAGGTAGCTAGATACAGCCTTTCTCCCAAGTATAGGTAGCCAGATAACCCTTGCTGTATAGGTAGCCAAATGTAGCACCAACAACCCCCTCCCCCAGTACATGTAGCCAGATCCCCCCCCACCCACTCCCAGTACAAATATATACCAGATGCCCCCCCCCCCCCCCTTCCTGTATCTAGCCAGATAATGCCTGCAGAATAGGTAGCCAGATGTCCCATGCAGTATAGGTAGCTAGATACCCCTCTCCCTAGTAGGGCTAGTCAGGTGTCCACAGTATAGGTAGCCAGATAATCCCTGCAGCATAGGCAGCCAGATGTAGCCCACTTCCCCTGGTATTAGTAGCTACATGTCTCCTTAGTGTAGGTAGCTAGATAACCTCTGCAGTGTAGGTAGCCAGATACAGCCACCCCTCAGTATAAGTAGCCAGATGTCCCCCCACCAAAAGGTAGCCAGGTAACCCCCCCCCCCCCCCCCCCGAGTACAGGGAGCCAGATGTCCCCTCAGTATCGGTAGCAGAATAATCCCTACAGTATAGGTAGCCTGATGTTGCCCCCTTCCCCAGTATCAGTAGCTAGATGTCCCCCCAGTGTAGGTAGCTGGATAACCCCTGCAGTAAAGTTAGCCAGATGTAGCCCCCCCCCCCCCCCCCGAGTATAGGTAGCCAGATGACCGCTGCAGTATATATTGCTAGCTGAAGCTCCCAAACCCCCTCCCCCCAGTATAGGTATCCAGTTGACCCTTAGTATGGCTAGCTAGATAACACTAGGCAGCCAGATGTAGTTTCCCCTCCAGTATAGGTAGCCAAATGACCAGTGAAGTATAGGTAGCTAGATGTAGCCTCCCCCCCCCCAGTATAGGTAGCCATATGTCCTCATAGTATAGGTATTCTAGATAACCCCCTGCAGTATAGGTAGCCAGATGTAGTCCCCCCAGTATAGGTAGCCAGTTGACCCCTGCCATATAGGCAGCAAGATGTAGTGCCCCCCCCCCCAGGATATGCAGCCCAATGACCACTGCAGTATAGGTGGCTAGATGTAGGCATTCCCCCAAGTATAGGTAGCCAGATGTAGCCCCCTCCTCCAGTATAGGCATCCAAATGACCACAGATGACCACTGCAGTATAGATAGCCTTCCCCTCCAAGTAACCAGATGACCCATGCAGTATAGGTAGCTAGATAAACCCCATCCTCCAGTACAGGGAGACAGATGCCCCCCAGTATAGGTAGCAGGATAATCCCTGCAGTATAGGTAGCCTGATGTAGCCCCCTTCCCCGGTATCAGTAGCCAGATGTCCCTACAGTGTAGGTAGCAGGATAAACCCTGCAGTAAAGTTAGCCAGATGTAGCCCCCCCCCCCCCCCCCAGAGTATAGGTAGCCAGATGACCACTGCTAGATGAAGCTCCCAAACCCCCTCCACCCAGTATAACTATCCAGATGTTCCCTTAGTATGGCTAGCTAGATAACCCCGGCAGCCATAAGTAGTCCCCCCTCCAGTATAGGTAGCCAAATGACCAGTGCAGTATAGGTAGATAGATGTAGCCTCCCCCCCCCCCCCCAGTATAGGTAGCCATATGTCCTCTTAGTATAGGTATTATAGGTATTCTAGATTACCCCCTGCAGTATAGGTAGCCAAATGTAGTCCCCCCAGTATAGGTAGCCAGTTGACACCTGCCATATAGGCAGCCAGATGTAGCCCCTCCCCCCAGGATAGGTAGCCCAATGACCACTGCAGTATAGGTGGCTAGATGTAGGCATTCCCCCAAGTATAGGTAGCCAGATGTAGCCCCCTCCTCCAGTATAGGCATCAAAATGACCACAGATGACCGCTGCAGTATAGATAGCCTTCCCCTCCAAGTAACCAGATGACCCATGCAGTATAGGTAGCTAGATAAACCCCACCCCCAGTACAGGGAGGAAGATGCCCCCCAGTATAGGTAGCAGGATAATCCCTGCAGTATAGGTAGCCTTATGTAGCCCCGTTCACCCGGTATCAGTAGCCAGATGTACCCCAGTATAGGTTCGCCAGATGACCAGTGCAGTATAGATAGCTAGATGTAGCCCCCCCCCCCCCCCCCAGTATAGATAGCCATATGTCCTCTAAGTATAGGCATTCTAAAGAAACCCTGCAGTATTGGTAGCCAGATGGAGTCCATCCCCCCCCCCAGTATAGGTAGCCAGTTGACCCCTGCCATGTAGGCAGTCAAATGTGGACCCCCCCCCTCCCAGGATAGGTAGCCCAATGACCACAGCAGTATAGGTGGGTAGATACCCCCCCCCCCCCCCCCCAGGACAGGGAGCCAGATGTCCCCAAGAATAGGCAGCAGGATAATCCCTGCAGTATAGGTAGCTTGATGTAGCCCCCTTCTCCCGGTATCAGTAAGCAGATGTCAAACCAGTATAGGTAGCTTAGGTAGCTAGATAACCCCTGCAGTAAAGTTAGCCAGATGTAGCCCCCCCCCCCCCCCTGAGTATAGGTAGCCAGATGACCACTGCAGTATATGTTGCTAGATGAAGCTTCCCCACCACCAGTATAGGTAGCCAGATGTCCCCTTAGTGTAGCTAGCTAGATAACCCTAGGCAGCCAGATGTAGCCCCCCCCCCCTGCTCCAGTATAGGTAGCTAAATTACCCATGCAGTATGGGTAGCCAAATGTAGCCCCCCTCCTCCAGTGTAAGCATCTAGGTGACCACTGCAGTATAGGTAGCTAGATAAAGCTTTCTCCTCTAGGTAGCCAGATGACTCATGCAGTATAGGTAGCTAGATACTCCCCCCCCCCCCCCCCAGTACAGGGCAACAGATGTCCTCCCAGTATAGGTAGCAGGCTAATCTTTGCAGTTTAGGTAGCCTAATGTAGCCCCCTTCCCCCAGTATCAATAGACAGATGTCCCCCCAGTATAGGTAGCAGGCTAATCTTTGCAGTATAGGTAGCCTAATGTAGCCCCCTATCCCCAGTACCAGTAAACAGATGTCCCCCACAGTATAGGTAGCAGGCTAATCTTTGCAGTATAGGTAGCCTAATGTAGCCTACCCCCAGTACCAGTAGACAGATGTACCCCCAGTATAGGTAGCAGGATAACCCCTGCAATATAGTTAGCCAAATGTAGCTCCTTCAAGTATAGGTAGCCAGATTACCACTGCAGTATACATTGCTAAATGGAGCTCTCCCCCCAAGTAAAGATAGCCAGATGAACCCTGAAGTATAGGTAGTCAGATGTACCCCCCCCCCCCCAGTACAGGTAGCCAGATGACCACTGCAGTAAATGACCAGTGCAGTATAGATGGCTAGATGTAGCCTCCCCCCCCCCCCCCAGTATAAGTAGCCAGATGTCCCCTTAGTGTAGGTATTCTAAATAACCACTGCAGTATAGGTAGCCAGATGACCACTGCAGTATAGGTAGCCAGATGTGGCCCTCCCCAATACAGGTAGCCAGATAACCCCTGCAGTATAGGAAGCCAGATGTGGCCCTCCCCAATACAGGTAGCCAGATAACCCCTGCAGTATAGGTAGCCAGATGTGGCCCTCCCCAATACAGGTAGCCAGATAACCCCTGCAGTATAGGTAGCCAGATGACCGATGCAGTATAGATAGCTAGATAAGCCCCCAGTAAAGGTCGCAGGATAATCCCTGCCGTATAGGTAGCCAGATGTAGTACTCTTCTCCTAGTATAAATAGCCAGACGACCCTTGCAGTATAGGTAGCCAGATGTCCCCAAGTATAGGTAGCCAGATGATCACTGCAGTATAGGTAGCTAGATGTAGCCCCCCTTCACCCAGTATCAGTGGCCATATGTCTCCTTAGCATAGATAGCTAGATAGCCCCTGCAGTATAGGTAAGGTAGCCAGATATAGCTCCCCACCACCACCACCCTCCAGTATAGGTATCCAGATGAGTACTGCAGTAGTGCAGTATAGGTAGCCAGATGTAGCCCCCTTCCCCCAATATAGGTAGCCTCTGAGTCTAGGTAGCCAAATACACCCTGCAGTGCAGGCAGCCAGATAAAGACATCACCACAGTGGCATAGCAATAAGGGTTGCAGAGTTCTCGACTGCACCTGGGCCCTTGGGTCAGAGGGGCCCCGTAGAGCCCTGCCTCAACTGCAGTATTAGCTCTTTATTGGCCCTGTGCTGTAATGATCACTTCTATAGATGCTTTGAATGATAATAATCATTAACAAGCTGTTCCCCATCCCCTTGTTGCACCTCGGACACTGGTTTTCCTTGGCAGGTTTTGGTGCTCCCTATCAATTGTTATGTATAGAGTGCTTGGGGCCCACTCGCACTAGGGCCCATAGCTCCTTAGCTACGCCACTGCATCCCCAGTACACAATGAGGGAAAGAAGTATTTCATCCCCTGCTGGTTTTGCTCCTTTGCCCTCTGACCAAGAAATTACAACAAAAGAACCCTCAAAAGCACAGTGTCCTAACGTCAGAGCTTCATGTGCACTAGTACTATTTAAAGGTTAGCTATACTGCATTGGAATAAGCACAGCAATAGGAGAATACAGTGTAAGCCAGGAATAGTTACTGGAATAAGTACAGGCTACTGGCGTAACAATAGCCTTTATGACCCCTGAAGGGACTATGGGGACTCACCCCTCCCTACCACCATGCAGAGTAAGTGCAGGGAGCAGTGCATATATACCTGCTCCAGTGTTGCATTACTCCCCTTTTTCCAGGCAGCTGCTTACTCTACGCTGCCATCCTCCAGCTCCCAATCCATGTCACGTGATTGGCTGGTATGCAGCAAAGGGTTAGTGGCTGCCAGGCAGAAGAGGAGGCCTAAGGTAAATAGTACATTGCGCCCTGAGCAGGTAGTAGAGGAAGCTTAGGGTAATTGAGGTTTGACTGGCGGTGCAAGGGTCTCCATGAGAATTTTGCTTGTGGGCCTGGGAGGCTGTTGTTACACTCTTGATACAGGCATGTAATATACAGTGCAAGCTCAGAGGCGTAGCAATAGGGGATGCAGCGGTTGGGGGCACACGAGGACCCTTGGACCAGACCTCAACCACAGTATTATCTCATTAATGGTGCTATGCTGGTTATGATCTTCTATACTGCATATGCTTAGAATGGTGGTAATCATTAACAATCTGTTCCCGTCCTCTGCTTACACCTCTCATACTGTGTAGATGGTCGTAGCAGGTTTTGTTGTGCCATATGAAGAATGCTTGGGGAGTCCAATGTACAGTAAAACTCACAGAGGCCCAAAGCTCCTTAGCAGTGGCGTAGCAATAGGGGTTGCAGAGGTCTCGACTGCAACGGGGCCCTTAAGCCAGAGGGGTACTGTAGGACCCTCAATCTACCACAATATTAGCTCTTTATTGGTCCTGTGCTGTAATGATCACTTCTATAGATGCTTTGAATGATAATAATCATAAACAAGCTGTTCCCCATCCCCTTCTTGCACCTCTGACACTGTGGTTGTCCTTGGCAGGTTTTGGTGCGCCGTATCAATTGTTATGTACGGAGTGCTGGGGGGGAGGTAAAACTCACACTGGGGCACATAGCTCCTTAGCAACACCGTTGCTCCTTAGCTATGCCACTGTGTAAGCCAGAGCTAAGGCAGAAACTTGGTTGCAGCCCTTACTGTTGTTACAATATGGCAGCCATCCCTTACTAGAATACGCACAGTAATAGAAGCGTTGTGGAGAATGAACAGATCACTCTGGCCAGGCAGATAAGGGGAAACCATGTAGGGATGCAGGGTGAGTGAGCACCTCCATCATTATTCAAAAGGCAGCATGATTTTTTTATGGTGTACTATTAAAAGAATACACATTTCAATGCAGAAAAAGTATTTCTTTATACACAACTAATGACTAAACCATATACGGAGTTGTATGTATGCAGCATTCAAATAACTAATGACAGTGGTATCAGCATGCTCCAGGGCCAGCTTTCCATATGAGGTATGCAGGAATGCATTTATAGCTAGAGCTGGGCCAGAAAATGAACGCAAGGCTTCTGATTGCTCTATGTCAGGTTACAGCTCACGGGAATAAGCACAGGAAGGGAGGAATGAAATGTAAGCCTGAGCTGGGGAAGGAACGTGCATGTCAAGCATAATCTTCTTATACTGTGGTAGATTACAATTTACTGGAATAAGCAGAGGAATAGAAGAATGCAGCGTAGCCAGACCTGGGCAGAAGTACAGGGAAGGACTGAAGTTTGGGGCCCACAGGCTAAAATACAAAGTATAGCAACGCTGCAAAACCACATTTTAATTACTCCAGGGCTGTATTTAGGGTTTGGGCTCCCCTAGGCACACCAAACCTACGGCGCCCCCTAGGAGAAGCGCGCCGCGGCGAAAAGTGGGCGTGGCCACAGAATGCAGTGGGCGTGTCCATAACGCTGTGGGTGTGGCTAATTAAAATATCCTCGTAACAGTGCAGCCCAAAGTCAGTGGGGCCATGGTTTCTCCCTGGGTATGAGTAGAGTGACCTTAAAAAAGCAAGTAGGAAATGTCCCCCCCCCCAAAAAAAAACCCACACATTAGCCAGTGTTCTCTCGCACAAAATAGTGGTAGGTATTAGAGTGTGAGCTCCCCTGAGAAAAGTCAGTAACATGACTGTTCTCTGCAAAGTGCTGCAGAATATGCCAGTGCTATATAAATACATAATAATATGGTAGGACATTAGACTATGGGAGAATTAGATTGTAAGTTCCTCAGAGGATAGTCAGTGACATGACTACGTACTCCGTGAAGTACTGCTGAAGATGTAAGTACAATATAGTACAGTGGTATGGCAGCATGATGGCGTAGTGGTTAGCACTCTCGCCTTGCAGCACTGGGTTCCTGGTTCGAATCCTAGCCAGGTCAACATCTGCAAGGAGTTTGTATGTTCTCCCTTTGTCTGTGTGTATTTCCTTAAGACACTCTGGTTTCCTCCCACATCCCAACAACATACGATACAGATAAGTATAATGTTAATTGGCTTCCCCTAAAAATTGGCCCTAGACTACGATACATACATAGACATATGACTATGGTAGGGATTAGATTGTGAGCACCTCTGTGGGACAGTTATGTGACAAAACAATACATACTCTGTACAGCGCTGCGTAATATGTTGGCGCTATATAAATAATTAGTATAAGTACAGTAGCCAGGTCTATAGGTGTCCAAATGTAGACATACTATAGGTGTCCCCAGTATAGATATCCAGGTCTATAGGTATCCCCAGTTTAGGTAGTAGTCAGGGGCGTAACTAGAAATCACTGGGCCCTCTTGCAAGAATTTGGATGCCCCCCCCCCCCCCCATAGGTGCCAAATAATCATAATGTGGCAGTGTTTCACCATAAAATAATCGCAATGTGTGCAGCATTTCAGCAGAGAATAATCACAAGTGTAACATTTCAGCAAAGAATAATCGCAATGTGGGCAGCATTTCACCAGAAAATAATCGCAATGAGTGCAACATTTCAGCAGAGAATAATTGCAATGTGGACAACATTTCACCAGAAAATAATCACAATGTGGGCAACATTTCACCAGAAAATAATCGCAATGAGTGCAACATTTCAGCAAAGAATAATCTCAATGTGGGCAACATTTCACCAGAAAATAATCGCAATGTGGGCAACATTTCACCAGAAAATAATCGCAATGAGTGCAACATTTCAGCAAAGAATAATCGCAATGTGGGCAACATTTCAGCAGAGAATAATTGCAATGTGGGCAACATTTCACCAGAAAATAATCCCAATGTGGGCAGCATTTCAGCAGTAAATCACACAGTGGGCAGCATAACACCAGTGGGCTGGCTGAGTACCTGGCTGGGTGAGCGGGTAGTGGGCTGGCTGGGTAGCTGGGTGAGCAAGCAGTGGGCAGGCTGAGTAATTAATTCAAGTATTTGTATAGCGCCTTTCTCCTGTCGGACTCAAAGCACTTGCGAGGCAGCCACTAGAGCGCACTCAGTAGGCAGTAGCAATGTTAAGGAGACTTGCCCAAGAAACTCCTTACTGAATAGGTGCTGGCTTACTGAACATGCAGAGCCGAGATTTGAACCCAGGTCTCCTGTGTCAGAGGCAGAGTCCTTAACCATTACACTTCCAGCCACTGCCTGGCTTAGCGAGCGGGCAGTGGGCTGGGTACCAGGCTGGGCGAGCGGGCAGGCTGGGTGGCTGGGCGAGCGGGCAGTGGGTTGGCTGGGTACCTGGCTGGGCGAGCGGGCAGTGGACTGGCTTGGTACCTGGCTGGGCGAGCGGGCAGTGGGCTGGCTGGGAAAGCGGGCAGTGGGCTGGCTGGGAAAGCGGGCAGTGGGCTGGCTGGGAAAGCGGGCAGTGGGCTGGCTGGGTACCTGGCTGGGCATGCAGGCTGGCTGGGTACCTGGCTGGGTACCTGGCTGGGCATGCAGGCTGGCTGGGTACCTGGCTGGGCATGCGGGCTGGCTGGGCATACGGGCTGGCTGGGTACCTGGCTGGGCAGCGGGCTGGCTGGGTACCTGGCTGGGCATGCAGGCTGGCTGGGTACCTGGCTGGGCAGCGGGCTGGCTGGGTACCTGGCTGGGCAGCGGGCTGGCTGGGTACCTGGCTGGGTAGCGGGCTGGCTGGGTACCTGGCTGGGCAGCGGGCTGGCTGGGTACCTGGCTGGGCATGTGGGCTGGCTGGGTACCTGGCTGGGCAGCGGGCTGGCTGGGTACCTGGCTGGCTGGGCGAGCTGGCTCCTGGCTGGGTAGCTGGGCTGCAGTTGCCAGCGTGTCCTTCGCGCTTCTCCCGACTTGCTCCCGCCCTCCAGCAGAGTGGCAGACATGATCGTGAACTCTGTATGCCGCCGCCTGGTCTAGTGACGTCACTAGACCAGGAGGCGGCATGCAGAGTTCAGGATCATGTCCTGACTTCCTGACTCCTGTCCGGCCACTGCCACTGTGCTGGAGGGCGGGGGTGAGAGCCCCCCTCTCCGTCTGTAGGTGCGCTCTCCGCACCGCCCCCCCTCCCCCCCCCCTCCCCCCCCCCCCCCGGGCAAATAAATAAAAAAAAATTTAAAAAAAAAATTATGAATAAAAAAAAAAGAAAAAAAAAGAAAAAAAAAATTATTGAACTACAGGTGGCCGCCCCCCCCGAGGACCCGCCCATGGCACCGGCCCACGGGTGCCTCTTAATAGATACGGCCCTGAATTACTCTAGCGATTTTTCAAGAAAAGATCCTCTTTTGAATAAAGTTTTAACTACCTGCAGGGTCTCTAATCCCTCCCCGAGCTCTATGTCCACAAGCTTCCACTTCATAACCCTGCCCCCTTGAAGAAAGGGCGGGGCTTTGCGGTAGAAGCCAGCTGACATGGAGCTCAGGGAAGAGATTCAGAGATCCATTATAACCAAATTTGACCTGCCCCCACCAAAAAAAAACCCCCACAAATCACAAGTGCTATACAATCGCTGGCAGTAGATTGTACACGCTTCACATCACCCCAAAATTGCACCAGAAAATGCAGCAAAAAATGCAACACAAACGCCTGGCAGTCTTGCTGATTTTTCTGGTCAGTGATTCACACACCTGAAACAAGCATGTGGCAAATCCAAGCTGTGAATTGTCACACTTCAGTCAAACATCTTATCTGCATGCTTGTTCAGGGTCTATGAATAAAAGGATTAGAGGCAGAGGATCAGCAGGACAGCCAGGCAGTAGGTATTATTTAAAAGGAAATTAATATGGGAGCCTCCATATCCCCCTCACTTCAGGTGTCCTTTAAAGTGCCCACTATTGATACAATCTTACCAAATCTATGTAGTACAAGAGTAAAGCTGAGTGAATATACTTTTAATGGATACTTTAGGTAAATCACTCATATTACAAAAGAAGCAGTAACATTGTACAATCAGGTTTGTATCATTAATGGGCACCATACAATCCTGTGGATGATTGGGAAGCAGCAGATTTGGGCGCATGAGACAAGTGGACAAAAAGGGCGCCCCATTCACTCCCATTATAAATATCGTTTAATGGGCGCCGAACAGGGAAAAAAAGGCGCTGGAGATTATTAACGTTTTAACAAAGGCGCTGGAGATTATTAACGTTTTAACAAACGGCGCCCGGAGATTTTTAAGGATTTATAACTATGTTTGTGATGATTTAACTTTACAAAATGAGCCCGTGACGAATAACGTTTATAAAGATACTAAATCACTATTTCTAAAACATTTCTAAAACATTATTATCCACCCCAAAAAATTATTTACATTTTTTTATTTACATTTTTTATTTATTAATGTCTGTAAAACATTATTATCCATAGGGGGTCTTAGGTTTAGGCACCACCAGGGGGGTCTTAGGTTTAGGCACCAACAGGGGGTCTTAGGTTTAGGCACCAACAGGGGGTCTTAGGTTTAGGCACCAACTGGGGGGTCTTAGGTTTAGGCACCAACAGGGGGGTCTTAGGTTTAGGCACCAACAGGGGGGTCTTAGGTTTAGGCACCAATAGGGGGGTCTTAGGTTTAGGCACCAATAGGGGGGTCTTAGGTTTAGGCACCAACAGGGGGGTCTTAGGTTTAGGCACCAATAGGGGGGTCTTAGGTTTAGGCACCAACTGGGGGGTCTTAGGTTTAGGCACCAACAGGGGGGTCTTAGGTTTAGGCACCAATAGGGGGGTCTTAGGTTTAGGCACCAACAGGGGGTCTAGGGGTTAGGGATAGGTACAAACAGGGAAGATTAACGTTTTAAGAATTGCCGATCTCATACACATTATTTAGTGATTTATACATTTTTAAAACACTATTTCTAAACGAAATTCTACACAATATTTCTATAAACGATAATACTGTTTATCGTTTACACCACGCCCCCTTTTTTCCCGACGCCCTTTTTTGATGTACGCGGATGATTGATATATCATCCACAGGATCATATAGCAAACAGTTGTGCCATTAACGGCCAAAAACCTGCCAACGAATCCAATCGATTGATGGGATCAATCCAAAAGCTGAGTGAAATGATCAATCATCCATGGGATTGTATTGTTAATGGCCAGGGCCAGATTTAAGCCAAGGCCACATAGGCACCATGGCCTAGGGCACTGCAGGATCAAGGATGGGTGGGCAACAGGCTATACTGGGGGGAGGGTCACCTCACTACCTATACTGGAGGGAGGGGAGTCATCAGGCTATCTATACAGAAGGGGGGAGGGACATCTGACTCCTAGCACTAGAGGGAAGGGGGGGGGGGGGGTAATCAGGGAACCTATACTAGAGGGGGGAGCGATCAGGCTATCTAAACTGAAGGGGGGGGGGAGTTCTCTGGCTGCCTACAATTGAGGGAAGGGTCAACGGGCTACCTATACTGGAGGGGGGAGAAGTCATCTGGCTACCTATACTGGAGAGAGAGGGAATGGTCATCTGGCTACCTATAGTGGAGAGGGGAGGAGTCATTTAGCTAACTATACTGAAGGTGGGGGGGGGGGGGGGCTGCTGATAGTGGCCTTGGGCAGTAAAGAGTACAAATCCAGCCATGTTAGTGGCCACCATTAGTTATAATGAAATTCTTTCTACACAATAACCCTCATCCTCTCATCTTCACCAGCCACAATTCTTTTCCAAAGTAAAGTGCAGGTCAATTTGTTTAACTGTGTGTATTCGTACTTACAGCACATGTATTTTCGTACTTCGTATTAAACATTTTTCTATAAATGTTTTTGGATTGTGGAATGAAGTGTCTGAGTTTCCATTGATTCTAATGGGGAGGTCCGCTTTGATATAAGTGCTTTGGATGACAATCTTGTTTCCAGAATGAATTATGCTTGTAAACCAATGAGATAAACAGTGGAAGTGCAGAAAAGTGCAAAATGCCATGCCATGCTATGGACATTTACTGTTTAGAAGTGAAGGGATTCCACAATTACGCGTACATTTTCGCATTTACGCCTATACATAATTACGAATTGTTAATTCAATTGACTTTGTACACGCATTCGTAGTGACGCATGAATTTCGCGTAATTTTGTGCCGAATTTGGCGGTGAATAGCAAAGCCCCCATACATGCTATTGCTACCAAAATTGCTACTTATGTTAAAGAGAATAGTGGATACAAGTCAAAAAAAATTCAAAAAGCCCTTTTAGTTTTTGAGAAAATTGATTTTAAAAATGCAAAGAAAAATGGTTTTTAACCTCAAAAAATGACAGTTCAAAAATAATTTTTCATTGATCGATTTTCTCAAAAACTACAAGGTCTTTTTGAGAAATTGCACATAGGGGTAATTTCTGCTCATCCCTAGCTGCCATATTTATTTCCTCTTAAACAATACTAGTTGCCTGGCAGCTCAGATGATCTATTTGGCTGCTGTAGTGTTTGAATCACACCAGAAACAAGCATGCAGCTTAACTTGTCAGATCTGACAATAATGTCAGGAACACCTGATCTGCTGCATGCTTATTCAGAATCTATGGCTAAAAGTATTAGAGGCAGAGGGTCAGCAGGACAGCCAGGCAACTAGTATTGCCTAAAAGGGAATAAATATGGCAGCTTCCATATCACTCTCACTTCAGTTGTCCTTTAAACCAGTCAGAAGACTTGGAAGCATTGGACTAATCAGAGAATGCAGAATTTGACTACAGAAATCTTAATGCAGAAGTTTATCGCTGTTGCCTATTGGAAATATAGTTTCTGCATAATAGCATACATCCCCAAAAAATAGCACATTTTGCCATTTTTTTTTACTATTAACTAACTTTATTAACAAAAATTTAACATTCTGCGGAAATCAGTCGGAATCGGTAATCAGCATTTCCGACCTTCTCTTATGGCATGTGTGCATAAGAATATCAAGGCAATGACTGTCTCTTTATTTTTAAATTTCATTTTGCAGTTTTGCCCTCCCACTGCACATGTAATGTGAGTACTTATGCAATGTCAATGGATGGTTTATACAATCATTAATAAATGTATCACTCTTTGTAAGGGATTAGTGTCTCCTGCTTTATGTTCTATATATACAGTACTGTATGTTCTACTAGAAACAGGTGTAGACCACTTTATTATCTTCTGTTAATAGGATTCTCCCATATGTTTATTCTAAAATTGGAGGCTTCCCCATAGCCTATTTTTTCCCACTGTATTTTTGTTTGTTTTCGAAGCATAAATAATACCTGTGATGAGGAAGCACATATGTGCCCATAGCTGAAGTCAACAGCCTGCTTCAATCTTTCCCATAGGTCACAATGGCAGGTTAGAGAAAGATGAATTAAACTGGCAAACACATATCAATGCATGGAGAACAATGCATTCATTGCTAGTGGTAGAGCGGTCTTTATGTTTTACACTTTAGCTTTAAAATTAACAGGCTGACAGATTTTATTGTGCTGAAAATGAAGTGAGAGTAATGTGGAGGCTGTACCTTGTGAGACCTAGATGTATTGAGTGGCACTCCCTTCTTACAGAATTGCATAAACGTGTATGTGGCATAAAGCAAACAATTATGTCTCTCACCCTTCCTCCAGTGACCTCGCATCCACCTGCACAGACGTGTGCTCCTCGGATCGTGGCAGGAACAAAGACTGTCAATATGAATCAAGAAGAGAAAGAAGGAAACATCCGGGCACCATCCGTCTTTAAATGCGTGGCGGTGTTTATTGGTTATAACAGGTCACATACCATTGGAGCTGTCAGCTAAACATCAATGTGCTGGTGGTGGTGAGTTGGAGGTGGGGGTGCCAGGTGTCAGTCGGGGCTTGCGACGGCCGTTTCGCGTCTGCTAGACGCTTGGTCACGCTGCGCTCCTATTGCTAAGGCGGGCTGAAAACATCCGGTATATGCGGGAGGTAACCCCGCCCCTTCCGGGTGTCACGTCCGCCTGTGTTTGGAGAGGTCAAAGGGAGGGATTGCGGAAAGAGCACGGGCGCGCATCATCTGGCCGGCTGGACTGCATTACCCATAGCTCGTTGCAAGAGGGGAGCGGCAAAGGTGCTGGGAATCCCCGCCTCCATCTTGCCTACCAATGGTTAGCGACAATCGTCGCCAGCTCCACCTCATACATAGCAACGTATTTGCTCTGTATACATTTTATCAGAGTATCCAAAAATCGGGTAAACATGCCCAACCAGTGTTAAACATTCTTAACACACAGTCAAATGCCGCGCGTGCGATTCCGCATCCCTCCTGGAATTCCGTGTTTTGTGGCTAAGTGAACACAATAGTGGGTTAAAAGAAGCCTCATTTAAAAACACGTAAGACTTGGGAAAGTGAGACCCAGTTGCAGTTCACAGTAACTTCTAAGCTACAGTACATACCCTAGATACACTTATAAATTAAAAACTTATCATGGCAGGATGGTAAGGGCATCTAACCAAAGATTGCACATAAATATATGCGATATGTATACACATACACGCGCAATCGCCAGGGGTAGGGGGTCTAACAGGGGCACCAATCGAAACCCAATGCACCACCATCATTGAGACCTGTTCATGTACAGAACACGAAATCGATATCCCATTAATACATTTTAGAAAATAAATGTATTAATGGGATATCGATTTCGTGTTCTGTACATGAACAGGTCTCAATGATGGTGGTGCATTGGGTTTCGATTGGTGCCCCTGTTAGACCCCCTACCCCTGGCGATTGCGCGTGTATGTGTATACATATCGCATATATTTATGTGCAATCTTTGGTTAGATGCCCTTACCATCCTGCCATGATAAGTTTTTAATTTATAAGTGTATCTAGGGTATGTACTGTAGCTTAGAAGTTACTGTGAACTGCAACTGGGTCTCACTTTCCCAAGTCTTACGTGTTTTTAAATGAGGCTTCTTTTAACCCACTTTTAGTTTCAAAAGTATTTTATTGAAAAATCAAATGAATACAGATTTGCTTTCTATAAGCCCTTAACATAGGGCATGGTATAAGTATAACAGTATAAGGTGAGAGAATACAGTCCACTTACAACAAGAATAGCAATGTAACATTTACATATTTTAGGTTAGCTACATCAGTCATATATGATAATTTGAGGTCCGGGTTAATGTATTTGGCCGTCAAGAGCATTAGTTGATTTTAATTCAGAAGGAAAGGGCACAGGATCGGAGACCTATCGTGTGTGAGCACGAAAGCCAGGGCTGCCAGGTTCTAGTGAAGGCATCAGTGGTATCGTTGATAATGGCTAGCGTTCGTTCAGAGATTAGGATATCAATGATAATCTGATCGGTAAGCTCCATTGACAGTGTTGGTTGTCTCCACTGTCTCGCAATATGGAGTCTGGCCGCCTTGGCTATGTGTTGGGAGAGTTTGTGCTGAGGGTAATTCCAACCAGAGGGCCTATCTCCTAGGAGTAGGAGCAAGGGGTCTGGATAAAGAGATTTTTCAAGTGCTGTGCTGAGAAAGGAGGTGACTTGGGACCAATATTTTTTAACTTTGGGGCAGAACCACCAAATGTGATCAATAGTTCCGGGCAAGCCACAACCTCTAAAACATAAGTAAGAGTTGGTCTGAGATATTGCGTGCATTTTAATAGGTGTAACATAGGTTCTATGTAGTATTTTGTAATTGGTTTCAATATGGGAAAAGTAGCTACTGCCTTTTGTAAGTGTTAAACAACATTTAGACCAACGCTCAGTTGTCAGAGTGGTGTCCAAGTCTCTTTCCCATTGCAGCATTGTGCGTGATTTTGTGAATTCCGTTGGTTGGGAGAGCAAGGAATAGATGTAGGAAATAAGACCGCCTTCTAAGGGGTGTAAAGCACACCAAGCTTCATATGTGGTCCTAGGTGGAAGTGTGATATTATTGGGACAAAGCGATTTTATAAAATGATAAATCTGGATAGCATGGAAGCACTCAGAGGGCGGAAAGGAGGTAGTTTCTTTAAATTGCTCCCAAGTGGGTAGTTTGTCATTCAGTAAAAAATTTTTAAGAGTGGTATAACCCCTATCCTTCCACCATCCCAGCGCTCCCGTCTCCAGACCAGGGGGAAAATTGGGGTTACCAAACAGAGGAGTCTGAGAGGGGATATTTGATTGTAGTCCTTTTTGGATTTTGAGTCTGTTCCAGATCGATAAGGAATGGGCAGTTAGCGGGGATAGTTTTTGGTACTTGGATAGGGGAATTCGGGATGACCACTGTAGTGCTTGGAATGTGAGGGGTTGCAGTAAGTCATTTTCTATTTCAGCCCATAGGGGAGGGGAGTGTTCAGCATGTATCTGGGCAATTTGGGCTAGTTGTGAAGCCCTATAGTAATTAAATAGATCTGGAACTCCCAGTCCACCCCGGCTTCTATTCATGTACATTATTTTCTGATTAATTCTTGCTCTTCTATTGTTTGTGATGAACCTAAAGATGGCACTTTGGAGGTCTTTAAGGGAAGTTTTGGTTACTAAGACCGGAAGTGTTCTAAAAAGGTATAATAGGCGGGGGAGAAGGGTCATTCTAACTGCTTGGATTCTTCCTGTCCAGGATATAGTTGGCATATTCCATTTGATTAGATCCTGCTTTAAGGAAGCTAGCATTGGTTTATAATTTAGGATAAATAGTTCTTTAGGGTTAGCTGCTATCTTTACTCCCAGATATGTAATGTATTTGGTTTGAAGTGAGAGACCTAAGGAGGAAGTAATAGCAGCTGCCTGTGTTTTAGATAAGTTTGTGAAGAGCACTTCTGATTTGCTAATATTAAGGGAAAGACCTGAAATGTTGCCAAATGTTTTCATTAGGTCAATTAAATTAGGTAGGGAAGTGTGGGGGGATGTTAGGGTGAGAAGCAAGTCGTCGGCAAATAGGTTGGCTTTATAATTGGTTTTTGCAACAGTTATTCCCTGGATGTCGGGTGATTGGCGAATTTTGGCCGCCAGTGGTTCTATGGTTAAGGCAAACAAGGCTGGCGAAAGGGGACAGCCCTGCCTGGTTCCCCTTTGGATAGAAATTGTGGTTGGGTTATCAGTGGGGAGCTTAAGTTGGGCAGAAGGAGTAGAGTATAGGGTCTGTATAGCTGTTAGAAAGGAGCCCCCAATACCCGCCCTCCGCAGAGCTTGTAGCATGTATGGCCAGTCTATTGTGTCAAAGGCCTTCTCCATGTCGAGCGAAACCAGTGCTAAAGGCAGCTTCCTGGAGGCAGCGACATGGAGAAGGCCCACGACCTTCCTGACATTATCAGAGGCCTGTCGTTGCGGGATGAACCCCACTTGGTCTCTATGAATTAATGGGCCTAGTACTTTATTTAGTCTTGTCACTAGAATTGAGGTAAATAATTTATAATCTAAATTGAGCAGTGAGATTGGCCTATAATTTTTGATGTCCAGTGGGTCCCTTTTTGGCTTGGGAATCACAGCAATGGTAGATTGTAGAAACTCTGGAGCCAGGGGCTTGCCATCCAAGATTGTGTTAAATAATCTAGTTAGATATGGGGTTAGGATTTTTTTAAATTTTTTGTAATATATGGCTGAGAAGCCGTCTGGTCCAGGGGCCTTACCTTGTTTCAGGCGTTTAATGGCCATTTGGACTTCCAGTGTTGAAATCGGCATATTTAAGGCTAGCGCTTTTTCTGGGAGGAGGCGAGGGGCTCTTAAGTCGTTTAAAAACTCGCTGGGATGGTGTGATGGATCACTGTTGTTTTTGGCTGTATATAAGGATTGATAATAATCTGCGAATTCTTTATGGATCTTTAGAGGGTCAGACGTGACTGGTCCCCTCTTAGTTCTAATTTGATGGACTTTGTTAAGGGCTTGGGTCTGGCGTAGTTTTCTGGCAAGCCATGTATTAGGTTTATTGTACTGTGCATAAACTTTCGCTCTCGTCCAGCGAATCGCTTTTTCTGTGCGATTTGATAGCAAAATGTTTATCTGTGATTGGGTGGTCTCTATTTGTTTCTGGAGAAATCTAGAAGGTTGGTGTGAATGGGCTAGTTGGAGTTGGGTTAGCTTGTGTTCTAGTGAGCGTTGCCTCTCTGTCAGGGATTTTTTGCGTAGGGAGGCTATTTTGATTATCTGGCCTCTAATGGTAGGTTTGTGGGCCAGCCACAGTGTGTCTGTTCTAATGTCGGTGGTGTCGTTTATCGTGAAATATTCTGTAAGGCGTTCCTCTAGGTCAAGTACTATTTCGCCGTCAGCCAGCAGGCTCTCGTTTAATCTCCATGGAGGGCGGGCAAGTGGAGTAGTAAGGGAGGCGCAAGCTGTCCAGACAATATCATGATCGGACCACGCACTGATGACATGTCTGGAGAAGGATAGATTAGGTATTAATGGGGCCGATAGGAGAATCATGTCTATTCTGGAGTAGGTGTGGTGGGAGGGAGAATAGAAGGTATATCCTCGTATAAGGGGGTTATATTCTCTCCAGGTATCTACAAGGTGGGCTGCAGTTAGTAATGTTTGCAATGTAGTAGATTGCTGCTTTTGTTTTGCCGATGGCGTGGTGTGGGATCTATCCAGTGTGGAATTTGGGGCTATGTTGAAGTCGCCAGCCCAGATTAAAGAGGTATTAGGATATTCCTCTAGCAATTTTAACACTTCTCTTAAAGGGGTCAAGGGAGCTTCTGGGGGGGCGTATAGGTTAATTATGCATACCTGGCGGGATTGCAGTGTTCCAACAAGAACTACATAGCAGCCAGATGAATCTGTTATACATTTGTCTAGGACAAATGGCAATGAATTATGCAGTAGGGTTAGTACGCCTCTATGTTTCGTATCCGCCGAGGAAGCAAAAAATCGTTGGTAATTTTTATGATAGTATTTAGGAGTTGCTCGTTTTGTAAAATGCGTCTCCTGGAGGCAAATAATATCTGGAGAGCATTTTTGATAGTCAATAAATGCCTTGCGTCTCTTTTGTGGCGAATTAAGGCCCTTAGTATTATGGGATATAATATTAATCAGGGACATTGTTCAAAAAGGGTCATAGGAGATGCTTTGATAACAGTAAAATATCGTTTGTGCTCTAGGGGCCAATTTGCTTCTTCCCGGATACCATTGAGACTGTATAACAACCAGTATATTAGTAAGTGGATATTTAAACAGACAGAAAAAAACAGAAAACATCAGTAAACATAACCAACATGGCTCAGAATGGACCATGAGGCGTTCAGGAACTTCCTGATGGGACAAACGTCCCTTATGTATGAAGTGGGTTGCCAGCAATAAAATAAGACTGACAGCACAGTTCATAGTGTGAGGCAGCACTTGAACACCCAGACCTTATGCCATTTTTGAAATTTGTATAACAGTATGCCAGGCTAAACATTACAAATATCATTCTACCGCTGCCATCTAGTGGGCATTATAATAAACAGTATAGAAATAGTCAGAACCAAGATATGTATATTATCAAAGATTAATATGTCAGAGCCAGGGAGCCAAAAGGGCTTTGCCAGATACATTTTTATGTAGGGGTGCCTGTAAGGCAGGTTTAGTTCCCGAGGTATCTTCAGCCATGGGGGCATGTTCCAGTTGATAAGGCTGGCCTTATTGGTTTAGACTGACCTAGTGCAAGGTCAAACCGATAGCTTCTAACCTTTGCGCGCCTAGTCAGATACATTGTGGCTGATAAAGTTCAGAGTCAGTGTTCATGACCTTATCTCGGTAAAGTATAGTCTATCTTAGTGCGGGATCAAGTCAAAAGCTTCCAGCCTTTGTTTGCCAGACCCAGTAGATTATGGCCGTTTAGATTCAGAGTCAGTGTTCAGGTGTTCATCCCGGTCGGCCTTTATTATTAGGGGTAGCGCATTACTTTATTAACCCCCTAGGGATGGGAAGAGGGCAGGAGTAAACAGATTGAGGGTTAGTGGGGATATTAGTGGCCCATTGTAATAAAGTCATTGCAGGGGTAGGCATAGGTTATATCTTTTTAACCCACTTTTGTGTTCACTTAGCCACAAAACACGGAATTCCAGGAGGGATGCGGAATCGCACGCGCGGCATTTGACTGTGTGTTAAGAATGTTTTACACTGGTTGGGCATGTTTACCCGATTTTTGGATACTCTGATAAAATGTATACAGAGCAAATACGTTGCTATGTATGAGGTGGAGCTGGCGACGATTGTCGCTAACCATTGGTAGGCAAGATGGAGGCGGGGATTCCCAGCACCTTTGCCGCTCCCCTCTTGCAACGAGCTATGGGTAATGCAGTCCAGCCGGCCAGATGATGCGCGCCCGTGCTCTTACCGCAATCCCTCCCTTTGACCTCTCCAAACACAGGCGGACGTGACACCCGGAAGGGGCGGGGTTACCTCCCGCATATACCGGATGTTTTCAGCCCGCCTTAGCAATAGGAGCGCAGCGTGACCAAGCGTCTAGCAGACGCGAAACGGCCGTCGCAAGCCCCGACTGACACCTGGCACCCCCACCTCCAACTCACCACCACCAGCACATTGATGTTTAGCTGACAGCTCCAATGGTATGTGACCTGTTATAACCAATAAACACCGCCACGCATTTAAAGACGGATGGTGCCCGGATGTTTCCTTCTTTCTCTTCTTGAGTAATGTGGAGGCTGCCATATTTATTTCTTTTTAAACAATACCAGTTGTCTGGCTGTCCTGCTGATCTTTTTGGCTGCAGTAGTGTTTGAATCACACCAGAAACAAGCATGCAGTTAATCTTGTCAGATCTGACAATAATGTCAGAAACACCTGATGTGCCGCATGCTTGTTCAGGGTCTATGGCTAAAAGTATTAGAACATTTAGGCCAGGTTTTCACTGGGGTGCCGCATCCATTTCAAAAAGGTCATTATGTGTTGTGCATAAAACTGCAGCAGACAGCATATTTTCCCCACACACAATTTGAATGCAGCCTATTGATTTCAATACGCTTCAATTTCGCATCCAAAGTCGCCAGCAGGAAATGCTGAAATTCAGCTGCCGTAGAAACGAGCCCTATCTATCTATATACTGTATATTCAGACTATTTGTTTGTCCCTGGAAGTCTCTATATGTTCTATAACAGATTGTTTTATCCTAATGCCCTGCCTACAGTTTCTGAATAATGCATGAGAAAAGGTTCATGTATCAGCAATTGAGCAGACTGTGAAATAATGCACAGGGTTTAAAGAGGAACTCCAGTGACCATTTTACTGTTGGCAGGTGATGTAGCTGCTGCATGGTTTTTGGCAGTTGGAAACAGCTGTAAACAGCTATTTCCCACAAAAGTTTGAACGTTTCTTGTGGGAGGGGTTACTTCTGGGAGGGGTTTCACTACAATATCAGTCATGCAGCGCCCCCTGATGGTCTGTTTGTGAAAAGGAATAGATTTTTCATGTAAAAGGGGGTATCAGCTACTGATTGGGATAAAGTTCAATTTTTGGTCGGAGTTTCTCTTTAACATTCACTACGAATGTTAAAGAAAACCTGAAGTGAAGATTAAAAGTCAAAATAAGCATACACACGTCATACTTACCTTCCATGTAGTCTACCCCTCAGTGTCTTTCTCCTGTCCCGCATCCTGTTTGTTCACTGTGATCAAGGGAATTTTCTGTCCTCCATTTTGAAAATGGCCATTACCCATAACAGCTTTCTGGTCAGCACACAGTTAAACTGTAACATCGCCCACTTGAGCCATAGGGAAACATGGACATTACCTGGTACATCTGTTTTCCTCTCAGCTATAACTGACAGCAACTGATATTTTACTGACAGCAACTGATATATTTCAGATCTGACAAAATATTGTCAGAACTGGAAGGGATTATTGTCAGAAGAAAATGGTGAGCTTCTGAGAGGAACTGATGGTAAGGTAACTATGTAATGTTCATTTGAAGTTACCTCATGTGTTTATTTTAAATATTTTTACTCAGTACAGGTTCTCTTTAAAGAGAAACTCCGACCAAAAATTGAACTTTATCTCAATTAGTAGCTGATACCCCCTTTGCAAGATGTTATGTGTGCAATACCCAACACATATAGGGCTTGATTCAGTAAACTGTGACAACTCATATCACGGCCGTTTTTGCGTGTATTTGTGTGTGCAATCACGTTTTTTCGTGTGAAAATGGAGGCATTTTTGCACTAAAATTTGTGATCGCGTGAAAATGGCTTATCACGGTTTAGTGAATTAAGCCAATACAGTGAATGAGCCCTAAGGCTGTAATCAGCGCCATAACTACAAATGGGGCCCTTCAGCAAACCTTTGATGGGGCCCCACAATGTCCACACCCTTTCCCTTGCCTACCCTTTTGACCTCTACAGCCTGAGGGCCCATCTTGCAAGGGTCATAAGACAAGAGTGGACCTCAGTCCACATTTGAGTGGACATCATAATCAGAGTGGATATCAGAATCTTCACACCCACACCCATAGTGTAGCTACAAAAACACCTGATCTGAAATATGGACCCCTTTATCAGAGGGGTTGAAGTAGTTATCTGAGGGGGTGAAGTAGTATTTGAGGCCCCTTACAGCTCTGGGACCCTCTGTGGTCACATGGGCTGCTCCCCTGTAGTTATGCCCCTGGCTGAGATGATAATTCAGTTAATATCTCTGATTGCCTAATGCCTATAGAGATTATTGAACCCAAAATACCAAGATTATGTAAAAGCAAACTGCAGTGACTGGGTAAGAACACCCCCATCTTTATTCCTTCAACATGCTAATTGCCTTGCTGTTACATTTATCCTTTGCCTCTTTGGTTACTCATACTGAATATTGGTTACTAAGTGCAACATGATTTCTTCCTTTGGCAATTTTTATAAATGTGTTTTGTTTTTGTTTGTTTGTTGTTTTACTATTTGCCAATCTGCA
Source organism: Hyperolius riggenbachi (assembly GCF_040937935.1). Taxonomy (NCBI): domain Eukaryota; kingdom Metazoa; phylum Chordata; class Amphibia; order Anura; family Hyperoliidae; genus Hyperolius; species Hyperolius riggenbachi. Next base: position 484,479,495 of record NC_090646.1, read on the forward strand.
TTATTGTAAGCTGTATTATTTATTCTATGTCTCAGCTGAAACAAGTGGGCCCACTGTTTTCCCCCTGCTTCCCTGCTGTGGATCATCATTATCATCAGAAGTAACCATCGGGTGCCTGTCTACTAGCTTTCTTCCTGCTCCTGTAGATGTCTCTTGGAACTCAGGCTCCATAACAAGTGGCATAAGGAACCTTCCAGCTGTACTTGGTGGGAATGGGAAATATCTCTCAACCAGCCTTCTGACTGTTTCTGCATCTGAATGGACAACCAAAACATTTACATGTAATGTGAGTCACAAGACAACGGATACTAATATCAGCCACAAATTAAAACAAGGTAGGATAAGAAACATTTCTTACACCAATACCGTAAATATACCACCAGTATTACATGAGGTTGCTTTGCTTGAACCCTTAAAGGGAACCTTAACCGGCGGGGAAAAATAAATTCACTTACCTGGGGCTTTCCCAAGCCTCCTGCAGCCGTCCTGTGCCCGCGTCGGTCCTTCGGTGCCCTCCGGTCACCCTCCGCCGCTAAGTTTTGTTTTCGGCCGACCGCCAGTCATCCTCCGGCAAAGCGTCCTCTTCTTCCGCATTCCCCGTCGTAAAGAGCCGTAAAGCGTGTACGCATGACGCCAAACGCGTCATGCGGACGCGCTTTACGGCTCTTTACGACGAGGAATACGGAAGAAGAGGACGCTTTGCCGGAGGACGACTGGCGGTCGGCCGAAAACGAAACTTAGCGGCGGAGGGAGACCAGAGGGCACCGAAGGACCGGCGCGGGCACAGGACGGCTGCAAGAGGCTTGGGAAAGCCCCCAGGTAAGTGAATTTATTTTTCCCCGCCGGTTAAGGTTCCCTTAAGTAAACTAAGTCAACAAAATCTTTATGTTGGTTTTGTTCAGGTCTTCTATGTACTGCAGAGAAGGATGAATCTAACTGCTGTATAACATTAGCCAGTAATAAAATAAGAAAATGTCATCTATTGACCAAAGCTGGCCATACATGCTGTGATAGTCTTAAGGTGCCCATACACTCGTCAGATTGGCAGCAGATAGATAAGAAATGCATCTGATGATCTATCTGATGCGTTTTTAGAACATTTTTTACCAGGATAGAATTCCAATAGATTTCAGTTTGAAATCTATTGAAATTCGATCTGATGGCATTTTTTTTGCCATCAGATTTCCATTAAGGCCAATGCAAACTGATAAGCAATCTCATCAGATTGACCTAAATTTTCCACCCTACCAGTTCGATGGAAATCCATCGAAATCGATCGAAATCGGCCATCGATCGGTCGATTGGCCAACCGATTTGCAAACGATCAATCGATCGATCGGGATCGATCGGTAGGCCAGAAAATCGGCTGAGTGTATGGGCCCCTTTAATCTGAGCTTGTTTACTTTGCGATTCTCTAATGCCTGCCAAAACTGACAATTTTCAACATGTTGTACTTGCTTTTGATAAATTGCCCAAATGCATCAGAAATTTGATCAGTCAAGCATGTTCATTAGAAGGCAAGTTCTGGCAATTGCAATCAAATAAACTGGCCGGAAAAATGATACATATATGCATAGCTTCCAATTCTCCCTTTTTCGGTAGGGATTAGGGACAGTCCCTCTTTGCAAGTCATATCCCCCTGTCCCTCTTTCTTCTTAATCTGTCCCTCTTTCAGGACTGATGTACAGACCTATGTAAATATATTCTACTAAAATATTTGCTTAATTGACTCTGTGGGCTTGATTCACTAAGACAAATAGCATGCCTTATTCGAGTTAGCATGCCTTATCCAAGTTAACATGCCTTATCAAAGTTAACACGCCTTATCAACATTAACACGCCTTATCCGAGTAGCATAGCGAGCACTACAAACTTATGCCTGCTAACTGGCAATGACGAGAGCTCCACTCGTCCTGCCCTGAGCCCCTGTGGATTCGTAGAGCTCGCTATGCTACTCTGATAAAGCATGTTAACTTTGATAAGGCATGTTATCTCTGATAAGGAGTGTTAACTCGGATAAGGCATGTTATCTCTGATAAGGCGTGTTAAATTGGATAAGGCATGCTATTTGTCTTTGTGAATCAAGCCCTAAATATTATTTCCATCGCTTACATTGATATATTTCATATTTTCTAATATAAAGGAAAACTAGGGATGACACATGACAGTAAGGACCAGTGTGGTTTGAATGATAAAAATATGTCTTCAACTGATGAATATTTTGTGGTATGTGTGGCTATGGGTGTGCTGAGGGCGTGGTTAGACCACGCAACTAGGGACACCATCTCTCAAAAAGTTTTAGAGAAAATTGATTTTAAAAAGTTAAAAAATGTTTTTTAAACTCAGTAAAATGACATTTTGCTGTGGTACACTTTAATATATACTAATTCCCGAATACACATTTGATATATTTTAAGAAAATGGTCAGTGTGGGATCCTTCCTCCCAAGCCTCTTTACTCCCCTGGTCACCAATGCAAGCTGATATAGTCAGAATTCAGATCCTGGAATATACTTAATTAACTAAAAAGACTTTCCTATAATGAATGATCTCACACTAATCAGAAATGATTCTACACCAATATCCTCGGAAATGATCCGACATCAATATCCTCAGAAATGATCCCACACCAATATCCTCAGAAATGATCCCACACCAATATCCTCAGAAAAGATCCCACACCAATAGCCTCAGAAATGATCCCACACCAATATTTTCAGAAATGATCCCACACCAATATCCTTGGAAATGATCAACAATATAATTTTTTAAAACACAAAAGTTTGAGAACTCTGCCGTTTGCTAGCTTACAGTCTAAAGGAATATGGAGGAATCAAGAGGTGGGGCTATACATAAGTGTGTATTCAGGGATGGTGTGTTTAGATGGTATTCAGCACAGGGAGTAGGACTTGGCCAGAGGGAAACAGCTTAGGTCAAACTGTACGTTTGTCTATTAAGGTTAGTTTTAAGGGTGCATTGAAAGGTTTCAAGAGTATCCGTATGTTTTTGGGATGTGGGAGGAAACCCGCACAAACACAGCAAATTATACAAACTCCATGTGAATATATTGTCCTGGCCCAGATGTGCTACCAAAAAGTTACCATAATACAGTACCATAAGAAAAAAAACATTAACTGACAAGTGTTTTTGTAAGAATGTTACCATTATAAGAATATAATGTGGAGAAATGCTGTAATCTTAGCATTCAGGTCTGATGATATATATATATATATATATATATATATATATATATATATATATATATATATATATATATCATAATATATATATATATATATATCATAAAACGCACCATTAATGATTGCTGTTTTCCCATACATGATGTGGAAATGTGGATTTGAGAATAGATTTCTGATAGATTGATATTTTTATCCCCCAGAATGCGGTTTTACTGGTCCATCCTCCATTGAAGTCATGCAGTCCTCTTGTGGTGGGAATGGTTCAGTCAGTCTTGTATGTCTTGTCAGTGGATATTATCCAAAGGATATTGATGTGCAGTGGCTTCAGAAAGGCAAGACAGGCACTATTTCCCCATCAAATCGCTTCCTTTACAACACCGGTGATGGAAAGTTTGCCTCTTCTAGTAACATTATTGTTTCCAAGGAGGACTGGAATTCTGAATATATTTACATTTGTAAGGTGGCCCATTCTGCAAGTTCTACTACGCATGAAAAGCACATAAGCAAATGTCTTGGTAAGTTTCCCTCATTTTATTATTTAGATACTCTAATCCAGAAGTGTCAAACTCAATCATGTAAGGGGCCAAAATCTAAATCTTACTCTAAGTCGCAGGCCATATTGATTATTTAGATTTAGCATTTTATTGAATAGTCTCAAACTAAGTGACATAACTATAGCGAGCATAAAAGGGCAGCTCTTCCCCCATTCTCCAGAGTAGCCCAGTGGAGCAGTTTAAAGTTTACCTGCTCTAGTGCAGCATCGGGTCTCATCTCATCTTCCTCACAGCCACACGCTCACTGCTGCATACCTCTGGCTTCAAATGCATGTCACGTGATTGGCAAGAGGAGGTATGGAAGCACAGAGCGACTGCTGGGAACACAACGTATCGTTGGATCCAAGGATGGGGCCCCATGCTAATTTTGTGGGTGGGGGGGGGGGGTATTGCTGCACCCTGACTCAGACTGACAATGTTTCAATCAGAAACACTGTCACCGGTGTGCTCCTCTGGATGGAAAGGTAGTGTGCTGTCTTTCTTTTGCAGATAACAATGATGGAAATTGGAAGCTTTCAAAAACCACATAAAATGGCAAGGAGGGACGCAATAGGTCCACGAGCCTTGCGTAATCTGGGCATTGCTCAGTTCCAACCAATAAGATTCAATCTTTCACCTTCCACTTGCCATCTTCTAGGTCAACTTTTAAGTCTCTGAGGTCCTTAGATGCAACCAAATCAGCTCTCAAAAGACATAAAGAATATAATTAAATATGTATATAAAAAGGAAAAATAAGGTTGTTTCAACTAGGGATGGTCAAGGAAATACAAATAATTCAGTATTATGTAAAACTTGTATGTAAATATTTGCAGCTTTAAAATTACCCACTTCACCTTTGCAGGATTTAGTTGGTCCATTTTCAATATGCATACATTTGCATACAAATTTTACATAATCCTGCATGAGCTTGGAAGCTAGCAAACAACACACTAGTCTTTACGAATGGAAACGGACACTAAACCCAGCAGAAGTCCAGAGGATGGAAGCTCTTAGCTGCTCGACTTGCCAGAACACCCTCAGAGCATCCAACTTGGATATGGTTATCCATCCATAGTTTGAACTGATGTGTCTCCTTTAGTTAAAAAAAAAAAAGAACCACATATATCCAGGCACATCACCTCTAGTTAGGACATTAAATAAGTTATTAAGGAAAGGGAGGTGCTGAAGGGGGTGTGGCCAGAAAACAGCAAAAATCTTTTAACCCTTCACACTCTCACATGCAAATGTTCAAACAAATGCATTCACAGATTCACTCATCCAGGCACTACTGTTATCCCTACAGCTAAGTTAAAAGCCGGGGTCTTAGTTCACAGAAGAATGCATTCCTATGCTTAGTAATCTATAATGTGCAGAAGTACCCAGGTAAACATAGGTGTCCTAACTCTGGCCCTGTAACATGCATAGTGCAGACATGCAAACATTCATTGCATCAAACCTATCTAGGGATAAGGAGCACACATCCTGACGTCCTCTCCTGGGACAGATAGCGCATCTTACCAATCGCACAAGGGAGCTAACGTAATGTATCCATGCACTCAATGCGCATACATCAGCATAAGCTGTGTGCATGCTGACAATAAAAAACACATACAGGGGAGGAGGGAGTGCACTGAATTAAAACCCTAGCCACAGGGGTCACTAACAAGAAAAAAAAACACATATATCCAGGCACATCACCTCTAGTTAGGACATTAAATAAGTTATTAAGGAAAGGGAGGTGCTGAAGGGGGTGTGGCCAGAAAACAGCAAAATTCTATTAACCCTTCGCACTCTCACAGATTCACTCATCCAGGCACCACTGTTATCCCTACAGCTAAGTTAAAAGCCGGGGTCTTAGTTCACAGAAGAATGCATTCCTATGCTTAGTCACCTATACTGCACAGCAGTACCCAGGTAAACATAGGTGTCCTAACTCTGGCCCTGTAACATGCATAGTGCAGACATGCAAACATTCATTGCATCAAACCTATCTAGGGATTAGGAGCACACATCCTGACGTCCTCTCCTGGGACAGATAGCACATCTTACCAATCGCACAAGGGAGCTAACGTAATGTATCCATGCACTCCATGCACATACATCAGCATAAGCTGTGTGCATGCTGACAATAAAAAACACATACAGGGGAGGAGGGAGTGCACTGAATTAAAACCCTAGCCACAGGGGTCACTAACAAGAAAAAAAACACATATATCCAGGCACATCACATCTAGTTAGGACATTAAATAAGTTATTAAGGAAAGGGAGGTGCTGAAGGGGGTGTGGCCAGAAAACAGCAAAATTCTATTAACCCTTCGCACTCTCACAGATTCACTCATCCAGGCACTACTGTTATCCCTACAGCTAAATTAAAAGTCGGGGTCTGAATGCATTTGTTTGAACATTTGCATGTGAGAGTGCGAAGGGTTAATAGATTTTTGCTGTTTTCTGGCCACACCCCCTTCAGCACCTCCCTTTCCTTAATAACTTATTTAATGTCCTAACTAGAGGTGATGTGCCTGGATATATGTGTTTTTTTTTCTTGTTACTGACCCCTGTGGCTAGGGTTCAGTGCACTCCCTCCTTCCCCTGTATGTTTTTTATTGTCAGCATGCACACAGCTTATGCTGATGTATGTGCATGGAGCGCATGGATACATTACGTTAGCTCCCTTGTGCGATTGGTAAGATGTGCTATCTGTCCCAGGAGAGGACGTCAGGATGTGTGCTCCTAATCCCTAGATAGGTTTGATGCAATGAATGTTTGGATGTCTGCACTATGCATGTTACAGGGCCAGAGTTAGGACACCTATGTTTACCTGGGTACTGCTGTGCAGTATAGGTGACTAAGCATAGGAATGCATTCTTCTGTGAACTAAGACCCCAGCTTTTAACTTAGCTGTAGGGATAACAGTGGTGCCTGGATGAGTGAATCTGTGAATGAATTTGTTTGAACATTTGCATGTAAGAGTGCGAAGGGTTAATAGATTTTTCTTTTAGTTCAAATGTACCAAGGAAGTCACTTGTGGTAGTGGTACAAAGGGATGAAACATTCCCTAAAACGTAAAAGAGTGTTTAGCTGAACTAATATTGTCTTTGGATATGTTATGAATGACCTGAATATATACTGTATAAGAACCTTTAGACACACACATTCTGTACAATTTATTTGTAATATGCAACCAATGTAGTTTAATGATTATGAAACACACCATTTTACTTATATTAATTTAGCAGATGTTTACAATTAAATTCTATTCTACTTATTTTGAACATAGTTACTACTATGTAAATTAACGTAGTAGTGGCTGCTAATGAAGTATGGCGGTTGCGATACTTCACAGTACCGCTCACAGTTAAAGTTACGTGCGTTGCTATGTAAGCAAAGCGCGTAACTAAGGAAAGCATGCTCCTTACGTAGCAGCGAGCCCTGCTACAGTATGTAAAGCGTGCATAGCGTGCTTTAGCAGTGCAGCTTGATGAATCAAGGCCTACACATCCTTAACATTTCAAGTGCTTTTGGGAACACACTACTCAGTGTAGAAAGTGTGCGTTTTTAATTCTTTGCTGCATTTTTGTTTGCAATTGAGTTTGCGTCTTGTGTGCGTTTTATTAACCCTCCTGGCGGTTTGTCAAAATCCGCCAGGGGGCAGCAAATACGTTTTTTATTTTTTTTTCTTCATGTAGCGAGACGAGGTCTCGCTACATGATAGCCGCTGCTCAGCGGCATCCCCCCAGCCCCTCCGATCGCCGCCGGCATCCCCTGAGCCCCTCCGATCGCCGCCGGCGATCGGAGATCAAGAGATCCCGTTCAAAGAACGGGATCTCCTGGAGGGCTTCCCCCGTCGCCATGGCGACGGGGCGGGATGACGTCACCGACGTCGTGACGTCAAAGGGGACTCCGATCCACCCCACAGCGCTGCCTGGCACTGATTGGCCAGGCAGCGCACGGGGTCTGGGGGGGGGGGCGGCTGCGGCGACGTGTATAGTGGTGGATCGGCGGGTAGCGGCGGCGATCGGGCACTGCACGCAGCTAGCAAAGTGCTAGCCTCTGCATCTCCATTGATATATATTATGTGCGTTTTTTGAAAATCATGCAACAAGTTGTGCATTTTCAAAAAAGTATAATGTGAAATGGACATGTATGTATCTTTACTTGCGGCCGCCGGCCCATAGACTTGCATTAGCAGCAAAAACGTTAGCATTTCTGTCTAGCGTGTTCTCTGTGTTCCCTGCCTCAATGAATCAGAAAATTCAGATTTGCATACTATGTGAAAGCAGTTCTGATTGGTAAATGGTAATAGATTGGAACCAACTGGTTGTACCCACTAATGGACGAAAACCCACTAACCAATCCGATCAGATTGATGGGATCAATCCAAAAAAATGGATCAGTTCCATTTATCTGATCAAATTATGGTTAGCACATATTCGTCCGCTAATGGGAGGTGCCCAGTGTGCAGTGTGGGGGTCGATGGGCGTTGTCTCTGGCCAGAGCTGAGAGCGTACCACCGCGCATCCTCCGCTATCACTGAGCCGCAGCAAAGCATCCTTATGCCGCCAGTGTGCGGTGAAGTAGGGGTCTGTGCAGGCATCCTGGAAAGCTATTTATCCTATGTTTATCCACACCGGAAGAAATTGGCCATTCAGTACCTACGCTGCACAGTGTCCTAAGTGAGCAGGAGCCCACCAACGTTTATAGCAAGTATATTGTTGGGACATTAAGTTGCATAGCTTCAGAAGTTATACAGCTCTCCTAGCCTGATCTGAGTGATCTTTATGCGGAAGTACTGTGTTGATAGCCAATCTTGTCAAGTTATCGTCACGTGTGTGGGGTGACGTTGGTGGAGGAAGGCCAATTTTGACTTTTAGCATTGGCTTTTTGCATAGGCTGAGTGCTGGGTGATTGCCAGATGCATATTATGTCAAATGGCCTCCGCAGTCTATTAGCTAGCCCTGGCCAGGGACCATGTGTTTTTAAATATGTGTCTTTTTTAATTGTGTGCAGTGCAATACATGTTACTGAAGGCAATCTATAATTAAAATGTTGATACTTGCGTGAGACTGTATGTTTTAGTGTAGTGTGAATTTGAGTAGACCTGTTAGGCTCCTCTTATGAGTAGCAAGTAATTTAAATTTGGTTCTCTGGTTATTTAAATCCTTAGTGCAAAACATATTAAGCTGTTTATGAGAAGTGGAGAGTTTTTTTTTAATAATCCATAATATGCAGTTGTACTCTGGATTCCATCCTTTGCCATTTAGGAACTGAATCACGAGCTCCCAAGCCATCTATATACTTTTTTTTAAACAGCATTTAATTATTGCAGAGGACTGCAGTCTCTGCACTAGTGTGCAAGGGTTACTACATAGACATTTTTAATTGGGATTTTTGTGACATATTGTGTATCTCTGTGACTTTTTAATGTTTTGATAATAAAGTTTATTTAAATTTGCATGCACCCAAGAGCCATTTCTTTTTGTTTACTATCTATCTCATTAGCAGTGCCACAAATCTCCATCACATAACTATTTCACACCATTGCATTACTTCTTACAGCTATGGATATCTTATCGTTTGTGTTTTGCTATTTTCAGATTCCACTGTGGGGCCAAAAGTCACGCTTCTTCCTCCTTCCCCTAAAGACATTTTGATCAACGAGAAACCAAAACTCACCTGTGTGGTGTCACGAATACACTACACAAAATCTTTAAATATCGTATGGGACCCAATAGGGGAAGACAACAGAACAACTGAAGAGGAAGACAGTGGCACATACACTGTAAAAAGTACCAAGTACATTACCATTAATGACTGGAATGATGGAAAGACCTTCACCTGCACCGTTACACATAATGAACTTACATCTCCTGCAAAGAAGAAAATAAAAAAAACTCCTCCTGGTACAGTTACAAATCATTTAATACATTTATCTGTACTGCTACAATAATACAAACCCCTTGTATAAATTTTAATGCGTACATGTAAAAAAGGCACCCACTATCAAGGGTGCGGGAGATAGCTGCTAGTAGAATATCAGGAAAATAACAGATTTTCTACTACTTCATTCTGATAGTTAAATATTGGTAATAACCCTATCCCCCAATAATTTTGCCACCATAGGCAGCAATATTAAAAGCCATGATTAGCAGCTTTAAATGTCTAAATAGTGCTTAAGTGGCTATAAGCAATAAATAGATAAAGCTGCTCCCCCACTGACCTCAAAATCAACCTTTCTATCTTCGCTCAGCACCCTCAATGGTAGTGTTGGTGTTTATACTCGGCATATCAGGATCAGAACCCCTGAATACTCCTGAACACCATACTTCAGCACCATTTTAGTACCAAACAAGTGCACTGGGTCAGGGGAGTTCATATGAGTCACATGAAGTGCACCGTGAAGCACAAGTAGTGAACTCCCGCTGACCCTGCCTTCTTGTTCTGTTCTGAAATGGTGCTGAAGTGTAATTGCAATTGTAGTATTTGTATAGCGCCTTTCTCCTGACGGACTTAAAGCACTTGCGAGGCAGCCACTAGAGCGCACTCAGTAGACAGTAGCAGTGTTAAGGAGACTTGCCCAAGAAACTCCTTACTGAATAGGTGCTGACTTACTGAACAGGTAGAGTCGAGATTTGAACCCAGGTCTCCTGTGTCAGAGGCGGAGCCCTTAACCATTACACTATCTAGCCACTACTGGTTTGGTGTTTGGGAGAGTTTGGGTGTTCCAAATTCAACATGCCGAGTTTGGACACTACTCAATGGTAACACACTTTCCACTCTAGATGCCCGTTATGCCCCTCTCTCCCTACCCCTACCAGCATCCTCAGTAGTATACCTCTCCTCCAGATGCGCAATAATACCTTCTCTCCCTCCATCCACCACCCAGCATCCTCAGTAGCCTCACTCTCCACCCCACCCTTAATTAGCCTCTTTCTCTCTCGATGCCCTCTAGCATTCAATAACAACACTCCCCTCCAGACCCTTAGTAAGCCCTTCTCTCATCTACTCCCCTCCCCGCCAGCATTCTCAGTAGCCTTATTCTCTTCCCTTCAGACCATCAGTAAGCCCCTGTCTCTCCCCATCTACCTTACAGCATCCTCACTCTTTCCCCTCTAGGCCCACAATAAGCTCTTCAATCTTACCATTCATCCCCAACATCCTTACTCTTGCCTCTCCAGATCTTCAAGAAGCCACTCTCTCTTTCCACATCCACCCCTCGCATCAATAAAAGCATCACATCTAAGTTTCAGACCCTCAATAAACCCTTCTCTCTCCCCATTACCTTCCCCGCATCATGAAAAGCCTCATTGCGTCTGCCTCCCTTGCACCCCTATCCCCTCAACAACCGCCTCTGTTCTCACTAAGTCAATCCACAGCATCCTCAAACCAGCCTTCACTCTTTCCCAAGACCCTCAATAAAGGTGCGCACACATCCACAGTATCTGTTGCCCTTACCGACTACTGTGCATTGATTGTTAGGGTAACCATTTGGGGCAGGAGTGCTATACAGTCATGCTTCTCAGCTATATCAGAGTAGCCTGTACTGTGGAAAGGAAGGACAACAGCACATAAGCAAGCAGTTTCTGGGAACCTGGGTAAGCAAAAACACAATGGGGCATATTTACTAAATTGGGGTATTATTGCTTTGGGCAGGCAGAGTTACTTAAAGAGACTCCGTAACAAAAATTGCATCCTGTTTTTTATCATCCTACAAGTTCAAAAAGCTATTCTAATGTGTTCTAGCTTACTGCAGCACTTTATACTATCACTGTCTCTGTAATAAATCAACTTATCTCTCTCTTGTCAGACTTGTCAGCCTGTGTCTGGAAGGCTGCCAAGTTCTTCAGTGTTGTGGTTCTGCTATGAACTCCCCCTTCCAGGCCCCTGTATGCACAGTGCCTGTGTTTTATTTAGGATTAGAGCAGCTTCTCTCTTCTCTCATCTTTTACAAGCTGGATAAATCGTCCTCTGAGCTGGCTGGGCTTTCACATACTTAGGAATTACAGACAAGGGCAAAGCTGTTTGCAGGAAGAAACAAGCAGCCTGAAACTTCAGTGCATGAGAACAGGGGGAAAGAAACACACAAATGATCTCTTGAGATTCAAAAGGAAGGCTGTATACAGCCTGCTTGTGTATGAATGTATTTTCTATGTGTGGACATACTGTACATCAACCTACTTCCTGTTTTGGTGGCCATTTTGTTTGTTTATAAACAAACTTTTTAAAACTGTTTTTAACCACTTTTAATGCGGCGGGGAGCGGCGAAATTGTGTCAGAGGGTAATAGGAGATGTCCCCTAACGCACTGGTATGTTTACTTTTGTGCGATTTTAACAATACAGATTCTCTTTAAGCAAGATGCGTATTAGCTCAGGCCAAGTGATCTAAGTAAGGTGTGCATGCTAGTATAACACACGCTAAGCAACTGCCATAAGTAATGGTAACATTTCTGCATGCTTGTATGTCAATTTTAGCTCTCTTTAATGTATATGCCCCAATGTGCTCATTTATCGCAAATTTTAGGTGTCGATTAATGACCCAGTGTGGGTGTCAAAATCCTGGGGGGCACCAACAATTCTCACTGCATTTTGATATTACCCAGAGGAGGGTTGTACATTTCTCACCTAAAACCAAACACGTTTTTAAAAATCCATTCCGGGCTTCTTGGGTCACTTACGTTCTCTGTTAATCTCTGCTGATCTCCATCCTTAATAAATGAACCCTCAAATGTCAAACAAAACCAAATTATTTTAAATTTGTCCAGGGTTGTAAGTCAACGGATTGCCCAACATAATTTTGATGCCCCACCCCCATATTCTTACCCCTCTCCCTATGGTGATCCCATTGTTAGGGTGCTCATCTGTCAAGAGTCATAAGTGTCAAATATGTATGCAAATTAAGGGGTTGATTAACTAAATGTTTGGTTTGGGTCCACTTTAAATTACGCTGGAATCAGATAGTTTAAAGAGCGCTTTGTTACACTTAACAGCGCTCCACTGAACCTGGCCAGAGCCCGGCGGGTCCAGTAGCTTCAAAGTACAATATTCCTGCACTTTAATTGGCCCAATAGCCTGACTGTCAAGTGACAGGCAGCCTACAGGGCCAATCAAAGTGAAGCAATATTGTACTTTGAAGCTACTGGGCTCCGGGTGGGTTCAGTGGAGCCCTGTTAAGTGTAACAAAGTGCTCTTTAAACTATCTGAGTCCGGTGTAATTTAACTGTGCATGCTATGGCTGCATAGCGTGTGCAGGGGATTATAACACTCGCTGCTGTCATCAAGCTGCGCTGCTGTAGCACATAAAAGACTTTGATCGATTTCGATAGATAGATAGATAGATAGATAGATAGATAGATAGATAGATAGATAGATAGATAGATAGATAGATAGAGTCTTAACCGAATGACGGTGCTGGAACGACAGGCCAGACAGAGAAATGGGAAAACTCTATGCTATTTGGTTTCCTGCAAAAAGTGCACTGTTGGTGGTACTTGAGGATAGGGTTTGGGAATTATGCCTTAAAGGATACCTGACCTGAGACAAATCTACTTTAAGTAAGCACAGAGGTATGTTCATGCTGGATCCACATACATCTGTGCCATGTCCATTACTCTTCTTGTTCCCTCCTGTCTTTTTAAGCACACTTTGAAAAATACATTTTTGGCTTAAGTCAAATTTTCAGACAGGAAGATGCAGGCTTGCCACGATATTTCCTCCTATCATACTCCCATGTCTTCCTCTTCCACCCACAACTTAGAGGATTGAGTAAGGTGGGGAACAGGAGGGATTGGGAGGGTGATAGGATGGAATATTGCAGTCTGCCTCTTCTTGTCTGAACATTTGACTTTAGCCAAAAGTCACATTCTGGAGGGAATTTGGAGAAGAACTACCAATGCACAGAGGTATGTAGGTCCAGCCTGAAGATACCTCTTTGCTTACCTTGGGTAGCTTTGTTTTGGGTCAGGCATCCTTTAAGGATAGCAGCAAACAAATGAAATCTTTGCTTTAACAGACTGTCTAAATAAATTTGGAAGAATTTTTGGCAGCCCATTAATTAAGCCTATTTCCTCTGCAGAGCAAAGAGAAGATCCAACAGTTCATATTTTCGCACCAAGACCAGAAGATATGACAGGAGAGTTGGTGGGTGTTACTTGTCGGTTTGAAGGTTACAGTCACCAGGAGATGAGTGTTATGTGGAAGAAGAATAATGATACTGTAGATGAAGCGGACTACTCCGTCACCGAGCCTATTCTAAGTAAAGATAATAAAAGCTTCACTTCATATAGCACACTCTATATTAAAAAATCAGAGTGGAACAGCGGGATGTCAATTACCTGTTCAGGTCTACTCAACAAGAACATTTCAAAAAATATAAAAGGATCCAACAATTCAAATGGAAAAGGAGCATGCAGGGGTAAATGATTCTTGTGTTGTCACTTCCATATCTAGAATAGCTTCAGTGTCTTACTCTTTCCTTCCCTTTTTACCCAAATCCTGTTATCTATTGCCCAAGAATGCTACAAAAATTAATACAATTCAGTGTTTGCTGTGCTGATGCAGTTCTAAAATACAGGGTCACAGTGTGAAAGTAAAGGACCACCATTGCAGAAAGGTGTAAATTATAAAATGCATGTGTATGTATAGATGTAAGATTTATATTTGTCCTAGAGTAAAGGGTACTATCACTTTCTTTTTTATGTAGGTATCACTTATGGTAGGTAGCAGGGCCGGATTTGTACTCTTTACCACCCAAGGCCATTGTTACCAGCCCAGCCCCCCCCCCCCCTTCATTATAGGTAGCAAGATGACCCCTTCCCTCCAGTATAGGTAGACTGATGACTCAGTATAGGTCGCCTTCAAACCGCAGCAGCCATCAGTGTCACTCATTTAACCTGCTCGTCTCCAGTGCAGAAGCTTCCTCTTCCTTTCCGTCTCCAATGCTGCCCAAGTTTATAGCCGCTGGCCACAATGCAAACGTACACAGAGAGCAAGGTGGCTGCTGCAAAGGCGGCTAGCAGCAGAGCACCACCGTCAGGTGCTCACCTTATTTCCCTGCATTGCTGCATTTGCAAGCTTGCAAATGCTGCACCAGTTTAACCTGGTGCTTTGGTGCCCTTGCTCCTGTGGTGCCCTAGGCTATGGCCTAACCAGCCTTGGCCTAAATCCCTGGTAGGTAGTAAACATATGATGGTTTTAACAAGATTTCAGCTAGTCCATCTCCTAATGGGGGATTCCCAGGAATATACTGTTAAAAGCATCCCCTGAAGAGCAGTAGCACAATGCAAATGCCAGAATAGTGTGCATTGGAAGAGACAGGCTTGCTGGTATGTTTGTATAGGTGCTTTCCAGCTTCTTGTGCTTTCCAGAGAGAGCTTTTGTAAACAATAAAGAAAGTACTAAGAATCACCCACAAGAAGCTAGACTAGTCCAAAACCTGTCAGGGCTGTCACATTTTTACTATCTACTGTAAGTAACAATGATTTAGAAAATACGTAATATATAGTGGATTTTACTTTTGGGACAAATATACATGTTATATGCATAGGCAAGGTTGTTAAACTTCACAGTTATTCTCAGTTGTGGTCCTTAATTGTTGAACAACAGTATTCTACTATCGACAATTTTATTTTGCCTGCAGACAGAAACTGCATTGTATTGATACTGCTCTCCCCAAGATGCCCTATATGTATCCATGTGTATGAAATCCATAACATAGTATTATCTACCCTATACCCCTCCGATGTTTCTGCTGTGTGCAACGCTGGATGTCATTGTCTCCGTCATGAAATGTCATGTGCTTTTAGCTCAATAAACTCTTTTTTAGTACTTAATTATTAAACTCTGCATGTCTGTGTTCCTTGTCTGTGGTCTCAGTACAGGTAGAGATGCACTATTCATAAACATTCAGAGAATAACACACTTTAAAGTAGACCTGGAAGGCTCTATGGTATCCAGAGCCTTCTGTCTACATAGGGTATCATCAAGCCTGAAGTGAGTTCCCTTGCTTCAAGTTCCCTATAACACTAAACTATATCATTATACACATGAAACAAAACTTAAGACATAATTTTAACAACAGTCAGGCTTATAAATATATCAACAACTACACACCACATGCTCCGTGATCTGTGATCCTCCCTAAAAGTCTAGAACTGGCCCTGGTTGAGGAATAAGGTAAAATATGGCTTATGTTCCTGATTTCTGATTCTACATAACTGGGTAGCCAGATACAGGTGCCCCCTGTACAGGAAGACAGGTATAGGTTCCCCCAGTATAGGTAGCCAGGTATAGGTCCCCCCAGTATAGGTAGCCAGGTATAGGTGCCCCAGTATAGGTAGCCAGGTATAGGTGCTCCCAGTATAGGTAGTCAGTTATAGGTGCCCCCAGTATAGGAAGCCAGGCATAGGTACCCCCAGTATAGGTAGCCAAGCATAGTTGCCTTCAATATAGATAGCCAGGCATAGGTGCCCCAGTATAGGTAGCTAGTATAGTTGCCCGCAGTATAGGTTAGCCAGGTAGGTGCCGGCAGTATAGGTCAGCCAGGTATGGTTTCCCACAGTATATATATAGGTGCCCCCAGTAGGTAGCCAGCCTAACCCCCTCCACCTCCTCCCCGCGGCCAACGCTCATTTTACCTTATGAGTCAGTGGCCACCTCCTCTATAACAGTCAATACTCACCTACTTTATCCTCTATAACAGTCCCTGGTCCCCCTCTCTGTTACTAGACCTCAGATCAGCAGCGACCCAATGTGCCATGTGATGAAGGAACAGGAGGTAACGGCTCATATACAGGAAGGACTTACTTCCCGTACATGCGCTGCAACAGGAGACCGGGGACCAGGGGGGGGACACCAGGGACTGTAATAGAACTCAGAAGGTAAAACAAGCGGCAGTTGCGGGCAGGTAGGGGGATGGGATACCACTGTATAGATGACGCCGCCTGTTGCACGCCCTCCAGGTGGCATCATTGGCGGACCACCCCTGTCCCCCACAATGAATTTGTTTTGTTTGCTACAAAAAACCTCCTAACTCCACTCCTTGCACTTTCACACAATTTAGTAGCACAATAAAATAACTATCACTTTAAATTGTTATATTAACTTTCATGGCATGTTACTAGTAAAAAATAAGCATTACTTTTAATTTTTAAATTAAGTTTCATGGCATTCGGGCTAGGTTTGGGACATCAGCCTTCCTCCCAGCTCCATAGATAGTAATGGGCACCACACCACTGCCCTGTGATACGGCACCTCTCGAGAGCTAGAATGTCCATGAGACTGAAATTCATACAGCTAAAGATGATGATACTTGTTGATGGCCACCAGATTTGACCTTCAGATAGATCCCTCTAATTGAATTCAGACCAGAGAAAGATCTATTACTGCCACACACTGTACACAGATTTCCAATAGATTTAAACTCTACTGAAAACCTGTGAAGCTGCCTCCACCCAAGGTCTCCCTCATCAAATGTGTGCCCCTGTGCTGTGCAGAGTGTTGCATTGGAGCTTACTCTCAACTATCCAGTAGCATGCCTTTTCCTGTGACTTATCTCTATTGGCACCAGGACACCTGTACCTTGTGACCCGGGGGCACCTAAGTGACCATGTAAATGACATCCGGTCATGAAACACATGTGCCCCGGCAAAAACAAAGCATACAGGAGTAGAGGCACTGGTGGATAGGTGAGCATACACTCCGATGCAACACTTTGCACAGCTCAGGTGAGCACATTTTATTTGGAGGGCCCATCGTAAATTGAGCGAATTGCCATTGGGCAGACAGGTTGTGGACTCAATCTCTGGCAGGAAAATTGAGTAATGTATGGGCACCTTAATTCTAGGTAAAGTAATGCAGGATGTAGGTGAGAGTTAGTTATGAATAGTTAGTAGGCAAGTTTCTTTAACTAGTGTTTTCCTGATAAGCTACACTTCTCAAGTATTTTGGGTCCCTTACTTTTGTTTGATGTAAGAAATGATCGCCTCCCATATATGAAAGAAGCAAACGGCATAAACAATTCCATTTGCAATAAGAGATTTATTTTGACCACAGCCCTACAGGAGGAAATCAACACAGAACATTTCTTAAAGCAACATTCTTAAAAGAGACCTAGATTAGTAAAATAAACACACTATCACACCATGCTGAGGCCTTCTAATGTACAGCCCAACAGGAGTCTGTTGAGATTCTGAATGTGGGCTTTTCGATAACTCATACCTACACACATGCTTTTTGTACTAACACATGTTTTTTGTACTAACATTCCTATGTGTTTGGAATATCAACACATTCTGTGCTGAAGTCAGTGTGCTATGTTGTTTTCTGATATTTGTGCAAATGGAATATTTACATTACCCTCCAGAATATCATGCTGAAATCTATTAGAAATTTGTATGCAGTGTGTGGGCAGGTAATATAACACTCTTTGACCAGATTTCATCATAGAGCCATCTATCTGGTGGTCGATCTCGTGGCCACCGTGCCAATGTATGGCCACCATAACGTTTTAATTCTCAAACTTCTTAGTAACCTAAACTGAGAATGAGCTGCTGTGCATTCTAGGTCAGAATTTTTTCTATCCCTGCAGCCCGAGACATGCCAAAGACTCTGAGGCTTCCTCCAGACCATGAGTTTTAATTTATGATCTGCAGCTCCGTCCATCTCCGGCATCAGTTAGAATCTCTGTCTGATTGATGCCAGAGAGCTGCAGATCATAAATTAAAACTCACAGAGGAAGCCTTGGAGTCTTCGGCATCTATCAAGCTGCAGGGATAAAAAAAAAAATTGCCCCAGAATTCAAGCAGCTTGTTCTCTGCATGTGGTTTATAAAAGAGTTTAATTCTATGTCAATGTCAAGCATCCAATGAAGTGCTGAGAAAGTAAAATATTAAAATATGGTGTGCACTGCACATGACTGCACTTTTAATGCTATCACAATGAAACTTCATCGCTCTTCAATGCACATTTACCCCAGTGGTCATCTGCACATGAAATGCCTAAAGATATGTTAGAATAATAGTTATTTAACACCCAGATCACTTCTTTGTCTGTTGCTGGCAAAAAAATAACTGGAAAAGAGAAGAAAAAAAGTGAAGAAAGATACTTTGTTGTTCTGTTGGAAAGTGGTAAAGGTGCCAGAGGCATAGGGTAGGGGGGGGGGGGGACAAGAGGGTACATCTGTCCCCCTCACAGCATCTGGGGGGGTGCTTTGGCAGTGAAGCCGATGTTTTATTTCCTGTCATAGCGAGGGCTATGTATAAGCAGCAGCAACAGCAGCAGCTACAGATCACAGCACTTTTCTGCCCCGCCCCCTGTCTCTCCTGGCTGTGACTCACACACACCAGCTTCTTCTCACTGCTCTGCCACTCAGGAGTTAAAACTACAGGAGAGCTGCTGCTGACTGGCATGGATCAGGAGGAATGGCATGTATATAACAGGACTGGAGGGAATGCTATGTGTGAGGTTTGGCTGGTGGCTGCAATTCAGATAAGCTAGCCTCACTGCCAGGGCTGGATTTGTACTCTTTACCGCCCAAGGCCACTGTCACCAGCCACCCCCCTTCAGTATAGGTAGCGAGATGACCCCTCCCCTCTTTCCCTCCAGTATAGGTAGCCAGATAACTCTCTTAATCCCTCCCCCCCCCTTTCAGTATAGGAAGCCAGCTCGCCTTCACACCGCAGCAGCCATCAGTGTCACTCATTTCTCCACTTGTCTCCAGTGCAGAAGCTTCCTCTTCCTTTCTGTATCCAATGCTGCCCAAGTCCATAGCCACCGGCCACAATGCAAACGTGCACAGAGAGCAAGGTGGCTGCTGCGCAGGGGGTTGGCAGCAGAGTACCGCGGTCAGGCACTCGCCAGATCTCCCTGCATTGCAGCATTTGCAAGCTTGGAATTGCTGCACCAGTTTAACCTGCTGCTTTGGTGCCCTTGCTCCTGTGGTGCCCCAGGCCATGGCCTTGGCCTTGGCCTAAATCCAGCCTTGGCCTAAATCCAGCCTTGGCCTAAATCACTGCTCCTGCATATGTGATTTCCTGGCTCACTATTCTCAGTCTCCTCTTTCCCCCCATTTGCCAAACAAGACCATCAAAAAAACTGCAATCCTGGTAAAACTAATACTGCATCTCCTTTCCTTCTCTCTCTGTTTTCCTTTTTTCTTCACTTTCCTCGCACTCTCTTTTCTTTCTCTACTGTCTCCTTTCCTTCTCTCTCCCTCTCCTTTCCTCTTCTCCACACTCCCCCCTTCCCCTTCATCTCCCTCTCACAATTATTAAATCACCCTAATGTTGTGATCTGTAATCCTAAAGGTGCCTATACATCAGAAGATGTATGGGCAGATCGACAGAACTCTCTCTGATTAAATCTGATCAGAGATAGATCTGTTGCCTGCCCATACACCGCAGGCTGATTCCTGATCGATTTCAGCATGAAACGATTTCAGCATGGAACGATTTCAGCATGGAACGAGCCTTGTGATGCTGCATCCGTCGGCAGTCCCCAGCGCTGTCCCATCGGTGCACGGTGCAGTATACTTTACCTGTCCATGTTTGCCGGTGGCTCTGTCCTCATCAACCCACATGGTTGCTAGTGGTATACATAGACGCTTGTGTGACATCATACACGCATCCACGTTACGCTGGCAACTATGCGTTGGGGCGTCTGGATGAAGATGGAGCCAGTGGCGGACATGGACAGGTAAAGTATACTGCACCGGGCAGGAACATTTTACATTAGTGGGGACAGCACTGGGGTTCCTTCGCATTCGTCACTCACTCACCGTCGCACACCCGAATGAGCAAGTCAGCTCTACATCATGTTGCGCTTCGCAGGCATCCCCACGGGGCGCAAAAATTGTCTTTGTCCCCGGGTGCTAAAAACCCTAGCTACACCTCTGAAAGGTGCATACTAAACAATGTACCCCAATATTATTCCCATACTGTCCCATACTCACCCACTCCACCTATATTTTTTCCATCTCATGTTGTTCAAAATATTCCCATCCAGAGTAGCCATACATGCCAAGAACATCCTGCTAGAGCAGCAAGATGAAGGTACATGCAAGACATCACAATATGAAAACAATGCTTAAGTCATATAAGTGATAATGAGTCTGTGTTGCCATCATGTTTAGGGACTGTGGAAAGAGTACTGTGATGCAATGACAATTGTACATGAATGAGACCAGCCTTCATGTACCAGTTCAGGTGCAAATTTCTGAGAGGAGAAGAATCCCGCGGCACCAACTATGGATTAACCACTTGCCGACCGCACGCTTATACCGTGCGTCGGCAAAGTGGCAGCTGCAGGACCAGCGACGCAGTACTGCGTCGCCAGCTGCAGGCTGATTAATCAGGAAGCAGCCGCTCGCACGAGCGGCTGCTTCCTGTCAAATCACGGCGGGGGGCTCCGTGAATAGCCTGCGGGCCGCCGATGGCGGCTCGCAGGCTAAATGTAAACACAAGCGGAAATAATCCGCTTTGTTTACATTTGTACGGCGCTGCTGCGCAGCAGCGCCGTAAGGCAGATCGGCGATCCCCGGCCAATCAGCGGCCGGGGATCGCCGCCATGTGACAGGGGACGTCCTGTCACTGGCTGCACAGGGCGGATAGCGTCCTGTGCAGCCTCGATCACCGGGGTGGGGGAGCAGGTAGGAGAGGGAGGGGGGAATTTTGCCGCGGAGGGGGGCTTTGAGGTGCCCCCCCCGCCAGCCACACGCAGGCAGAAGAGATCAGACCCCCCCTGCACATCATCCCCATAGGGGGGGAAAAAGGGGGGCGATCTGATCTCTCTGCCTGCACCCTGATCTGTGCTGGGGGCTGTAGAGCCCACCCAGCACAGATCACTAAAAACCACGCTGGTCCTTAAGGGGGGGTAAAGGGTGGGTCATCAAGTGGTTAAAAGACCGATTTTTATTTGAAACAATGTAGACAAACTGCAAAAATACAGCTCACGCGTATCGGAGCTAACTCATGGCTCCTTAGTCATAGCTCATGACTTTTAATCCATAGTTGGTGCAGCGGGATTCTTCTCCTCTACTATGTGCATGGCTGCTGTGTCCTGCTCTGTAGAGTGGTTGTAGTGACCTGTCATGTCTACTGCAAATTTCTGAACTGCCACAATATACAGTATATATAGAAGCATGTACAATAAAGGAAGCAAGAATGTCCTGCGGAAGTAGCCCAGAGGATACCTGCATGTTGGATTTGTCTTGCTTTAGGCAGACCAGTTGCAATCAGGGGTTAAAGGATACCCGGACTGACATGTGACATGATGAGATAGACATGGGTATGTAAATAACAAATAACTATGCTGTGTTCCTTTTTCGACTTAGTCCTGACTCAGACAGGAAGTAATTACAGTGTGACCCTCACTGATAAGAAATTTCCCTTTTTATCTCTGTCTTGCTCTCAGAAGCAATTTTCTGCTAGTAAAGTGTTTTTTAGTTGGAATTTCTTATAAGTGAGAGTCACACTGTAGTCACTTCCTGTCTGAGTTAGGACTGAGTCAGCCCCTTACATACCTGATATTTAACTCTTTCAGGCAGAGAAAGAAAAAGAGGAACACAACATAGTTATTTGTGTGCTAGGCACAATACATACACGTCTATCTCATCATGTCACATGTCACTTCAGGTATCCTTTAAGGTTGTGAGCAAACTGCTTTGATGCTGAAACTCCTGTATATAGCGTCCTTTTAGGGAAATTTGTAATATTTGAATGCTCTCGTCTTGCTTGTTGCCTTCCTCATACCCATCTGTATCTGTTTTCTAACCCTTGCCCATGTCTAGGGATGATCAGTGAGATAGAAATATGTCTGACTTCATGCAGATTTATGCAAATTGTTATGCAAATATGTGCAGCTTGAAAATGGACCAATAAATTTAAACCTTGGTGGGACTTAATTGGTCCATTTACAAACTGCAGATATTTGCATAAACATTTACATAATCCTGCATGAACTCGGGAGTTATTTGCATCTCATTGATCATCCAAACCCATGTCCCTCATTAAGGAAAGTATAAATTGTGTAACGACATTACTATTGGGCTACTTTGGTTATGCCATATTTGTACAACACTATCAGTAATATATTTGGTCAAAATATCAAAAATCAGGTAAACCCATGATCAGAGCAGCACAGGTGTGTGTATCTTCAAACATCATAATTATGCAGCATGTACCCTAAAACCATATAATTAGGCAGTTTTCCCTAAAACCACATAATTAGGCTCTACAACACTATAAAATAAAATAGTTTTTAGAAAAAATACTATACAGTGAAAGCCTACATTTTCCTGAAGTAAAAAAAATAAAACAAAACAAAAAGCGTACATGGTCTAAGTAGTTAAAAAGTTGTTACTGTATAAAAAGCGACACGGCTTCAGTGTCAAAAATGTCAAGCACCTTAAGGGCAAGTTCAGATGGACGTCTGCCCGGCTTTCAGTGGCGTCTCGGTGGCGTGCCTTTCGGTGGCTTTCATTAATTTCCCGCTGATGTCAGCGTTTTTCGTCCCCATAGGGGAACACCAGACTAAGTGTAGCGTCCAGGGTTGCCTCAAACGACGGTAAAAAAAAACGGGTTTGTAAAGCTGCATTCACGCAAACGCAGGTAAAAGCCTTGTACAAACATTCAAATGGGAGCATTTAATGTCGAGTCCCGGATGCCAGTGGTAAACGCGCGCCAAATGTCCATGTGAACCAGTCCAAAGGGGTAAAAACAAAACCCTGGAACGTCAAGCAGTTAAAAAACTCCAGGATACCTTTAAAAAAGTATTTCTTCAGTCATAGCACTTCTCAGGGGCATTGCTAGAATCCCATGAGATCCAGGGCACCAGGTTAGAGTAAACTTATGCTTGCTGCAGAAAAAAATGGGCGTGGCCATGTAGCGAGGTGGGCGTGATAATGTGTGGGGCCAAATGTACATGAACTTAGCAGTGGTGTAGCAGACAGTGGACCTACCCAACAAAGCGTTGACTGAAGCCCCCTTTCCTTTAATCTAAAAAAATGCCTTAGTTATCATATAAACAGCAATGTGAGATATCGTATTTAAGGCCTAGGTGTTGCTGAAATCCTCTCAGCAAGGCATCAGTGTGCACAGGTCCTTAGGCAACATTTTCTCCCTTTAAATAATGAAAGGCTCCCAAGAAAAATAAAAATTAGGGCAGCCTTTCCTCCTCACAGAGGGCAGTTTCTAGACTAAAATGCACCCAGTGCGAGGGTGTAAAAATTGCCCCCCCCCCCACGGAGCCAGGTATAGGTGCCCGCAGTATAGGTAAGCCAGGTCTAGTTGCACTCAGTATAGGTGCCCGCAGTATAGGTAGCCAGGAATAGGTACCCCAGTATAGGTAGCCAGCTATAGGTCCCCCCAGTATAGGTAGCCATGCATAGGTGCCCCAGTATAGTTGCCCCCACTATAGATTAGCCAGGTAGGTGCCTCCAGTATAGGTAGCCAGTATAGTTGCCCCAGTATAGGTTAGATAGGCAAGTACCCCCAGTATAAATTAGATAGGTAGGTGCCCCTAGTACAGTTTAGCTAGGTGGGTGCCTCTAATATAGGTAGCCAGAATAGTTGCCCCCAGCACAAGTTAGATAGGTAGGTGCCCCCAGTATAGGTTAGTTAGGTAGGTGTCTCCAATATAGGTAGCCAGTATAGTTGCCACCAGTATAGGCTAGCTAGGTAGGTAGGTGCCCCCAATACAGGTTAGATAAGTAGGTGCCCCCAGTATAGGTTAAATAGGTAGGTGCCCCCTGTATAGGTTAGATAGGTAGCTGCCCCCCAGTATAGGTTAGATAAGTTGCTGCCCCCAGTATAGGTTATATAGGTAGCTGCCCCCCAGTATAGGTTAGATTAGGTAGGTGCCCCCCAGTATAGGTTAGATAGGTAGCTGCCCCCCAGTATAGGTTAGATTGGTAGCTGCCCCCCAGTATATGTTAGATAGGTAACTGCCCCCCAGTAAAGATTAGATTAGGTAGGTGCCCTCCAGTATAGGTTAGATAGGTAGCTGCCCCCCAGTATAGGTTAGATTAGGGAGGTGCCCCCAGTATAGGTTAGATAGGTGGCTGCCCCCCAGTATAGGTTAAATTAGGTAGCTGCCCCCCAGAATAGATGAGGTAGGTAGGTGCCCCCCAGTATAGGTTAAATTAGGTAGCTGCCCCCCAGTATAGGTGAGGTAGGTAGGTGCCCCCCACCCATAATGGAGGGGGGATTCAGCCACGGGGAGGGCAGCCCGACCTCTCCCTCCCTTCCTCTCCCCGGGCCGCCCTCCGTGTTCCCCCTTCAGATGAAGAGTGATTGCAGCAGGAAGCGCTGTATACAACTCACCTCCCTGCGTTCCAATCGCCACTCACTTGCCGCTGGACTCCTGCTCTGCATAGATGCTGATACACACGCTGCTTCCTGCTAAACAGGAAGCAGCGTGTGTATACCGGCTATGCAGAGCAGGAGTCCAGCGGCAAGTGAGCAGCGATTGGAACGCAGGGAGGTGAGTTGTATACAGTGCTTCCTGCTGCAATCACTCTGCATCTGAGGGGGGAACACGGAGGGCGGCCCGGGGAGAGGAAGGGAGGGAGAGGTCGGGCTACCCTCCCCGCGGCTGCGGCTCCCCCCTCCATTACAGCGCCCCCCTCAGCGCTCAGGGGGCTGCCTCCTCACATAGAAATATCTAGTGTCCCCTAAACATGACTAGACAGAGTCCCCTCACCTGGCTTCTGTGTTGTCCTCGGCTGGTCTGGTGATGCTGTGATGACTGGTAGGTTTGTGTGCTTTCCTCAGATGGCTGGTTTGGTTGATATGCTCAGCTTGCCTAGTGATGCTATGTGGGTTGTGCTGGCTGGCTTTGTGATGCTGTGTGGGCTGACTGGCCTGGTGAAGCCATGCTTGCCGAGTGGCCTGGTGAAGCTGTTCGGGCTGGGGGGAATTCTATGGCTGGGCTGGTGGTGATATTGTGGTCTGGCTGGTAGTGATGCTGGGCTTTGCTGGCTGGCCTGGTGGTGATGCTGCCTGCTTGGTGTAGATGCAGTGGCTTGGCTGGAAGTGCTGCTGGGCTGTGCTGTGCTGTGCTGGCCTGGCTGGCAGTGATGTGGCCTGGCTGGCGACTATGCTGTGGCCTGGCTGGCAGTAATGCTGTGGCTTAGCTGGTGGTAGTGCTGTGGCTTTGCTGGCGGTGATGCTGGCCTTGCTGGTGGTGATGCTGGGCTGGTTGGTGGTGATACTGAGCTGGCTGGAGGTGATGCTGGGCTACCTGATGATGCTGCTGATGATTCTGGGCTAGATGGCCTGGCTGGAGATGATTTTGGGCTGCCTGGCATGGATGGCAGTGATGCTGGGCTGGGCTGGCTGCTGGTGATGCTGGGCTGGCTGCTGGTGATGCTGGGCTGGCTGCTGCTGGTAATGCTGGGCTGGCTGGAGGTGATGCTGGGCCGGCTGCTGCTGGTAATGCTGGGCTGGCCTGGCTGCTGGTGATGCTGGGCTGGCTGCTGCTGGTGATGCTGGGCTGGCTGGCCTGGCTGGAGGTGATGTTGGCATGGCTGCTGGTGATGCTGGGCTGGCTGCTGCTGGTGATGCTGGGCTGGCTGGCCTGGCTGGAGGTGATGTTGGCATGGCTGCTGGTGATGCTGGGCTGGCTAGAATTAGCTGGGTAGAATTTGTGCATGTGTGCGCACTATAAGTCTCATAGACATCTGTGCGAAATTCCTGAAAAACAGATGGTGGAAGCTGTAGAAGGGCCAGAGTAGTAAGAGCATGGAACATGACATAGCAGCACAAGATCTATATAACGCAATCTACCTGAATCAAATCATACCATGAATAATTCCCACTCCCTTTTTACTCCCGGGCTTTCTGCAGACGTTCTGTTAAAGAATATCCTCTCTCAGTGCCCAACAAACACCAACGGGAGGTTGTCATTATATGAGAAAGAAAAATTAGTTTTAGGTCAGAAACTCATGTTTTTTGTCATCATTTTCAGTGACACTAGTTGTCTAACAATGTCCTCCAACTTTTCTTACATTAGAGCTCTTCATCTGTGAAGAAGGTAATGAGGAGGATGAGGACAGTCCATGGTCCACGGCTGCCACTTTCATCGCTCTGTTTCTTCTAAGTTTCCTCTACAGCGCAACTATCACACTTGTAAAGGTAATAGAATGAGAGATTTTTCCCTTAATATTATAAAACAGAAGGAATAAATAATGATTATTGAAAAAGATGATTAATGATGACCTAAAAAGTATGTTTCTATGCCAAATAGTCCCACCTAGGACTAGGCTTCTAACAGTTGATCTATTTAAACTTAGTAGATGTGTGTTAACTATCTAGTAATCTGTTAGGTCCACCTTCTGCTGCCTCCTCAGTACCAGGCTAGAAAATGTTTGCACTTATTGTATCACTAATAATGAGGATTGTTGTTATTATTATCATTATAAGTAGTATAGGTAATTATTGTGTTGTGCAGAGTAAGATGGGGGAGGTTACATGGCTACAATCATATAAGCGTGTGTGTTCTGTACATGTGCAAACAGCACTGATAATTCAGAGCAAGGTATCCAGCAAAGTAGGGCCGACCTGTTACTCTGACATCCATTGCCCTTACATGACCTCTCATGGCTCACCAGCAGTGATCAGTAAATATGGTCGTTTTTGCCTTACCATCATTTTTGCAAAAGTTTCAATTTTTTTGCACAGTTGGTATGAAAAAAACAAAACCATCAAAATATATAGGCATGCCAAATACTAAATGCACTGAACTAAGTCACTGGCCATGAACAACATTTTTTAAGACATTTTGAATTTTCACAAATCCATTATATTAAGGCAAAAATACAAATTTTAATGCAAAAATGAATGTGGTGAAAATTCAGGCTCATTCCTACACACTAGCATTGAGGACCAATGCAGAATCCCAAGATCAAAGTGCTAGAAAATGTGCATCGTGCTGTACATAAAGCAAGTACTCCCATTCAATTTACATAGCAATTCACACTGCTATGTAAATAAGTACACCCCCACACAAACCCTACATATTTCATCCCCTCAAACGAGGGGGGGGGGGTGTTTGCCACTTGTCAGGGGTATAAAGTGCCCAGTGCCAGAGTGCCTAGTGCTATCTACATACAACAATCAACAAATATCACATTATGACAGCATAATGGCTTAATCAGCAGCCTGGCTGGCACTTTATACCCCTGACGAAGCCCCCCCATTTGAGGGAGTGAAACATGTAGGGTTTGTGTGTGGGGCAGTGCATTTATTTACATAGCAGTGTGAGTTTGGGATTACTTGCTTTTACCATTTGCCAACCCGCTGCAGTCTGTAATCACTTGAAACCTTGTAAAAATATATTTCAAGTGCTTAAATAAAGGCAGGGATTATGTGGAAAAATAGTCAGAAATTATCAGAAGACAAAGTGTTTAAAATAAAATAAATATTTGTTTACATAAACACGGTCTTTACTTTCTGTATTGGCTGTACAACAAGACATAGACCAGGCACTGACCTGTACCATGCATTTATTCTCAAACAATGCAGCCATCATAAATACAGTCCAGCATAGTTACATCGAATCTGTTTCCGTGATGGGTGTTTGGGTGTGAGAGGTGAGGTGACAAGGGGGTGGCAGGACGGCACTACAGGTGTTTCGCGCTGCTACAGCGCTTGTACAGCAACTGCAAATGTTTCCTCTCCCCTTTTTTTACCGGCAGCACGTCCTTATGCGCTATGCAACCGGTGGAGTTAACGGGTGGACCCGGAATACTGTTTGTTGCATATAGTGTGGTGTGACCCCTCTAGTTGCCGGGTGCCGAGCAAGTCTCTCTTTATGTACTCAAATTTACTTTCTGTATGACCCTCGTATATTTTTTTACAAGATTTGCAGATCATTGATTGTTTTTATTCACATTTTACACAACATCCCAACTTTTTTAGAAATCAGATTGTGAATTAAAAAAAAGCAGTTGGGCAAGCATCTTAGCCGAGTCTTAGTTTGTCACCCAAACAGTGTGGACATATCTTAAAGTACACCTGTAGGGGTAAAAAGTGCCTCTAAAAGGGGTACTTACCTCGGGAGGGGGAAGCCTTTGGATCCAAAAGAGGCTTCCCCCGTTCCCCCTCCATCCATCCTTTCCAGCACCGGTAACCCCAAAAAATCCACTGACAAGGAAGGGCTTGTCCGCATGTGCGCAGACGCAGTAGTGGATTACCACTGGGCTCCAGCGGAAGTAGCTGATCCCAATCCGGTCCGCTCTACTGCGCAGGTGGCTCGTGTCTGCTCAGTAGAGCAGGCCAGATCGTGTTCAGCTATTACAGAGCTACTGAATAAATAAAAAATGCGACAGCACTGTTTTTATTTTTTGGGTTGGTAACGGAGGATGATAAATCAATGTGGGCTATGTTTAATTCATATAATGTTTATCTGCCGGTTCACAGTGAAATGGTAAATGGCTAAAGAGTGTTAATGAATGCAATGTGTTTTTCTGGCTCTAGCAGAGTTCTTACTGTCTTTTTCTCTCCACAGGTGAAATGGTTCATCTCTCGGATTATCCAGCTTGATAAAGCAGATGATCATTTTGTCACAGTGCTGGATTTAGTTAAACAGTGAAGACATTGATTTGTTAAATTGTGAACTCAATAGCACTCCAAGCAATGAAAATCAGTACATATATAAATGCCTTGTCAAAGATGTAATAAAGTTTATTTTTAAGAAATAACCCGTGTCACTGTCAGTGTGAAGCACTGTATTATTACTATATAGCGCTGACATCTTCCACAGCGCTGTACAGAGTATATTGTCTTGTCATTGCCTGTCCCTTATGCTGGGTACACATGGTGCGTTTCCGCACTCGATTCCCATTGATTCCCGGCCGCTCAATTATTTCCGACATGTCCGATTCCCGTTTCGATGTATCGTTAGCTCGATTTGGCATACTTTGCATGAGAATCGACCTAACAATCATCGAAATGCGCTCGGAAATGCTTGGAAATAATTGAGCGGCCGGGAATCGAGCGGGGCATCGAGTGCTGGAATGCATCGAGTGTATCCAGCATTAGATGGGTTCACAATCTAATCTCTGCCATAGTCATGTCTATGTATGTATTTGTGTAGTGTACGTATCATAGTCTAGGGCCAATTTAGAGAGAAGCCTATTAACTTCTCTGTATGTTTTTGGGATGTGGAAAGGAATCAGAGTGCCCAGAGGAAACTGGGAGAACATACAAACTCTGTGTGGATAGAACCCTGACTGGGATTAAAACTGGGGACCCAGCGCTGCAAGACAAGAGTGCTAACCACTTCGCCACCGTGCTGCCAATGAGCATGGTTGATAAAAAATCTAATATTGTGACAACCATATCACTCTTCCTTATCTGGACTACACACAACATGGAACAGTTTTTGTAGAAAAAGATGGATTGGTACCGGTTGTCTATACCCTAGGTTCTTCTGATGATTCCAAAGGGCTTCATATACTTAACCAAGAATAACACATTTAGAGATTTAAAAAATAATAAATCTTATTTAAACAACACCAAATTAGTATTTTAAAAGTAATAGTAAATAGTAAATGCTTGGAATTTGTTTAGAACCAATTATCATGTGCTACGATTAAATGAATATTAAATATATACTGTATTTTCTAGGGGTACTTTCGATAATGTTTACTATGCTAGGGGGTACTTGGTGAGTACAGGGTTATAAAAGGGGTACATACCAATACAATGTTGAGAAACACTGCACTATACGGTCTGGCATACTCACAGAAAACTGTCAATAAATATGAAAACCTGCAAGTTACAGGAATTCATATCTATCTTTGATCAACTGGCCAAGGTAATTTCTTATACTAGCCTTTGCTCCACCTCCTTTATTATATTTCAAACATACAGATAATTTAATTGTCTCCCCCTAAAAATTGGCCCTAGACTACAGTACTTACACTACATAATATAGACATATGGCAATGGTAGGGATTAGATTGTGAGCTCCTTTGAGGGACAGTTAGTGACAAGGCAATATATATATATATATATATATATATATATATATATATATACACTGTACAGCGCTGCGTAATATGTCGGCGCTATATAAATACTAAATAATAATAATAATAAAAATGACCTCTACAATCAGCATGATCTTTGGATAGGGTCTTCTGGGGGCAACTCAATACTTCACTCATATATAAGTAAGTTTCATCAATATGTGTAAGAGTCTTCTACAGAAGTTCTGACTTTATACCCTGATCCTCTATAGCAGGCTTTCTCAACCAGGGTTCCTTGAGGACTCTGCAGGGGTTCCTTGGCATTTTACCCCATCGTGGAGGAAGTATAATAAAGCACATTATAATAGGGGGTACTGTAAAAAGAAGCACTAAATTGGGGTCAGAATAATAATGAGCACACTATAATGAGTGGCAGTGTAATAGGAGGTAGTAAAATTAACAGCCTCACCTAATTTTAAAGACCATGCCTCCTGAAAATTAAATGCAGGGGTTCCTCAAGATCAAAAAATTGTTTGCAGGGGTTCCTTGAGATCCAAAAGTTATTTGCAGGGTTCCTCCAGGGTAAAAAGGTTGAGAAAGACTGCTCTATAGAATCCATCACATATCAGACTTTAATATCTGTATTAGCTTCAAATGTATCCAAGTCATGGTATATCAAATGAAAATAACATACCTTCATGTTTTCTAGATGTTTCATTACTCCTAGAGCACAACTTTTTCAGATCTAATACAAAACACGTAAAGTACAGCCATAAGTAAAATCAAGACTACTGATGCTTGTTCATATTCTGCGGAAATGCAATTTCCGAATTTCCGATCGGAAATTGCATTTCCGCATTGAAATTCGGAAATTGGTAATGCAAGTGCGGTAGGCGGATTTTCGCAGAAATCGTGGAAATTTCGGACAACGTTATTATTGATGTTCTCAAAAACTACAAGGTCTTTTTGAAAGATTTTTTCCCCTTGTTCCTACTGGTTAACATTCCCTGAAAATTTGGTGTTTCTAGCACCTACGGGGGCTTTGCTATTAACCTCTAAAGTCGGCATCATACCGCATAGCGGTTCCAATTTGGATTTTCACGGTCATTTCTGCTGATTTTAACATCGATTTTCTCTTTTTGAAATAATTTTTTTTCTCTTGTTTCCACTTTTCTGCTTAACATACCCTGAAAATTTGGTGTTTGTAGAACCTATGGGGGATTTGCTATTAACCTCCAAAGTTGGCGTCTGTTGACTGTAATATAAAATGCAGAAAATTTGCATTACTGATATGCGGTATGATGACGACTTTAGAGGTTAATAGCAAATCCCTCATAGAAGCAAGAAACACCAAATTTTCAGAGAATGTTAAGCAGACAAATGAAAACAAGAACAAAAAAAATTTTTAAAAAAACTTTGTAGTTTTTGAGAAAATCGATGTTAACCACTTCCCGACCGCCGTATTGACAAATGGCGGCCGGGAAGTGGACCCCGCAAGGACCGCCGTATTGACAAATGGCGGCGGTCCTTGTAGGGGCATGGGCGGAGCGATCGCGTCATCAGTGACGCGATCCTCCGCCTCCGCCTGGCGCCGCTCACCCGCCGCAACATCCCGCCGGCCATACGGAAGCGCCGGCGGGATGTTAACCCGACGATCGCCGCATACAAAGTGTATAATACACTTTGTAATGTTTACAAAGTGTATTATACAGGCTGCCTCCTGCCCTGGTGGTCCCAGTGTCCGAGGGACCACCAGGGCAGGCTGCAGCCACCCTAGTCTGCACCAAGCACACTGATTTCCCCCCCCCCCTGCCCCAGATCGCCCAAAGCACCCATCAGACCCCCCCCCCTGCCCACCCCCCAGACCCCTGTTTGCACCCAATCACCCCCCTAATCACCCATCAATCACTCCCTGTCACTATCTGTCAACGCTATTTTTTTTTTATCCCCCCCTGCCTCCTGCTCCCTCCCGATCAACCCCCACCCCTCAGATTCTCCCCAGACCCCCCCCCCAGACCCCCCCCCCCCCATGTACTGTATGCATCTATTCCCCCTGATCACCTGTCAATCACCTGTCAATCACCCATCAATCACCCATCAATTACCCCCTGTCACTGCCACCCATCAATCAGCCCCTAACCTGCCCCTTGCGGGCAATCTGATCACCCACCCACACCAATAGATCGCCCGCAGATCCGACATCAGATCACCACCCAAGCGCAGTGTTTACATCTATTCTCTCCTCTAAACACCCACTAATTACCCATCAATCACCCATCAATCACCCCCTATCACCACCTGTCACTATTACCCATCAGATCAGACCCTAATCTGCCCCTTGCGGGCACCCAATCACCCGCCTACACGCTCAGATTGCCCTCAGACCCCCCCTTATCAATTCGCCAGGGCATTATTTACATCTGTCCTTCCCTGTAATAACCCACTGATCACCTGTCAATCACCTGTCAATCACCCATCAATCACCCCCTGTCACTGCCACCCATCAATCACCCCCTGTCACTGCCACCCATCAATCAGCCCCTAACCTGCCCCTTGCGGGCAAACTGATCACCCACCCACACCAATAGATCGCCCGCAGATCCGACATCAGATCACCACCCAAGCGCAGTGTTTACATCTATTCTCTCCTCTAAACACCCACTAATTACCCATCAATCACCCCCTATCACCACCTGTCACTGTTACCCATCAGATCAGACCCTAATCTGCCCCTTGCGGGCACCCAATCACCCGCCTACACGCTCAGATTGCCCTCAGACCCCCCCTTATCAATTCACCAGTGCAATATTTACATCTGTTCTCCCCTGTAATAACCCACTGATTACCTGTCAATCACCTGTCAATCACCTAACAATCACCCATCAATCACCCCCTGTCACTGCCACCCATCAATCACCCGCTGTCACTGCCACCCATCAATCAGCCCCTAACCTGCCCCTTGCGGGCAATCTGATCACCCACCCACACCAATAGATCGCCCGCAGATCCGACGTCCGATCACCTCCCAAGTGCAGTGTTTACATCTGTTCTCTACCCTAAACACCCACTAATTACCCATCAATCACCCCCTGTCACTGCTACCTATCAGATTAGACCCCTATCTGCCCCTAGGGCACTCAATCACCCGCCCACACCCTCAGAATGCCCTCAGACCCCAGCCCTGATCACTTCGCCAGTGCATTGCTTGCATCTATTCCCCCCTCTAATCACACCTTGAGACACCCATCAATCACCTCCTGTCACCCCCTAGCACACCTACCCATCAGATCAGGCCAAAATTTGCCCCGTGTGGGCTCCTGATCACTTGGCCAAACCCTCAGATCCCCCTCAGACCCCCTTCCGATCACCTCCCCAGTGCATTGATTGCATCTATTTTCCCCTCTAACCACCCCCTGAGACACCCATCAATCACCTCCTGTCACCCCCTAGCACTCCTATCCATCAGATCAGGCCCAATACAACCTGTCATCTAAAAGGCCACCCTGCTTATGACCGGTTCCACAAAATTCGCCCCCTCATAGACCACCTGTCATCAAAATTTGCAGATGCTTATACCCCTGAACAGTCATTTTGAGACATTTGGTTTCCAGACTACTCACGGTTTTGGGCCCGTAAAATGCCAGGGTGGTATAGGAACCCCACAAGTGACCCCATTTTAGAAAAAAAGACACCTCAAGGTATTCTGTTAGGTGTATGACGAGTTCATAGAAGATTTTATTTTTTGTCAAAAGTTAGCGGAAATTGATTTTTATTGGTTTTTTTTCACAAAGTGTCATTTTTCACTAACTTGTGACAAAAAATAAAATCTTCTATGAACTCGCCATACACCTAACGGAATACCTTGGGGTGTCTTCTTTCTAAAATGGGGTCACTTGTGGGGTTCCTATACTGCCCTGGCATTTTAGGGGCCCTAAAACCGCGAGGAGTAGTCTAGAAAACAAATGCCTCAAAATGACCTGTGAATAGGACGTTGGGCCCCTTAGCGCACCTAGGCTGCAAAAAAGTGTCACACATGTGGTACCGCCGTACTCAGGAAAAGTATTATAATGTGTTTTGGGGTGTATTTTTACACATACCCATGCTGGGTGGGAGAAATTTCTATGTAAATGGACAATTATGTGTAAAAAAAATCAAACAATTGTCATTTACAGAGATATTTCTCCCACTTAGCATGGGTATGTGTAAAAATACACCCCAAAACACATTATACTACTTCTCCTGAGTACGGCGGTACCACATGTGTGGCAATTTTTTACACCCTAAGTACGCTAAGGGGCCCAAAGTCCAATGAGTACCTTTAGGATTTTACAGGTCATTTTGCGACATTTATTTCAAGACTACTCCTCACGGTTTAGGGCCCCTAAAATGCCAGGGCAGTATAGGAACCCCACAAATGACCCCATTCTAGAAAGAAGACACCCAAAGGTACTCCGTACGGAGTATGGTGAGTTCATAGAAGATTTTATTTTTTGTCACAAGTTAGCGGAAAATGACACTTTGTGAAAAAAAACAATTAAAATCAATTTCCGCTAACTTGTGACAAAAAAATAAAAACTTCTATGAACTCACCATACTCCTAACGGAATACCTTGGGGTGTCTTCTTTCTAAAATGGGGTCATTAGTGGGGTTCCTATACTGCCCTGGCATTTTAGGGGCCCTAAACCGTGAGGAGTAGTCTTGAAACAAAAATGACCTGTGAAATCCTAAAGGTACTCATTGGACTTTGGGCCCCTTAGTGCAGTTAGGGTGCAAAAAAGTGCCACACATGTGGTATCGCCGTACTCGGGAGAAGTAGTACAATGTGTTTTGAGGTGTATTTTTACACATACCCATGCTGGGTGGGAGAAATACCTCTGTAAATGACAATCTTTTGATTTTTTTACACACAATTGTCATTTTACAGAGTTATTTCTCCCACCCAGCATGGGTATGTGTAAAAATACACCCCAAAACACATTGTACTACTTCTCCCGAGTACGGCGAAACCACATGTGTGGCACTTTTTTGCACCTTAACTGCGCTAAGGGGCCCAAAGTCCAATGAGTACCTTTAGGATTTCACAGGTCATTTTGAGAAATTTTGTTTCAAGACTACTCCTCACGGTTTAGGGCCCCTAAAATGCCAGGAAGGTATAGGAACCCCACAAATGACTCCATTTTAGAAAGAAGACACCCCAAGGTATTCTGTTAGTAGTACGGTGAGTTCATAGAAGATTTTATTTTTTGTCACAAGTTAGCGGAAATTGATTTTTATTGGTTTTTTCACAAAGTGTCATTTTCCGCTAACTTGTGACAAAAAATAAAATCTTTTATGAACTCACCGTACTACTAACTGAATACCTTGGGGTGTCTTCTTTCTAAAATGGGGTCATTTGTGGGGTTCCTATACTGTCCTGGCATTTTAGGGGCCCTAAACCGTAAGGAGTAGTCTTGAAACGAAATTTCTCAAAATGACCTGTGAAATCCTAAAGGTACTCATTGGACTTTGGGCCCCTTAGCGCAGTTAGGGTGCAAAAAAGTGCCACACATGTGGTATCGCTGTACTCAGGAGAAGTAGTATAATGTGTTTTGGGGTGTATTTGTACACATACCCATGCTGAGTGGGAGAAAGATCTCTGTAAATGGACAATTGTGTGTAAAAAAATTAAAAAATTGTCATTTACAGAGATATTTCTCCCACCCAGCATTGGTATGTGTAAAAATAGGCCCCAAAACACATTATACTACTTCTCCTGAGTACGGCAATACCACATGTGTGGCACTTTTTTGCAGCCTAACTGCGCTAAGGGGCCCAAAGTCCAATTAACCCCTTTAGGCTTTACAGGGGTGCTTACAAATTAGCACCCCCCAAAATGCGAGGACAGTAAACACACCCCACAAATGACCCCATTTTGGAAAGTAGATACTTCAAGGTATTCAGAGAGGGGCATGGTGAGTCCGTGGCAGATTTCATTTTTTTTTGTCGCAAGTTAGAAGAAATGGAAACTTTTTTTTTTTTTTGTCACAAAGTGTCATTTTCCGCTTACTTGTGACAAAAATTAATATCTTCTATGAACTCACTATGCCTCTCAGTGAATACTTTGGGATGTCTTCTTTCCAAAATGGGGTTATTTGGGGGGTATTTATACTATCCTGGAATTCTAGCCCCTCATGAAACATGACAGGTGGTCAGAAAAGTCATAGATGCTTGAAAATGGGAAAATTCACTTTTTGCACCATAGTTTGTAAACGCTATAACTTTTACCCAAACCAATAAATATACACTGAATGTTTTTTTTTTAATCAAAAACATGTTTGTCCACATTTTTCGCGCTGCATGTATACAGAAATTTTACTTTATTTGAAAAATGTCAGCACAGAAAGTTAAAAAAATCATTTTTTTGCCAAAATTCATGTCTTTTTTGATGAATATAATAAAAAGTAAAAATCGCAGGAGCAATCAAATAGCACCAAAAGAAAGCTTTATTAGTGATAAGAAAAGGAGCCAAAATTAATTTAGGTGGTAGGTTGTATGAGCGAGCAATAAACCGTGAAAGCTGCAGTGGTCTGAATGGAAAAAAAGTGGCCGGTCCTTAAGGGGGGTAAAGCCCTAGGTCCTCAAGTGGTTAAAATCGGCAGAAATTACCGTGAAAATCCGCATTGGAACCGCTATGCGGTATGACACCAACTTTGGAGGTTAATAGCAAAGCCCCCATAGAAGCTAGAAACACCAAATTTTCAGGGAATGTTAAGCAGACAAGTGGGAACAAGAGGAAAAAATATTTTAAAAAGACCTTGTAGTTTTTGAGAAAATCAATGTTAACCTCCTTGCCGGTCTAATTCTCGCCGGCAAGGAGGCAGCGGAGAACTTTTTAAAAAAAATTTTTTTAAATCATGTAGCGAGCCCAGGGCTCGCTACATGATAGCCGCTGAGCGGCGGCATCCCCCCACCCACTCCGATCGCCTTCGGCGATCAGAGTAAGCAGGAAATCCCGTTCAGAACGGGATTTCCTGCAGGACTTCTACGGTCACCATGGCGACGGGGCGGGATGACGTCACCGACGTCATGGACGTCGGGACGTCACAGGGAATCCCGATCCACCCCTCAGCGCTGCCTGGCACTGATTGGCCAGGCTGCGCAGGGGTCTGGGGCGGGGGGGGGAGGCTCGGCGGGTAGCAGCGAATCGGCAGGTAGCGGCGGCGATCGAATGTTACAAGCAGCTAGCAAAGTGCTAGCTGCTTGTAACAAAAAGAAATTATGCAAATCGGCCCAGCGGGGCCTGAGAAATCCTCCTGCGCAGGTTACCCCGAGCTGAGCAAGGAGGTTAAAGTTGGTGGAAATTACCACGAAAATCCGCATCGGAATGCGAAAATTGGTAGCAGAAAGCGGAATTGATAGCGGTAGCAGAAAATGGCAATGGCGGAATGCGGATTTTTGGCGGAAGCGGAAATTGGCATTTCCGACCATCCCTAAAAAAGGGAAGCACAACTGTTTCTGAACACAAACATTGACAAGACAAGAAAATACCATAAACAAGTAAACAACATTTCCTGGTGGAGTCAAACTGCTTTAGGGCTGCAGCTACTTAGGATGTTCTCCATGGGCAATCAGGAGCATTAGGGAGCCTTGCCTAAAGACTCCTTATTGTTTTACATACTGGCTTAAGCCGGAATTTGAACCCTGGTCAAAGGCTTATACCCTGCAAACCTTCAGTAAATAAAAACAGCAAATTCATGTATAAAGTCACAGAAGGCAAAAAATGCATATTTGTACTTTCTTTTTATATATATATATATATATATATATATATATATATATATATATATATATATATATATATATATATTATATTATATTATATGTGCTACATATTAAACAGGGAGGATCCTTGTATATAGACATCTATGATAAATAAACCCAAACAAACCGGTACTTACTATTTGAATCCCTACACCCACTGGATACAAGCAGGGTGTTATTAAAATACTGAACCTCACCAGATTATGACTAACTGCACAGCAGTGAAGAATAAGAAATTCAAAAGTCTCATGGAAGCTCTACATGTTTGTGAATTACTGTGTAAAAACAACAGGGTACAAAAAGTACAGGGGCACTATGGCGAAAAATTTTAAAATTTAAAATATGTACAAACATAAACAAATAAGAAGTACGTTTTTTCCAGAGTAAAATGAGCCATAAATTACTTTTCTCCTATGTTGGTGTCACTTACAGTAGGTAGTAGAAAGCTGACAGAAGTGACAGGTTTTGGACTAGTCCATCTCTTCATAGGGGATTCTCAGCAAGGCTTTTATTCTTTATAAAGATATTCCCTAAAAAGGATTTAAAGAGGAACTCCAGTGAAAATAGTGTAATTAAAAAAGTGCTTCATTTTTACAATAATTATGTATAAAAATGATTTAGTCAGTGTTTGCTCATTGTAAAATCTTTCCTCTCCCCCGATTTACATTCTGACATTTATTACATGGTGACATTTTTACTGTGGGCAGGTTATGTAGCTGCTGCCCCCCCCCCCCCCCCCCCCCAGCCAAGAAACATACAGTAAGTGTATTAAGCTAGTTTCACAATGGGCTATTGAGCTGCTTAACCTGTGAAAACAGGATAGAGGGAAAAGTCACATTGTGCATTAAACGCGCCATGTGATGCATACAGTTAATGAAAAGTATGCTTCACGGCAACTGTAATTGTGCATGTTGTCTGGAACCGTGCAGCATGCCTTACCTTATTCCAAAGGATTTTGCCGCACCACACTGCTAACGTAGCGATGTGAATTTTCCAATATTCTAATATAATTGCATTGTGTTTGCTATGCAATGATATTGTCTGATGCAACAGGTCAGTGTGAAAAGAGCTTAAAGTGTACCTGAGATAAAGGATAAAGAAAAAAGTATACATACCTGGGGCTTCCTCCAGCACCCTTTAGGCTAATTGTTCCCTCACCACCCTCTTCCGCTACCTGGATCTTCTGCTACAGGTCCCGGTACTTTGACCAGTTGGGGCAGTCGGTGCAGGTGCAGTGCCATGGCTGGGAGCGTGACGGGGTGCGTGCACGCAGCCAGGCCCGTGGCAAAAGATCCAGGTGGCGGAAGAGGACGACAAAGGTACGATTAGCCTGAGGGGGGCTGGAGAAAGCGCATGTGTCAGTATGCCGTCAGTGTGTTAGGCTCCAGGAGAGCCGAATGAAGGCTGACACTAAGCTCCCCAGCGGCATTGAATACTATTCCCCCTCTGAGTCGTGGTAACTCAGAGGGAGGTGTAATTTGGGGTCCAGTGATCTCCAGAGCCCCAAATTACCACGCAGCATAACATTGCTGCTATAGGGCGCCTGGCTTCAGTGTCCGGCGGTGAGCGCCATGCGCTGAAACCACCTGCTTCGTGGAAAAAGCCCCAGGTATGTATAATTTTTTCTTTATCCTTTATTTCAGGTTTACTTTAAAGGACAACTGAAGCAAGAGGAATATGGATGCTGCCATATTTATTTCCTTTTAAAGAGAGTCTGACGCGAGAATAAATCTCGCTTCAGACCTCATAGATAGCAGGGGCATGTGTGCCCCTGCTAAAACGCCGCTATCCCGTGGCTTAACGGGGGTCCCTTCACCCCCAAATCCCCTCCGTGCAGCCGGGGAGCGCTTCCTGGTTGGGGCAGGGCTAACCGCCGCAGCCCTGCCTCATGCGCGTCTATCAGACGCGTACCTCCGCCTCTCCCCGCCCCTCTCAGTCTTCCTTCACTGAGAGGGGCGGGGGAGAGGCGGCGATGCGCGTCTGATAGACGCGCTGTGAGGCAGGGCTGCAGCCGTTAGCCCTGCCTCCAGGAAGAGCAAAATCTGCGACCAAGTTGGTCGATAATTTTGCAGGGGGGGGGTTTGGGGGTGAAGGGACCCCCGTTTAGCAGCGGGATAGCAGTGTTTTAGCAGGGGCACACGTGCCCCTGCTAACTATGAGCTCTGAAGCAAGATTTATTCTCGCTTTAGAGTCTCTTTAAAGAGAATCTGTATTGTTAAAATCGCACAAAAGTAAACATACCAGTGCGTTAGGGGACATCTCCTATTACCCTCTGTCACAATTTCGCCGCTCCTCGCCAGTTTTTAAAAGTTTGTTTATAAACAAACAAAATGGCCACCAAAACAGGAAGTAGATTGATGTACAGTATGTCCACACATAGAAAATACATTCATACACAAGCAGGCTGTATACAGCCATCCTTTTGAATCTCAAGAGATCATTTGTGTGTTTCTTTCCCCCTGCAGCTATCTTCCACTGAAGTGTCAGGCTATTTCTTCCTGCAGAGTGCAAACAGCTGTGCCTGTATGTAATTCCTCAGTATGTGAAAGCCCAGCCAGCTCAGAGGAGGATTTATCCAGCTTGTAAAAGATAATAGAACAGAGAGAAGCTGCACTAATCTAAATATCACACAGGCAGTGTGCAGAGAGGGGCCTGGATGGGGGAGTTCATAGCAGAACCACAACACTGAAGAACTTGGCAGCCTTCCAGACACAGGCCTGACAAATCTGACAAGAGAGAGATAAGTTGATTTATTACAGAGATGGTGATAGTAGAACGTGCTGCAGTAAGCCAGAACACATTAGAATAGCTTTTGGAACTTGTAGGATGATAAAAAACAGGATGCAATTTTTGTTACGGAGTCTCTTTAAGCAATACCAGTTGTCTGGCTATCCGGCTGATCCTCTACCTCTAACACTTTTAGCCATGAACCCTGAACAAGCAGGCAGCAGATCAGGTGTTTCTGACATTATTGTCAGATCTGACAAGATTAGCTGCATGCTTGTTTCTGGTATTATTCAGACACCACTGCAGCCAAATAGATCAGCAGGGTTTCCAGGCAACTGGTATTGTTTAAAAAGAAATAAAAATGCAGCCCCCATATCCCTCTCATTACAGTTGTCCTTTAAGGAACAAAGCAAAGAAATCACTGAGCAGCACTGAGATCCCTTTGCATAACTGGAATGATGGAAAAAGACAAAAGGAGCGTTAAAGAGACTCTGTAACAAAATTTTCAGCCTTATTTCTTCTATCCAATAAGTTCTTATACCTGTTCTAATGTGGTCTGTCTCGCTGCAGCCTTTCCTAGTTGCACAGTGGCTGTATTATCTCTGTTATATAATCTAATCTTCTTTCCTTTGTCAGCTTTGTCGGCTCAGGCAAGAACGTGCTGCTCTGCTTGTGATAGGGAGAAGCTATACACACCCTCTCCATGCCCCCTGCAAGCTCCGTATGAGTCACAGACTGAGCTTCTCTCAGCCTATCACATGCTGTTAGCAGCCCTGTCTTTTGTTTGTAAACACTGCCTAAAACTGGCAATTACAAGCCAGGATTGCAGCAGCAGGGAGAGGCAGAAACAGCACAGAGGGGCCCAGGAGAACATAATGAATAGAATGGTATGCTTTTTATTGTAGGAATTTTAGAGTACAGATTCTCTTTAACAAATATCATATCCATAATTTCTCTTTTCTTTGTTTTATTATTTATTTTAAACAGTACAATTGTTCCACAGAACTTCCCGACATGAATCAATTATGAGGCCAAGTGTGAGCCTTTGACTAGACCAACTCTTCATGGGAGATTCCCAGAATTTAATTTATTCTTCACAAAAGCACTAAAGCACTCCTTGGAAGGGATCTATACAAAGATTGAGCAACCTCAATAGGTACACTTCAACTTTTTGGGCTCGATTCACTAAAGGGTGCTAAGTGTTAGCACGGCAGTGAAAAGCCGCTTTGCACGTGCAAACTACTTAGCACCCAAGTTTGCACGTGCAAAGCCTTTACACTCGAGTTTGCACGTGCAAAGCCTTTACACGTGATAACTGAGTTATCACGCTTTAGTGAATCGAGCCCATGTTAATGTAACCACCATTCATAATTACATTAACATACTTTGTTTTACTGTGCGAGCGAAGCTCCATTGATTTCAATGCTTTGCACGTGCAAACTAGGGTGCTAAGTAGTTTGCACATGCAAACTAGGGTGCTAAGTAGTTTGCACTTGCAAACTAGGGTGCTGGATAGTGTAATGGTTAAGGGCTCTGCCTCTGATACAGGAGACCTGGGTTCGAATCACGGCTCTGCCTGTTCAGTAAGCCAGCAACTATTCAATAGGAGACCTTAGGCAAGTCTCTCTAACACTGCTACTGCCTATAGAGCGCGTCCTAGTGGCTGCAGCTCTGGCGCTTTGAGTCCACCTGGAGAAAAGCACAATATAAATGTTATTTGTGAATTGTGTAATTACTGACTGTTAGACTAGGTCTAAAAAGAGGTCTAAAACATTACACCAAACCATCAGTAGACTAAAAACCATCTGTAGACTAGTCTAAACTGCTTAGTGAATTGAGGCCCATGTGTACCTTGGTCTAAGTGGTGTGCAACACAGGTATACACAGGTAACAATGATATCATCAGTTGTACTACAACGGTCAGGCGTCTAGCAGCCACAACAACCACGCAGAGGGCTTGATTCACAAAAGTGTGATAACTCAGTTATGACGCCTAAAAGCTTTGCACGTTAAAACTAGGGTGCTAAGTAGTTTGCACGTGCTAACTAGGGTGCTAAGTAGTTTGCACATGCTAACTAGGGTGCTAAGTAGTTTGGACGTGCAAACTAGGGTGCTAAGTAGTTTGCACATGCTAACTACTTAGCACCAGGGCTGTATTTAGGGTTTGGGCTCCCCTAGGCACACCAAACCTACGGCGCCCCCTAGGAGAACGTTGGCGGCGCGCGAAGCGCGCCGCGCAGAAAAATGGGCGTGGCCACAGAATGCAGT
The DNA here is from genome assembly GCF_040937935.1 of Hyperolius riggenbachi. Classification (NCBI taxonomy): domain Eukaryota; kingdom Metazoa; phylum Chordata; class Amphibia; order Anura; family Hyperoliidae; genus Hyperolius; species Hyperolius riggenbachi. The sequence continues at coordinate 484,522,986 of NC_090646.1, forward strand.
GGGCGTGTCCATAACAAAGTGGGTGTGGCCAATTAAAATATCCTAGTAAGAGTGCAGCCCAAAGTCAGTGGGGCCATGGTTTCTCCCCGGATATGAGTAAAGTGACCTTAAAAAGGCAAGTAGGAAATGTCCCCCCCCCCCCAAAAAAAAACCCCCACACATTAGCCAGTGTTCTCTCGCACAAAATAGTGGTAGGTATTAGAGTGTGAGCTCCCCTGAGAAAAGTCAGTAACATGACTGTTCTCTGCAAAGTGCTGCAGAAGATGCCAGTGCTATATAAATACATAATATGGTAGGACATTAGACTATGGGAGAATTAGATTGTAAGCTCCTCAGAGGATAGTCAGTGACATGACTACATACTCTGTGAAGTACTGCTGAAGATGTAAGTACAATATAGTACAGTAGTATGGCAGCATGGTGGCGTAGTGGTTAGCACTCTCGCCTTGCAGCGCTGGGTTCCTGGTTCGAATCCTAGCAAGGTCAACATCTGCAAGGAGTTTGTATGTTCTCCCTTTGTCTGTGTGGGTTTCCTTAAGACACTCTGGTTTCCTCCCACATCCCAACAACATACGATACAGATAAGTATAATGTTAATTGGCTTCCCCTAAAAATTGGCCCTAGACTACGATACATACATAGACATATGACTATGGTAGGGATTAGATTGTGAGCCCCTCTGTGGGACAGTTATGTGACAAAACAATACATACTCTGTACAGCGCTGCGTAATATGTTGGCGCTATATAAATAATTAGTATAAGTACAGTAGCCAGGTCTATAGGTGTCCAAATGTAGACATACTATAGGTGTCCCCAGTATAGATATCCAGGTCTATAGGTATCCCCAGTTTAGGTAGTAGTCAGGGGCGTAACTAGAAATCACTGGGCCCCCTTGTGAGAATTTGGATGGGCCCCCCCCCCATAGGTGCCAAATAATCATAATGTGGCAGTGTTTCACCATAAAATAATCGCAATGTGTGCAGCATTTCAGCAGAGAATAATTGCAATGTGGACAACATTTCACCAGAAAATAATCACAATGTGGGCAACATTTCACCAGAAAATAATCGCAATGAGTGCAACATTTAAGCAAAGAATAATCGCAATGTGGGCAACATTTCACCAGAAAATAATCGCAATGTGGGCAACATTTCACCAGAAAATAATCGCAATGTGGGCAACATTTCACCAGAAAATAATCGCAATGTGGGCAACATTTCACCAGAAAATAATCGCAATGTGGGCAACATTTCACCCAATCGCAATGTGGGCAACATTTCACCAGAAAATAATCACAATGTGGTCAACATTTCAGCAAAGAATAATCGCAATGTGGGCAACATTTCAGCAGATAATAATTGCAATGTGGGCAACATTTCACCAGAAAATAATCACAATGTGGGCAACATTTCAGCAAAGAATAATTGCAATGTGGGCAACATTTCAGCAGAGAATAATTGCAATGTGGGCAACATTTCACCAGAAAATAATCACAACGTGGGCAGCATTTCAGCAGTAAATCACACAGTGGGCAGCATAACACCAGTGGGCTGGCTGAGCGGGTAGTGGGCTGGCTGGGTAGCTGGGTGAGCAAGCAGTGGGCAAGCAGTGGGCAGGCTGAGTAATTAATTCAAGTATTTGTATAGCGCCTTTCTCCTGTCGGACTCAAAGCACTTGCGAAGCAGCCACTAGTGCGCACTCAGTAGGCGGTTGCAATGTTAAGGAGACTTGCCCAAGAAACTCCTTACTGAATAGGTGCTGGCTTACTGAACAGGCAGAGCCGAGATTTGAACCCAGGTCTCCTGTGTCAGAGGCAGAGCCCTTAACCATTACACTATCCAGCCACTGCCTGGCTAAGCGAGCGGGCAGTGGGCTGGGTACCAGGCTGGGCGAGCGGGCAGGCTGGGTGGCTGGGCGAGCGGGCAGTGGGTTGGCTGGGTACCTGGCTGGGAAAGCGGGCAGTGGACTGGCTTGGTACCTGGCTGGGCGAGCGGGCAGTGGGCTGGCTGGGAAAGGCTGGCTGGGAAAGCGGGCAGTGGGCTGGCTGGGCATGCGGGCTGGCTGGGTACCTGGCTGGGTATGCGGGCTGGCTGGGTACCTGGCTGGGCATGCGGGCTGGCTGGGTACCTGGCTGGGTATGCGGGCTGGCTGGGTACCTGGCTGGGTACCTGGCTGGGCAGCGGACTGGCTGGGTACCTGGCTGGGCATGCGGGCTGGCTGGGTACCTGGCTGGGCATGCGGGCTGGCTGGGTACCTGGCTGGGCATGCGGGCTGGCTGGGTACCTGGCTGGGCATGCGGGCTGGCTGGGTACCTGGCTGGGCATGCGGGCTGGCTGGGTACCTGGCTGGGCATGCGGGCTGGCTGGGTACCTGGCTGGGCATGCGGGCTGGCTGGGTACCTGGCTGGGCATGCGGGCTGGCTGGGTACCTGGCTGGGCATGCGGGCTGGCTGGGTACCTGGCTGGGCATGCGGGCTGGCTGGGTACCTGGCTGGGCATGCGGGCTGGCTGGGTACCTGGCTGGGCAGCGGGCTGGCTGGGTACCTGGCTGGGCATGCGGGCTGGCTGGGTACCTGGCTGGGCAGCGGGCTGGCTGGGTACCTGGCTGGGCAGCGGGCTGGCTGGGTACCTGGCTGGGCAGCGGGCTGGCTGGGTACCTGGCTGGGCAGCGGGCTGGCTGGGTACCTGGCTGGGCAGCGGGCTGGCTGGGTACCTGGCTGGGCATGCGGGCTGGCTGGGTACCTGGCTGGGCAGTGTGCTGGCTGGGTACCTGGCTGGGCATGCGGGCTGGCTGGGTACCTGGCTGGGCAGCGGGCTGGCTGGGTACCTGGCTGGGCATGCGGGCTGGCTGGGTACCTGGCTGGGCAGCGGGCTGGCTGGGTACCTGGCTGGGCATGCGGGCTGGCTGGGTACCTGGCTGGGCAGCGGGCTGGCTGGGTACCTGGCTGGGCAGCGGGCTGGCTGGGTACCTGGCTGGGTATGCGGGCTGGCTGGGTACCTGGCTGGGCATGCGGGCTGGCTGGGTACCTGGCTGGGTATGCGGGCTGGCTGGGTACCTGGCTGGGTACCTGGCTGGGCATGCGGGCTGGCTGGGTACCTGGCTGGGCATGCGGGCTGGGTACCTGGCTGGGCATGCGGGCTGGCTGGGTACCTGGCTGGGCATGCGGGCTGGCTGGGTACCTGGCTGGGCATGCGGGCTGGCTGGGTACCTGGCTGGGCATGCGGGCTGGCTGGGTACCTGGCTGGGCAGTGTGCTGGCTGGGTACCTGGCTGGGCAGTGTGCTGGCTGGGTACCTGGCTGGGCATGCGGGCTGGCTGGGTACCTACCTGGCTGGGCGAGCTGGCTCCTGGCTGGGTAGCTGGGCTGCAGTTGCCAGCGCGTCCTTCACACTTCTCCCGACTCGCTCCCGCCCTCCAGCAGAGTGGCAGACATGATCCTGAACTCTGCATGCTGCCTACTGGTCTAGTGACGTCACTAGACCAGGAGGCGGCATGCAGAGACCAGGATCATGTCCTGACTCCTGGCCGGCCGCTGCCACTGTGCTGGAGGGCGGGGGTGAGAGCTCCCCTCGTCATCTGTAGGTGCGCTCTCCGCCGCTCCCCCCGCACCCCCCCCCCCCCCCCCCCCCCGCCCAAAAAAAAAAAAAAAAAGTTTATGAATAAAAAAAAAAAAATTAAAAAATAAAAAAAAATATTGAACTATAGGTGGCCGCCCCCCCCCGAGGACCCGCCCATGGCACCGGCCCACGGGTGCCTCTTAATAGATACGGCCCTGCTTAGCACCCTAGTTTGAACGTGCAAAGCTTTTAGGCGTGATAACTGAGTTATCACGTTTTTGTGAATCAAGCCCTCTGTGTGGTCGTTGTGGCTGCTAGACGCCTGACCGTTGTAGTACAACTGATGATATCATTGTTACCTGTGTATACCAGTATTGCACACCACGTAGACCAAGGTACACAGGGGCCTCAATTCACTAAGCAGTTTAGACTAGTCTACAGATGGTTTTTAGTCTACTGATGGTTTGGTGTAATGTTTTAGACCTCTTTTTAGACCTAGTCTAACATTCAGTAATTACAAAATTCACAAAGGCAAACAAGGAGTAACCACACCCACTTTTTCTGACAGAGATTAGACCAGCTGATTTCTGTTAGTAAAGTAATTCTGTGAGGTATTTTAGATGTGAGGTTGGAACCTTTTAAATTAATTATGCAGGAGTTGAATTGTATGCAGAGGACAGCTCATCAAAGGAGAAGGATGTCAGTCATAGCTACTCATTTGTGAATTGCAATTTTTAATAATTTACCCAGCTTTACCGACCTAATTACCAAATATTTAAGACCAGGTCTAAAAACAGGTCTAAAACATTTGGTAATAGTGAATTCCCCTTTGATGACCAAACTATCAGTAGACTAAAAACCATCCATAGACTAGCCTAAACTGCTTAGTGAATTGAGGCCATGGTGTACCTAGCAGCATTTGAGTAATTGCAGATAGAGTGACAATTTATATATTTTTTCATTGTGTCATCGTTTCCTGACACACAGAGGCGTATCTGGGTAATATAGAGCCTGTGGCAAACACTGAAATCCCCCCCCCCCCCCCCGTCAGAGCCCCCTTCCCTTCTAAAAACAGCATCCTTTCTCCCGTACATGTGTTATGGTTGTCTATGTTTTTTGGCTCAGAATATTGCTGAACTTACTTTTTGCAAATATCTCTTCTTATTCCCTCTCTGTCCTCTTTTCTAACACTAAGCCAAGTGCGCCCTACATACATAAGTTAAGTAGCCATGTTTCCCAGATAACAAAATTAATCTGCTCTGAGGTTTGAGTGACAGGGTCAGGCATAGCAGGGCAGCACAGGAGCAGGCATGGTGCCCATGGTGCTGTGGCGCCTATGGCATGATCCATACCTGTACCCCTCTAGATACGCCTCTGCTGACACATCCAGTCATGTGAGGTGTACTAGACCTCGTGTCTACTAGTACAGACTGGGAAAGCTAACCCCACCAATTGTGGTGTGTGTGAGTGTGGAAGGGGGGGGGGGTAAGTAAAGGCCCCCACCTGTCTGACTGAGCCTTATGTTTAAAGGACAACTATCAAAGTTAACTAAAATTCTAAATGCATAAATGAACCATATACAGTATTTCTAGTAATTACTAGCAAATAGCAATACAAAGAATTTTATGTAAGAAAATATGACATTTAGAGAGAACAGTTTTCACTGTGGGCATCACTATGGAGCACTGTGTCCAGCACATTCAGCATACAGAAACAATCTTCACTAGCAGTAATCGTGTGAGTAAACTGTGTTCAGAATGATAGAAAGCAGAAATATAGCTTCAAATGTGTGTAAATAGCATCAGCTGCATGCAGCTCTGTGTGCCACATCCTGTGTCTCACTCTCTTCGCCTTGCAGTCTAAAGTAAACAGTTTACAGCCAGGGAGATCTCATTCTTAATGGGGGGGGGGGGGGGCATCCAAGTAAGGAAAAAGCACAGGTCCTTTTCAGAACCTTCTCTGTATCTAAAAATCCCTCAGCTGTTCTCATGTGATCTGTGAGAAAGCATGCAGGGAAGAAACAAACAGTAAATCATTCCTCTGTGAATAGTGACAGAGAAGTAAAACCGAGCTCCAACAGTATGGCTCTAGCCTGATGCCAGCACAAATGGTTACAAACAGCTGATAAACAAAGGATTTTTTCACACAGGCTATTATTAGAGACCTCTGAAAAGCTTTGTATTGTTGCTGGCTAAAAGCTCTATAGGTTTGTGGGGTTTACAGAAGAACAGTTTCTTTGATAGTTGTTCTTTAATGTACACCTCCTACACTACAGATTATGATTGGATGTTATATGGACATTGATGCTTTTTGTTTTTAAATAATGACGAATAAAAACATTACTTTTACAGTATAATCACCAACTATCTCATACCACTAGAAGCCTCCATATATAGACCATTGCAGTGATTACAGGTGAACTATGCACTTGTGGATACGAATATATTATATAAATTCATTTTACAATAACATACAACAAAAGACTTGAATTTAGGATTTTTTAAGTTAATTTGATCTTTAAAAATGTTTTCCTTCTTTCTCTTTCCATTTGTTTTGTTGTTGGCTACGTTGCTCCGCAAAGCTGAAAAACTGTAAAATTTTACCACCGCATTGTACAAAGGACTAATTAATTCACTAAAAAAACCAAAACAAAAAACAAAATAGATGCATAGTGTGATCACCCTTGAAGAATAATTGTATCTTTATAATAATAATACTTCCAACTGCAACATGAGTAGCTTGTCACCTTTTCTTTGGGTCAAGCAGGGATGCTCAAATCCGAATTCGGGTGAAACCCGGATAGTTGCTATCCGGATTTTACCCAGTAAACCTGTGCGGGATGGGCGGGGGGTCAAGCTTACCTGTCTGACGTCTTCTTTGGTCCGTCCCACAGCGCCTCCCACAATGCGGTCCACGCGCATCACGTGACCACAAACACTTCCTCCTTCAACCCGGAAGGAGGAAATGTTTGTACTCACGTGACCGCAGCGTGGAACGCATCGTGGGAGGCGCCGAGGGACGGACCAAAGAAGACGTCAGACAGGTAAGCTTGACCCCCCCGCCCAGCCCGCACAGGTATCTGGGTGAAATCCGGATAGCAACTATCCAGGTTTCACCCGAATTCAGATTTGAGCATCCCTGGTCAAGACTACTTATCCTCTAATTCTCATTACCAAGCCATGCAGGCAGAGAACGATTGACCCTGCATAGGCGTACTTTATTTCCAATTATATCTAAATCCTAACCGATGAGAAAAACTAATTCCCCATACTAAACTTCCCCAGCATCTCAACAGTTTCTTACTGTTGATTCTTCGAATATCAATGCAGTTTCTTATTCTTTGTCATTGTATAAATACCAATAAAAATTATTATGAAAAAAATATATTACTTTTATACACGTGGGAGACCGTAACTACAACATTGTAAAATTAGGTCCAGTCCTTACGGACAAAGTATGGCGAGAGAGTATGCTTGCCAGAAGAGGTCAGTTTTTAGGTTGCACCTAAAAATGGCAAGTGCGGGTGAGTAGCGGATGTGTTGAGGGAGGGAAGAGGATTAAGAGAAGTCTTGTTAGTGGGAGTGAGAAGAGGTGACCAGAAGGGATCACAGGAGAATATTGTTAGTAGAGCGGAGATTGCGTGTAGGATGGAATCTGGAAATAAGTTCATTCAGATAAAAAGGAGCTAGGTTGTAAAGTGCTTTGTAAAAAGAGAGTCTGGATTTGAAATTGTATCCTTTGTGTAACTGGCAGCCAGTGAAGGGACTGACAGAGTGGGATAGGACTGGAGAAGCAGGAGGAGAGGTGGATGAGTCATGCAGAAGAGTTCATGACGGACTGTAGGCCAGAGATTTGCATTAGTCTAGTCGTGAAATAATCAGGGCAGTAGTGGACAAAGCCAACACTATTAGTGTACTTTGTTGCTTCCTGGAAATCTCAGACTGATTTATGTGCATGCATGGGTTCCCTAGAATAAAAGAACCAGACAGGCCTCAGCCTGAATTCCAGGTTTGACAGCATGAAATGTCTGCTTGCATGCTGACTGGTGTGGGTAGGGTACAGACCAGGGGTCGAGTCCTGCGTGGACGCGGGTGAACGGCATTCACCCACTTTCTTCAGACAGAGTGAACGCCGTTCACCCTGGCTTGTGTGGAGGGAGCAGAGCAGAGAAGGTGAGCTATGGGGACAGTGGGGATGGGCAGACATCTCCCCCTCCCCCCATCCCTCACCTTTGTGCTCCCCTTCCTGCCTCTCCCCTCCAGCGTTGTTAAGTGTCGGGCCCGGCGGCAAAAGTGGGTGGAGACTTTCCGCCTTTTCCAGCCGCAAGGGACGCTCCACTCTGTGTGCGGCTAGAAGACCAGACTAGCCGCACACAGAGCGGAGCGTCCCTTGCGGCTGGAACGAGGTAAGTCTCCGCCCACTTTCGCCGCCGGGCCCGACACTTAACAACGCTGGAGGGGAGAGGCAGGAAGGGGAGCACAAAGGTGAGGGATGGGGGGGGGGGAAAGATGTCCGCCCATCCCCACAGCTTGCCTTCTCTGCTCTGCTCCCTCCGGGTGGGGGCACACCTGGCTACCTGGGCACATATACCCCTGCCTACATATACTGGGGACATATACACCTACCTACATATAATGGGGACATATACACCTGGCTACATATACTGGGGACATATACACCTGGCTACATATACTAGGGACATATACACCTGGCTACATATACTGGGGACATATACCCCTGCCTACATATACTGGGGACATATACACCTGCCTACATATACTGGGGACATATACACCTGCCTACATATACTGGGGACATATACCCCTGCCTACATATACTGGGGACATATACCCCTGCCTACATATACTGGGGACATATACACCTGCCTACATATACTGGGGACATATACACCTGCCTACATATACTGGGGACATATACTCCTGCCTACATATACTGGGGACATATACACCTGCCTACATATACTGGGGACATATACACCTGCCTACATATACTGGGGACATATACCCCTGCCTACATATACTGGGGACATATACCCCTGCCTACATATACTGGGGACATATACCCCTGCCTACATATACTGGGGACATATACACCTGCCTACATATACTGGGGACATATACCCCTGCCTACATATACTGGGGACATCTACACCTGCCTACATATACTGGGGACATATACACCTGCCTACATATACTGGGGACATATACACCTGCCTACATATACTGGGGACATATACTCCTGCCTACATATACTGGGGACATATACACCTGCCTACATATACTGGGGACATATACACCTGCCTACATATACTGGGGACATATACCCCTGCCTACATATACTGGGGACATATACCCCTGCCTACATATACTGGGGACATATACCCCTGCCTACATATACTGGGGACATATACACCTGCCTACATATACTGGGGACATATACCCCTGCCTACATATACTGGGCATATTTACCCCTGGCTACATATACTGGGCACATATACCCCTGGCTACATACACTGGGCATATATACCCCTGGCAACATATACTGGGCATATATACCCCTGGCTACATGTACTGGGCAAATATACCCCTGGCGACATATACTGGGCACATATACCCCTGCCTACATATACTGGGCATATATACCCCTGGCTACATATACTGGGCACATATACCCCTGGATATATATACTGGGCACATATACCCCTGACTACATATACTGGGGACATATCCCACTGGCTACATATACTGGGCACATATACCCCTGGCTACATATACTAGGCAACTATACCTCTGGCTACATATACTGGGGACTACTATACTCATGGCTACTTATACTGGGGACACCTATAGACCTGGCTACCTGGGGGTACCTATTTTGGGGGAACTGCTGTCAGATTATCTGCATTTTTGTGGAACCGCTGTTATGTATTTTGGGGAACAGCTGCCAAATTATGTGTATGTTAGGGGAACGGCTGCTGCCAGATTACGTGTATTTTGGGGAACTGCTGCCAGATTGTGTATGTTTGGGGGACCACTACTGCCAGATTATATGTCCTTTGGGTGTTACGTGTATTTTGGGTGATCCGCTGCCAGGTTTCGCGTATTTTGGGGAACTGCTTCCAAATTATGTGTATGTTGGTGGAACTGCTGCTGCCACATTGTCTATTTTGGGGGAACCACTTCCATATTATCTGTATTTTGGAGGAACTTCTACCAGATTATGTGTCTTTTTGGTGAAATGCTGTGAGATTACATCTATTTTTGGGGGATACACTACGGCAGAGCTCAAACTTCCTCGGCAGACCTTTTACATCACTGCTAAGGTCATGTATATTTGGCCCCACCCATGACCACGCCCACGGTGTGCTTGACCACGCCCATTTTTGGCGCGCCGCGCAGGAATTCTCTGAGTGAGTCCACTCACTTCTTTTCCCAGGACTAGACCCCTGGTACAGACCCTTTCGACTTGGAGGGAACCTCAACGCTGGTGAAAGGTGTACAAAATGCTTTGGTATGCAAACCATTTCGGAAGCAAATATCCTCCAGTGAAACCGAATACAACTTGCATTCAAGTTGTTTTTATTATTACTAGAGTTCCAGCTCCAATAATCAGGACACTAGTGGACAAAGCCAACACTATTAGTGCATCAGAAATTTATGGTACTCCATTAACAAAAGTAACTAGTATGACTCGGGAGAGGACTGCAAACCCATGTCACATAACAAACAACTTTATTTTATTCAGGACAGTTTTGCAGGATCAGTAATGATGTTTGATGACATTAAATCTGAAGATGCCTTTGTAAAATAGCCTATGTCTGACACTCTGGATAATAAACATTCTGCCATTGGCCATCCAACGACAGATCTATCAAAATCTGTGTCAGAATATAATAATCCAGGTCACACTGTCAGGGCCTTCTGTAACGTTAAAGAGGATGGAAAGGAATCTCCGCCTGACTGCCAAAATCTGAACTGCAAGTTCAAAAATATGTATTGCAGTAAAAATGTGCATGTGCGCGCACACACATACACCACACACCATACACACACACACATACACACACACCATACACACACACACACACATACACACCATGCACACACACACATACTGTACACACACCCACCACCCACACACATGCACACACACATACACCACCCATACACACACTAACAGACACACACACCATACACACACATAAACACACATAAACACACACACACACACACACACACACACACCACACACACACACACACACACACACACACACACACCACACACACACACACACACACACACACACACACACACACACCACAAACACACACACACACACACCACACACACACACACACACACAAACACACCACACACACACACACACACACACCTGTATCAGTCAGATGTCCTTCACAGTCGTGTTAACAGAAATGACAACTGCACTGGTTGCAGTGTTTGCCAGCACTGTGTAGGGCATTCATTGGAATCAACCTGGCTGTGATCTTTTCAGAATGCAAATAAGTGGTTAGCTAGATTGAGTGCCAACATGATTCAATTTACAGATTATGAGTAAGTATTTTACAAAGAAGATATAACAAGCATGAAAGGTGTTAGAATTCAACAGGAAGTAGTATTTCTGAACTGATTTGATGTACTTTACTAATTCCAACTGAGATGTACAGAGCATCTTATAGCACTGGACATAGAGGGCAAATCCAGTACAATTGACTGATGGTAAGGCCTTTTCAAAGCTATACTTAGCATATTGTTTATATTTGTGTTTATTTGATCCCCAGTTACTCATAGGTTATTTAACAACAACCTTATTTCACTTAAATATGCAGCTGTACTTTGGACCATGCAGAAGGTTTCTGGACTACATAGCATCTCATTCCTTCGGTGCTCTGCTGTACATAAATATAGAAGAAAGATCTGGGGCAAGGTAGACTACTGTGTACAAATCCAAACTCAGTCTCCTGACATAAATAGAAAGAAACCTGTACAGGTTGGACTGCCTGAGATCCAAATACCCTATTTTTATATGTAATTGCATTACCGTAATTAGAACTTACAACAGCAGTCTTACATTTCAGCACACAGGTCCTATGCTGAGTTGTATGACACCAAACTACAGCTGCTTAGAGCTCTCAGTGGAGCAGGTCAGAAAATCTCCTCTCCTCCCCCTTTAGATTTACCAAGAGCAGAATAACGAATATGAGCTGGCTTTTCCGCACCCTCACTCTCATTGGAATGCCTTAATACTGTAGAGGAAGTAAAAGAGCAGCCTGCAAGACTGGGGGAGGCAATCCAAGAGACTCCCTATGAGCTGGTCCTAAAGATCCACACAGGCACAAAGGCCAGAAGATCAGCACTTTCAGGTCTGCAGAAAGAAAGGTACATTGGCATTCATTATTTCTCCACCTCAGCTGCTGAACTGGTGTAGATGTTGGGGGTGCAAATGTGCATAAAATCATCAAAACGACCATACCGATGACTTTTCTTCAGATCAAACATCTAAAAGTTATTTGTGTAATGAAATATATATATGATGTTGTGAAACAATCTTTCATTCTGAAACTGTATTTCATGGAATGGAAATCTGAATGATTTATTCTGAGTAGTAAATCTGTGGGAGGACAGGATGAAGCACAGATTTGGTGTGATTTGAAAATGGTGGGGATTTTTTTCACATTTTCTTTTCATTTACTCTGCAGCTGGAACAGATAACCTGGAGGTCGCTACTTATCCATCATAAAGAGCTGCCTGTTGTGATACATGCAATCCTTCTTTCCTGTAAGTATTTAATATATGTAGAGCATTACTGTTATGATTCAGTTAGATAATGAGTGAAGCTTGCTGTGGACACAAGCCGGTATCAGCTTTACTGAGAAACAAGGGAATAGTTGTAAACACTTTAACAGAGCCTGTTTTTTTTCTGGTTGAACTCGATGGACGTATGTCTTTTTTCAACCCAAATATCTATGTAAGAGTCATGAGAGATCCATGTGGCTTTTACTGGTTTTTAACCTGTTGTTAGTAAGGCTTGTGGATAGATTAACTGCTTAGATCAATATGCATGGGATTGTATTTTGAAACTAGCCCAGGAAGCCTAGCTGTCTGTGGTCTATGCATTATGCAGTGCAATGTATGAGCAATATCCTTCACATGCAGGCTCTAGAGCAGGTAGGCATGGTTAGCAGTGCTGTGTACAGGGTTTTTTTTCATTTATTATTAAAGCAACACCATAGTAGCATTAGCAGGTTTTTATTAGATGCAGTGGCACTGATAGAATGCACTGTAAGTCAGGGCTGGAGAGAAATAGGAGTACAGACCTTGCTAATGTAGCATAGCAGGAACATTCCTCAATGGAATGAATGGAACCTGATGTTAATATTATGATATAATATAGTGTGGTATAATATGGCCATAAGTATATGAATAGAAGAATACAGTATAAGGAACAGAGACATGCAGACAGGGTTTACTGTTGGTTTAATGCTAAAATACTATGGCAGTTATATTATACTAGTGACCTAAGCCCGTTTAAAACCGGGCTGTAGGTCTGTCACCGCCGCGCACGCAACCGCCCACTCGCCGCATGCGTGCCCACCCGCCGCATGCAAACCCGCACGTCGCACAGGCACCCGCCTGCCACGCCACACATGCCCGGCCGCCCCCCCGTCCCCCCCCCCCCCGGCCCGTCCTGCGTCCTGTCCCACGGCCGTCAGTGCAGGACATTCGCAGTAGCGCAAAAGCACTGACACAGGGACAGGATACAGGGACACTTGTACTTTATTAGGTAGGATTATACTGGAAGAAGCACCAGATTGGAAGAACGCAGTGTAAGCTACAGCTGGAGCAGGAATATGGATACAGGGCTGTAAGAGCATTATTATAGCCGCTATACCTCATTGGGAGAAGCACAGGAATAGAAGACTGCAGTGAAAGCCAGGACTAGAGAGAAATATAGGTACAGGGTTTGCTATAATCATACTATGGGCAGCTATGTTGCTCTGGAATAAGCACAGAAACAGAAGAATGCCATTATAATCCAGGACTAAATCAGTAACATGAGGTCATAGCTTAAAGTGTAGTACCTGTAGGGAAAAAAAAGTTCCCCAACGGGGTACTCACCTCAGGAGGGGGAAGCCTCTGGATTCTCCAGAAGAGGCTACCCCCGTCCTCCTCCACTTGCCGATCCCAGCGCTGGTGCCCCTGATAAAACGCCTGTTGACAGCTTGCACATGTGCATTAGCATGGACCCACGCGGGCTCGGCAGAAACAGCCAAGTCCGATCAGGTCAGCGCTACTGCGCATGGGCAGTGCAGCCACGCTTCAGGATCTCATCGCTGGATTGGCCTGGCTGAGGAGGACTGGGAAGGATCCAGAGGCTTTACCCATCCCAAGGTAAGTATCCAGAATAGCCTGTAGCAATTAGCAAAATTCACAGGTTGCTTTAATGTTTTTGATTCTAAAAGTTCAGCTATAACTTGCTTGAGTAAAACTAGTCATAGAAGAAAGAGTTAAATGTGATCCAGGAATAGGGTATAAGCATGGGTACAATGTTCAGTTGCATTAGTGCAGAGCAAACTACTGTTATGGCAGCTATAATAAGCACCGCAACAGGAATACCGTGCAAAAGATAGGGATCTGGGTCACTAGGAGCTATCTGAATTATTATTATTAGTTAGTATTTATATAGCGCTGACATCGTCCGCAGCGCTATACAGAGTATTGTCTTGTAACTGTCCCTCAGAGAAGCTCACAATCTAATCCCTACCATAGTCATATGTCTATGTATGTATTGTGTAGTGTATGTACATAACTTCCGCATTTTCAGTACACTGGGCACAGGCAGTGTGTGTGCCATCACTGGCTCTGCTGTTGCAGCGGATTCTGAGGTCTGTTGTGAGTGACGAAAAGAGCAGGGCTCATGCAGCGGCACCGGGAGGCGGGAGCATAGCAAGGAGCGGGCGGTCGCTGCCGATCTGAGGTCTGTAATAGCACCCTGCCCCAGCTAGCAGCACCCTGCCCTAGCCAGCAGCCCCCTGTCCCAGACAGAAGCACCCTGTCCCAGCCAGCAGAACCCTGTCCCAGCCATCAGCACCCTACCCCAGCCAGCAGCACCCTGTCCCAGCATGCAGCACTCTTCCCTAGCCAGCAGCACCCTGTCCCAGCCAGCAGCACCCTGTCCAGCCATCAGCACCCTACCCCAGCCAGCAGTACCCTGCCCTAGCCAGCTGCACCCTGTCCCAGCTAGCAGCACCCTGTCCCAGCCAGCAGCACCTTGTCCCAGGCAGCAGCACCCTTCCCAAGCTAGCAGCACCCTGTCCCAGCCAGAAGCACCCCACCTGAGCCTGCACCTAGCACCTTGCCATAGCCTACACCTTGCACCCTGTCCTAGCCAGCAGCACCCTGCCCCAGCCTACACCTTGCACCCTGCCCCAGCCTATACCCTTGCCAACATTCAGTCCCAGCCTGTACCTTGCACCCTGCCCCAGCCTGCACCTTGTTTCCTGCCCCAGCCAGCACCCTGCATCAGCCAGCACCCTGCCCACAGCCAGCATTCAGCACCTTGCCTCAGCTAGAAGCACCCTGTCCCAGCAAGCAGCACCCTGCCCCAGCTAGCAATAGCAGCACCCAGTCCCAGCCAGAAGCACCATGCCCCAGCCAGCAGCACCCTATTACCACCCTATCCCCAATTATGGCTGACGTAGACTGCTGGCTGGGGCAGGATGCAAGGTGCTGGCTGGGGCAGGGTACAAGGTGCAGGCTGGGGTTGAATCCTGGCCAGGGAACAGGTTGGGGCAGGGTGCAAGATGTAGGTTAGGGTAGGGTGCTGCTGGCTGGGGTAGGGTTCTGCTGACTGGGGTAGGGTTCTGCTGGCTGGGATAGGGTGCTTCTGGCTGGGTCAGGGTGCTTCTGGCTGGGACAGGGTGCTGCTGGCTAGGACAGCAACTGGTCCCAGCCAGCAGCACCATGCCCCAGCTAGCAGCACACTATCACCACCCTATCCTCAGTGCTGGTTGACGCAGGGTGCTGGCTGGGGCAGGATGCAAAGTGCAGGCTGGGGCAGGGTACAAGGTGCAGGCTGGGGCAGGGTACTAGGTACATGCTGAGGCTGAATGCTGGCCAGGGTACAGGTTGGGACATGGTGAAAGGTGGAGGCAAGGGCAGGGTGCTGCTGGCTGGGGTAGGGTTCTGCTGGCTGGGGTAGAGTTCTGCTGCCTGGGACAGGGTGCTGCTGGCTGGGGTAGGGTGCTGCTGGCTGGTTCAGGGTGCTGCTGGTTGGCACAGGGTGCTTCTGGCCGGGAAGGGGTTCTGCTGGCTAGGGCAGGGTGCTGTTAGCTGAGGTAGGGTGCTACTGGCTAGGACAGGGTGCTGCTGGCTAGGACAGGGTGCTGCTAGCTGGGATAGGATGCTGCTAGCTGGGATAGGGTGCTGCTGGCTGGGGCATAGAGCTGCTGGCTGGGACAGGGTGCTGATGGCTGAAGTAGGGTGCTGCTAGCTGGAATAGGGTGCTGCTGACTGAGGCATGGAGCTGCTGGCTGGGACAGTGTGCTGCTGGCTAGGACAGGGTGCTGCTAGCTGGGATAGGATGCTGCTAGCTGGGATAGAGTGCTGCTGGCTGGGGCATGGAGCTGCTGGCTGGGACAGGATGCTGATGGCTGAAGTAGGGTGCTGCTAGCTGGGATAAGGTGCTGCTAACTTGGATAGGGCGCTACTGACTGAGGCATGGAGCTGCTGGCTGGGACAGGGTGCTGCTGGCTGAAGTAGGGTGCTGCTAGCTGGGATAGGGTGCTGCTGGCTGGGGCATAGAGCTGCTGGCTGGGACAGGGTGCTGCTGGCTGAAGTAGAATGCTGCTACCTGAGACAGGGTGTTGCTGGCCGGGACAGGGTGCTGCTCAGCTACCAGCTAACACCCTGCATTCAGACCCTAACCAGCACCCTGCAGCCAGCTCCCTACCCTCAGCCAGCACCCTGCACTCAGCAAGCACCCTGCCAACAAGGATGCTGTTTTTATGGGGCGGGGGGGATTTTTAGTGTTTGCCATAGGTGCCGTATTATCCAGATACACCTCTGATATTGGGGTAGAAACATGCATGCAAGGCCCTATCTTGTTACACTGTGGTAGATTACAACTGATTGGAACAAGCAGAGGAATAGAAGAATGGAGTATAAGACAGACCTGTGGCTATAAAATTAGCACAGGTCAGTGGCGTAGCAATAGTGGATGCAGAGGTTGCGACCACATCGGGGCCCTTGGGCCAGAGGTGACCATTAGGGGCCTCCCCTTAGTGGCAGTATTAGCTCTTTATTGGTCCTGTGCTGGTAATAATCCCTTCTATAGATGCTTTAACTAGTGGTAATCATTAACAAACTGTTCCGCTCTTCTGCTTACACCTCATATTGTGGATGTCCTTGGCAGGTTATATTGTGCCATATTAATTGTTATGTATTGAGTGCTAAGGAGGGGGGGGGGGTTCCAATGGAAAACTTGCACTGTGGCCCAAAGCTCCTTAGCAACGCCACCGGCAAGGTCTTAGGGCTGGAACCCACAGGAGCGCTTTTGGCAGCGTTTTGGCAGCACTGCGATACACTAGCAGTTTGCCAAAACGCTGGGCTAATGTTAATGGATGGGGCAACTTCCACAGGAGCGTTTGCGTTTCCCAGAAACGCAAACGCAGGACCTGCAGCATTTTGGGAGCGTTAGCGCTTCAATGTAAAGTATTGAAACGCTAGCAGAAACGCTCAGCAAAACCTAAACTGAGCGGTTTTGCTAGCGTTTTGCGGTTCAGCACACTGTAACAAAATGAAAAATAATTCACAGGACCAATCAGGATAAAAACGCAAAACGCAAAACGCTAGGCACCCGCTGGGCAAAAAAATACAATGTTGCAAAACACGACCAAAAACGCGCATGAATCCGCTTGCAAACCGCTCAGACAAAACGCTAGCGGTTGCGTTTTGCGTTTGCTGATTTCAGTGGGTTCCAGGCCTTATTGTTACTGTATTATTGTAAGCCAAATTTCAAAGTAGTAAGTAGAAAAAATGCTGTGTAAGCTAGGACTGGGGAAGGAATACAGGCATAGGGATTGCTACTCTTGCACTCTAGGCTACACCTGATTGGAGCAAGTAGACTGAGGAGTAGAATGCATTGTGAATAGACCTCAGGCAGAAGCATAGGGATAGGCATAAGCAAGGGAAGGAAAATAATTCATTGCACTCTAACACTGGGGTAGAAGCAGAGGAGCAGAACTTTTTGTTGTTGCAATGTGGCAGGCTGCGCCTTACTGAAATATAACAATACACTGTTATCTAGAACCAGAGCAAAAATATGCATGCTGTACTACCTGCTGTTATAAAATGTTATACAATGCTAAAACCAACACAAGAATAGACAAATATAGTGTAATCCAGCACTAGAGCAGCAACATGCACGCAGGGCTTACTGCTGAAATGCCATGGAAGCTGTACTGTATAAGCACCACATCAGAAGAACACAGTGTAAGCTGGAGCTGGTACAGAAATATGCACACAGGGCCCACTGCTGTGATTGTATGGCAGCCAGGGTTTGTGCTGCCATTAAGGCAACGGGGGCTATTGCTGGGCGCCCTTGTGTCGTCGGAACTCCAGGTGGTCTCCCCGACTGCTCCCAGTTCCCCTGCAGCACTGCAACGCTGTACAATGCAAGTGGATGGGGCTGGACATGACGCCAGATCGGGGATTTTTGGAGTGGGGGGGCCCAGGTTACCTTTTCCCTGGCGCCCCACTGGCAGGTTAAAACGGCCCTGATGACAGCTATACATTATTGAAATATGTAGTATAGTGGACTAGGGCAAAATATTATTGGAGAGCTTATTGTTGTTATGCTATAGCAGCTACACTGCACTGGAATAAGCACAGTGATAGAGGAATACAGTGTAAGCCAGGACCAGAATAGAACTTATGAACACATTTTTGAGTCTATGTTCAGCTATAACATAGTAGTAGTAGAATAAGAGCAGATATAGAAGAAAATACAATGTGAGGAAGGGCTAGGGCAGGTTTAGTGCTAACTAGTAACAGCTGTACTGCATTGGAAAAAAAAGCACAGCAATAGAGGAATACAGTGTAAGGACTTGGAGAGAAGCATGGGTACAGAGTTCATTAGCATTAGTGCAGAGCATACCGCTGTTGTAAGCTGTACAGCTATATAGTCATAATAAGCACAGCTATATACTATATAAGCACAAGGGCTGGGATAGCAGTTCAGGTACAGTACTCACTGGTATACCATGACAGCAATACTGCATCAGATTAAGCAAAGCAACAGCAAAACCATGGAGATACGGCACAATGGGGTTGATTCACTATAACAAATAGCGTGCCTTATCAGATTGAACATGCCTTATCAGAGTTAACATGCCTTATCAGGGTTAACGTGCCTTATCAGAGTAGCATAGCGAGTGCTACAAACTTATACCTGCTGATTGGGTCTATTGCGGGTCCAATCACTTTTAAAGGACATTATCCCCGCACTTTGATTGGCCCAATAGGCTGCCTGTCAAGTTTCCTGTCAAGTGACAGCAGCCTATTGGGCCAATCAAAGTGCGGGGATAATGTCCTTTAAAGTGATTGGATCCGCAGGGCCTCAGGGCAGGACGAGTAAAGCTCTTGTAATTGCCAATTATCAGGCATAAGTTCGTAGCACTCACTATGCTTCTCTGATAAGGCATATTAACTCTAATAAGACACATTAACGCTGACAAAGCACGCTGTTTGTTATAGTGAATCAACCCCAATATTTTTATATATGTTACTGGAATAAGTACAGGCAAAGAAGTGTACAATTATGTCAGGCTCTGTTCCCACTTGAGCAGCATTTATTTATTTTTTTCACATTTTGAGCTACACAGGAAGCAAATCCTATTGTTTAAAGTCCGCATCCACTTCTAATAAAAAATGGTTTATGTGCAATGCGCAGTAACCTACCACCAGTAGTAACGGTAATATTGCCGTGCAGTGTCTGTGCACAGCAACATTACCGCAGCTTCATGCAACAACCCTTTGTGCTATAACAATGCAGCAGGCTTCACTGGATTCAGCAAATGAAGGAAGTATTTTATTGTACATGGGCAATGGGCAGGATTTCTGCATGGGTGCAAGTAAGGCCGGCTATACCTTACTGGATTAATAAAGAAATACATTGGAAGACAGGGGGCTAAGTAGCAGGCTATTACAGCTTACTGAAGCTATCAAATAGAAATCAACACAAACATAAAATAAGTGAATTGCATTGAAAGAGAAAAACATTTGCTTGTAAGGTGTATCTGCCTACCCTATGGCAAGCTACAGCTTATTAGAACAAGTGTAGGAATAGCACACTATTTCTACAATTTAAATGCAGCTTGACATGCAGTGGTGTTACGGTGGCAGCATCTGAGCACGGCTGCACAGCATGCCTCTTCACCATCGGTACCGAGTGCTGGGAGCAACACTTTTTACAAGCAGCACTTTTTAAGCCTCGTAAATTCAGGCTGTCCTGCAGGCTAACAACATGTTCTGTTGCTATGGT
The DNA here is from genome assembly GCF_040937935.1 of Hyperolius riggenbachi. Lineage (NCBI taxonomy): Eukaryota > Metazoa > Chordata > Amphibia > Anura > Hyperoliidae > Hyperolius > Hyperolius riggenbachi. The sequence goes on from NC_090646.1 coordinate 484,543,128, forward strand.
GGGGGGCAGAAGGCCCATGGTGCAGCGTGGGAGTAACTTCAAGTGGCGGGTGGGGTAAGTGGGGAGGACAATGCTCTCAGCTGTCATTCAGCCACCGTAGCCAATGGGGGTCGGGGGCTACTGTACACATGCTGGATTCTTGGTAGAGGCAGTCATTCTAGTCCATCTCGGCCAAGTTTCATCTAGCCCAGGCATGGGCAAACTTGGCCCTCCAGCTGTTAAGGAACTGCAAGTCCCACAATGCATTGCAGGAGTCTTACAGCCACAGTGATGACTCATAAAGGCAAATGCATTGTGGGACTGGTAGTTCCATAACAGCTGGAGGGCCAAGTTTGCCCATGCCTGATCTAGCCTGATCTAGCCTGTGTACAAAGCTTTAGGCCTAAGATTTTCCCTTAATGGTTTGATCTAAACAGCAAACCTGTGGTGAAAAAGAAAAAAGTGAGATACTTACCTTAGTTGAGGAAAGCCTCTGGATGATCCAGCAGCTTCTCCTATCCTCATCCACCCCACCGCTGTAGGTTGGATGATCCTTTATTCTTGTAAGCTAAGCAGTACTGACTTTAAACAATGCTTATCAGAACACTCCACTAATCTGTGTCAAACTATCATCAATGAAGTCAGAAGAGTTAGGGTCCATATGCAATTAACTTTTTCTCCTGAGTTTTCTCCTAGATCATTTTTCATATTGTATAAAGAATAACTTTTTAACACTTTGCAATTGAAAGAAGTACCAAAAAAGTAGGTGGAAAAGTACTAACAAAATTATTTTAAGTGTTTTCTTGCTTGCTGGAGGGTTAAAGAAAATCTGAAGCCAGTTCAAAAACTGCTTTTTACTTTATATTTATCTGAGGCATGTGTGCCCCTGCTAAAATGCCGCTATCCCGCAGCAGAATGAGGGGTCTTTACCCCCCAAATCCCCTGGGGCACACTCGAGGAGCGCTTCCGTGAGAGGCAGAGCTTTCAGCAGCATCTCTGCCTCTACACACGTCTATCAGCGCGTATCTCTGCCTCTCCCCCGCCCCTCTCAGTCTTCCTTCACAGAGAGGGGCGGGGGAGAGGTCGGAGATCCGCCGGCTGATAGAAGCGCATGGAGGCAGAGCTGCAGCCGAAAGCTCTGCCTCCATAAGCAGCAAAATCCACGACCAAGAAAGTCATGGATTTTGCAGGGGGGATTTGGGGGGTAAAGACCCCTCGTTCTGCCACGGGATAACAGCATTTTAGCAGGGGCAAACATGCCTCAGATAAATATAAGGTAAAAAGCAGTTTTTAAACTGGCTTCAGATTCTTTTTAAAGAGACACTGAAGCGAAAAAAAAATATATGATATAATGAATTGGTTGTGTGCTATGAATAATTACTAGAAGATTAGCAGCAAAGAAAATATTCTCATATTTTTATTTTCAGGTATATAGTGTTTTTTTCTAACATTGCATCATTCTCTAATATGTGCAGATTACACGACGCTCTGCATTCAAAATGATTCTTTCAGAGCAGTCTGTGAACTAATGACCTCTCCTCTGGCAGATAAAAAGAAAACTGTTCACTTACAGTTGAGATAATAAAAGTCAGAAGACAGCCCTCTCCACGACTTTGAAAGTCGTAGAGATTAATGGCTTTTTTGCATACAGATAGCAACTGGAGTTTCTTAACTCTTCCTGTACTGGAAACAATTACACTGATGTATCTGATCTTAATGTTTTATTTCTTAGCTGTGCTACACATACCAATCATAATATCATAATTTTTTTTTCGCTTCAGTGTCTCTTTAAGAGGCATTTTATTGACAAGTTTGAAAATATCACTTAGGTGAAAACTTGGGAGAAAAAGTTAATTGCATACGGGCCTAGTAGGTCTCACTCACACTATGGCCCTTATTCAATTTACTTTCTCTCCTGAGTTTTCTCACACGTTTGCACTTTGCAAACTGAACAAGTATGTGAAAAAGTAATATTAAAATTATACTGAGGTTTTTTTGTGTGTGCCGGTGGTTTAAATGGTATTTTATTGATAAAGTGTAAAAATATCACCTTGGGAAAAAACTCTGGAGAAAAAGTGAATTGGATAGGGCCTATGGACCTTATGCAACTAACCTTTCTCCTGCGTTTTCTCCCAAAAGATAATTTTTCATCGTCTCTAAATGATAACTTTTTAACACTTAGCAATTGAAGACAAGTAGGCAGCTAGAAAGTAATATCAAATATTTTCTTTCTTGCAGGGGCTTTAAAACTATTTTATTGATAAGGTGTGAAAATATCTTTTGGGAGAAAACTTAGGAGAAAAGTTAATTTCATATACATGGGCCCACAGTATGTGCATTAGTGCCCACACTGCCCATAAAATGTTCACAGTTCTGCTTAGACTGCTTTGTAACAAACTGCTTTATCATAATACCCTATCTATAGTGTGTTCCTGGATAACAACTGTGAAAATGCTTATCGAAGAATTGAGCAGTTGATAAAATAGCACAGATGGCTTAACATGCGCAGTGTGCAATGTGTTATTAGCGTGCAATGTGTTATGCATGCGTGATGTTACACACACATACCGTGAACATGAGACTTATAGCATTAGCCTTAAAGGAATACTTAAGGCAAAAATAAAAAATGAGTTTTACTCACCCGGGGCATCCCTCAGCCCCCTGAAGCTGGATGGTGCCCTCACAGCCCCGCTCCGATCGTCCTGTCCCCGACGCAGCATAGAGGGTGATATAGCAGCTGGGAACGCGGAGAATCAGCCGCGTTCCCAGCCTGTCAGCGGCTGTCGCCGAACCCGGAAGTAGCCGCCGGCGGGGACAGGACGATCGGAGCAGGGCTGCAAGGGCACCATCCAGCTTCGGGGGGCTGAGGGATGCCCCGGGTGAGTAAAACTCATTTTTTATTTTTGCTTTAAGTATTCCTTTAAGATACAGTATGTATAGAAGAGTGCCTCCACAGGCAGGAACTTGCATTCATGTTTTATTAGCTCTGTTGGTATACTACATGTTACGGGATCCGCCCTTCATCAGGTGTAACAATCTACCTATTTCAGGATTGAGGATTGAGCTACTAAAGGAGTTGCCTGTTTGAGGATTGAGCTACTAAAGATTTTGCCAACCCTGTTCGTTTGTGGATTATAGCCTTAGCCTGACTGCCAACAGAGGGATAATTAAAGTGTAGCCGAGATGACATATGACGTGTTGAGACAGACGTGTGTGTGTATATACAGTGGCAAGAACACAGGCACCTATGCTGCGCTCCTTTTCTTTTTCCCTGCCTGAAAGAGTGAATATCTATGCAACTGACAGGTTTTTTTTTTCAGTCAGGACTCAGTCAGGCTATAGCATCCCTCACTAGCTATAAAACACATTCCTAAACAGAACACTGGTCTGCTGATTGCAAGAGATAGCTAAAAAGTTAAATAGTTCGTGTATTTTTTTCTCTGAACAATGAAATTGAGCAGAGATAATAAAACATTACAAATTACAGCTATAAAACACCCTAAGCAGATACTGAGCTTCTGACTTCAAGAGATAGATACAAATGTCAATAGTTCATGTATTTTTTCTGTGGGAAGCTTGAAACACTGAAATTGAGCAGAGACAATAAAACATTAAATCTACTTTGTAAATGTTTATACAGAAAATAAAACCATGAGATGTCCAAAAAAGTCATTTCTAGGAGTAGGAGGACAGATCCAATTGTATATCTCAGTTTATTTTCATCTCGGGTTCACTTTTAATCCAAAATGCATACAAAGATTATGATTTGTCCTTTAAAATTCTAATTGCCTTGCTGTCACATTAATATTTAGCCTGTAATACTCTTTAGTTACTAAAACGGATTGGTTACTAAGTATAGTATCATTGCTCTTGTAGGAAGTCTTTATAAATGTATTTTTTGTTATTTTACTATTTGTTTACTAGTTATTTTACTATTTAACTATTTTACTATTCAATAGTCAAAACATATTCTTTATTGACTATTTTCCAGCTGAAAAAAGTGGGCCCACTGTTTTCCCCCTGCTTCCCTGCTGTGGATCATCATTATCATCAGAAGTAACCATCGGGTGCCTGTCTACCAGCTTTCTTCCTGCTCCTGTAGATGTTTCTTGGAACTCAGGCTCCATAACAAGTGGCATAAGGAACCTCCCAGCTGCACTTGGTGGAAATGGCAAATATCTCTCAACCAGCCTTCTGACTGTTTCTGCATCTGAATGGACAACCAAAACATTTACATGTAATGTGAGTCACAAGCCAACTGGTACAAACATCAACCAGGAAATAAAACAAGGTATTATTATTAGAAGTAGTATTATTTAGTATTCATATAGTGTCGACAATTTCCGCAGCACTGGACAGAGTATATTGTCTTGTTACTTAACTGTTCCTCAGAGGGGTTCACAATCTAATCCCTATCATAGTCATATGTCTTTATCATGTAGTGTATGTATCGTAGTCTGGGGCCAATTTTAAGGGGAAGCCATTTAACTTATCTTTATGTTTTTGGGATGTGGGAGGAAACCCATACAGACACAGGGGGAGCATACAAATTCCGTGCAGATAGTGCCCTGGCTGGGATTTGAACTGATGAGGCGAGACAATAGTGCTAACCACTACACCACTATGGCTATAAGAGAAACTTCTTACACTGATAGTTGTACCAGTATTATGCATGTGTTTGCCTTGCCTGTACCCCTAAGTAGGAACTTAAATCAACAAAATCTTTGCTTTTATTCAGGTTTTTCAGATACAGTGAAGTTGTCCGCACTCCTTCATTGTATTAAAAATCCATGTCTTTATTTGATCCCCATTAAAAGGTTCAACAGTGGTACATGGCAGCACAATAGCTGACATGTTTCCGACCCTCCTGAGTCCTTAGTTGTAGCTAAGACTAAGGACCCAGGAGGGTTGGAAATGCGTCAGCTATTGTGCTGCCATGTACCTCTGTTGTACCTTTTAATGATGATCGAATAAAGATATGGATTTTTAATATGATGAAGGAGTGCGGACAACTTTGCTCATATGGTCGTTAGGAGAAGTGTTCCTGCCTCCTGCACCCTTCTACTCACAGCACAGCAATATGTGGTGAGGTGGCGCAGCTTCTTTATATCTTTCCACTTTTTCAGATACAGCATGATGAATCTAACTGCAGAATGTTGTGTCATGATAGCCAGGGATGCAAGCGGAAAATGTAATCTATTGTAACCTATTGACTAAAGTCAACTCAAGGCAGATTTGATCATTTTGAACAACTTAAAGCCAATTTCATCATCATTTTCTCAAAATCAGTTGTCTTTATTTATTTTTGGCTTCTCAAATAGAGAATTCTCAACATGTTGGATCAGCATTTGATAAACTGTCCAAAATCAATAGAAATTTGATCAGTCATGCATGTTGGGTCAGCAGACGTCTGGCAGATTCAATCAATCAAACTCGCCAGAAAAAAAGGGTACATGTATAGACAGCCCTAGCAAACCTCCCCAATATGTGTTAAAAGTTCAAAATATATCCTTTAGATATTCTGTTAGACATAGAAAAGGCTTTTGACACCTTGGTGTGTTTTCACTAAACTGTGGTAAACAGAATAACGTGCACTAAGCTTTACTGCACAATGAGAAGAGCAGAATGGAATACAGTACATGCAATGTATTATGCTTTACTCATTGTGCAGTAAGACTTTACACACGCTATTCTGCTTACTGCAGTTTAGTGAATGCATCCCTTTATCTTGGTCATTTATGTTAACTGCTATGCAGATGAATGGGATTAGAGGCGAGTTTCTAGATATACTGTATTTTTTGGTCTATAAGACTCACCTTTTCTCCCCCCAAAGTGGGGGAAAAAAGTCACTGCGTCTTATAGTCCAAATGCAGGGAGTTCCTGACTTGTGCCTACCAATACGAACCTCCAACCCGCCACAATGTTTGGGACTCCCTGTACTGTACCCATGCAAAGAAGGACACAGGGGGCACAAAAGGGCATAGAAGAGGACACAAGGGGGACACAAAGGGGCAAAGAGGAGGACACAAGAGGACAGAGGCGGACACATGGGGGACACAGGAGGACAGAAGGGGGACAGAGGAGGACACAGGGAGACACAAGAGGTACAAGGGGGCATGAGGTACAAAGGGGACACAAACCACAAGATGCCCCTTCACCATGGATGCACCAGGTTTAATATATATATATATATATATATATATATATATATAATTTTTCCCCCTGATTCTTGTCCTCTAAACCTAGGTGTGTCTTATGGTAAGGAGTGCCTTATAGTCCGAAATATACAGTACCTCTATTCCCACCTCAAATATTCCTCAATAGAGCCCTTAGACCATGCCATGAGGACCTCTATGAATATATAGGGGGTCAAGATAGGCAATATTACTTTAAATATTATAAGGTGAGCCGGTTTATGGATGGCTTTATTGTGGCACACTGACCTCTCCCCATAATGTATTCCCTAATTTACTCCAAACAATACAGAATTTAAGGAAAGGACTCCAGTTAAACTTCCCCATTGGTCCTTAAATACTAAACTAAGTATCTAAATTACTTAGGAATTAAATTGCCCAAGAATCCAAACTCCCTATATATTTAGTATCTATTTTGGGTATCAACCATTATCGTTGAAAAATTAGCTTTTAAATCTCTAGTCCTTCCTAAAACCAGTCCCAATACTTCATAACTACTATAAACCTGGACAACATACTTACCTATGGAGGGGAAAGGCTCTGGAACTACTGAGCCTTCCCTGTCCCCGTCCCCACTCACGCATGTGCATTATGAAGCCACCCTTCTTCTGGACCACTCAGGGACACAAGTGCTCCCAAAGCCTTCCAAGGGGTCCGCGAAGGCATATTCAAGCAGCTGATTGAATACATGCAACGGGGGTGACAGCGGTGGAGCGAGGGGGCAGGGAAGGCTCTATAAGATCCAGTATCTGACTATATTTTTCCACTTCAGTTTTACTTAAAGGGAAGGTCCAAGCAAAAAAAAAAAATGAGTTTCACTTACCTGGGGCTACTACCAGCCCCATGTAGCCCTCCTGTGCCCTCGTAGTCACTCACTGCTGCTCCAGTCCCCCGCTGGCAGCTTTCTGACCTCGGAGGTCAGGGCCACATTGCATACATTTTTACGCATTCCAGCTAGTGCAGGAACAAAAATGTACGTGTTGCACCACTAACGCGTAAAAATGTATGTGTTAATGTTCCTGCACTAGCGGAAATGTGTAAAAATGTACGCAATTCGGCCCTGACCTCTGAGGTCAGAACGCTGCCAGCGGGGGACTGGAGCAGCAGTGAGTGACTACAAGGGCACAGGATGGCTGCATGGGGCTGGTAGAAGCCCCAGGTAAGTGAAACTCATTTTTTTTTTTTGCTTGGACCTTCCCTTTAAAAAGCTGGCAAGTGATTGTGTAAGAATTTAAACATCATAACAATATAATGAAAATTGCAAATAAGGCTTATTGTAGCATATAAGGTGTTGCTAAACATACAGGTCTGATTATAAATAATATTAAAATATATACTTATAGAACAAGCAAATATCGATTAAAGTTTTTCCCAAACATTTTAAGTGTAACTGTGGTTTTAAGAACGGATTTATACTAGACTGATGTGTTTATCCCACAGACTGTGAAGTTCCCACCAGCTCACCCACGGTAAAGGTCATGCAATCCACTTGTGGTGAAAGTAGTTCAGTCGATCTTGTATGTCTTGTCAGTGGATATACTCCTAAGGATATTAATTTACAGTGGCTTTTAAATGGAAAGTCCACTTCTATTTCTCCATCAAATAGCACTCCTTACAAGGACAATGATGGGAACTTTGGTTTTACAAGCAATATTAGTGTTCCCCAGGAAGATTGGAATTCTGGAGATGTTTACACCTGTAAAGTGACCCATCCTGCAAGTTCTACCACACCGCAATTAAAAACCATTAAGAAATGTATTGGTAAGTCTACCTTATTTTATCATTTAGATATTCCAATCCATTAAAGGCTTTCACAATAATCTTAGCATTTCTCACTACCAACGAATAATATCCAATCTTTCACCCTCTACCTGTCATCTTTCAGCTAAGTGTGAAATCTGTGAGCTCCCATGAAGTAACAAAAACAGCTCTTAAAAGACATAAAGTATATATAACTGAACATAAAGATTACCATATTTTACCATACTTTGGCCGGCACTAAAGGTTTACTGTTGTAGATATGTAACTTTTCATCAGAAGGTCGACGAGAGGGAAAGGGAGTTTAAGGACACCACTTAGTTACAAACAGCTGCGTGCGCTTGAAAGTAGTATACAGTTTCTTAATATGGATCATAAAAGGAAAAAGGGACTTGGTGGAACAGCCTCGGAAGAAGCACCGCCGTGCGAATCGGCTGTTAGGCTACCCTCCTTTTGCCCTGCACCCACCGCCAACCACCTAGAATATGGTAGGACTTCTACTTTATACTGTCATCATTACATAAATGTCACTCCAGCACGGAGCCACTGTTTGTGACCACTGAACCTACCTAGTGCAATGAAATGCATGAAGCTTAATGAGTGAATAAATCACAATTCACTGCAGTGCCTGAAAAGTCTCTTTTTCCTTTTATGATCTGGAGTATTTCGCAATTGTAACTTCACCTTCCTCGCTTGATGAGATCATCAAGAACCACTAGGCAACCAGGAATATTGGGGTTATCACCATGCTTTATGCAGCTAATTGTACTTAACTGAGTTTACATATCACTAATTGTCATCAAGAGTTTACACTCTAATCCCTGCCTATGTCACCAACTGTCCTTGGGAGCTTACACTCTTATCCCTGCTTCATATCACTGTGTAATCCCTATAATCTACCATATATTTTCCCTGGATTTCTCATGGCCTGACTATACAAGAACCTTCCCAGACACCTATATTCTGTGAAGTTTACAAGTGGTATGCAAACAATATAGTGTAATAAAAACATACTATCTGTCAAAGGAGCTATATTCAAACCAATAAAATACCTTTAAAGGACCACTGTCGCAAAAATCTTAAAATGTAAAATATATACGTAAACACATACAAATAAGAAGTACGTTTCTTCCAGAGCAAAATGAGCCATAAATTACTTTTCTTCTATGTTTCTGTCACTTACAGTAAGTAGTAGAAATCTGACATTACCGACAGGTTTTGGGCTAGTCCAAGTCTCCATAGGGGATTCTCAGCATGGCTTTGATTCTTTATAAAGACACTTCCTGAAAAAGATTTATATAAAGATGCTGTCCAGCCTGCCTGCTCACCGTACACTTTTTTGGAAGTTGGACAGAGCAACTGCCATTCACTAAGTGCATTTGAAAATAAAGAAAACTTTGAGAACCCACCATGATGAGATGGGTTAGTCCAAAACCTGTTGGTTCTGTCAGATTTCAACTACTTACTGTAAGTGACAGCAACATAGGAGAAAAGTAATTTATGGCTCATTTTACCCTGGAAGAAACGTACTTCTTATTTCTATAAACATATATTTTAAATTTTAAGATTTTCGCGACAGAGGTGCTTTAAAGCTCCCACCAAGCAAAAAAATTACTCAAAAAAAGTTTCATATTACTTTTTTTTCCCCATGTATTAGTGCTCTCTCAATTCCTATAAACCAATACACTTTATTCCAAGAATGAATGGAAAACCCAGTATATGGATCAGGTGTTCAGACTCAAGTCTCACTCCACTGGCTGCATGCTTGCTGCAGGTGTGTGACTGACAATCATTACAGCCCAGAAATCAGTATGACTGCCAGGAAAATGCCGCTAACATTATTCGCTTCCTTTAATGAATGAGGAATGAGGAACTTCAGTGAATGGACCCTATTCAATTAACTTTTTCTCTTGTGTCTACTGCTAGGTGATATTGTCAGACCTTGTCAATAAAATGCCTTTAAACCACCAGCAAGTATATAAACTACTCAAAATAATTGTGATTGCACTTTTTCTCTTACGGTACTTATTGGTAAGTGCTAAAAAGTTAATTCAAACAAAAGATGAGAAATCATCTCCTAGGAGAAAACTCAGGAGAAAAAGTGAATTGAATAAGGGGCAGTGGGGTTGATACACGAAAGTGCTGTGTGCAGACAGTGCACTGAAATATAACCTTTAGTACCAGCAGCAGTGTACCGCAAGTTATGCTATTAGCCCCGATGCGCATTACTTGAGTATCAGGAATGATCATGCTAGGGTAGCGTGTATTACTGATGGTAACGCTAGTTAGTAACATGCACTACCATACCAACACACTCGAGTACCACTGGGCGCACTTATAGCATAACTCACGATACAATGCTGCCGATACTAATAGTAATATTGCTGTGTGCTGTCTACGCACATCAATATTACACACTTTAGTGCAACAACCCCAATATGTGAAAGCAGATCTGATGAGTTTTAGTGGTAACAACTAGCTTACACTTTTATCTGTAGTCTTCCTCACGATGTTTCATCTGAATTATGCTGCAAGTGTTACTTTAGTGAGCTCTAAAGAAGCTGTGGATATATTATACCATTTGTGGTTCTTATTTTCAGATTCCACCGTGCAGCCAAAAGTGACTCTTCTTCCACCTTCCCCTAAAGACTTGCTGAGCACGGACAATGCAAAACTCACTTGTGTGGTGTCCTGTTTAAACTACCCGGACACTTTAGAAATCACATGGAACCCTGAAGGGGAAGTCAGCTTATCTGAAGCAGACGACTCAGCTGGATGTGGCACATACACTATAAAAAGCACCTTGAAGATTAACGTCAGGGACTGGAAGGCTGGAAAGACCTTCACCTGCAGCGTCCAACATGATGACCTTTTAATTCCTGTACAGAAGACAATCAAAAGAACAAATGGTACAAACAACTTATCATATTTACCTGTACTGTTACAATAAGTCAAAACTCTCATATGCATTTTCATAGGCTTTGTTCAGCAGTAGAACACCAAACCAAACAGATCAGGATCCAGCCCCATGTCCCATACAAAGTGACAAATAGACCTGTGCACATGGGCGTCCGCAGAAAATTTTCCAGGGGGGGGCAAAAAGTGGAGAGTTAAAAATTTGGGCTGGTGGAGCTACGTCATGCGGCGCGCGTAGCGCGCCGCGCCGAAAAATGGGTGTGGTCATGAACCAGAATGTGGGTGTGGTCGTGGGTGGAGACAAGTTTACATGAACTAAGCAATGGTGGGACATTAGATTAGGACAGTGGTGGCGAACCTTTTGGAGGTCGAGTGTCCAAACTGCAAAGTCACTTTACTATCACAAAGTGCCAACAGCAATTTAAACTAAATACAAACGTTTTAACTCATACATGAACATTATGGAAAATTAAGTTGAAAATAAACTGTGAAGATAAACAATTTCATCCATCGTACTCCTGAAAAAAATTATTCATTTTTTTTAGAACCTCCCAGTTTCATTTTCTGTTTTAAAAAGCAGAAAAAGTAGGTTTAATGCTATTGTCTCATATGATGATGATTCAGCTTTTTCCATAGTCTCGCAGTTAGCAATCATGTGACCCCCAACAAGACAAATTCAGCAATCATGAGGCCCCCCCCCATCAAGACAAATTCAGCAATCATGAGGCCCCCAACATGACCAACTCAGCAATCATGAGGCCCCCAACAAGACAAATTCAGCAATCATGAGGCCCCCAACAAGACAAATTCAGCAATCATGAGGCCCCCAACAAGACAAATTCAGCAATCTTGAGGCCCCCAACAAATCATGAGGCCCCCAACAAGACAAAGTCAGTAACCATGAGGCCCGCAACAAGACAAATTCAGCAGTCATGAGGCACATAAATAGACAGCTTTTCACATAAATAGGCAGAATGCCCCCTTAATATGTAGACACCTCTCACCTGGCAGCAGTTCCCCAAAATACACTCAATCTGACAGCAGTGGTTCCCCAAAAATAGGTAGCCCCGGGTCTATAGGTGTCCCCAGAATAGGTGGCCAGCGGTATAGATGTCCCCAGAACTGGTAGCCAGGGGTAGAGATGTCCCCAGAACAGGTAGCCAGGGGTATATGTGCCCAGTATATGTAGGCAAGGGTATATGTCCCAGTATATGTAGGCAGGGGGTATATGTCCCAGTATATGTAGCCAGGGGGATATGTCCCAGTATATGTAGGCAGGGGTATATGTCCCAGTATATGTAGCCAGGGGTATATGTCCCAGTATATGTAGGCGGGGGTATATGTCCCAGTATATGTAGGCAGGGGTATATGTCCCAGTATATGTAGGCAAGGGGTATATGTCCCAGTATATGTAGGCAGGTGTATATGTCCCAGTATATGTAGGCAGGGGTATATGTCCCAGTATATGTAGGCAGGGGTATATGTCCCAGTATATGTAGGCAGGGGTATATGTCCCAGACAGTATATGTAGGCAGGGGTATATGTAGGCAGGGGTATATGTCCCAGACAGTATATGTAGGCAGGGGTATATGTCCCAGACAGTATATGTAGGCAGGGGTATATGTCCCAGACAGTATATGTAGGCAGGGGTATATGTCCCAGACAGTATATGTAGGCAGGGGTATATGTCCCAGTATATGTAGGCAGGGGTATATGTCCCAGTATATGTAGGCAGGGGTATATGTCCCAGACAGTATATGTAGGCAGGGGTATATGTCCCAGACAGTATATGTAGGCAGGGGTATATGTAGGCAGGGGTATATGTCCCAGTATATGTAGGCAGGGGTATATGTCCCAGACAGTATATGTAGGCAGGGGTATATGTCCCAGACAGTATATGTAGGCAGGGGTATATGTCCCAGACAGTATATGTAGGCAGGGGTATATGTCCCAGTATATGTAGGCAGGGGTATATGTCCCAGTATATGTAGGCAGGGGTATATGTCCCGGTATATGTAGCCAGGGGGATATGTCCCCAGAAAAAGTGGCCATGTGTGCAGGAGGAGGGGAGCAGCGGAGAGAAGAGGGAGAGCTATGGGCACTCACCTTAGGGGGCTCTCCCTCCCTCTCTCGCTCTCCCCTCCGGAGTCCGGAATGAAGTGTGCAGCGGCTGGCAGCGGTGGGCGGAACTTACCTCCTCTCGTCGCACGCGCCGGATGGATTAGCCGCTACTCTGGCCTGATCCAGACCAGAGTGCGGCACCAGAACTTCCGGCGCAGGAGCGAGAGGAGGTAAGTTCCGCCCACCGCTGCCAGCCGCTGCACACTTCATTCCGGAGGGGACAGCGAGGGAGAGAGAGACCCCTAAGGTGAGGGAAGGGGGGGGAGACGTCCGCCCTTCCCCACTGTGCCCATAGCGCTCTCTCTCTTCTCTGCGTGTTCCCCTCCTGCTGGCTGCACGGGCACGCGGCCAGGGGGGGGCAGCGGGCGGCCAGGCTCGGGCAGATGCCCGGTTTTGCCATATGTGCGGACGCCCATGCCTGTGCACCTCTGTATAAATGTGGTGATTGGTACTAAACTGCTAATGAGGAACAGTCTTTCCAAATTGCTGAATACAGTAGAGTTCTGGTTAATTGGGACTCTACCAGCTAGTAGTCTCAAGCAGCTAGCAGGGCATGGGCGGAACCATGGGGGCGTGTCTCTCTAATTATGCAGAGCAGCACCATGGACACTACTCACAAAAGCTCTGGGTGCCGGTGTAATGACAGATAGTGCAACACGAATGCAGCTCAGCGCGCTGACATGAAACATCATCTCGTGCTTGAGCAATGGAGCAAGACGTCATGAGAGCATGACAAATTACAGCGCATGCCCAATGTTATGCTGCTGCAGTGTTTATCAAGTTTCTGTCCGACTCCACCCCCCCCCCCCACACTGCTGTCATTGTGATAATATCCTCCCACTGCCCTCCCCAAGATCCTCCGCATCCTCTTATTAAATGTAAAAATAGAAAGTTTTAAATGTAAAAATGAAAAAAAAATTAAAACAAGGGGAAAAAACCACGAGAAGTAAGCCCAGTTTAAATGGCGGAGCAGAAGTCAGAAGGGCGGCGGCGAGGGGTGGAGTAGAAGCAGATGGGCGGCGGCGAGGGGCGGAGTATAATGACATCATGCTGGGACCTAGAGCGGCACTAAAATATACACAGTGTGTAAGTTAATGCATGCTGCAGTGATGGGGGATGATGTGGCACGCAAGTAAAAAAGCTGCATGCGCAGTAGTTGCACTATCTGTCATTACACTGGTCCCCTTCAGTCCTGCAGCTGCCGGCTACCCTGCTGCATCCTTTGTATGGCTCTCGATGTGTCACCTGACCCACAGGGAAGCAGATGGTGGGAGCTGTAGGAAGTGAAGAGGACTGGCACTTGGAGCCTTTGTAAGTAGTATACATTGCGCGCTACTCTGTATTTGATCTGGGGGTGGTTAGTGTTAATTTCGGTCCGGTTGCTTGACTTCTTAAGCAACTGGAAAGGCAATCCCCGTCTGTGCCGGATGCCTGCACAGGCAATCCCCATCTGTGCCAGATGCCTGCACAGGCAATCCCCGCCTGTACCAGAAACCGGGGACATCTCTGTACTCTTAAAAATGTTATTTTAATTTAATTGTATTTTTTTATTGATGTGCTGAACAGAAAAAATGCTTATACTTCAGTTAAAATACATCAAAATATCAACATTTCTGATGACAAGCTTTTTCTTCTCTTTATAATTGGGCTCTGTGTTTTATTTCATCATTTCCATTACAGAAATGATGCCCACAATAGACTGTGTATCTAGGACACCATTATTATTATTATTATTGTATTGGTTTATATGGTGCCATCATCTTCTCTTGTAAGGGCCAGATTTAGGCCAAGGCCACCAGGAGCAAGGGCACCAAAGCAGCAGGCTAAACTGGTGCAGCATTTGCAAGCTTGCAAATGCTGCAATGCATGGAGATCAGGCAAGCGCCTGACTGCGGTACTCTGCTGCTAGCTGCCTGTGCAGCAGCCACCTTGCTCTCTGTGCACATTTGCATTGTGGCCAGTGGCTATGGACTTTGGCAGTGTTGGAGATGGAAAGAAAGAGGAAGCTTCTGCACTGGAGATGAGCTGATGGCTGCTGCGGTGTAAAGACAAGCTGGCTACCTATACTGAAAGGGGAGGGGGGGGGGGGGGCTGAGCTGAAATAAAGCTAAATATCATTTATAGATTGCTTTCTCCATGTGTCAAACATTTAGCGGTCAGCAAGCAAAAGAAAGATGTTTAGTATATGCTGATGGTAAATTGGAATTGGGGATCTTCAGAACCCAAATAACATTCTTATTACAGTCCCTCTTTTTCTGTACAACATTTATCATGGTAAAGCTACACTGAGTATAATTTGCCTCCTTAAAACAGAAGGCTTGCTATATACCAGCACAGGGGAGTTGCTAGCCCCAAAGATCAGTGGCACGTGATCTATTCTGGAGTGCCCTGGATGTCCCCCAGGCAGAGTCAGCTGTGGTGCCTCAATGGCAGGCATGCAGGGAGCTGTGGTTCTTCTATGGGGGCATGCTAGGAGTTGTGTGCCTCAATGGGAGGCCTGGGGGAGCATGGCAGGGGGTCCTCTAGAAGGTCAGGGAATGATATGGGGGAATGGCAGCAAGCCAGCACGCCCAGCAGAAAGACAGACCAGCCAGCACAGAAGCCAGGTAACTCTGCCTAGTTATGTTTAAGTGACACTGCCTATTTATGTAATTTGATGCTTCTTTTTTAATTAATGGAGAGTGGACTTTATCCAATATTTTGCTCAGCAGGCCTACTTAGACCGCTGTAAAGTTCATGTAAATTTGGCTCCGCCCATGGCCACACACACATTATGATGCGTGGCCACACCCATTTTTCAGCTGGAGTGCCCAAAAGTGCCCTGGATGTCTTAAGATCCTAGCAACGCCCCTGCAGCGGTTCTGAATATGAGCCTGGCTCCAGGGGCGTACAGAGATGATTTGCATATTCTGGAGTGATGCATTGTGGGTAGCCACAGTTGCCCAGTTAAAGCTGAATTATCGCAATACCTTCTGTTTTAAGAAAGCAAATAACATTGAGGGCCTGTACACACTGCTGCGCTTTTAAAATCGCACACGTTTTTTAATCGCAAGGTCTTTTGAAAAATCGTAAAAATCGTGAAGACCTGTACACACTGGTGCGATGCCATTTTTCTATTTTCATGAAGGCTTTGCGATTTAAAAATCACATGCAATTTTAAAAATGCAGTGCAAGCGCAGCAGTGTGTACAGGCCCTTAGCATTGTTTGTTTGTTTAATAGAGGGCCTTTTGGTCTCTTTAGGCCCTTCATACCTTCCAGGTAATTTGGGGTCACTATGAGCTGTCTGGGTATTCCTGAGAGTATTAGGCAGGTTATACCAGAATATAGTGAGAATCAAAGCAAAAGTTGGACATTTGTGTAAACTGGTAGAAGGTAATTTTACAAGAACTCATTTTATTCTTGCTGAATCACTTGTAGGCAGAGTTTTAGTAAACTTAAAAAATACACTGGAAACCATTCATTACACACCCAGAATGCATAATCAGGAGTGATGTCAAACTACAGTTGCTCACTTAAAAGCTGAATTATTGCAAATGCCTTCTGTTTTAAAAAGCTACCTGCAGATTCTGTGGTACAGCTATAGGGATATATAATGGCCCCAATGATAGGGAGTGATAGAGATGCAGATAGAGATGCAGACAGCAGTAGAACCTAATTCAGATTTTATAATTTACATATGTTGATATCTTATTAGCTAACCACTGGAATCCTAGTTTGTGCAGACTAACCTGCTAAATGAATTTGGAAGTCAATTCCATGAAACCCATTAATGAAACTTGTTTCTTCTACAGAACCCAGAACAGAACCAACAATTTATATTTTACCTCCAACACCTGAAGAACTCCGTAGCAGCACAATGGTGTCTGTTACTTGTCGGTTTGAGCGTTACAGTCACAAGGAGATGACTGTTATGTGGAAGAAGAATGGGATTCCTGCCGATGAAGAGGACTACATTGTCACTGAGCCCATGCTGAGCAAGGATAATAAAAGCTATACTTCATATAGCACACTCCGTATTGCAAGATCAGACTGGACCAGAGGAGCGCCAGTTATGTGTTTAGGCCTACTCAACAAGATCAATTCAAAAGAAATAAGAGGATCCAACGGTAAATGATTCTTGTGTTGTCACTTCCATACGTCAAATCCAGTGGCTTACTCTCTTCTTCCTTTTTTACCCAAATCCCGTCATCACTTTGATGTGTGGAACATCAGGCTGCTGTCACCTATTGTCCAAGAAAGCTACATATATTAATCCAATGCAGTTTGCAGAATGGATGCAGTTAAAGGGAAACCAGGGTGAGAGGTATATGGAGGCTGACATGTTTATTTCCTTTAAAATAATGCACACTGTCTTGCTGTCCTGCTGATCCTCTGCCTCTAATACTTTAAGCCATAGACGCTGAACAAGCAGGCAGATCAGATGTCTATGACATATCTGACAAGATTAGCTGCATACTTGTTTCAGGTGTGTGATTTAGACCCTAGTGACCAGAAAGATCAGCAGGACTGCCAAGCAACTGGCATTGTTTAAAAGGAAGTAAATATAACAGCTTCCATAGGTCCTACACCTCAGGTTCCATTTAAAGAGCGCAGGGTCACATAATGTGAAAATGAGAGTTATACAATAGTATTCCACAACCAACATTTTTGTTTTGCCTGTAGACAGAAACTGCATTGTATTAATACGGATCAATAAATCGCCATTATGAATGCATGTGCATGGAATCCATACACGTATTATCTTCCACATACCCACCCAATGTTTCTAGTGTGTGGAACGCTAGATGTCATTGTCTCTGTCATGTCATGCTATGTGCTTTTAACTCAATAAACTCTTGTTTAGGATTATAATACTAAACTCTGCATGTCTGTCTTTACTTGTCTGTGATCTCCGTGCAGCATCACAAAGTATGTAGCACAAGTAGAATTACATTAATCCTAACTCTGGCAATAACACAACTTTAACACTAAATTATACCATTGTACACATGAAATAAACCTTCAAAGAGACATCATTTTAAGAACAGTAAGGCTTATGAATATATAACAAAAAAACGTAACTTGCAATACATTTTATACTAACAGAAACGAGCTGGCATTTTGCATGAAATCAATTTCAAAGCAAAACCGCCATTTTGACTGAAACAAAACTAGCATAAAAGCAGGACCGGATTTATGGGAAGGCCACAAAAGGCCATGGCCTAGGGCGATAAAATTAGATAAGATAAGAAGGGCGTCAGGACCTGGAGAGAGAAGAGGTAATATGTCAAAGTAATTCATCTCTTCTGGTCCACAGCGCAGCGCCCTGCTATGCATTGATGTCTAAATTCAAGAGTTTCCCAATCCCTGCATGTCTGATGATGATCCTGTCCTCTGTATGATAGACATACATGCTGCTGTGTGAGAAGATCCAGTTTACAGTAAAGCAGACAGAACTGCATTCAGTTTGAATGCACACATTCACAGAGGAATTTCAAGAAGTTTTGAATCAGCATGAATCACCATACAATACTCTACTGCTACAGAGGAATTTTAGCTCTGCTAGTTACTTCTTCCTCTATCCTACATTTGTCACTTTCTCTTATCTAAGCCTAAATATATGACTTATTTTTTCTTACTAGCCAGGGATGTTTATGGCAGCAGTGATCTCTGCTTCAGTTAACTCTTTCCTGACTCATTTTAGGATCTGTCTTTCTGTTTTCACCAAATTGTCACTGTTAAAAGGACAACATCTATGCCATTGTACAGTATGTAGTTTAGGATCCTTCTAATTACATGTAGCAGTAGAGTATTGTAATGTGTCAGTCATCAGTGAAGGCAGAAAGTTTTTTTTATTTATTGGCTAACTTAAAAAAAAGCTTTCTGCTACTAAGCCTTCTTCCTGTATACTGACAAGATGTTATTGTTTGCTACTTACCTGTTCCCTGTTTGTGGCTCTGACTGCTGCTGGGGGCAAAGAGGACAAAGAAGCAGTGCATACTCTTTCCCCTCGCGCTCCTTATAAATTGCCGCTCCTGTCTGGCTGTGTTATGAGTATGGGTACTTGACAAGTGCTTCTCATACATGAGTGTCTTTTCTGAAGGATGCATGCCCAGAACAGTACTGGCTGCTGTGCACATTCTGGCAGAAGCGTGAAATTACAGGGAGCACGAGTGGATGGAGCATGTGCTGCTTCTTTGTTGAATAGAGGGTAGAGCAGCACAATAAAAGGACCCCATTCAAATCAGTGGTTCCTAGTAAGGTTTTTGGACAGAATAGTGTTGGCGGGGGGGGGGGGGGGGGGGGGCTGGTGACACCAGGTCTTGGGGGCTGGAAAGTACAAATCCGGCCCTGCATAAATGTAAAATAATTGCAATTTGATGTCACCTCAGCAAGTAGACAAAACAAGACAAATAACATTTATATGGCACTTCTCTCCTGGCGGACTCAAAGCTCTTGAGCTGCAGTCGCAAGGGTGTGCTCAGGCGTGCTCAGTAGGCAGTCTAGCCCAAGGACTCCTAGTTAAATAGGTGCTGGCTTACAGAACAGGAAGAGCTTAGATTCAAAGCCAGGTTTACTGTGTCAGAGGCAAAGCCCTTAACCATTCTACTATCCAGCCACATCACCATTGTGCTCTTTAAAGAGGCCTTTAGCAATGTTCAAATTCCACCTGTTATGTAGAATCAGAAATCAGGACATCTGCTTCCAAATAACTGAATCTGCTATGATTTTATAGCAGAATTCCAGAAATGTATTAAAAAAAAGGTTAGTGTGCTCACAAATGCCCATGCCGCTAAGAAGTTGTGATGACATACATTAAAAAAAAGTCTGGTAAATACATTCTTATTTTTTCAAGAGGTGTAATCATGTGATCACACCCTTTCTAGTGAAACCAGACCACAAGGCAAATTACGGCACTATGCCAGTCCAAAGGCCTCAGTAACAGCACTTTGTCATTAATATGGGCCTCAGTGTACGCCCGCAGGTGCCACCATATTTTTTTAACGTAATTTTAGGAAAATATCAAATGTAGTCTTGAATAGTCAGTAAAGGGTTGAAACCTCGTGAGATTTTATAACTGCTTTTTGCTCCCATCCCTCACAATGTCACTTATTTCCTGTCCAGACAAGAGAGAGACAAATCTCTCCAAGATCGTGAAAGACAGCAACACATAAACTATTATTTGTAGTGTGGAGAAGAGTAAGAACTGATGTCCCTAGAGCAGGGCTTTCCAACCCTATCCTCAAGTACCACCAACATTACTTGTTTTGCAGGAAACCACAAGCATTCACAAGTGAGGTAATTAGTGTCTTAGCAGAGCTGCTTATCTACTGCTGTAGATTTCCACAAAGAATGCACTGTTGGTGGGCCTTGAGTTGGGAAGCCCTGCCCTAGGGGGAATCAGTTTTCATATAGATGTCATTAAACCCTTTTGTGATCCCAGGAACGGCAACTGAGGGAATATATCTCTTACAGGGACACTAACAGCAATAAAATCACATAATTAACTTTTATAAAGGCTTTATTGCTACATTTCTTGAGATCCTATTTAATAAAGTGACAGCAGCATTTAAAAAAAAAAAACCTTTTTGGGATTTCTTAATGTTGTCACATACTGTATGTGTCCCTCTACAGAGCAGACTGCACTGGCCTAAAGCATAGCCATCTCCTCTTTGCAGAATCACATTCAGTGATCTCACTTCATGCCACTACAGTGATGGTCATTACTCACTGCAGCCTCCAATAAGAAACCCCAGCTCTATGGGTACCAAGGGACACCACATCACTGTTTTGTAATATAGCAACTCTCAAGAGTTGAAATGTCCTTAAGACTGCCACTTGTAGAGCTCACTATTGGCCTGCCGGATTTGTCTGGTGGCCTGGGCTGTGTAAGTTACCACCCTGAAAGCAATACAGTATAATTAAGAAAGCAGCATTATTCATAGATACCAAATAAGTAAAATACACAAACCACACTGAGGTCTCTAAAAGTACAGCCCAATGGGAGTCTTTTATGTTTATGGACTTGGGCTTTTTGATAAGTCCTACACAAGATATCTGGCAATCAGTGGCATAGCTAAGGAGCTATGAGCCCCGATGCAAGTTTTAAAATGGGGCCCCCCAAGCACTCTATATATAACAATTGATACAGCGCACCAAAACTGCCAATGGCAGCTACAGTGTCAGAGGTGCAAGAAGGGGATGGGGAACAGCTTGTTAATGATTACTACTATTCAAAGCATCTATAGAAGTGATTATTATGAGCACAGGACCAATAGAGAGCTAATATTGTAGTTGAGGGAGGGCCCTTCTGGGCCCCTCTGGCCCAAAGGGCCCCTATGTGGTCGCAACCTCTGCAACCACTATTGCTGCGCCCCTGCTGGCAATCTAAATTACTTGGTTTTTGCACTAACAGTCTTGTTTTCTGAAAGTTGTATCAATAAAACATTTACATTAGCCTCCAGAACATACATGTAGAGTACATTGTTCAACTACTTATCTCTAGACTAAAGGTTACTGACAATCAGTTATAACTGTGTCATCTGCATTGTTGTGGATCAGGGGGAGCAAAAACAACCACCCGCTCTCTTCACCCCAAAACAAAAGTGGGAGTGGGCTCATATGACAAAAAGTTTAAAAAAGATACACTGCCCCTATAAAGTATCCAATTCTGACAGTGCTTTAAGAGTTAATAACATTTTCCCAATGTTTCCAAAGCATACCCCAATTGTGTAGTTGAACATTCTTATCTCTGTTTTGACCACTTCCAGGAACTACGATGATTGGGACTAGGGTACATTCCACCTATAAGACCTAGGCTAAAATGGGAACAGGGACAATAGAACTACATTTATATAGAAACTACATCGGCAGGGACACAGACAGGGACACTGACACTTCAGTGATCGGGAACGTACCCTGTTAGAGACACTGACACTAGACTGAAAAGGACAGTGGCACTACACTGAAAGGGGCACTAAAGTGATTGAGACTAAGGACCACACCATCGACAAGATGTAAACTGGGAACAGGGACACTAACACGACGTTCATATGGACACTACACTGACATTGATGCTACACTGATAGGGACATGAACTCTACACCTCTGAAATACAGCTCAGTACCCATCATTTTCATCTCCCCTTCATTCATTTAGTCAACTCAAAACTCTTCGAGACTATATGTACATTTACCTGCCAGATGTGTCTGTCAAGCGCTGCTCCTTTCAGCTGTTGCATAGGCATGTTCATAGCTTCACCTATCGTGCCTATCAATCTTTGCCATTGTTGCTGTCCTCTTCTTCTTTTGTCCTCAAGTTTTAAAAGCATCAGGGATTTCTCCAAAGAATCCAGTATTCTCATTATGTGACCAAAGTATTTGAGTATTAATAGTAGTATCAACCCTTCTGAACACTCTGGCTTTAAATGTTGCATTAATACTCATTGAAATAAGAAGGGCTCCCTAGATACAAACTCAACGCACCCAGCATAACCATAACACCCACCTTAAAAAAAACATACATAACTGGAACATTTATATAAAATTACAGCACCAGCAGATTTATAATTATTATTATTTATATAGCATTGATATTTTCCACATCACTTTACCTACTACATGAACAACTCATGGTGCTAACTTCCCCTCAAAAAGTTCTCAATTTAATTCCTTCTGGATTTGAACTCCAGGTACCAGGGACAAGGGAAACAAAAAGAGCACCAGGAGTGCCAATAGTGTAGTATTTCTAGGCAATGAGATATGTGTAAGAAATAGCTACTACTTACAAACGTGGGTTGCTATAGGCAGCCACAATATCCGGCATGTGGAGAATACTGTCTCCACATGGACTCTGCTGGGTCAAAGTGGGTTGCACTCCAAAAAAAAAAAAAAGAATAACTGAATGCAATATTGCAGCGGGTAACTCTTGTAATGGGGATAAAACTGTATTGGGTGGGAGAAGGCACCTCAAAATGGGGTACATTAGCATAGTGAATGGAGGTATGAATAAGGAACAGTGTTACCTCATATTACAAGGTAAGACTGTTCTTTATCCATACCTCCATTCACTATAATATTGTATCCCATTTTGGGGCACCTTTTCCCACCCAGTATAATTCCTACCACAATTATATTTCCCTGCTATTGTCTAGTGCCAATTTTAGGGAAATCGAATTACTTACAATTATGATTTTGGAATGTGGGAGGAAAGTGCAGGGCATGGAGGAAACCTCCAAAACGCGGAGAACATACAACTGCCATGCAGATAGTTTATTGAAACCTGGTCCCCATCACTGAAAGGGGGGAGACTAGCCCACATGCGTTTAGTATCTCATTTTCGTGGTTATGCACTTATTATATTATTCTTTTTTTATTTTAATGTCTACAATGGCAGGAAATTCAAAACAGATCTGATAAACCCCCATTATATCTAAATTATATAATGAAGACTATAACTAAACTAGTACTTACGTTTCCACTTATTGTTTCACAGTGCACGCCTGTGCACAAATAATGCTTGGGGACACACCTCCACATACAAGAGAGCCTCCGTACTGCTGCTCACATCCACCACAACTCCATTATGAGTGCCGCCCTACCTTCTTTCCCCTGGTAATCACTCTAAACTGCATCTATCTTTACAAATACAGAGGCGCCAGTGAAGTATAAAATATATTAAAAACAGTTTAAAAATGGGGAGGAATGGTGGACTTGCCTCCCCACAGATGACACGACAGTAATGTCTCGTAAAAAAACATATAACGTTTATTTCTTTACTCCCAAAATTAAAGAAGTAAAAAAATAAACATTATGGGCTTGAGTCACTAAACCGTGATAACTCAAATATCACAGTTTAGTGAATCAAGCCCCATATCTTTTTTATGAGACATTAATGTCGTGTCATCTGTACGGAGGTAAGTTCACCATTCCTCCCCATTTTTAAGCTGTTTTTAATATATACATGGGCGTCCGCACATATGGCAAAACCGGGCATCTGCCCGAGCCTGGCCGCCCGCTGCCCCCCCCTGGCCGCGTGCCCGTGCAGCCAGCAGGAGGGGAACACGCAGAGAAGAGAGAGAGCGCTATGGGCACAGTGGGGAAGGGCGGACGTCTCCCCCCCCTTCCCTCACCTTAGGGGTCTCTCTCTCCCTCGCTGTCCCCTCCGGAATGAAGTGTGCAGCGGCTGGCAGCGGTGGGCGGAACTTACCTCCTCTCGCTCCTGCGCCGGAAGTTCTGGTGCCGCACTCTGGTCTGGATCAGGCCAGAGTAGCGGCTAATCCATCCGGCGCGTGCGACGAGAGGAGGTAAGTTCCGCCCACCGCTGCCAGCCGCTGCACACTTCATTCCGGACTCCGGAGGGGAGAGCGAGAGAGGGAGGGAGAGCCCCCTAAGGTGAGTGCCCATAGCTCTCCCTCTTCTCTCCGCTGCTCCCCTCCTCCTGCACACATGGCCACTTTTTCTGGGGACATATCCCCCTGGCTACATATACCGGGACATATACCCCTGCCTACATATACTGGGACATATACCCCTGCCTACATATACTGGGACATATACCCCTGCCTACATATACTGTCTGGGACATATACCCCTGCCTACATATACTGTCTGGGACATATACCCCTGCCTACATATACTGTCTGGGACATATACCCCTGCCTACATATACTGGGACATATACCCCTGCCTACATATACCCCTGCCTACATATACTGTCTGGGACATATACCCCTGCCTACATATACTGTCTGGGACATATACCCCTGCCTACATATACTGGGACATATACCCCTGCCTACATATACTGGGACATATACCCCTGCCTACATATACTGTCTGGGACATATACCCCTGCCTACATATACTGTCTGGGACATATACCCCTGCCTACATATACTGTCTGGGACATATACCCCTGCCTACATATACTGTCTGGGACATATACCCCTGCCTACATATACCCCTGCCTACATATACTGTCTGGGACATATACCCCTGCCTACATATACTGGGACATATACCCCTGCCTACATATACTGGGACATATACCCCTGCCTACATATACTGGGACATATACACCTGCCTACATATACTGGGACATATACCCCTTGCCTACATATACTGGGACATATACCCCTGCCTACATATACTGGGACATATACCCCCGCCTACATATACTGGGACATATACCCCTGGCTACATATACTGGGACATATACCCCTGCCTACATATACTGGGACATATCCCCCTGGCTACATATACTGGGACATATACCCCCTGCCTACATATACTGGGACATATACCCTTGCCTACATATACTGGGCACATATACCCCTGGCTACCTGTTCTGGGGACATCTCTACCCCTGGCTACCAGTTCTGGGGACATCTATACCGCTGGCCACCTATTCTGGGGACACCTATAGACCCGGGGCTACCTATTTTTGGGGAACCACTGCTGTCAGATTGAGTGTATTTTGGGGAACTGCTGCCAGGTGAGAGGTGTCTACATATTAAGGGGGCATTCTGCCTATTTATGTGAAAAGCTGTCTATTTATGTGCCTCATGACTGCTGAATTTGTCTTGTTGCGGGCCTCATGGTTACTGACTTTGTCTTGTTGGGGGCCTCATGATTTGTTGGGGGCCTCAAGATTGCTGAATTTGTCTTGTTGGGGGCCTCATGATTGCTGAATTTGTCTTGTTGGGGGCCTCATGATTGCTGAATTTGTCTTGTTGGGGGCCTCATGATTGCTGAGTTGGTCATGTTGGGGGCCTCATGATTGCTGAATTTGTCTTGATGGGGGGGGGGCCTCATGATTGCTGAATTTGTCTTGTTGGGGGTCACATGATTGCTAACTGCGAGACTATGGAAAAAGCTGAATCATCATCATATGAGACAATAGCATTAAACCTACTTTTTCTGCTTTTTAAAACAGAAAATGAAACTGGGAGGTTCTAAAAAAAATGAATAATTTTTTTCAGGAGTACGATGGATGAAATTGTTTATCTTCACAGTTTATTTTCAACTTAATTTTCCATAATGTTCATGTATGAGTTAAAACGTTTGTATTTAGTTTAAATTGCTGTTGGCACTTTGTGATAGTAAAGTGACTTTGCAGTTTGGACACTCGACCTCCAAAAGGTTCGCCACCACTGTCCTAATCTAATGTCCCACCATTGCTTAGTTCATGTAAACTTGTCTCCACCCACGACCACACCCACATTCTGGTTCATGACCACACCCATTTTTCGGCGCGGCGCGCTACGCGCGCCGCATGACGTAGCTCCACCAGCCCAAATTTTTAACTCTCCACTTTTTGCCCCCCCCTGGAAAATTTTCTGCGGACGCCCATGAATATATATTATACTTCCTGGCACTTCTGTATTTGCAAAGATAAATTGTGTATCCATCCGGTGGATGGGTGTTACTGTCCATCTTAACCTGAGTGGGGACAGGTTAATCTCCCCATCTGCGCATGAAGTGGTTGGCTGAGGCGGCAACCCACATTTGTGAGCACATTTATAATTTATCAGTATCTATACTGCATACCAACAATAATAGATTATTTGGGGCTCTCGACTGTTCTCTTTGTCTTCACACTAAACAAGATGTTTGTGCTAAACCATACATGTCAAACTCCGGCATTAAATTTGGCCCTCAAGTGGTTTCCCCACTTTGCATTATGTTTGGCACACTCTAGACCAACAGGGAAGCTCTAATGGAGGTGAAGTCCTAGAACACCAGGGGAGCCATATGGGGGAGGTAGAGGTAACTTTAGGGAACTTTATAGGGGAGGGTGGCAGCCACTAGACACCAGGGAACTGTATAGGGACGGGAGGACCACTAGACACCAGGGAACTGAATACGGGTTGAGAGGCATTAGATACCTGGAAACTTTATCAGGGAGGAAGGTGGGCAGTAGACATTGAGGTTGGCCCGCAACTAGGTCCCAGTGTACAATTTTGGCCCACTTTGTATTTGAGTTTGACACCCCTGGGCTAAACTGTGTTAACCATCTTAGCGGTATGGACGAGCTCAGCTCGTCCATCACCGCCGATGGCTGCTGCTCAGGCCCTGCTGGGCCGATTTTGTTCAAATAAAAAGCAGCACACGCAGCCGGCACTTTGCCAGCCGCGTGTGCTGCCCGGTCGCCGCCGCTCTGCGGCGATCTGCCGCGAGCAGCGGCGAAAGAGGGTCCCCCCAGCCGCCTGAGCCCTGCGCAGCCGGAACAAATAGTTCCGGCCAGCGCTAAGGGCTGGATCGGAGGCGGCTGATGTCAGGACGTCGGCTGACGTCCATGACGTCACTCCGCTCGTCGCCACGGCGACAGGAGAAGCCAAACACGGAAGGCTGCTCATTGCGGCCTTCCGTGTTACTTTTGGCCGCCGGAGGCGATCAGAAGAACGCCTCCGGAGCGCCATCTAGTGGGCTTTCATGCAGCCAACTTTCAGTTGGCTGCATGAAATAGTTTTTTTTTAATTTAAAAAAAACCCTCCCGCAGCCGCCCTAGCGATCTTAATAGAACGCCAGGGTGGTTAATGTCAGGCATCCAATGGATGAGCAAATAAAATATGCTGTGCACTGCACATAACTTCACTCACCTTCAATGCACATTTACTTCTGTGGAAACACACACTGCTGGAAATTCCTGAAGATCTGTCAGATATCTTCCAGATCAATCATTGTCTGGCCAGCAACTGGAAGGGGAAAAAGAAATAGGAGCAGTGGAGAAAGAATAAATCACAAATGTTATGCTACGTACACCCGCTGGATTGAACTTGGCCTTGGCGGCCGATAAAGAGAATCTAGCCGGAATCCAGCTTGTTTACAGTGGTTGCACGATGTCTGTCAGATCTTTAGCGATCCCCGACACCTGAACACAGCCCGCTGAGAGCTGCTCATTCTTCCCCCAATATCCGCATAGCAACAGACTTTTCACTAGCTTGGAGGCTAATGATGCATCTGTACAGTGTCAGCACTGCACTGTTACTCAAGGGATCGAGTACCAATCCCTGCTGTGTGACAGAAGTGCCTCCATGTATACGGGGTTTAGAGAGTATTAAAGATTTATGCAGCCAAAGCTGTGGTGCACCAGTTCATTTTCATCTTTGACGTTATTAACCTCCTTTGCAGTAATCCCGAGTCAGGCTTGGGCTGGATATCTGCAGCTCAGAGCGGTAACCCCGAGCCGAGATCCATGGGAGGTGAGTAATGTGCAGGGCTGCCCACAGATCTATCTAGCGTTATGATTTTTAGGGTCTAAAAGCTTGTGGAAAAAATGCACCACTTTTTAGAACCTATAATCTGGAAATAATCATAATGCTAGGGAGATTAATAAAGTAAATCAAGAATGTATGGCATGTACCAATCACACTCCACTCCAACTAGCTCACTAGCATTTGCATTGGCCTCCTCTCTATGCTCCAGCACTGAATCTCACTACACCTGTTCACTCTTTTGGGGACCAGCCCAATAGTCTTTATCCACATCCCCATCACTTATCTTGTCTTCCCTCCACCATTTAAAAGGATGGTGACTTCTCTCATGAGGCTGTAGTAACACCCAGGAAACAAAGGACACACACTGCTGCGCTTGCGCTGCGCTTTTAAAATTGCATGCATTTTTTAAACGAAGATCTTTTAATCATGAAGGCTTTGCGATTTAAAAACTGCATGCGATTTTAAAAATTCAGCACAAGCGCAGCGGTGTGTACAGACCCTTAGTCTGACCATTTCTGCTTCCACTACAAACTGAATAAAGTTAATGAACTCTCAGGTGAAAGCAATATAAAGGCTGTCATCCATTTAACAAAAAAATGTAGTTACTGAGTTGACTATCACGTTGATGTAAATTTAAAATACTTAAAAAAAGGAAGGAACAGGCAAACAATGAGCCCAATCTGATTTCATAGATAGAAGTCTAGGTAGAAGTAGAAGTGTGTGTGCTCTTATTTAAATGTCACTGGCCAGAGGCAGGCAAGCACTCACATTGCTTAAGAGGAATACAGGAAGGAACTCTCCCAAACTGTTCCATGAGCATTTTTCTGTATGTAGAGTAGTCGGTCTCTTAAAAAATCCTGTATAATTCCAATGGACTTGGGGTGATGGGATACCTTATTGGTATTAGTATGCCTGGATGAAACAAAATCATATTTTTCATTGTCTAAATAAACATATTGGGCTTGATTCACAAAGCCGTGATAACTGTTATTACGGCTGTGAAAAAGTGAAAAAGTGCTTTGCGCGCGCTTTAGTGCGAAAAATTGTTATCGCACGCAAAAATTTGCGTTCGCGTGATAACGTGAATTTTCGCACGATAATGCAAATTTATTTCCCGATAACCGTTTTCGCGCTAAATTTCACTTTTCACACCGTAATAACAGTTATCACTGCTTTGTGAATCAAGCCCATTTAGCAATGCTCTGGTCAGTGCATTACAAGACAAGACAAATAACATTTATTTTGTGCTTTTCTCCTGAGGGACTGAAAGCGCTTGAGCTGCAGCCACTAGGGCACGCTCTGTAGGCAGTAGCAATGTTAGGGAGTCTAGCCCAAGGACTCCTTACAGAATAGGTGCTAGCTTACTTAACAGTAAGTATATATTACCTGGCTGTAAATCCATGTCAGTTACAAAAAAAACAATTCAACAGGCTAATAAAGACTTACAGAAAAATTGACAAATTTATCAATATTCATTATTTACAGCCCAAGTTCAAATATTCATTATTTACAGCCCAAGTTCTAATAAATACTGTATATTCTGGCGTATAAGACTTTTAACCCTTGAAAATCTTCTGAAAAGTCAGGGGTCATCTTATATGCTGGGTGTCATTGATGCCAGGTGATACACCCTATCCTGTTACCGACTCTTAGATCTCGCTGCTGACTGTAGTGAAGTGCACATGTGCGAGGTCTGAGAGGCAGAGAAGGAGGTAAATAGGATTTAAGGGTGGGCTAGAAGGGTGAAAGAGGCGTGTTTTATGGGAACAGCGCAATCTATTTTTCCATACCGCTTTGATAAACAGGTAGACAAGGAGAGTTGACCAATCTACTTAGGGAAAGTTGACCAATCCAACCAGTCAATCGCCTATACACTGTTATATACTGGGTACCACATATAGTACAGCACCAGTATCTGTTCATACATAGCACCAGTATAGGATTTTTTTTTTTTTTATTTGGTGTGTGTGTTGGAAGAGGGGTAGTCTTAGGCCCGGTTCACATTAGCGGTGGCTATCCGGAATCGCCGTGCCGGAGCCGCACCGCATGCGGAACGGACGAAACGGACGCACGGCATAGCAATGTAAGTCTATGCCACCGTTCACATGCGTCCGTTTCGTCCGGACCGGAGCCGGACCGGATTCGGACTCCGGCGTCCGTTCCAACATGCGCTATTTTTTGGTCCGGCTCCTACGGCAGCCGTATCCGGGGCGGAGCCGGACTGCACCATCCGGCCAATACAAATCAATGAGAACCGGATAGCGCACAACACACTGGCTAAAAATCCGGATGTTCTACCCCACTTCCTATGAGGATTGTTGCGGCGATATTGGATCGGGGACACATGGGCAAGCATTTTGGAGTGGAGCAGCACGAGCTGGAGATGTTGGCAGCATGTTGGAGGTGGAGGTGAGTGCTAAACAGCGGAGGGCCTGATTCCACAGGTCCCCCTTCTGCTGACCTCCCAGACCCCAACATTTTTTTTGTTTTTTACGTAACTTTTGCCAAACGGATCCGGATCGCATCCTGATGAACACCTGATGCAACCTGACCGGATCCGGATCGGATCCGGATCAGAACCGTACGGATCCGATCCGGATCCGGTCCGGATCCGGTCAGGTCATCCGGTCCGTTTCGCAGACAACCGCAAGTGTGAACGGGGCCTTATACGGCAAATATATCCCAAACTCTATATTTGAACTGGAAAAGTTGGGGGGGGGCGTCTTATACGCCCAGTCGACTTATACGCTGGAATATACGGTAGGTGTCACTAGGTCACTTAGTTGTCCTCCACTGACTATTGCTAATTGGCCTCTCTTGGTCTTGGAGGAATCTGTGACTAATACATGATGGAAGCTGTAGAAGGGCCAGAGTAGTAAGTGCATAGCATGAAACATAACAGCACAAGATCTACTGTATAGAGCAAAGCAATCTTCCTGGATTAAATCATACCATGCATCATTCCTGAATCCCCACTCTCTCATTTCTCTGGTGCTCAATGCTGGCTCCACCCCTTATTCAATTTACTTTTTATACTGAGTTTTCTCCTAGTGGATAATTTTTCATCTTCTGTTTAAAATAACTTTTCATCCATTTACCATTGAAAAAGTACCGGAAAGTGGAATAGTACTGTCAAAATTATTCTGAATATTTTCTTGCTTGCTGGTTGCTCAAAAAGCGAGAAAACTTAGGATAAAAAGTGAGTTGAATAATTATTATTATTATTGATTTATAAAACGCCAACATATTCCGTGGTGCTGTACAAAGTAAGAAACAAACATGGGGTACATAATAATACAGACAATTGTGTACACCAATATACAAGATACATAATTCGTGACAAAATACAAAAATGATTCAAAATACAGAATACAAAATACAGAATTGGTAATGACAGTGATGAAAGTAACATGATAAATAAAATGTATGGTGATTTTATAGACACAAAAGGGGGAGAGAGCTCTGCCCTTGCGAGCTTAACGGGAATGGGGAGGAGGGGAACAAGAGGAGGGATCTAAAGGGAATGGGGGGGGGGATAAGAACCTCCCTGTTGAAATGTATTCCCTATCAGTGCCCAACATAGACCAATGTGAGGTTATCATTACATAAAAAAGACAAATTTGTTTTAGGAACTGATGTTTTTCTTTTGTCTTCATATCCCCTATCAGTGCCCAACATAGACCACTGTGAGGTTATCATTATATAAAAAAGACACATTTGTTTTAAAAACTGATGTTTTTTTTTGGGGTGTCTAACAATGTCCTCCAACTTTTCTTACACTAGTGCTCTTCTTCTGTGAAGAAATTAATGAGGATGAGGACAGTCAATGGTCCACAGCTTTCAGTTTCATCGCTCTGTTTCTTCTCAGTTTCTTCTACAGCGCAACTATCACACTAGTAAAGGTAACAGAACGAGAGATAATGATAATTATGAAAACAATTGGCGATGAACTAACTAGCCCCGCCCAGAAGGCCAAAGTTGGCATTAGCAAATCAATGTAGCTGATACATTTAAACAACTGCTGTGTTAATCATCTAGTGATTTGCTAGCTCCACCTTCTCCATCCTCAGTGAAACTAATTACCAGGTTATGAGAACTTCTCACTTCTCACTATAATAAATATGATTGTTATTGTTGTTATTATTATTTAATGTGCTGTGCAGATTGAGATGGGAGGATGATCTAGCTAGTACAGATGAGACATATAAATGTGTACACACATGCAGAGATGGAGAGAGGTCAGAGAAGATGGCTGGTGGGCGTCCTGACACACACTAGGTCCCAAGCACCTGCCTGGATTGCCTGGTGGATGATCCTGCTTTGCACATATGTATAAAAAGCACTGATAACCCAGCACAGGACATGCAGCAAAGTAGGGCCTATATGTTATCCTGACATCCACTGCCCTCACATGACTCCTCATGCCTCACCAGCAGAGAGACAGCATTTCAAGATCAAATCCAAATAGCATTGTGACCCATCATATGCTACCTTTTTTGACCTTTTTTCCAGAGAGGACCTTACTTATTTCAGGATCACAGTCAGTGCCTAACTGCATTCTCCACTTTCTACAACAGAATGGCTTTGGGTGCTAAATTAACCCATCTGAAGTCTATTGAAACTATTTATTATAAGCCTTTAGCAGGGTCCTCCCTTCCCTAGTGTATTCTACATGATCGTGTGCTCCTTTCCTGTGACAGCCCGTACTTGTATTACTGGGCCTACCTAACCAGCCCAACATTGCATGATCATGTCTCTTGTATCCTGTTTGCCTTGTATAGCATTGTCCTATGTTGTATAACCTTGTTGCGTCTGTCATCCTTTGTATCATTGAATGTATACGGTAATATGTTGGCGCTTTATAAATACAATAAATAATAATAATTTATTTATTATGCAATTAAAAATATGACAAAGGAAGCCCCAAACCATGGAACAGCTGAAATCCAATTTTTTAGGTAACAATGGTACAAACTTTCCTTTTCAGACCTACAGCCGTCCCTCTCCTTAGTTCCCAAACATTTGCAGACAGTGGATTGAGGCAGATGCAATCGCTATTATGATCAATAAATTGGTCGAAAGATTCATCTGCAATGTTGGTCTTTAGTCGGTCATAAAATAAATATTATATTGACCATCATATCGATCAAAAACAAAATTGATTCATAATTGTATATTGTATGGCCAGCTTTAGTAAATGCAATGGGCTTGATTCACTAAGACAAAAAGCATGCCTTATCAAAGTTAGCACGCCTTATCAAAGTTAACACGCTTTATCAGAGTAGCATAGCGAGCGCTACAAACCCGCAGGGGCTCAGGGCAGGACGAGTGGTGCTCTCGTCGTTGCCAATTAGCAGGCATAAGTTCGCTATGCTACTCTGATAAGGTGTGTTAACTATGATAAGGCGTGCTAAATTTGATAAGGCATGCTATTTGTCTTAGTGAATCAATGTGTTTCTGGTCCTAGCAGAGTTCTTACTGTCTTTTTCTCTCCACAGGTGAAATGGTTCATCTCTCGGATTCTCCAGCTTGATAAAGCAGATGATCATTTTGTCACAGTGCTGGATTCAGCTACACAGTGAAGATATTGATCTATTGTCAACTAATGAAAATCCGTACCAACTTTTATTCCTGCTCTGAGTTACAGTATATGCTTTTCCAAGAGATGAACTTATGTCACTCCAGCTACGAAGCTCATACAGTATCTTATGGTGCCTGAAAGTTAGGCAATTTCATATTGCTAGACTTCTGATATAAATGAAAATGATGTGACAACCAAACTGTGTGCACTATGCTCAAAAGGCAGGTAACTTTACTGGTCCTAATTCCAGGGGACTGGGGAGTGATGCCTACTACCCTATTAGCACCACGTACATTGCTACGGTAACATTATCCTGGTAAGGAGTATGACACTAACAGGATAACACGCAATACTCCACCGGTGTTAGGACTGATAAAATCGCAGTGCACTACCTACGCACACATGTTTTCATGCATCAGTCTCCCTTCTCATCTGAACTACAAAGCATGTACATTTTTTGTTGAAATGGGTGGATACTTTATGGAAGACACCTTATATGTTTGACACTCGTTACATTTACAGCCTGGTATTTTACTAACAGAAAACTGTCAATAAAAATGAAAGTTTGCACGTGTTACAGTGACTCTAGTAAACTGGACAAGTTAAAGAGAAACCGTAACCAAGGATTTAACATCATCCTAATCAGTAGCTGATACCCCCTTTCCCACGAGAAATCTATTCCTTTCCTCGAACGGATCATCAGGGGGCTCTGTACAGCTGATTTTGTGGTGAAACCCCCCCAGGTTGTGATGTCAGCACCTCAAAGCACTGAGGTAGTGACATCACACTGTAGGAGCCTTGTTGCATTGTGGGAAATAACAGCTGTTTCCAACCGCCAAAAAAGCAAGCAGTATCTCTCCTTCCAGTGACATCACTTGCCAGCAGTAAAAATGTCAACATGTGATAAATGTCAGAATATAAATCAGGGAGAGGAAAGATTTTACAATGAGCAAACACTGACTAAATCGTTTATACATAATTATGTATAATAAAAATTAGGCACTTTTTTAATCACATTATTTTCACTGGAGTTCGGAACTTTAACCAATCAGTAGCTGATAACCCCTTTACCACAAGAAAACTTTATCTTTTCTTGGATAGATCATTGTGGGGTATGCATCGCTGATATTGTGGTGAAACCACTCCTACAGTGTGATGTCATGACCAAGGCCCTGACAGTTTGCTTTCTGTGAACCTTGTTGCATTGTAGGAAATAACAGCTTTTTCCAACTGCCAAACAAGCAATATCCCTCTCTGTGCACAGAACTCTCAGTAACACCATATGAAGTAAAGGAATGAGTACAGTCAAAACAAGTGAATTGTAATGTTTTCTGAACACATAAATTCAGTACATAAAAAAATCAAGTTCACATATGAAGCCATATAAAGCCAAAAAAAGAGCGGTATTGTGCTGTCTGTTACAGATCAATAGAGGATGACTATACATACATAGAAGTTTATGAGAAATAAACCTTCCCAGACCTATATTTCCTGTTTGACGCCCGTCACCCATTGGAACACAAGCTGGGTGTTATCAGAACACTACACCACCACCAGGTTATAACTATCCTGACAAAGGTAGAGATAAAGGAATACAAAAACTTCATAGAAGCTTCTTTGCAAAAGCAACAGCAAGGTTAAAAAACACTAGTATAAAAGAAATGGGAAGAGAATTGATAGACTAATCTACATATAATTGCAGTGACAGAGAAACTCAAAAAGAACCTACAAGAAATATTGCATCCATGATTTATTTTTCTTTCTTTAATGAATTACCATTTTGAACAGTACAAAAGTTCCACAGAAATTACCAACCCAGAGGACTAATGAAGCCAACTGTGAGCATAGACATAGTTAATATACAGTGGAGGAAATAATTATTTGACCCCTCACTGATTTTGTAAGTTTGTCCAATGACAAAGAAATGAAAAGACTCAGAACAGTATCATTTCAATGGTAGGTTTATTTTAACAGTGGCAGATAGCACATCAAAAGGAAAATCGAAAAAATAACCTTAAATAAAAGATAGCAACTGATTTGCATTTCATTGAGTGAAATAAGTTTTTGAACCCCTACCAACCATTAAGAGTTCTGGCTCCCACATAGTGGTTAGACACTTCTACTCAATTAGTCACCCTCATTAAGGACACCTGTCTTAACTAGTCACCTGTATAAAAGACACCTGTCCACAGAATCAATCAATCAAGCAGACTCCAAACTCTCCAACATGGGAAAGACCAAAGAGCTGTCCAAGGATGTCAGAGACAAAATTGTAGACCTGCACAAGGCTGGAATGGGCTACAAAACCATTAGCAAGAAGCTGGGAGAGAAGGTGACAACTGTTGGTGCGATTGTTCGAAAATGGAAGGAGCACAAAATGACCATCAATCGACCTCGCTCTGGGGCTCCACGCAAGATCTCACCTCGTGGGGTGTCAATGGTTCTGAGAAAGGTGAAAAAGCATCCTAGAACTACACGGGAGGAGTTAGTGAATGACCTCAAATTAGCAGGGACCATAGTCACCAAGAAAACCATTGGAAACACATTACACCACAATGGATTAAAATCCTGCAGGGCTCGCAAGGTCCCCCTGCTCAAGAAGGCACATGTGCAGGCCCGTCTGAAGTTTGCCAATGAACACCTGAATGATTCTGTGAGTGACTGGGTGAAGGTGCTGTGGTCTGATGAGACCAAAATAGAGCTCTTTGGCATTAACGCAACTCGCTGTGTTTGGAGGAAGAAAAATGCTGCCTATGACCCCCAAAACACCGTCCCCACCGTCAAGCATGGGGGTGGAAACATCAGAGTTGCACAGAGACAGCCTCGAAACCTTAGGGATTTAGAGATGATCTGCAAAGAGGAGTGGACCAACATTCCTCCTAAAATGTGTGCAAACTTGGTCATCAATTACAAGAAACGTTTGACCTCTGTGCTTGCAAACAAGGGTTTTTCCACTAAGTATTAAGTCTTTTATTGTTAGAGGGTTCAAAAACTTATTTCACTCAATGAAATGCAAATCAGTTGCTATCTTTTATTTAAGGTTATTTTTTCGATTTTCCTTTTGATGTGCTATCTGCCACTGTTAAAATAAACCTACCATTGAAATGATACTGTTCTGAGACTTTTCATTTCTTTGTCATTGGACAAACTTACAAAATCAGTGAGGGGTCAAATAATTATTTCCTCCACTGTAGATTAGATTACATTATAGACAACAGATAAAATACATTCTAGTTTGAACATCGTTGTGCGACATATAATCCTGGTTAGTACTGTTCTTTGAAAATATGTACATTTTTTCAAAATCTTCGAGACTTAAAGGAAACCAGAGATGAACGCTTTGGCACAAAATAAACATATCCCCCGATAGAGTTTATAAAATAAATATTATACCTGGGATTTTCGCTGTCCTGGAGTGCCGTTTTTTGCGGGGTTTTTTTTTTTACTAAAACCCCATGCAAAACACAGTTATTATTATTATTTAGTATTTATAGAGCGCCGACATCTTCCGCAGCGCTGTACAGAGTATATTGTCTCATCACTAACTGTCCCTCGGAGGAGCTCACAATCTAGTCAGTTCATCAGAAAAGCATATTATTTAGTGTGCTGTGTGCAAAACCGAATCACCATTTCAAAAAACCTCTTATGACTAACAAATATAGATTAATAAAAATGTTTTTCAATATACTCTTACATTAGCAGCTCCTCCCATCTCATAATAACAGCTCTCTGTGATGCTGAAAATATACAGAACAGAAAAGCAGAGCCAGAAGGGGGCAGGGTTGGGCTTGAAAAGACTTCAGAGAAGACAGACTAAGCTATAATGATTTCTGAGCAAAGCCAGACTGAATGTTCAGTCTGGGATTTTATCTGGGCTGATAACAAGCAGGCTGAGCAGTGAAGGATGAAACAGAGAGCAGGGTAGGTGCTTTCTCTAATGTTCCCACTGATATATATTGTGAAATGCATGAGGGTGCTTCGTCTCTCGTTCACTTTAAGGTTATAATCATGATTTGGAGAACAGGAACAAAGTCAGAAAAGAATGTCAGAGAAAGATCCAAGTTCCCTTTTAGGCCCTTTCACACCAGGGCAGTGCGGGATTTCTACCGCACTCCACTGCCGGGCAATGAAAGTCTATGGAGACTTTCATTCTTGAAAATGGATGGAATAGACGTTTTTACCGCATTCCTGACGCAGGTCCAAAACTATGTTCCCACACAGCTTCTGCGTCGACTTGCGGCTGTCTATGTCGGCCTGGAAGTCATGTTAGTCTATGGAGACGCATGGATTTTAAAACAGTTGCCGGTGTGACGTCGCAGCAACTATGCGCGAAGCTTATTTTTACAATATCATGAAGCAGGAAGTGACCGCATCACTTCCTGTTTGGATGGTGGCCAGACAGGGAACACTGCATACTAATGTGGTGTTCCCTGAAGGCCTGTTTCTGGTGGTGCAATGCAGTGCGACAGGCGTGACGCACCACATCGCTAACGCTGGTTCACAGTGTGAAATCAGCCTTCGGATTTTTTCCCTTATTTTCTTCTGAGCAGGTGGGGATTTCATCCCAGGTTTCTAAATTTGTGAACCAAAGGAGAAAAAAAACAGTTTGAAGTCACATGTTGACTTTAGGAGGAGCTGCTTGTAGATATGAAAAACAGAACTGTATTGGAAGAAGCAGAAGCTCTATTGAGGGTAAACAGACCTCCTACAAGAATTTGTGAACAGTAACATCATTCTTAATAAATGTAAGGGACAATTAAAAAGATGACAGCAATGGGCAGTGTAATAATTATGTAATTGGTGCAGTTAGAATATAAAGAATTCAAAGAGCACTTTGATCTCATCTCCATTCAAGACTCAATCTCACGTCCAGTCAAGATTCTGTCTCACATCCAGTCAAGACTCAATCTCACATCCAGTCAAGACTCAATCTCACATCCAGTCAAGACTCAATCTCACATCCAGTCAAGGCTCGATCACAAATCCAATAATGCCTTCATCACACCCTCAGTCATGCCTTTATTACATCTCCATTCATGCTTTCAACACTTTCAGTGATGCCCTTATCACACTTCCAGTCTGGCAAGCCATGAAGATCTAAAACCAAAAAACATATTTTCATTCTTTACATTACACCGTTTTTTTTTTTTTTGTTCCATTGCTAATCTTAATTGATATTTGCAATTCAAAATCAGCAAGTTAATAATTTAGAAAACTGATATTATTATTTGTTTATAAAGCGCCAACATATTCCGTGGCACTGTACAATGTAAGAAAACAAACAAGGGGTACATAATGATAAGCAAACCTTCGAGGAAAGGTTTTGGACAGTATAGAGTCTCCCATTTATCTATCTAGTCTGTCATTCCAGCAGTGTCTGACCAAATAGCTCTTTGGAACTACTCGTGACGCTGAGTAGTTCCAAGGATGTGCACATCTCTCCGCATGCCTGAGTCTTGACTCGCCCTTGCGCAGTAGCAATGCACTCAACCTCGGAACTACTTGCATCCCCAAGCAGTTCCAAGGACAAGCAGGTTGAAAAGCTGTACCGGCAGACAGTGCTGTAATGACAGGCCTGACAGAGGAACGGTAAGGCTCTATACCAGTGGTCCTCAAACTAAAGCCCGCGGGCCGAATACAACTACGGAGGCTTTTTCACTGGCCCCCAAACACAAAGGGTCTGATTCACAAAGCGGTGCTAACAGTTAGCACGCGGGTGAAAAGCCCTTTATCATGCCTAAACTCAGTTTAGGCATGATAAGTTTAGGCGTGATAAGTTTAGGTGTGATAAGTTTAGGCATGATAAATTTAGGCGTGATAAGTTAAGGCATGATAAGTTTAAGCGCCAACTGGGTTAGCACCGCAGTGCACAGCTGATAAAAAGTTTTGCGCTAGCAAAGTCTGGTGCACTTTGCATAAAGTTTAATGGTGCTGCTTTCCGTGCGGGACTTTGCAAGCGATCTAAACTTATCTAAACTTATCATGCCTAAACTTATCACACCTAAACTTATCACACCTAAACTTATCACGCCTAAACTGGCTTTTCACCAGCGTGGTGCAATGGTTATCATGCCTAAAGTCTCTAACTGGGTTAGCACCTCTTTGTGAATCGAGCCCAAAATGTGTAACTTCTAGATGTGGCCCGCATGCAACACCATATAATGTGCTGTTATTGTTATGTTATATACTGCTGCCTTTAGAGGGCATAGTTCCTTTAAGACTGCAGAGAATTCTGGAAGAGAGGCTGGAGTGAGCAGAGGCTTCTGGGAGCTGGGGGGGGGGGGGTGGCTGGTGTAGCTGGAGCGTGGGAGAGAGGTCTGGAGTTACTGAGACTGGATTTCAGGCTTAAATCCATCAGACTGGCCCCCCATTCGATTGTTGAGTGTGAAGAAGGGTTCTTGTGACACAGATTTCTGCACTCTGAGCTGAATCTTGCTGCTTAATCTTGGTGAAAGGATACAGCTGTCAGACCAGAATTGTGTGAACCTGTGAGGTTGGTGGAGTCTGGATTGTGTAAACTGTGTGGACTTCAGGAGGAACCATTTCAGCTGGATTACAAAGATTGTGCATCTCAGTCTCTCTCCTCAAAACTTCTGGTCTGCGAGTTCCACACCGTCTGTGTGACCATTATCAGGGACTGGCCCTGCACCTCATGGTAGGAACTATCTTTGCAGTGATAGAGCGGCATTAACCTGGCTGAGAGGTTTGGGAGTCATACCACTCCTCTTACAACAAACTGTGGACAGTGTATGCATGGGCGTCCGCACATATGGCAAAACCGGGCATCTGCCCGAGCCTGGCCGCCCGCTGCCCCCCCCTGGCCGCGTGCCCGTGCAGCCAGCAGGAGGGGAACACGCAGAGAAGAGAGAGAGCGCTATGGGCACAGTGGGGAAGGGCGGACGTCTCCCCCCCCTTCCCTCACCTTAGGGGTCTCTCTCTCCCTCGCTGTCCCCTCCGGAATGAAGTGTGCAGCGGCTGGCAGCGGTGGGCGGAACTTACCTCCTCTCGCTCCTGCGCCGGAAGTTCTGGTGCCGCACTCTGGTCTGGATCAGGCCAGAGTAGCGGCTAATCCATCCGGCGCGTGCGACGAGAGGAGGTAAGTTCCGCCCACCGCTGCCAGCCGCTGCACACTTCATTCCGGACTCCGGAGGGGAGAGCGAGAGAGGGAGGGAGAGCCCCCTAAGGTGAGTGCCCATAGCTCTCCCTCTTCTCTCCGCTGCTCCCCTCCTCCTGCACACATGGCCACTTTTTCTGGGGACATATCCCCCTGGCTACATATACCGGGACATATACCCCTGCCTACATATACTGGGACATATACCCCTGCCTACATATACTGTCTGGGACATATACCCCTGCCTACATATACTGTCTGGGACATATACCCCTGCCTACATATACTGTCTGGGACATATACCCCTGCCTACATATACTGTCTGGGACATATACCCCTGCCTACATATACCCCTGCCTACATATACTGTCTGGGACATATACCCCTGCCTACATATACTGGGACATATACCCCCTGCCTACATATACTGGGACATATACCCGTGCCTACATATACTGGGCACATATACCCCTGGCTACCTGTTCTGGGGACATCTCTACCCCTGGCTACCAGTTCTGGGGACATCTATACCGCTGGCCACCTATTCTGGGGACACCTATAGACCTGGGGCT
The DNA here is from genome assembly GCF_040937935.1 of Hyperolius riggenbachi. Taxonomy (NCBI): domain Eukaryota; kingdom Metazoa; phylum Chordata; class Amphibia; order Anura; family Hyperoliidae; genus Hyperolius; species Hyperolius riggenbachi. The sequence goes on from NC_090646.1 coordinate 484,584,563, forward strand.
ACCTATTTTTGGGGAACCACTGCTGTCAGATTGAGTGTATTTTGGGGAACTGCTGCCAGGTGAGAGGTGTCTACATATTAAGGGGGCATTCTGCCTATTTATGTGAAAAGCTGTCTATTTATGTGCCTCATGACTGCTGAATTTGTCTTGTTGCGGGCCTCATGGTTACTGACTTTGTCTTGTTGGGGGCCTCATGATTTGTTGGGGGCCTCAAGATTGCTGAATTTGTCTTGTTGGGGGCCTCATGATTGCTGAATTTGTCTTGTTGGGGGCCTCATGATTGCTGAATTTGTCTTGTTGGGGGCCTCATGATTGCTGAGTTGGTCATGTTGGGGGCCTCATGATTGCTGAATTTGTCTTGATGGGGGGGGCCTCATGATTGCTGAATTTGTCTTGTTGGGGGTCACATGATTGCTAACTGCGAGACTATGGAAAAAGCTGAATCATCATCATATGAGACAATAGCATTAAACCTACTTTTTCTGCTTTTTAAAACAGAAAATGAAACTGGGAGGTTCTAAAAAAAATGAATAATTTTTTTCAGGAGTACGATGGATGAAATTGTTTATCTTCACAGTTTATTTTCAACTTAATTTTCCATAATGTTCATGTATGAGTTAAAACGTTTGTATTTAGTTTAAATTGCTGTTGGCACTTTGTGATAGTAAAGTGACTTTGCAGTTTGGACACTCGACCTCCAAAAGGTTCGCCACCATTGTCCTAATCTAATGTCCCACCATTGCTTAGTTCATGTAAACTTGTCTCCACCCACGACCACACCCACATTCTGGTTCATGACCACACCCATTTTTCGGCGCGGCGCGCTACGCGCGCCGCATGACGTAGCTCCATTTTTTGGCGCGCTACGCGCGCCACACAACACCAGCCCAAATTTTTAACTCCCCACTTTTTGCCCCCCCCTGGAAAATTTTCTGCGGACGCCCATGAGTGTATGTCAGGACTGTTTGCCATAGCTTGCCACTCTGAAGTGTAGCCTGGTTTACCTGTCCCCTCTCACATCACTGGCATCTATGCTGTTATTGCTGAGTGCATCAGGAGTCTACTTTCTGCTGCAGCTTCTTCACAAGGTGCCCAACTGTGCACATAACGTTCCTTAAAGGGGTACCCCGAGTGCAGAACTGCATTTTAGCCCACTGGCCAGTCAGGAGTTAAATAAGATTGTGCTGCTGATTGCACCCTTTTTTAAGTTTGCCTCTTTGCTATGGTTGTGCGTATTTCGCCAGTGTAGTGTGCACTTCTTTAAAGTGACACTGGAGGGTGCAAGTGGTTACTACCGTGTGTTTATTGCAGTTTTTTAAGTTTGTCCCTTTGCTGCAGTGCGTTCTGCGCCAGTCTAGTGCGCACTTCTTTAACCACTTAAGGACCACGTAGTTTTTTAATAATTGGTGCTGCACGGGCTCTCCAGCCCACAGCACCGATCAGGTAAAAGGCAGGGCGATCAGACTTCCCCCCTTTTTTCCCCACTAGGGGGATGCCCTGCAGGGGGGTCTGATCGCCGCCGGCTGCCTGTGGCTCCTCAAAGCCCCCCTCCGCAGCGATATTGTGCGCTCCCTCCCCTTACCTCTCTCTATCTTCCCCTCTGTGAGGCGCAGGACGGATATCCGTCCTGCGCCGGATAGGATAGGCTTCAGCCTATCAAATGACGGTGATCCCCGGCCAATCAGAGGTCGGGGATCGCCGATCTCCATCACGGCGCTGCTGTGTAGCAGCGCCGTATTGATGTAAATAGCTGGGATTTCTTCCCCGCGTGTTTACATTACATGTGCGAGCCGCGATCGGCAGCTCGCACGCTGTTCACGGAGACACCCTCCGTGAACTGGCAGGGAGCGGCCGTTTCCATGCAAAACCACAAATGACCAGGCGCCGCCTATCGGCGTTAGCTGGTCGTTAAGTGGTTAAAGTGACACTGGAGGGGCGCAAGAGGTTGCTACTTTGGACATACACATTCTATGCACTTTGAATGTGTGAAGCATATTACTTTGCTGTTATGATCTTGCTGAGTGTTTGATTAGTGCTATACTTTCTAAATGCTTACCCCCATTAGTCTACGTTGGTCTATGGGGAATAAATATATTGCATTGAGACTGGTGTCTGCATGATTTTGGGAGGCAGGGTGTTACTGGAGACGGTAACCACTAAGAGGCCCTGTTACATTCATTGGCGATTAAGTCTGTCTCGCTACACGCATATAGAACAGCAGTGCCGGCACCACACATCCACATACTGTAGAAGCCAGCGAGCAGTCATTCTCGGGCTTCCAATTCTGCATTAGGTGACACTGCTGTCCAACTGGAAAACAGGTTGTCATCTGGGTATGCTTCAGTGTCTGGTGCACAAAGACATTCTTTGGTATGTATGACAGAATGGCTGCTGGGAGTTCTCCTCCGGGCAGGATTGGGGGGAATCAATACCTAGATTCAATGTAATGTTTTTCAACATCATTTTATGTATGTTTCGGCCCCCCATCAGTCTGAAGTATGTTGACCTGGCCCTTGACCGAGAAAGTTTGGGTGACCCCTGCTCTATACTATCCAGAGCCTCCCCTCTACTTAGGTAAGTGAGTTTTGTCACTTCAGGCTTACTTAAAGTTTTGCCAAATGTAATCACTTTTTAATAGGTAAATACATTCATTCACACAAGTCTGTATATAAGACCCAAAGACAGGAACATGGGAATTTGCTTACAAAAAAGGACTGTCCCTCTAAACATTACACAACACAAACCCTGTAACCCCCTGGTAAATAACTGCTGAGAACCAGACAAACACAATTAGGCCTTAACCATTTGACACCTGAAATGAAAACCCACAATAATTGACATACTGGAAAAATAATGCTGCTCAGTCATCTATATGATTAAGTCTCAAGAGATTGTGGTCACCTGAGGAAGTGATAATAACATTAGCATATCTTATTGAGACTGAGATGCTGCTTCAGGTAAATCATTCAGACTGAAAACATAATTTTTCGGCACAGAGGGGTGAAAGGGTGACACCAGGTTAGCAAGATGGAGCGTGATAACTGAAGCATTGCACTCTCACTCTTAGTGAGAAAGAGGAAGACTTGATAACATGGTAATGTATATACTTCATTCATATCTATTCATATTTCATGTTGCAATGGCTACCCTGCTTTATTAAGGATACTCTTGACAGTTGTTGAATTTTGCTATGGTTTTACATGCTCAAACACTGCATTACATATTGCTACAAAAAACCTATCCTAGAATTGAAGGCCAGGTTTACAAGAAAGAAAACATGGGCATGTTTTCATAGGATTAAATTAGAAAGATCAAATGTATGTACACAGTTTACAGCATGTGCACAGAAATATTTCACACTGCACGTAGCTCTAGACAACATATCGTGGAAGAAATCTAACTGAAATGAAGCTAATTAGAGGATGTGACTCAGCTTAGGTAGATATATCCTACTGCAACATCATTTTATGATGTCCACCCACAGAGCTAGAGACACATAGCACTGCCAAGGCAGGGGAGAAGCCTCTGGATCATAGAGTGTTCTTAATATAATCCTTTATTTATTACCCTCAATATTAAAACTAATACAAAATTAGGAACCCATGAAAATTGCAAGTAAATGTTTCATGGTTTTGGAGCTCTTCCTGCAGGTTTAACTATTCTTTAAAAAAAAAAAGAGAGAGAGAGAGAGAGCGGAAACCTTTGCTTGCTTTTCCAATAATCAACAGATGGGTTCACTAAACTTCTCTCATGAATTTTTCACCTTAGCTATTAGGAGAAATCATTCATGATATAAACACTTAAAGGGCCCGATCCAGTTCACTTTTTCTCCTAAGTTTTCTCCTAGGTAATATTTTCATACCTTGTCAATAAAATGCCCTTTAAGCCACCAGCAAACAGGAAACTACTCAGAATAATTCTGAAAGTACTTTTTTTGCCTGCTTTTCGGTACTTTATCTATTGCAAAGTGCTAGAAAGTTACCAGTATTTTAAAGAGAAGATGGAAAATGATCTCCTTGGATAAAACTCAAGAGAAAAAGTTAATTAACAAGGTCCCTAGGAGAGATGATCATCAGTTAATAAAGATAAGGGCCCCTATGCAATTAACTTTTCTCCTGAGTTTACTCACAGGAGATGCTTTCATGCCTTATCAATAAAAATACTCCGAATAAATGTGATATTACTTTTCTACCTACTTTTTTTTACTTTTTTTTACAATTGTTAGGTGCTGAAAAGATATTTTGTAGGTAAGATGAAAAATTATCTCCTAGGAGAAAAGTGAATTGCTTAGGTTCCAAGGGGGTTGATTTACTAATCTTACTTATTTTTCACCTTAACTGTAAGGAGAGCTAATGCATGAGATAAACAAATAAGAAGAGAGCATTCATGAGATAAACAGATAAGGAGAAATAAATCACAAGTTAAATAAAATGAGCAGAGATAAATCATGAGATAAGTCAAAGTGAAATAAATCATGAGTTAAGTTTGATAAGGAGAGATAAATCAGGAGTTAAGTTAGATAAGGACAGATAAATCATGAGTCAATTTATTTATTAAGGTTAGATATATAATAGATGAGATAATAAGTAAGGTGATATTTTTTTTAACAGAAAAGCTTTGTAAATCAGCCCCCAGGAGAGATAAATGATGAGCTAACACATATAAGGAGAATGATGAGCCACACAGATAAGGGGAGATTACTCATAAGGTTTTGTGAAAAAAAAACCCAAGTCTCTTGTCTTTGTGAGCTATAATGAACCAATTGTTCACTACATACTATTTTTAGTACTCTGAGGTAAAATAAACATGTTTTATAGACAGAAAATGATTTAATAAAACCAACAAAAGGATATCCAAGAAAAGAAACATTTAATTTGAATATGTCATATTTTCCTTGTTTTAACAAAAAAAAATGTGTGAAAATATTTAAGTAATTGATTAAATATATTGAAAATAAAAAATAAATCTTTATGGTTTTCCTTAACCACTTAACGACCGCCTAACGCCGATAGGCGTCGGCGGGTCGTTAGTGGTATAGCATGGAAACCTTTCCATGCCAGTTCACGGAGGGTGTCTCCGTGAACAGTGTGCGAGCCGCCGATTGCGGCTCGCACACGTAATGTAAACACGCGGGGAAGAAATCCCCACTGTTTACGTCATACGGCGCTGCTCTCTGATTGGCCGGGGATCGCCGGCATATGATAGGCTGAAGCCTATCCTGCAATGCGCAGGACGGATATCCGTCCTGCGCAGCCCATGGAGGGAGAGGCAGGGAGCGCAGAAAACGCTGCTGAGCGCAGCAAGCCGGCGGCGATCAGAACCCCCCCCCCCCCCCAGCAGGACATCCCCCTAGTGGGGAAAAAAGGGGGGAAGTCTGATCGCCCTGGCTAAATCCTGATCGGTGCTGCGGGCTGGAGAACCCTCGCAGCACCGATATCAGGAAAATCCCCTGGTCCTTAAGTGGTTAAAGATATTTCTTTTCTCAATTGATTAGAAAAAAAGGCTTTTTGGTCTCTTTTAGCCTCCTATATTTTCTTGTGTTTTGGGGTCACCATGAGCTATCTGGGTATTCCGTAAACAGGGTAGACTGAAACTGGAACAAAACAGCTGAACAAGGTGGAGGCAGGGGCGTAGGGCCTGTGGTCGCAACGGTCGCCACGGCGACCGGGCCCAGCTCCTGAAGAGGCGGGGGAGGGGCCCGGGGGGGCCCATGTCTTTTTGTAGTGCCGACCGTGCGGCCGCGGGGAGGGCAGCCCGACCTCTCCCTCCCTTCCTCTCCCCGGGCCCCCCCCCCCTTCAGATGCAGAGTGAGCGGCGCACGGAAGCGCTGTAGGCTGAACTCACCTCCGTCCCTGCGTTCCAAGCGCCGCTGATCTCCTCCCGCTGTATAGATGCTGATACACACTGCTTCCGGCTAAACAGGAAGCAGTGTGTAACAACATCTATACAGCGGGAGGAGATCAGCGGCGCAGGGACGGAGGTGAGTTCTGCCTACAGCGCTTCCGTGCGCCACGCACTCTGCATTTGAAGGGGGGGGGGGGGCCCGGGGAGAGGAAGGGAGGGAGAGGTCGGGCTGCCCTCCCCGCAGCTGCGGCTCCCCCCTTCATTATGGGGGGGGGGCACCTACCTACCTACCCTATCCTGGGGGGCAGCTACCCACCTAACCTATCCTGGGGGGTAGCTACCTAATCTATCCTATCCTGGGTGGCAGCTACCTAATCTAACCTATCCTGGGGGGACAGCTACCTAATCTATCCTGGGGGGCAGCTACCTACCTAACCTATCCTGGGGGGGCAGCTACCTAATCTATCCTGGGGGGGCAGCTACCTACCTAACCTATCCTGGGGGGCAGCTACCTAACCTAACCTATCCTGGGGGGGCAGCTACCTACCTAACCTATCCTGGGGGGGCAGCTACCTACCTAACCTATCCTGGGGGGCAGCTACCTACCTAATCTATCCTGGGGGGGGGGGGGCAGCTACCCACCTAACCTATCCTGGGGGGGCAGCTACCTAATCTAACCTATCCTGGGTGGCAGCTACCTAATCTAACCTATCCTGGGGGGACAGCTACCTAATCTATACTGGGGGGCAGCTACCTACCTAACCTATCCTGGGGGGGCAGCTATCTAACCTATCCTGGGGGGGGGGCAGCTACCTAAACTAACCTATCCTGGGGGGGCAGCTACCTACCTAACCTATCCTGGGGGGGCAGCTACCTACCTAACCTATCCTGGGGGCAGCTACCTACCTAATCTATCCGGGGGGGCAGCTACCTACCTAACCTATCCTGGGGGGCAGCTACCCACCTAACCTATCCTGGGGGGGCAGCTACCTACCTAACCTATCCTGGGGGGGCAGCTACCTACCTAACCTATCCTGGGGGGGCAGCTACCTACCTAACTTATCCTGGGGGGCAGCTACCCACCTAACCTATCCTGGGGGGGGCAGCTACCTACCTAACCTATCCTGGGGGGGGGCAGCTACCTAATCTAACCTATCCTGGGGGGCAGCTACCTAATCTAACCTATCCTGGGGGGGCAGCTACCTAATCTATCCTGGGGGGCAGCTACCTAATCTATCCTGGGGGGCAGCTACCTACTCTAACCTATCCTGGGGGGCAGCTACCTACTCTAACCTATCCTGGGGGGCAGCTACCTACTCTAACCTATCCTGGGGGGCAGCTACCTACTCTAACCTAACCTGGTGGGCAGCTACCTACTCTAACCTATCCTGGGGGGCAGCTACCTACTCTAACCTATCCTGGGGGCAGCTACCTAATCTAACCTATCCTGGGGGAAAGCTACCTAATCTATCCTGGGGGGCAGCTACCTAACCTATACTGGGGGGCACCTACCTCATCTAACCTATACTGGGGGGCAGCTACCTAATCTAACCTATACTGGGGGGCACCTACCTATCTAACCTGGGGGCACTTACTTGTCTAACCTGTATTCGGGGCACCTAGCTAGCCTATACAGGTGGCAACTATACTGGCAACCTATATTGGAGGCACCTACCTAACTAACCTATACTGGAGGCACCTACCTATCTAACCTATGCTGGGGGCAACTATTCTGGCTACCTATATTAGAGGCACCCACCTAGCTAACCTATACTGGGGGGCACCTACCTATCTAACCTAGGGGCACTTACTTGTCTAACCTGTATTCGGGGCACCTAGCTAGCCTATACAGGTGGCAACTATACTGGCTACCTATATTGGAGGCACCTACCTAACTAACCTATACTGGGGGCACCTACCTATCTAACCTATGCTGGGGGCAACTATTCTGGCTACCTATATTAGAGGCACCCACCTAGCTAACCTGTACTGGGGGCACCTATCTATCTAACTTATACCGGCGGCGCCTGCCTATCTAACCTATACTGGGGGCAACTATACTGGCTACCTATGCTGGAGGCACCTACCTGGCTAACCTATACCGGGGGCAACTATACTGGCTTACCTATGCCTGGCTACCTATACTGGGGGGACCTATAGCTGGCTATAGGGATTCGGATATGTGTGTGCGTCGGGTGTTGCCGGGGGAGGGGGGCTGTTGTTGCCGTGGGGGGGGCCCACATCCAGATTCCGCATCAGGGCCCAGAGGTTTGTAGCTACGCCACTGGGTGGAGGCACTTTTTCTTCAACATTAATAGATATGCAAGTATGCAGCTGTGTAAATCCATAAAGATGATGGTAATCCCTGGCAAAATAATATGTCAGTGACATAATGTACTCAGACATATCAACACTGATGATCTTAACCACAAATTCAGCTGGCCAGAGCTGTTACAGGATTCTGTATACATGAGATAGCTGTCCTGTCTAGCCATAAGCAACCAAACCTGGTCAGAGGCATAACTACAGCCATAGCTAAGGAAGGGTAGCTGACAGTGGCCTAGCTTTAGAGCTGTGGAACATAGTGCACTGGGGCCACCAACACTGTATGTTTAATAAATACATAATGCAGACAACCAAAACTACCTCTCTAAGGACTACCACCATGTGAAAAAAATATAAGCAGTGGTGTAGGGATCACTATAGCAGCTGGTATGGGGCCCTAAGTGAAGGTGTGCCCGGTCTCAGTGGCTGGGGATAAGGGTGTCCACGGTGAGCTCCCTGCAGTGCAGAGTAGCGATTGGAGCAGAGGACAGAAGTAACTCGGCTCTCCAGGCTACACAGAGATCCATCTTCTCCTAGGTGCCCCTGTCTTCATCACTCCAAATTCCAGCAGGTTGCTTGAAGAGAGATGACACTGTAACGGTGGATGGTGGAGAAACACAGATTGTCAGTGGAGCCTGGAGAGGTGAGTAACTTTTCTCCTCTGCCTCCACTTGCTACTCTACATGGCTACCTATACTAGGGGGGTGCTACCTAATACTGGGGGTCTCTCTAACTTTGGAGGGCTACAAATATTGTGGAGGCTAATACTAGATACCTATACCGGGGGCACCTCTGACTACCTATACTGGGGGTCACTCAGGCTACCTATACCAGGGGATGCTACATAATACTGGGTAAATATGTAGAGGGGCAACCTTGGGCTACCATTATTGGTGGGCTACTTCTGGCAACCCATAGTGGGGGGCATTTCTGGCTACCTATACTGGAGATTCTACCTAGCTCTGGGTGGGCCACTTTGGCTACTGGGCACAACTTATACTAGGGGGACGACATCTGGCTATTCTTTATTTGGGACTGCCTAATAGTGGGGGCCCCTCTGGCTCCCAGCTACTGGGGAGTACCTATTACAGAGGAAAGGGGGCACCTCTAGCTACCTATACTGGGGGCACTGCTGGCTACCTATGCTTAGGGTCACTGATAGACCATCTACAGAAGGTAGAGGTGGATGGGGCCCTTGGGGAAGCTGGGGCCCAGCCAGGGGAGTCCTACCATGAAACACATGAAGGCACTTAGAAGACACTTGACCAGAGCTGCAAGTTCTGAGGGGGATGGTGGTATACAATCGATTCTAAATGTCATTCAATAGCAGCACTAGCTTGCTGTGTCTCACATAAACCTGCTGATACCTCCTGGCATTCCCATTATTATTCACTTCAGTCAATGGGGTCAGGAGAGCAGCAAAAGCTATAACCTGATCTACACCTACTTGCTGTCTGTTTACAGCTCAAGGAGCTGATAATCAGAGTTATACTACAGAGTTCAGCAGGACAGGGAAACAGTGAGTGAGGGATACTGGCTGTGTGTGTTATATGTATCTGTATGGATTAAGTGTGATTGCATTTTGTGCGTTCTATACAGTATGAACATATAGCTTTGCTATTTTTGCATCTGAGGGCTCATGCACACTTATAATGCTTGTGCCTGCCTGGCTCTGGCTCTGGCTCTGGCCTTTACTGACGTCGGCTGGGGGTGCTTTTCAGCAATACAATGGTACAGATGATGAAAAGTGGACACAAGGGGGTCTGTGTGTTCAGGCCTTTAAAGAGCTTTCTTTCTGCAGATTGTGATTTGGCATGAGGTTGGTCCAGTAGGTTTGCCCAGTATGGGGTCCAGAAATTTCTGAAGGCGGTTCTGCCTATACTAGGGGGCTACCTATACTGGTGCATGCCTCCTAATAGTGAGGGCCTAATAGTGAGGGCCCCTTTGACTACCCATACTGGCGGGTACAACTAATACTGGGGGGGAGCTGGCATTTTGGCTACCATACATGAAGATTACCTAAAACTGGTGTGTGTGTGTGTGTGTGTGTGTGTGTGTGTGTGTGTGTGTGTGTGTGTGTGTGTGTGTGTGTGTGTGTGTGTGTGTGTGTGTGTGTGTGTGTGTGTGTGTGTGTGTGTGTGTGTGTGTGTGTGTGTGTGTGTGTGTGTGTGTGTGTGTGTGTGTGTGTGTGTGTGTGTGTGTGAGAGAGAGAGTGTGTGAGAGAGAGAGTGTGTGAGAGTGTGTGTGAGCACAAAGGCACCTTAATTTTGGGGGAGAATTTCAACCAAATGGGCAGCATGGGCAGCACTGACGCGCAGTGAATAGCACTCTCGTCTTGCAGCACTGGGTGCCTGGTTCCAACCCCAGCCAGGGCACTATCTGCATGGAGTAGGTACTTATCAGGGAAAGCATTAGGACACATTCATGCTAAATACACTACCAAGCACTACAGATTGTTCAGTAATGCCCCCAACTGTACCTGTCAACATGTATATAGCGTGGTCTATGCATCCATCACAGCAGATATGCTGCTTGCATGCCACACCAAACCATACAGGTGTAAATGGAGCACAATAGAGAGCTCTGGATATCAGCAGTTTTTCACACTGATGGTTTAATGATAGGCATCATGCTGAGGGTAAAGCCATGTGGATGGTTACATGCCATGAAGATGTTAAGGTTATTATAATTTGGCAGAGAAATAGTTAATGGTTAAGACTAGGGCAGAAGTAAGCTTAGTGCTAGGGTTGGATGGAGGGTAGGGGTCAGAACATTTATGTTATTAGATTAACACCAATATCCTGTTCTCAAGAGGTCATACAGGCAAAAACTATGCACCAACCAATTTGGTGATGTGCTGCTCCCCATTTTTCAATGAATACTGTATCTTTCCGCAAAGCGATTGCAGACAGAATGAAGGTAAATATACTGTACACTATTGTGCTAAACAATCAATATCTACAATCAATCAATATCTACAGTATGTGATGTGAGAGAGATGGTTCCATATCATTTCATACTATGCACTGATGAGGACCAAGTCCAAATCAGGCTGTATGTATGTTGGATTGGCATGGTTCTGTAAAATGTATAAGCTACAGACTTGCTGTTAAGGGCATAAAGAGATGATTTGCATATTCGGGAGTGATGCATCATGGGAAACCACAGTTTCTCACTTATAACTGAATTATCACAAATACCTTCTGTTTTATGAAGGAAAAATTACATTTAGCATTGGTTTTTAACAAAGGGCTTTTTAGTCTCTTTAACGACTGCTCCATGCCAATTGGCGTGAATGCAGCCCCAGGACCGCCTAACGCCGATCGGCGTGCAGTCCTGGGGGCGTGTTTTGCAGGAGATCGCGCGCGCCGATGCGCTCCGCTCCATCATCAGTCTCCCCGCGGCGTCTGCCGCTAGGAGACTGTTAGACGGCGAAACCGCCATCTATTTACAGCGTACAGCGCTGCGGTCTATGGCAGCGCTGTACTGGTGACAGCGGTGTGACACAGCTATCTCCCTGGGACCCACAGGAGTGATCGGCTGTCATAGGTGGTTGCCTATGACAGCTGATCACGGTGATTGGCTGGTGGGGGGAAGGAGGGCGTGCTGAGAAATTAAATATAACAAAGGTAAAATTGTATTTAAAAAATAATGATAAACAAATAAAAAAATAAATACACATGCCACCGGGGATCAGACCCCACCAACAGAGAACTCTGTTGGTGGGCAGATAAGGGGGGGGGGGGGATCACTTGTGTGCTGAGTCGTGCGGCCCTGCAGCGAGCCCTTAAAGCTGCAGTGGCCTAATTTGTGAAAAATAGCCTGGTCACTGGGGTTAAGGAGGGGGTAAAGCCTGTGAAGCCTGTGGTCCTTAAGTGGTTAAGCCATTTATGCCTTTCAAGTGGTTCTGGGTCACCATGAGCTGGCTGGGTATTCCCAAGAGATATTAAGCAGTAAGTATATTTACTTAATGTATTAAGTATATTTTTGCTAAATCACTTGTAGACAGATTTTTAGTTAACATGGAACACACTGGAAACCATTTATTACACACCCAGACTGGATTTTTAAATTCTTTTCTATTAAGTGGAAAAAGTTTGCAATTCTCACGTATGTCATCTTGGTGTAAGATATTGTGGAGGGTGTAGAAAAACTTTTTTTGTTTTGTTTTATTGCTGTTTGATTTCCCAAATGATAGAATTTCCATTATCTGGACAGGAACTAAATAAATCTTCAAGCAAAGATGTACCCAGTACCCAGTGAAATTAAGCAGGCACAATCAAGTAGGTTATTTAACGAGTGAAAAGATAGGTAGTAACCATCCAAAAATCTAGTGAGGTTAGTATGAGAGCAGGATGAGAAAGAAGGTTAGTATTAGTGTTAAAGCAAATCTAAAGGTAAAAAAAAATAAAAATACAGATACTTACCTACAGAGCCTTCCCGTTCCTTTCATGGTCCTCTTGTTTCAGCGATGTCACCCTAGTTTGAATCACCTGCCGTGGGAGGCTTCAGAAGCCCAAGTGCTCCCAAAGATGGGCAGCTCCGTACTGTGCATGCACGATTCCGCAAGAGAGTACTCGGGCTCACGAAGTTTTCTGAAGCCTCCCATGGAGGCAAAGAGCAGACCGCTAACAGGGGTGACGGGGCTGGAACGAGGGGACCGTGAGAGGAACAGGAAAGCTCTATAGGACCCAGAGCCTTCGCCCTCCATAGGTAAGTATCTGATTTATTTTCTTAAATTCACTTCAATGTTGCTTTAAGGTAAGCATACACTACATTATGCAGGCCCAATATCATTTTAATCCTTTTGCTACATTGCACCACTTAACATTGGTCAGGACTCATCAGAAACCTGACTGAACATTGATTGCAATGCTAGCTTTGTAGCTCTTGATGCAGTACAGAACCATGGGAAACTCAGTCACATTCTAATGCATTGCAAGCTAGGATATGTTCAACACACTATGCATTCAAAGACACGAAGTTTGAGCTAGAGTTTTAATTGCCAGTCTAGAATGTAAATTAGGTATACCACACGTCTTCTGTTCTAATTTCATATACTTCTGCTGCTACATACATAACTAGCTATTTGCCAGCTAAAGCATTCATGCCATTAACATCAGGGGAGACCGCTATACACAGTGGCCTTTTGCTGACCAAAGTCTACTGCTTGTACATCTAAATGCAACATTTTTATTCAACTCTTCGGGCTTGATTCACTAAAGGGTGCTAACACAGTTAGCACGGCTAAAAGCTTTGCTCGTGCAAACTAGGGTGCTAAGTAGTTTGCACGGCAAAGCTGTTACTGTTCGCGTGCTATTTTAGCGAGTTTAAAAGTTTGCGCGCGTAAAGTTTTATGCGCACTACTTAGAGTGCAAATCAGCTGCTTCGCGTGCAAAGTATGCTTATCACACTACTTAGCACACAAAGTGGCTGACTTTGCACATAAAGTAGTGCGCATAAAACTTTACGCCCGCATTAGTGCATGGAGAGGCAGTTTGTACGTGATAAGCGGCTTTTCACTGGCGTGCTGACACTTCATGTGAATTAAAATGTTAATGTTGAATTTTAAAATGACTATAAGCCATATCCTATTGACATGTCTCTTGAGTTTTCTCAAAGGAAATATATATTTTTTTTTATTTTATCTAAAATAATAACCTTTTCAGCACTTAGCAATTGAAACACTAAAACTACTAGTAGGTAAATGTTAATATCAAGCTTATTTTGAGTAATTTCTTGTTTGCTGTGAGCTTTAAAGAGAAACTTAAACCCAGGATAAAACTTCATCCCAGTCAGTAGCTGATACCCCCTTTCCCACGAGAAATATTTACCTTTTCTCAAATAGATCATCGTAGGGGTCTGTGAGGCTGATATTGTGGTGAAACCCCTCCCACAGCGTGATGTCATGACCATTTGCTGCCTGTGAGTCTCTTTACATTGTGGGAGCTGCGTAAACAGACATTCCGCACAGGTCATCACCTGGCACAACTAAAGATTTCACCACCAGTGATAAATGTCAAAATGTAAATCAAGGAGAGGAAAGACTTTACAATGGGCAAACCCTGACTAAATAACTATGGTATAAATGAATATTGTCAAAAATAAGCAATTTTATTAATGAATATGTTTACTACAGTTCTTCTTTAACCACTTGAGGACCTAGCCTTTACCCCCCCCCCCCCCCCCCCCCCTTAAGGACCAGCGCTGTTTTTTCAGATCTGTGCTGGGTGGGCTCTACAGCCCCCAGCACAGATCAAATGACAGGCAGAGCGACCAGACCGCCCCCCTTTTTTCCCCACTAGGGGGATGATGTGCTGGGGGGGTCTGATCGCTCCTGCATGCTGTTCACCTCAAAGCCCCCTCCACCGCAGGATTCCCCCTCTCCCTCTCCTCCCTCCCTTCCCCGAGAGATCGGAGGCTGCACAGGAACCGATCTGTCCTGTGCAGCCTCTAACAGGCTCCCCGCTGTCATGTGACAGCGATCCCCGGCCGCTGATTGGCCGGGGATCGCTGATCTACTACAACGCTGCTACTGTAGCAGCGTTGTAAAAATGTAAACAAAGCGGATTATTTCCGCTTGTGTTTACATTTAGCCTGCGAGCCACGATCGGCGGCCCGCAGGCTATTCACGGAGCCCCCCGCCGTGAAATGACAGGAAACAGCCGCTCGCGCAAGCGGCTGTTTCCTGATTAATTAGCCTGCAGCCGGCGACGCAGATCTGCGTCGCTGGTCCTGCAGCTGCCACGTTGCCGACGCGCGGAATGAGTGCGTGGTCGGCAAGTGGTTAAAAGTATTTTATTGATAAGGTTTGAAAATATCTCCTTAAAGAAAACACCAGAGAAAAGTTAATAGGATATGGCCCATTATATCCTTCTACTATATTATTTGACATACTTTTTGGTATGATTTCTAAGATTGAAATGTAGCTGTTTAGAACTACTGTCACCTGACATCCTCTGCTTGACGTATTTATTTTCTTGGCATTGCATATTTATTCTTGCCATAAATGTCAAATGATTAAAATGCACACATAAAAAATGTATTAATCAATGAAAATGTTGTATTGTAAAACGATTCTTTCTGTTCCCCAGTCCCTGTGTCTGCCCCATCAGTCTTCCCACTTATACCATGCTGTAAAAACGTTAACCCTGAAGAAGACGTGAAAATGGGCTGCCTTGTAACTGGTGCCATGCCAGGAAACGTGGATATGGAATGGGATGCTGGTAACACCACATCGAGAGTAATCACAACAGGGCCTTTACTCAACAGTGAGGATGGTTTGTACATGCTGAGTAG
This sequence comes from Hyperolius riggenbachi, assembly GCF_040937935.1. NCBI lineage: Eukaryota > Metazoa > Chordata > Amphibia > Anura > Hyperoliidae > Hyperolius > Hyperolius riggenbachi. Next base: position 484,600,031 of record NC_090646.1, read on the forward strand.
CCAGCTCACCATTCCAGCATCAGAATGGAAAAATGAAAGCTACCACTGCAGCGTAGCGCACCCATACACCAGCACCAGGCAGAATGTGACACTAACAGGTTTGTCAGTGATGATTTATTTATAAAAGTGATAATTAACCAAAAGTAAATGTAAACAAAGGGGGGGGGGGGAGCATCCTGCAATAATGAAAACAGGACTGGATAAACTTGTGGCCTACAGAATAATGAAAAATCTAAATTCTCATTTGAAATTTTACTGATGTGGGCCTTTAAACAATGACAAATCTATGGTGGGTTTAACCACTTCCTGACCTCCCATAGGCATCAGGGAGTGACTGCTCAAGAGCGCCACTCGCGGATGCATCCCATTCTTCTTCGCTGCAAAACAGATTGTTTTAAAACATCAATTTTGCAAGAAGCAGTTAAAGAATAAAAAAATCTGGGAACCTAAATAAAAGCAGCTGAGTTAGCAGATGGGCAGAGCCTCCTCCAGTTCCAAGGCTGGAGCTCTGCCATCTGCCATCCTCCGTCTTTTTTAGGTGCATTATTTTACAGGTACGTTTGTCTATACCCTTATTCTGATACAGGGTGGGGTTTACCATAAGGCACTATAGGCACATCCTTACAGGCGCCTGATGATGGAAAGGCGGCCCACTCCCCTCCCTGAGTTCCTCCCTCCCTCCTTCCCTATGCAGAGTCCCGAGCAGAGTGTAAATGAGAGGTTACTCACCCTGGTCTTAGCATTCCACTGATCAGATCTCCCTGCAGTCGGGGGTAAATTCGTACTGAGGATACCTCTGGCTACCTAATACTAAGGAGCACGCGTGGCTACCTATGACAGGCAAAGGAAGTAAGGGAAAAGTGACAGCTGGGACAGCCAGCACTCTTTTGGTGCAGTTTGGTGGGGGTTTGTAGGTTCGCAGAGGGTGAAGTCTAAGATGCCAGAACACATGTGCCTATAGGCTCTTGTGATGTAAATCCGGGCCTGCTCTGATAGGACCCATATTTTCTTTATGGGAGCGCCCTCTTCACAGCTCAGAATATTTGGTATATGTCACCCCTATGTAACCTTTTCTATGAGATTGTGATTGTGCTTGTGCTTTTGTTTTGGAATGTCATGTTTGTTTTGAGTTTACACAGTATGCCACTGTACCTACAGATTGCCTAAATCTTTTTCAATAAAAACAATGTTAAAAAAATGAGATTGTAAATCAGGGAGAGGAAAGATTTTACAAAGGGCAAACACTGACTAAATAATCTATAAATTAATATTGTTAAAAATAACAAGCAATTTTATTTGTTAAGCTTTATTCAGTAAAGTTCCTCTTTAATGTACGTCTTATTTTTAGTGCTACCCTGCATAAAACCTGACGTCCGGCTGTTTCTCCAGTCGCCATGCTCTGATGGAGAGTCAGAGGAATGGGAAAATTCTAACTCCATCATGGACCTAGTTTGCATGGTCTCCGAATTCTACCCAGAAATCTTCAGGGTCCAATGGCTGGTAAATGGAAAGGAGGATGTGAGTGCCCAATCATCTGTGTCAGTTCCTTTAAGGACAAAAGATGGCACCTTCACTGCCAACAGCCGACTGCCAGTTCTGAAAGGGCAGTGGAATCGGGGGAACCAGTATTCCTGCAGTGTCATACACCCTGCCTCAGATACCAACACCACTGCAAAAATTACAAAGTGTCAAGGTAATTAGGAAATAGATTTTGTATTTGTTATCACTAATTATATTAGAGAATAAGGAAGTAATTACTCTATTAAAGCCAGAGTTCCCAGACTTGGCACACTGGGTCACTGGGTGAATGGGGTTAAAACTTGGCAAGGTGGGCGGAGCCACATACAGCCAATCAGACACATAGCCAACATCATGTGGTTTCTTCAGAAATGACACCATCTAGTTACTCTTATTGCCCTTCACCTACCTATCACTTGCATTGACATCCAATGCAACTAAATGAGCAGTTTACATTGTCTGATTTTTTTTTATCAACACAGTGTACAAAAAAAAAAAAAAAAAAAAAAAAAGCTTGCTGCTTTTTTCTCATAACACATACAATTTTATAGTGCATGGACATCAACAAGCTATCAGAGTGAGCATAATATGAATATAGGCGGTCCCCCACGTACAAACAGGTTCCGTTCTGGGAGATTGTTTGTAAATTGGATTTTTTTGTGAGTTGAGTCCTGTTTTATCCATGATGCCCTTTAGTTCTGGACTTATAGTATAAACTGATTTTGTTGGTTATTTTCAAAGTGCTTTTCAAGTATTGTGTTTTAACTACTTATAATAGTCTATAAAGGATTGTAACATAAATATGTAATAAAAAAAACAGTATTGCATATTTTGTACACAAAGAACTTTATTTGTATCTCTGAAACATGTTAACGTGAGTCGTTTGTAAGTAGGGGACTGCCTGTACATTATAAAAGACCCACTTGAACAACATGGCACAGTGTGTTCCTGTATTGCCTGTAAAAAGAGCAAGTGTGATCACTGCCCCAGTGTATGTATAACATGCATATGAAGAATTATTCTCAAATAGCCATATGATCATTTCTTCAGTACTTATGGAAACAATTAACACAAAGACACCGGTAGCCCAATTTGGGGAAGTATAGCCGGGTATTTGGTAAATTGAATCAGATGAATGAAATAATAACAAACCTGTGTTGGTCCAGGAGGCAACCACTCATACAGGGGGAAGAACACTCGGCCTTTGGGAAGGATGTGGCAGTTAACGGCTCCATTGAAAATTTTTACTCCACCAGAGCTTGTGGAGTGTGTCCCTTAGTAAGGGTTACTGTAGTAAGACTATTAGTAAACTGTATACAATATACTTGAAAGGTCCTACCTTAAAGGGAAGGTTCAGGGACTGTTTAAAAAAAATAAAAATCCGCATCCACTTACCTGGGGCTTCCTCCAGCCCGTGGCAGGCAGGAGGTGCCCTCGGCTCCGCTCCGCAGGCTGCCGGTGGTCTCCGGCGGCCAGGTCGGGCTCCTTCCGTGTTCCAAAATGCGCCTCACGGCGGCGCGCTGACGTCATCTGACGTCCTCCGGGCTTTACTGCGCAGGCTCAGTAGCGCAGGGTCGGCCACCGGAGACCACCGGCAGCCTGCGGAGCGGCGCCGAGGGCACCTCCTGCCTGCCACGGGCTGGAGGAAGCCCCAGGTAAGTGGATGCGGATTTTTATTTTTTTTTAAACAGTCCCTGAACCTTCCCTTTAAAGCAATCCCGAACCCAAGATTAAAGGTAAAAAAACATACTACCTGATCCAGGGGGCTAGCCGGATCAGGTAGAGCCTATTACCGCTTCTCCCTGCAGCTCCTGTGGCCAGCAATAAGTCCGTTTTTTTTTTAGTGACACTAGGGTCACAACACTACAGTTTGCCTCTCTGCTTCTCCTTACAGAGCAGAGAGGCGGGGAGAGCCGCGGAGGGGTGTGAGAGAGACAGGGGAGAGGCTCGGAAGGGGAGAGATAGAGGCGAGGAAGAGGCTCTAGGAGGAGGGGAAGGGGCATTTTGCAGGAGTGCCTCTCCTGCCAGGGATGCCCTTACCCTAGTTATCTAGCGACAATCCCGTTGTCGACATTTTCGGGGGTCTACAATGGAGAGAAGGGGGGAGGGACAGCTGTGCACAGAGGTAGAGAAGGCCCAGCTTTGGAGAACTCATGGAGAAGCACATGATTAGTTTGATCAGCTGATAGATTTGTAAGGCTCTGATTTGCTGGTCATGATCATGTGTTAAACCAGGAAGTCATCACAGCAAATCAGAGGCTTACAAATCTATCAGCGGATCAAACTGATCATGTGCTACTCCATGAGTTCTCCAAAGCTGGGCCATCTCTACACAGAGGACACAGAGGCATGTCATTAAGCCTTTGTATCCCATTTGTATTACTAAAAACCACCTCGGGTACACTTTCAAGAAAGAGGATCATAGAGCGGGTATAAAACGTGTTATGCAGTGTAAACTGCTTCATCAGGTCAGTAAGTGTGCCGATTTACCTCCTTCTTTAAGGTAGGACCTTTCAAGCCTATTATATACTGAAGCACTGTTTTTAAATGATATAGATACAGATATGGATATTCTTATTTTTTTATTGGTGGGGGGGGGGGGGGGGGGCGTCTTCAGTTCACTAATATGGTCATTGTTGCAATTATTACTGATTTTGCTCCTTGCAGAGATCTGTTGACCAACTGGCTGCCTATTGTTTAGAACAACTTTCCCATTACCAGTAGTCTATACATCATACCAAACAGAGTAGCGGCTGCAGCAGCCTCCCTGCCGTTGTTGCTGTTCTTCCTACTCCGCACCATTGAGTGACTATTTTCAGGTGCAATCAACGACTACATTATAAAGCTTCATTTTTATATCTGTATCTAGAATCCTGTTCTGCTGGTCCGGTCATAGTGGTGACACCACCTAGCTTTGAGGAGTGTTACATCATTGGCAAACCCAAGATCTCCTGCCTAGTCCACAGCATGAAGACTATTGAGAACTTTAAGGTCATATGGACAAGAGAGAAAGAGGGAGACCTAGATGTTAACACAGAGGATCCTGTTCTTAGTGACAATGGAACGTACAGCGCTGTCAGTACACTGAGCATCTGCTGTGATGACTGGATGAGCGGGGAAAGGTTCACATGCACTGTTAAGAATCAAGATTTCCCTTCACCTGTTTCAAACGTGATCTTTAAAAGCAATGGTAAGAACATCTCTGAAGTGGTTTAATTCATACAAATACATTCTGTATGTTAATGGTGATGAACAATGAACATACTACTAAATATATAATTTAGGATATGTTAACCTTCTAATGGCTGTTTTGGAGTCTGTCCTAAAGGTTATGATGAGATGGTATTGGGTCAATGGATATTTTTTTGGTCCTGTCCCATGCTCTCCTGTTTTTGCACCAAGATTTATAGATTGATGCAGATTTTGTTTAACAAAACAATACAGGAGGACCCATGGTCAGCTCTCTTGCACTGTCAAATAGACTTTCTCACTAAACATCAGAGAGCACTGGCTTCATTTTCATGGCTGCAAAACAAACCACAGCAAAGGCCTGGAAGAAGCAACTGGTATCCTTTGAGGAGGTGAAGGGCAGAATTAGTACCTTTATGTTGCACGAGAGGTTGGCAAGCATTCTTGAAGATTGACAGGCAAAAACAGATCAGATCAGATCATGGAAACTGCATACTGAACAGGAGTAATGGAGGTTCAGGAGGGAAGTGGTTGGAAGAGTGGGGGGAGGTGCTGCATTGTTTCTATTTTTTTTTCTTTTTTTGTGTTTTTAGACTTTTATTGTGTCATATTTGCACCAAGGGAAACACTTTGCCTTCCTGGAGCGTCCTAGTTTCCAAAAATTGTCAGGCCTCGAGCCCTAGCTATTCATATCGTGTGGGTCTATGCCTCAGTTGATATATATATAGGACAGTTCATAAGACCATTGTGTTGTTGATGATCTGGTTTAAAAGTTGGCCTGCAAATGCTGTAAATGTGTTTATTTCCTATAAAACTTTTATAACATTTTTGAAATACTGTAGAACATGTTTTATGTGTTGATGTATACAAATCAGAAGACACGTGTATAGAGGTTAGTAAAAAAAATACTGTTTTAATAATTAATGTATGTCTTCTACTTAAAGCGGGAATGCCAAGGGCACCATCTGTACATGTCTTCCCACCTCCCCAGGAGGAAATCGCTAAAGGTGAAACAGTTTCACTCACTTGCATGGCAACAGGGTTCCAACCCAGCGACATTTTCATTAAATGGCTTCATGGAAACAAAGAGATAAGAAAAGAAAAGTATGTGAACACAACCCCAATGAAGAAGGACGATAACACCTACATTGTCTACAGCTACTTGTCTGTCTTTGCCGACAGCTGGAAAAATGGAGATAGCTTCACTTGTGTTGTCGGACATGAAGCTCTGCCTTTGTACACCAGTCAACGGACCATTGATAAGTCAAGCGGTAAACCCACCAATGTCAGTGTGTCCCTTGTCATGTCTGAAACTTCCAGTACTTGTTTCTGATCTCCCTGTTACCTGTAAACCCTCTATGTGGATAACAACTTTGTCATGTTCTGTGATATGATCAACAATATGAGCAGAAATAAAATGTATTATTAAAAGTTACTTCTTTCATTCAGTTTACTAAAAACACCCCTGCAAGCTTAAATTCTGGTAACTAATGATGGCTTCACGGTTAGCACTGGTCCCTGATAGGCTAGAGTTGCCGGTTTAAATCTTGGTCTGGATTTTGCTTTGGTGACTATTCAAAAGCTTTTGTAGATCATGCTAGACTGTAACAGATTCTCATGGAAATGGGGATTCAAGGTCATCTCATTTGCCCTTTGAGGGATCTATTTACAAACCAAGAAGCAACAGTTAGAACTGAATATGGATGGAATAACTGACTGCTTCACTATTGGTAAAGGAGTGTGTCAAGGTTGCATATTGTCTCCGTATTTCTTTAACTTGTATGGTGAAAATGTAATGCGGAAAAATGGTCTGGATAAGTCACATTCTGGAATTAAAATAGCTGGCAGGAATATTAACAATCTGAGATGTGCCATGGCAGCACAATTACTGCCATGGAAGTAAGTAGGACTTATATACTCTCCCACCCATTCCCACAATCATATGGTGTTTTGCAAAGTTTCTCATAAAGATTAAGCACTCATTTTATTTCTTGACCATTTACTATTAGCAGTGTACATGACAGCTAAAAATATGTGGTCAAGCAATAAAACAAGTACTCTATATGAGGAACTTCAGAAAACACCATATGGCTGTGAGTATGGAACTGGGTGGGGGGGGGGGGGGCATGGAAGCAGTTGTGTTTTGGAGTTACTCTGATGCTCCTCATACACACATAGTTTTTTTTTATAGAAAAACTCACACATAAAGAATTACCCATGATGAGTCTATGTTGCAAAAGACAAGTGAAAACATCAAAAATAGCAGAATTTATCCATGAAAAATGAAATGACCACCAGTGGAGATTCCCATAACTTTGTGAATTCTTTTTTGTGTGTGTGTAGTTCTTTTTCTTTTTTTGTTTGGTTTCATGCATTAAGAGATGAAAGCAAAAGAGCAAGAATCTCTATTTGGTTTTATTAATGGCTCTGCATATTACACACTGGTCTATACAGATACACAGTAAAACAAACTTATGGGATTGTTAGAGCAAAAATATAGCTACTATATCCTCCAGAGGCTTCCCTGTCTCCATCCACTTTGCCATTCCAGCACTCGGACCCCCAAAGTCAAGCCCCCAATACGTGAACAAGCTCAGCTGTGCAGGTGCAGGACGCCTTCTCATCTGTGCAGTAGCACAAAGCCAAGCCCATTCAGCTCCGTGCTAATGTGCAGGCACGAGCTGCCTGCGCAGTGCAGCTGAGCTCCACAGACACGCCCTTCTTGAAGGGCTTCAGAGGGCGCTGGAATGGTGAGGTGGAGCGGCGTTGGGGCTGCCTCTGGAGGACCTAGAGGCTTTCCTCTACCTAGGTAAGTACCCATTCGGGGTACTTTTTTCCCTTCAGGTACAATTTAATAATGGTACTGCACTTATACTAGTTAAATAAACAAAAGCTGAAAAGCATTTTATGTATTTTTTCCATGCACTTTCACATTGAAACATTTATATGCTCTCCTGTGTTTAGGAACACTTTTTTGCACTTTTAAACATATAAATCTGAACACATTAGACATTATCATATATAGCCAGCAGGGGGCAAGTTACAAGCAAGAGACAATACCTATCTGGTAGCAATGCTGCACCTTATGCAGCCTCGCTACTCTACTGCTATCTCAAATGAGGCTGTACTCAAGACCATATGGAGAACCCAACTATGGACTTGAATTGCACCTCCTTCCCTCCTGCCAATTTCTTGGAATTGATATTGGCTCAGAGGCCAGCCAATGACAACACTAGGCTGCAAGGAGGGGGCAAGGCCATCACAGGAAAAAGGCAGTGTAGGGAGTGTGAGAAGACATGAAATGAATGGGTGGAGGTGTGATTTGGCTCCCATACCAGGACAGCAGGGCTTAGCAGATCTTCACTAAGCCTTGTTAGTGGAAGCAGCCTAACCCTGGTGAGGTGGGAAGGATATATAATATAATCATGCTGTCATGCAATGCTACAGGATAGTTTTAATAAGTGATATCCTCATTGAAGAGGAATTGCTGTGCGATCAGGCCAACTCCCACTACAATACTAATAAGACATACATGTAAATTACCTCTGTCTCCTAGCAAGGTAAATAATGTGGACTCCATTTTCCTTTACTTAGTGTTATACAGCAGACCTCCAGCATCCAGGTAGTATGGCACTTTTCTGATAGAAAGTCAACGGGCTTGATTCAGTAAACCGTGCTAAGTGTTGGCACGCCTGTGAAAGGCCCTACATCACGCCTAAAGTAAGTTTAGGCGTGATAAATTCACATCGGGTGCAAAGTCCCGTGCGCGAAATGGCTCATTGCGGTGTGACCATGCGACATTAAGGTCGCACCCAATGTGACCTTATAGGCGCATCAGGTGCGTCGTTTTCGTCACACTGCGATGCGCCATTTCGCGCGCACTGTGCTGTGCAAAGTTTTGCATGCGGGACTTTGCGTGCGATGTGAATTTAGTAAACTGTGCTAACCCAGTTAGCACCCTAGTTATCACTCCCAAAGTCTTTAGGCGTGCTAACTGGGTTAGCACCATTTACTGAATCAAGCGACAAAGATGACGCTTATAAATAGATAATTAAAAATTGTAAAAAAAAACACCAGATCATAAACTATAAAAACACAGTGAAATAAAATTGAGCTAAATAAAACAGACCAAATGATACCAGTACTCTTTCAGGTGTCTCAGGAGTAACTTGAGAAACATAAACTGAGTGAGCATATGATTATAAAGTGCAAATGTCACCTTCAGTAAAACTGCATGAGAAATGTTTTTCTTTTAAGCACCAGAGATATGCCCAGCTGCATAATACTGTAGTATGAAAATGAATAATGTTAGTAAGCAATGCCAGGAGGAAGTCATTTAATGTCAGGAGGAAGTCAAACCTCCCAAGCAATCTTTCAAGCTTCCTTATGTCATTCATTAATATGATAGATGGATTCACTGACTAACAAAGGAGCTCAGCTCTTCATATTCTCCATTGGAAAATGCCTTATTATGTGTTCTTATTTGTAGAACTACTGGCAACCTTCAGTTCTCACTCTTGGGACCCTCGATTTAGGTTGTTTTTTCCAGGCTCTGTTTTTTTTTTTTTTTTTTTTTTTTTTAGCAACTTTCTTTTTTTTTTTTTTGAAAGTTTTACAAAGTTTTACAATATAAAACACATTACAAAATGTTAATAACTTGTCTTGACAAGGTTAAAACATATTAGCAGAGTATGACAGCCACAAAAGAGCATGATATAGAAGAAAAAGCAATACTATGCAAATTGTCTTACAATGGACAGGCGAGAAAAATTGTAAAAAAGTACATATCAGTCATGCAACTGTAAGGAGGGGGAAGAGAAAATAAGGCATGGGACAGGACTGGGCCCCTAAGCTTACGGTCAACTAGACCTATCAATCTGGTCTCATCATTCAGTGTTATCTTTTTTTTAACAAGAGTTTGTGTTGTTTTGTGTTAGCTTTTTTTTTTTACATAAACAAAATATGTGAATCACAGGCATCTGCAGAAATTTTCCAGGAAGGGGCAAAGGTGGGGGGGGGGGGCAAAGGGGGGGTAGGAGCTGTGCACCATGCCAGAAAACAGGTGGGAAAGTAATGGGGGGAAAGGGAAAAGAATGGGTGTGGCCATGGACCAGGATGTAGGTGTGGTCATGGGTGGAGCCAAATTTACATGAACTTAGCAATGGTGGGACATTAGACTAGGACTATGGTAGGGATTAGATTGTGAGCACCTTCGATTTTAAGTAGTGACAGGTGCCCCCCAGTTTAAGTAGTGACAGGTGCCCCCCAGTTTAAGTAGGGACAGGTGCCCCCCAGTTTAGGTAGTGACAGGTGCAGTGCCCCTGATTTAGTGACAGGGACTCCCACTCACCGCCATTTAGCCCCCCCCCCCCCCCTGGTCATCCCCGCTGCATCCCAGCAGCCTACGTCAGACCTCCGAATCAGCTGGTGACCAGTGAGAGCAGGCGCATGGTACCCCATGCTGCATATGCGGATGATGTCACTTCCGCATATCAGTGTGATGTCCACAAGGTTCTAGCAGCCACACTCACTGGTCGCCAGCTGATTCTAAGGTGTGACGCTGACTGCTGGGAAGCAGCGGGGATGGCCGGGGAGGGGGCGGCAGCTGGCCAGGGGGAGCCGATATTCTACCCTATGCTGCGGACGCTCATGATGTGAATATGTTTTCTGTATCACGAAGGGGCAGGGCAGATCATTTAAGTGGAAAAGGGCTAATGTGAATAACAATACTCATAATTGACCATAGGCAGGACTGGCTCTTGTATACTTATACTAATTTTGATATCTTGGGGCTTAGAAAGTTGCATAAAAACATACTGTTACCCCTATACCACTGTGCTGGCACCTGTGATTGGCCAAGCCCAAGGCTTTGTAGCAGAGCACACAACCAGATAGCAGGATGGGAGGGCAGACAATGGTGAGGGTCATCAAAATGGGTGAATATCAACTCAGCTACTACCCACAGACATGCAACTAAGGGCTTGTTCACACTAGGGGTGAGTTATAGTGTTTCCCCATATGCAAATTAGGAAGCAGAATGACAGTATGTTTAAATAAACAGTCAGCTTCCCAATCTGCGTATGGGGAAAAAAAAATATTTATTATTCCAAATGTATTAAAAAGGAAGTGTACAGTCCTACACTCTAGTAACGTACTACAGCACAGATGGTCATGCATTTACAGAAATTACACTGAATGGGACAACACTGTGTTGGGCACAGAAATGCATGCAGCAGTGCACTGTCAGAACAAAGTTCTGCAGAGCGCATAAGTGTGGTCATCACACAGAGCTGCCTAGTCACGGTCTCATGCTCTTGTTCTTGCTCTCATGCTCTTGTGTATCACACACTAACAGGGTGTCTCCATACTCTAAACCTTCAGCAGTTGTTCTCCATGATCTGTTATCACACAGGTGCCAGGTATGCAGCATCACTTATATTCTTCAGTGATCACCAATCCTGAACAACCTTTGTAAAATCCAACATCATCTAAGTCAGTGATGGCTAACCTTGGCACTCCAGTTCTGACAAAACTACAAATCCCATAATGCCTCTGCCTCACCGAGTTATGCTTAGAGCTGTCAGAATATTGCAATGCCTCGTGGGACTTGTAGTTCCACCACAGCACTAGGCACCATAGTAGATTTGGGGCCCCCTTGTGGTCCTTTTGGTAAGCTGAAGTGGAGAGAGGTCAGAGAAGGTGGCAGGTGGACCCCTTGACACCCACTAAGCTCCAAGCACCTGCCTAGGCTGCCTGGTGGATAACCCTGCTCTGGCTTGGTCATCTGCCAATGCCAAACAAGATGTTCTGTCCTATGGAGAAGAAGGAGGAAGAGGATTAGGAGCAGGCTGCAGCAGAAAGTGACAGTAGCAGTGAAGCATGGCTTTCTAGAGTGCCTGATCACTAATAACCAGCCAGCAAGGGTTGGGAGACATTTATACACACTTTAAAAATGCTCAAAACCACCACATATGAATGTTTTTGGTGCCCTAAACTGAATGAACCCTTAGGAAAAGGAAAAATGCATTTGCAGGTATGCTGTGACTGCCCTGGGGCATGCTTCTCTGATTCTTAGCTTGCAAGTAGTAATTAGATATAACATCTTCATAGAAAAATCATTAGCACCCTCTGTTCTTCTCTTCTTTTCTTAGTTCAATCTTTAAACCAAGACCCATGTTTTTATTAGTGAAATTGAACCACTTGAGGAGCTCAGGCTTACACCCCCCTAGCGACCAGGTTATTTTTTACAATTCAGCACACTGCAGCTTTAACAGTTGATTGCACGGCCATACAACATAGCAGCCAAATAAATCTAGCCTCCTTTTCTGTCCACTACCATAGCTTTCTGTGGGTGGCATCTGATTGCTGCTGCTATTTGTATTTTTTTTATTAATATTATTGTTCTTTTTTTTTAAATAAAATGTTTTTTTTTTTAAATCACCCACCTTCCCTCCCTCCTCCTCAGATCCAATAACTTAGATTGCCTCTCAAAGGCATCAGTCTATGAGAGGGATCTGTTTCCCTGCCACTCGAGAGGACAGCTACGTGACAAAAGCTGTCCACTCTACAGTGCTAGATTGCAGCGCTGTACAAAGTAAAGGAGAAGTAGACACAGAGTAGAAAAACCGGCACTGCTTCTAAAACAATTTATTCTTGCATATCCTTCAGGTAAAAAACATCTTGCAGACATAGGGAGTTCCACACTAAGTAAAAAACATACTTTTGGGGGGAAGGTAGCGTGGCTGGGTGATTGATGAGAGGTGGGTGCTCGGGTGCTCAGCACCCGAGCACCCACCTCTCATCAATCACCCAGCCACGCTACCTTCCCCCCAAGAGTATGTTTTTTACTTATTGTTGAACTTTCTATGTCTGCAAGATGTTTTTTACCTGAAGGATATGCAAGAATAAATTGTTTTAGAAGCAGTGTTGGTTTTTCTACTTTGTGTCTACCTCTCCTAACTGATGTATATCTAACAGCCAGAGCACGCTTCAACTCTGCCTAAGAAAAGAAGGAGCGGCACCTTTGCCACAAGCTGCACCAGCTCAGCCCTTGAGCCACTGTTGTGCCAGCCTCTGTTTGTCTCGCATACTAGTTGCAAGCTGTACAAAGTAAATACCGACTTTTTTTCTCTAACAGCCTGCCAGCTGCAATCGCGGGCTGGCAGGCTGATCATGGAGCTCCACTCCGTGTTTTGGTAGGGAACGATCGTGCATGCGCGCTCACGTTCCCTGCTAATCTCTACCCCAAGGACTTGACGCCAATCGCCGTTAGGCGGTCCTGGGGGAGCCACTCTGCGGCCACCAATTGGCATCAGGCAGTCGCAGAGCAGTTAAAGAAGCACTGTAGCGATATATATAGTAGAAGGCAGTACATTATTCAGGACACCCACTTTTACAGTAATTTTTCTGCTTTCAGCATCAGAAATCCTTCCTATATCAATATATTGCTGTATGCTGAATTTAGCACTACCCTCCCAGTGATGTTTAGCCGCCCCCCCCCCCCCCCTTCAAAATATATTTGTAGGGGGCCTGGTATATTTTGTACTGGCTTCTGACCTCTAAGTAACCGAACATTCTGCAGAGATTATCTGACAGGACTAAAGTTGTTGCCACTTGTGATAAATTTCAGAACATAAATCAGGGAGAGAAAAGATTTTACACTGGGCAAACACTGACTAAATAATAATGAATATTGTAACTAATACTCTGACACTGCTGTAGGTTATTACCTAACCTTTATCGCAGTCAGTTCATGTTATTCAAAAATGATTGTTCTTACAATATTATCATTTGGATAAAGAATTATCCATCTGGATACTATGATCGACTTGTGATGCAGGGTGGCACAGCAGTTGCAGAGACCTCAAAGACTATAGTCTTATACTTCATTCCCTGTAAACATAACTGTTCAACAATGTCCAGTGAGGAATTCGCCTAATGAGCAAGGAAGAGGAAGTGGCAGTTAACAAATCAAATGTGCTACTCACTGATTAATAAACCGACAACTGTATTAATTTATTAGATACATAATAAACTTTGGTACACACACTCAATTACTGTCGCCCACAGGTATCGGGACTTGATCCCTCGGGCGACAGTTTGGGGCCAGAAGCTGTCAATGCATCTAATGCTATGGGGGAGGGGGGTCAGAGGAAGGATGGAACAACTTCCGGCAGGTGGGGTGAGGCATGGAACAATGCACTGGTGAAATCTGTTGAGCATGTTTGTTGTTATGCTGGGCATACACGGAGCGTTTTCTCCTTATCAATCGAGCCGCTGATGGCTCGATTGATAATATCCGACAGGTCTGATGACCCGCCGGATAGATTCCCAGCTTGATCCCCGCGGGTGGACAATAGCGGGGAATCGAGTGGAAGATAAGGAGCGCCCGCGGGGACGAGCGGGGATCGATAGAGGCGCCGGCGGGGACGAGCGTGGATGCGCCGGGATCGAGCCAGCAGCTCGAACCGGCGCATAATCGAGGCCGTGTATGCCCAGCATAAAACATCAGATTTAGTACTGGATTTTTTGGCAGTGTTTGGGGACTCGTGTGAACACACTAGATTCCTGGCCAAGACGGTCCATAGCGGCCCCCTCAGCCGGGTGTCATCTAGCATGTGTACCTAGCTTAACTAATCAGTGGATGGTGCATTTAATTTTCTAACCAGCATTTGGTCCTGCCAGAGATTTGCATTGCAGGTGAAAACTACCTTAAACCCTGTAAATCAACTTGGCTGAGCACTATCCTTTATGTCTAAGCAGTGCCGGTTCTAGTAACAATGGGGCCCCAGGGCGCAATTAACCCTGGGTCCCCCAACAGACACCCCCCACCAAGAAGCAGCATTAGGGGCCCTTTGTTGCAGCCAAATTTCCCTCCTAGGCCCCTGAGCTGAAAGCTGACCCTCCTTCCCAATCACCTCCCAACTTAGCTGTGCTGCCTTAGCTGGGCCCCTGCAGAGTCTTTGGTGTAGCATCTCACCTGCCCACCAACACAGGTGAGACGTTACACCAAAGACTCTGCAGAGGCCCCGGGGAGCAACAGTTAATGTGGGGGGAGACACCTGGGGGGCCCCTACAGGCTCTGGGGCCTTGGGGCGATTGTCCCCTTTGCCTCTATGATATCGCTGACCCTGTGTCTAAGAAAATATCACCAGAGGACTGTATTAATCTGGAGATTGTTCTTGCCTGTCCATTTGTTATTTCCCTCTTGAGATTGGTCAGCCAATAGTTTCTGCTGATGCCATAGATATTAGATGGCCACATTCATCCAACCTGATCTTTCTTATGTTTGAGTACCTTTTGGGGAAATGTTTTTGTTTTTTTTACATGCTCTTAATATTAACAGAGTGTCCGCACAATGTCCTTTATTATGGACGTATCCAAACGAGCTCACACATCATATAGCATTGTGCGGACACTCTTCTGTCTATGTTCCTTTGGATTGGCCTGTCCTGGTCCTGCACTGTCCTGGGGTGGTGTGAGCGGTTTTCTCCAGTGGTTTCCCTCTTAATATTAAGACACTAGAACAAATATATGTATCTGCTAAATGGTTTAGTTAGAAAGGTTTGTACATCAAAATTAACTTTTCCAACCTATTCCCAATTTATATTTTAGAAACGGATCCATCTGTAAAATGTGTAACTGTAGCTTTGTATCTTCTAGCCTTTGGATGGATAATTGAAGTTTGCACAGAAGACGTACACACCCCCTGGTACACAGCCACCACCTTTATGGTCCTTTTCATCCTAAGCACGTTTTATGGAGTGACTGTCACTGTGGTCAAGGTAAGTGAGTGGCAAATGAATGGGAACTGTGCCTGAATGATGCTTTCTGATGTCATTGTGTACATCATTGCAGGTTCATAAAACTTGTTTGCTTCTCTCCATAGGTAAATGGGTGATAAAAGAAAGGAGACAGACATACTGCCAGACCATTGTGATGGAGAAAACACAATCGCAGTACTAAGAGCTAGACTATCATATCAATATAAGCTATAACTGATGCGTAAAAGTATATTTTTGCAACCATCATATTGAACTTTCATGCTGGGTGCATATTCCAAAATATCAGAATTTTTGAAAAGTTAATTATTTGTAGAATGTTTATATCATAGAGCAATAGTTTTGAAATAATTAGTATTTTTCTGGTCCTGTAGTCAGCACTGATGATATTTGACATCGTAATCTCAATAGTCTTTGAGGCAGCATCAGTAGCATCACTGGTAAGCCTCAGACTTTCTAGTTTCCTCCGACGCTCCTACACCAACCCTTGCCAGCCTAATCTACCCTAAACCAACCTTGATTGCTAATACTAATGGTTTTTCCTTCATATACTTGCCTTTGTTCATCGCTAATGAAAAACCACCCAACAGATCTAACCCCAACTTCCTGCTAAACCTGTATCCAAGAAAATCCTAACACCAACCCTTACCTACACCTAACCATGATATAAACCCTAAAGTAACTCCAAGCACTGCCCCTTGCATTTTTTGTTTGGTCATTGGGTATGCAAACCCTAGACCGAAAATTTGAAGCAAGTATTGACTGACTGGAGTGTTCTCATACTAACGCTCCCCAAAAAATGGAAGAATGCAAAAAGTGAATTTTACATGTAAATATAAAATAATTGCACCAAACTGACAACTGTACAAGCTGAGAACAGGAGTATCAAGAAACCTAGTGGTCATTCTAATACCAGATAATAACATATTCTTATGTAAATTCTGCATTTTTTGTGCCAAGATTGTGTATGGCTCATTGTTCAATATAGAATCTTTGGTGAGAGAGAGAGAGAGAGAGAGAGAGAGAGAGAGAGAGAGAGAGAGAGAGAGAGAAAGAGACTCTCATTTTTTGCATTTTAGTATTGTGTGGGTCTACCAACTTTTTATTTGTTGTAATACTAACCTTTGCCCCAAGCAATTGCTAAAACTAACATCAACCAACTAACTATCCCTAAACCTCAAAATAAAATCAACAGTAACTCTAAGGCCGGGTTCACACTGGAGTGCATCGGCTCCAGCGCTGCGTTCCGCTCCGTGACAGCGGAAAAAGCGGAAGGATCGTGCATGTCGGGAACGTCCGCTCCAGTGAGCGGACTGCAGGGAGCGGAAGGGAAGCTATTTTAGCTCCAATGTGAACCTAGCCTAATGGCCAATACTCACGGGCTACAATTGTCGCCGCAACCACGTGGCACACGCGTATTGCGGCGACAGGTCGCCCGTGAGTATGGCGCGCGCACCCCGAACCGTCGCTCGTCGCTGCTGTCGCCAGGCGATTGGCGCGGTCAATCGCCTGGCGACAGTTGCCGCCGCAACTTCGACGCAACTGTCGCTAGTCCGCGTATGTATGCGGACTAGCGACAGCAACCTATAGGCATCACACGGAGCTTCCGGCGGGGGGGAGGAACGTCGGCGACAGCTTCCGTCGCACCACCAATCCCTCTTCCGCAGTGTGTATGCGGAGGGACCCGGCGACGAGATGTCGCCGGTCTGTCGCACACACGCTCCCGTGTCCTAGCGACAAGCAACAATTGTAGCCCGTGAGTATGGGCCTTAAGTCCTCTTTTACACTTTACACTGAAACACTGTGTTTTCAGAAACAGACACAGTGTAAAAAGAGTCTTAACTGTAGCCTTCATATACTGACCTTACATTAACCTCCATTGACTTGACTTTCCTGACTCCCTGAATTTGCTATATCAATTGGAATCACAAGTGCTGGCACTTCATTCTTCCATTGTACACAAGGATGGCTGTCACAAAGATCAACTGTTTCATCATGCAATAAAGTATACTGTATAAAACATTTCAATGAAAATATGTAAATAAATGACTTGTGACTGCAGTGTTTAAAGTTTCCAATATTTGTTGAGGTAAAAGCTATACACCAAATGGATCATTTTATTTTAGTAGACTCTGAACTCAGAGAGCCTGGTTACAATAAGATACCTACCGTAATGCTGAGGTCTGCATTGTCTAGAAGAATAACTGAATCTGCTATTCTAAAACCTCCACCAGTCTCATCCAATTGTTGGTCATTTTACCACTTCCTGGGAGTAGAGAACTTAAAGGGAACCTGATGTGAAAGGGAAATGGAGGTTGAAATATTTAATTTTAAATAATACCAGTTGCCTGGCTGTCCTGCTCATCCTGTGCCTCTAATACTTTTAGCCATAGTCACTAAGGGCTCTTTCACATCAGACAACGCGAGCAGGAGCCGTTCTCCTGCATGCGTTGTCTGCCTGCGGCATGTCGTCGGGTATCTGCGGTGCGACGCAATCAGCGGCGGTAGCTGGTAATTAAACCCGACGGAAAACGCCGGCTCGCTGGTGCGTTGGAGGAAAAACTGCGCCCAGGTGCGTCGGAACCGCAACGCATCGAAACGCAGCTTCGAGTGTGAAAAGTAAAATGAAAGTCTATGGACTTTCATCTTACCTTGGTTAACGCAAACGGCTGCCGTTTGCGTTAACGCACAAAGGGCTTGATTCACAAAGCGGTGCTAACCCAGTTAGAGACTTTAGGCGTGATAACCATTGCACCACGCTGGTGAAAAGCCAGTTTAGGTGTGATAAGTTTAGGCATGATAAGTTTAGATAAGTTTAGATAGCTTGAAAAGTCCCGCACGCAAAGCAGCGCCATTAAACTTTATACGAAGTGCACCAGACTTTGCTAGCGTAAAACTTTTGATCAGCTGTGTACTGCGGTGCTAACACAGTTGGCGCTTAAACTTATCATGCCTAAACTTATCACACCTAAACTTATCATGCCTAAACTTATCACACCTAAACTTATCATGCCTAAACAGAGTTTAGGCATGATAAAGGGCTTTTCACCAGCGTGCTAACTGTTAGCACCGCTTTGTGAATCAGGCCCAAAGTCTGCCCTAATGTGAAAGAGCCCTAAACAAGCATGCAGATTAGGTTTCTAACAATCATCTGACAATATTAGCTGCATGCTTCTTTCAGGTGTGTGCTTCAGACACTACTGATGCCACAATGATCATCAGGACAGCCAGGCAACTGGTATAGTAAAAGGACTTAAATATGGCAGCCTCCATATCACTCTCACTTCAAGTTCCCTTTAAAGTGAAAAACCACCTAAAAGCTGTGGGGTTCCTGAGCATGAGTTAATGTGCCCACTCTGCCAACCAGTAAAGGGACAAATTACACAAGTATATGTAGTATTCATTTCATGTCCATGCTAAGGAAGAACAGAGAAGATCCCCTTCAATATATTACTTATCTTAAAGTTGGCCTATTTTATAACAGGTAAGGTGAAAATATCACAGACCCACATTAATCCTATATGATACACTCCCTGTGTCGCTGTGTCCTCCTCCTGCGTGTCCCTGTGTCCATGCTTTCGCGTACCGCGCATACGCAGCACGCGGGCGGACTTTAGAGCAGGAGAAGGATGGGGCCAGGGGGCGGGCGTGTACAGACGCATGTGCGGTGACATGCGAATGGAAGCGGAGACAGGTGGCGGTGACAGGTGGGAGGGGAGGGGAGTTGTGAGGGTGGCCTAGAGCCTGTTATTGTAGCGGGCTTAGGTCCACTAGCATAACATAAAACATTAAGATAATTCCAGATCAGGTCTCTTGTGATTTTGCCTCAGGCTTTGGGTAACATCACCTGCTGGTGATATGATTTTCCTGACTCTACACGCTTGGATATTGCACGTGACATCAATTTCCCACAATGCTCCTGTGAGAAAGACCTTGAAAGAGATTTTCACTCAAAGTTCCCATTTAAAAATTCCAGGGCTATTTTTTTTGTACTAATACTGATATTTGGTTAAAAAAAAGTATTGTTATTGTAATAATAAACACATTAAGATGTAGAACATATGCAATTATGTCTACTTTATGGGAAATAATAGTAAATAGATAATTCATACAAAACTGTCTGGATGATCACCCAAAAACCGCATGGGCTGTCTGCTGGTTTATAATCATCATAACTGATGTAGGCTTCAGTTGTACCTCTCTGATCTGTCCAGTAACTCTATTGTCAGGTTTAGCTATGGGCAGTACAAGTAAATCAAGATGAACAACATCAGCACAATTTAAAGGCCAAAATATAAGGGGTACATACAGTGTTGCACAAAATGACCTCCAATTGCAGTCTATTGGATTTCTGCCAGCTATGGTTTATTTATTTATTTTTAATGCTTTATCCATCACACTAGCCTTACCTGTTGCACTAATCCTCAAAGTAATCTTAAAGGGAACCAGAGAGGATCAAATATACATACCTGGAGCTTCCTCCAACCCCATACGCACGGATCGCTCCCACGCCGCCGTCCTCCGCTGCCTGGAATCGCCGATACCGGGTCCCGTCATTACCGCCAGTTGGCCGACGGACGCGTCCAATTCTCAGCATCACAGTGGGCTCCGTCCATACAGGTACACGTGCGGCTGCCTACTGCGCAGCCGCATGCATACGGGTATGGAGGGAGCCCCTGTGATGCGGACAATTGGCCGCGTCCGCCGGAAGTGACGGGCCCGGTACTGGCGGATCTAGGAAGCGGAGGACGGCGGCGTGGGAGCAATTCAGGCTTATGGGGCTGGAAGAAGCCGCAGGTATGTATAAAATCTTTACCTTTTTTCACCCCCCATTCCTCTCTGGTTCCCTTTAAAGCTTCAGAAAAGGATTAAGATGAATTAGGGCCCTGGGAAAGATAGCACTTTTTGTCCAGCGCTGAAGGTCACCTTGGCTTTCTTAGTTAGATTTGGTGGAGGCTAGCATCCACAGGGCCCCTAGACTCTCTTCAGGACCTAGGCAGCTATCTAGAATTGACTTGTGAATGATCCAGCTCTGTAAAGCTTGCTTATGTTTTATATGTACCATGATAGGAGACATTTCTACTAGTACGGTAAATCTAACCATCACAATGACTGTAATTTTTTATTATAAACCCCAAAAAAGTCTTCGCTTTTGATCAGCAAAACTAAGCACCAAACATAAATATTGCAGCAGTAGAGTATTTGTATAGTGTTTTTTGACAAGCCAAACTACTCACCAAAAAACACTGCAGTAGCAGAGAATTAAAAACAGTGTTCTGACCAACCAAACTAAGCATTAAATATTGCAATAGTAAAGTATTATACAGTGCTAGCTATCAGTTACGATAATAAAGAAAGTTTTGAATAAGGACAACTACCATTTATTGTTTTCAAGGTGTGAGACATGATCTATTTAGACATTATGATATTCATATATCAGGCTTACTTTAGGTGTAAAAGGCTCCTTTTCCTGCGGACCAATTAACCAGGTATACCTGATGATCTGTGCAAAATACCCCACAGGACTTAAAGAGACTCAGAGACGAACATCATAAAAAATTAATATACATAAAAGAAAGACACCGCTCACGACTCCGCCACCAACACCCGGAGCAGGACCATTGGCAGCCAGGCCATATAAGCACAGTAGAAAAAATGGAGAGATCCGCTCAACAGGTGCAATAAAAGTCTGATTTTTATTGAAAAAGCAAACACCTGGACATAGCAGATTAGCGCCTATCGGAGCCTCACAGTTGCTCCTTAGTCATAGCTCAGCTAATCTGCTATGTCCAGCTGTGTGAGCTAATCTGCTATGTCCAGCTGTGTGAGGTAATCTGCTATGTCCAGCTGTGTGAGCTAATCTGCTATGTCCAGCTGTGTGAGCTAATCTGCTATGTCCAGATGTGTGAGCTAATCTGCTATGTCCAGTTGTGTGAGGTAATCTGCTATGCCCAGCTGTGTGAGCTAATCTGCTTTGTCCAGCTGTGTGAGCTAATCTGCTTTGTCCAGCTGTGTGAGCTAATCTGCTATGTCCAGCTGTGTGAGGTAATCTGCTATGTCCAGCTGTGTGAGCTAATCTGCTATGTCCAGCTGTGTGAGGTAATCTGCTATGTCCAGCTGTGTGAGCTAATCTGCTATGTCCAGCTGTGTGAGCTAATCTGCTTTGTCCAGCTGTGTGAGCTAATCTGCTATGTCCAGCTGTGTGAGGTTAGGTAATCTGCTATGTCCAGCTGTGTGAGCTAATCTGCTATGTCCAGCTGTGTGAGCTAATCTGCTATGTCCAGCTGTGTGAGGTAATCTGCTATGTCCAGCTGTGTGAGCTAATCTGCTATGTCCAGCTGTGTGAGCTAATCTGCTTTGTCCAGCTGTGTGAGCTAATCTGCTATGTCCAGCTGTGTGAGGTTAGGTAATCTGCTATGTCCAGCTGTGTGAGCTAATCTGCTTTGTCCAGCTGTGTGAGCTAATCTGCTATGTCCAGCTGTGTGAGGTTAGGTAATCTGCTATGTCCAGCTGTGTGAGCTAATCTGCTATGTCCAGCTGTGTGAGCTAATCTGCTATGTCCAGCTGTGTGAGCTAATCTGCTTTGTCCAGCTGCTTGCTTTATCAATAAAAAACAAACTTTTATTGCGCCTGTCGAGCGGATCTCTCCATCTTTTCTATCATAATAAATGTATACATACTTGGGACTTCCTTCAGCCCCATCCACATGGATCGCTCCCACACCGCCATCCTCAGCCTTTTCAATCACCGGAACCAGGTCCCATCACTTTGGCCAGTCAGGGCCAGTCGACGCAGGCACAGTGTACTCCCTCTATACTGAGCAGGCGCATGCCTAAAGCAGGCGCCGGCGAGACTGAGGGAGTCCCTGCGCATGCGGAAAACTGGTCGCCTCCGGCGCAATTGACGGGACCCGGTACCAGCGAAGGTTGAGGACGGTGGCATGGAAGCGATCCATGTGGATGGGGCTGGAAGAAGCCCCGGGTATGTATAAATCTATTATGTTATTCGTCTCTGAGTTCCATTTCTGGTTCCCTTTAACCACTCGATGACCACAGTGGTAACCCCCCCTAAAGACCAGGCTAATTATTGCTAAAATGGCCACTGCAGCTTTAAGGCCAAGCTGCAGGGCCGCACAACACAGCACACAAGTGATTCCCCCCCCCCCCTTTTCCCCCCACCAACAGAGCTCTCTGTTGGTGGGGTCTGATCGCTCCACAGTTGTTTATTTATTTTTTTTATAAATATTTTTTTTTTTTTATAAATATTTTTTTTTTATAAATTTTGCTTTTTTTTAAATTTCCTTTCCCCTGCTCCCTCCCTCCCTCCCCCCCCCCAGCCAGCCAATCAAGGTGATTAGCTGTCATAGGCTTCAGCCTATGACAGCCGATCACTGCCCAGCCTATGGAGGGGACAGCCATGTCACACGGCTGTCCCCAGTACAGCGCTGCTGCCGATCGCAGCGCTGTACATGTAAATAGACGGCGATTACGCCGTCTAACAGTCTCCCGAGCGGCGATTGCTGCTCGGAGACTGAAGGCGGGGCGGACATAGCATTCTGAAGGCGGGGCGGACATAGCATTCTGAAGGCGGGGCTGACATAACATTCAATAAAAATGTGTTTTTTTTTCCTACTTTTTATTACCCATACAGTTATCATGTTTACTTTTGTGCACAAGTAATAGTGTCTGTTTACAAATTACAAGTTCCCAAAGTACAGTTTATCTGCTCTGACAGCTGCCATTGCATTTTCTTGCATAACTGCTGTATTTACATATTAAAATCTATCTAGTGATCACTTCTCAGCTGGAAACATACTAGAAGCAGAGAGAGCTCAGTTTCAGCACTTTCATAATGTTTATTAAATCTATCTCACAAAGGAATGTAAACAAAAGATAATGTTATCACCTCTTCAGATGCGACCAGAAGCTATCCACTGAAGCAAGGAGCTTTCCACGAACAAAGTGATGTGTTTAACCATTTTAATGCTGTTCTGCTTCAAATTTTTGTTGTTGTAGTACATCTTATGCTGTAAATAACCTTTTGGAACAAAGCGGAAATGCTAAGTTTCATACCACTTTATTATAAAAGAAGTAACAATCTGTGTACACCTTTCTTGCTAGTTATCTCTTAACTGGTCAGCTGCCATTTTATCTCTGCAGTTTGCCAAAAGTGTATCCAAGAGGCATATTGTTTAGGGTAAACACACACACACTTTACATATGTGTCTTGAGTTATAGAGCAACGTTGTTGCAATGTTCAGCATTCACAAACATATGCTACTGAAAACCACATTTATGTTGCTGGGAAGGAGTTTCCTGTTATGAATTGTGGCTGTCTAGGGTCTCCTGTGGACAGTTTTATTGAACAATAAAGGCTATGGACTATGGATCAAACTTCCTATTGCGGATTTATTTTCAGTTTCTGAATCTTAAGAGTTTTTACTTTAATGGGTTGAAGTCAGGGCCAGATTTACACTTCAGAAGCTTGTTGGCAAACTCCGCCTGCCAACACAGGTCACACCCCCCGTCCCAGCCCAGCCCTTATTTTCTTATTTCACATAAAGTGCTAAATGTACATGAACCTAGCAGCGGTATAATTCAATCTTGGATGAACAGCAAAATCTTGGATAATGCCCCCTCTAATTTAATAATAAAAAAATAAAATAATTATATACTTGGCCCCAGTTATCTTACAAAACAGGCTACACACAGTCAGGGATGGGGCTACACATGATTTGGGGGGGTACACACAACTAAGTCAACACCTTACATTGCCTCAAGCCTACATCGAACTAAGATGAAAAGAGCCGGAAAATGGCAGTGTGTGTGGCCAGAGTGCACAGCTGATCTGTTCTGCAGTTGGTGCGGTGCAGGGACAGAGGGAGTAGGATGTAATACCCACACACTGCCCACCATGCTACTTTCACAGGAGGTACACATTAAGCCTCGGATCTCCATCCCTAACTACGTTCCGCCGACTGCTGGGCTGGAGCTGGTAAGTGACATCACTCTCCGCCACATAAGGCGCCTGTAGGCACAAGCCTACAGTGCCTTATGGTAAATCTGGCCCTGGTTGTAGTAGTCAGTATTATAAAATTGTTTGCTAATGTAATATTATAATACATATATCTACTTTTTTATACATTTTCTATACATTTTATGAACAGTCCCAATATAATACAACAGACATTTACATGCAACAGTCCCAATATAATACAACATACATTTACATAGCATCTGTTATACTTAGGAATAAGAAAAAGTGGATATTAGGGACGTGTGTGCATGGCAGCGCTCTAGTGGCAGCTGTTGTCTTTTAACTGTTACAAAAATTCAGTCTAGACATGTTGGGTACCACATAAACCACAGACCAGACAAAAACAAAACAAAACATATGAATAACAGCCTGCGGGCTAAACATCATGGTCCCTCCACCCACCAGAATTCCCATACAGACTGTCTGCCAGTCTGGCTCTCATTAGTTTCACTGTATAAGATCTGTCAAAGCAGGACATACAGGTGACCAAGAGATGTCTATCACTGGCATATACACAGCAAGTTCTTCATGACAGCAAGAAGATGAGAGAGAAAACAGGTAAGAAGTGATTCGAAATATCAAATCAGTCTTCTTTTACATAGCAATAGATACATTTTATCCTTCCATCTGATTGAAAATAAGAGTGGTTGTTAAATTTCTGCATCATACAAATATACTAGAAAAGGAATCTTGCACCTGATCCAGGGCAAGTACACATATATCACTGAAGTAAATATCTGAAGACATGCAGTGAGTAAGGTTAGAGTTAGTGATGACCAAGTAGTTGAAGAATATAAATAGAAGGTAATCTAACCTCACTATAGCTGTGATTAGGTAGGGCTGAGAACCTCTAGAGATTCTACAGCTCCGTAAAGCATAACAGTTACAATGCTCTAGCATGGATTGAAATGATGATGTTATGCAACTAAAGTGGTACACACTTCCAATGTTGATTACCCAATTCTACCACTTTTATTACGTATGAGAGCTTACCTACATAATTTGTTCATAGTATTTAAAATAATTGGTCCTCATGGAGGTGGTAAAACTGGTCAGTGATTGGCCAATAAAAACTGGATGTGTGAACCAGGCTTTGGAATTTTGGAATGCTGTAGGAAGGTTGAAAATTATGTAGGAGAAGTTCTCCGGTGAGAAATAATATTGTGTATGGTTGTAATGGTTATGTGGGTGAAGAGCTTTAGTTAGGTATAGCTCTAAGAAAATGAGGAGATCAGTGGCAACAAGACAAAACTTTGTGGAGTACCAATCCTTTGGGCATCAACTTGCCTCCAGGGATACACCCCTTACACACTCCGAGGAGTTCTGGTTCACCATGAGCTTGCAGGGAAATCTGTAACCATGCTGTGTTGGTTCTGCTGTACTGGATGCTGGCTCTAATGCCTACCAATGCTGGCTCTGGCTGTGATGCCTACTGGGTCCTGCTGTCCTGGTAGCTGGCACTGGCTGTGATGCCTAGTGGTGCTGCTGTGCTGGTTGCTGGCTGTGATGCCTACTGGTTCTGGCTGTGCTGGATGTTGGCTCTGGCTGTGCTGCCTACTAGGTCCAGCTGTCCAAATCGCTGCATATGGTTGTAATGCTTACTTTCTGGCAGTTCTGGATGCTGGCTCTGATGCTTACTAGGTCAGGCTGCCTTGGTAGCTGGCTACTGGTTCTGCTGTGCTGGATGGTGGCTCTGGCTGTGATGCCTACTGGTTCTGGCTGTGGTGAATGCTGGCTCTCATGCCTACTGGTTCTGGCTGTGCTGGATGCTTGCTCTGGCTGTGATGTTTATTGGTCCTGGCAGTGCTGGATGCTGGCTACGACGCCTACTGGTTCCAGTTGTTCTGGTAGCTGTCTCTGGCTGTGATGCATACTGGTTCTGGCAGTGCTGGATTCTGCTCTGGCTGTGATGTCTACTGGATCCAGATGTCTTAGTAGCTGGCTCTGGCTGTAATGCTTACTGGTTCTGGCAGTGCTGGATGCTGGTTCTGATGGGTCCTGCTTTCCTGGTAGCTGGCTCTGGCTATGATGCCTAATGGTTCTGGCGGGGCTGAATCCTGGCTCTGATGCCTACTGGTTCTGGCTGTCTTGGTAGCTGGTTCTGTTTGTGATTCCTACTGGTTCTGCTGGATGCTGGCTCTGGCTTTGACGCCTACTGGGACCTACTGCCCTGTCTTCTGGCTGTGGTGGATGCTGGCTCTGATGCCTACTAGTTTTGGCTTTGCTGGATGCTGGCTCAGGTGCCTAGTGGGTCTGGCTGTCCTGGTAGCTGGCTCTGGTTGTGATGGCTTCAGGTTCTGACTGTGCTGGATGCTGGCTCTGGTGGCTGTGATGCCTGTTGTTTCAGGCTATGCTGGATGTTGGCTCTGGCTGTGATGCTTACTGGGTCCAGATGTCCTGGTAGCTGGATCCAGCTGTGACACCTTTTGGGTCTGGTTGTCCTGGTAGCTGGCTCCAGCTGCGACACCTTCTGGGTCCAGCTGTCCTGGTAGCTTCCTCTAGTCGTGATGCCTAACAGTTCTTGCAGTGCTGGATCCTGGCTTTGACAGTGATTTCTACTAGGACCTACTGTCCTGCTAACTGGCTCTGGTTGTGATGCCTACTGGTTCTGGCTGTGGTGGATGCTGGCTGAGATCCCTACAGGTTCTGTCAGTGCTGGATGCTGACTTTGGTTGTGATACCTATTGGCTCTGGCTGTGATGCCTACTGGTTCTGGCTGTGCTGGATGCTGGCTCAGGTGCCTAGTTGCTCCAGCAGTCCTGGTAGCTGGCTCTGGTTGTAATGCCTACTGGTTCAGGCTGTGTTGAATCTTGGCTCTGGCTGTGATGTCTACTGGTCCTGGCAGTGCTGGATGCTGGCTACAATGCCTACTGTTCTGGTAGCTGTCTCTGGCTGTGATGCCTACTGGTTCTGGCAGTGCTGGATGATGTTCTGGCTGTGATGTCTACTGGGTCCAGCTGTCTTAGTAGCTGGCTCTGGCTTTAATGCTTACTGGTTCTTGCAATGCTAGATGCTGGTTCTGATACCTACTGGATCCAGCATTCCTGGTAGCTGGCTCTGGCTGTAATGCTTACTGGTTCTTGCAATGCTAGATGCTGGTTCTGATGCCTACTGGATCCAGCATTCCTGGTAGCTGGCTCTGGCTGTGATGCCTAATGGTTCTGATGGTGCTGAATCTTGGCTCTGAGGCCTAGTGGTTCCGGCTGTCTTGGTAGATAGTTCTGTTTGTGATTCCTACTGGTTCTGCTGGATGCTGGCTCTGGCTTTGAAGCCTACTGGGACCTACTGTCCTACTGTCTTCTGCCTGTGGTGGATACTGGCTCAGGTGCCTAGTAGGTCTGGCTGTCCTGGTAGCTGGCTCTGGTTGTGATGCCTTCAGGTTCTGACTGTGCTGGATGCTGGCTCTGGTGGCTGTGATGCCTATTGTTTCAGTCTATGCTGGATGTTGGCTCTGGCTGTGATGCTTACTGGGTCCAGCTGTCCTGGTAGCTGGCTTCAGCTGTGACACCTTCTGGGTCCGGCTGTGCTGGTAGCTGGCTCCAGCTGTGACACCTTCTGGGTCCAGCTTTCCTGGTAGCTTCCTCTAGCCGTGATGCCTACCAGTTCTTGCAGTGCTGGATCCTGGCTCTGACTGTGATTCCTACTAGGACCTACTGTCCTGGTAGCTGGCTCTGGCTGTGATGTCTACTGGTTCTGGCTGTGTTGGATGCTGGCTGATATGCCTACAGGTTCTGACAGTGCTGGATGCTGACCAGTCCTAGTAGCTGGCTTTGGTTGTGATCACTAAGGGTTCTGACTGTGCTAGATGGTGGCTATGATGCTTACTGGGTCCAGCTGTGACACCTTCTGGGTTCAGACTGTCCTGGTAGCTGGCTATAGCTGTGATGCCTACTGGTTCTGGCTGTGATGACTGTGTGTTCTATATGCTGCCCCTGGCTGTATTGGTGGCTGGTTCTGCTATGCTATGACTAGCTCTGGCTGTATTGGCAGCTGGTTCTGGCTGTGTTGACTGATCTTGCTGTTGCTGTTCTGGGTGTGCTGGTATAATGTTTGTGGCTGTGCTTGCTTCTTGTTCCAGCTGTTCTGTCAGATGATTTCTGACTGTGCAGGCTTCGATCTATTGGCTCTGGTTGTGCTGGTGGCTGGTTCTGTCTTTGCCAGCCACTGACCACCATCTTCTGGGATGCCATGCGCTGATTTTGTACCATTAATATTTCCCAATATTCTTGAGGTTTACCATAAGAAATTACCGGTATGTGTACAAATAAGACACAGGTCTCTCATAAAATGATTCTGTTCACTGTGACTGGTAGTTGAAGAAGTATGTGAAGTGAGGGGTGCCTGTGACTATGGTTGTACCTGTGACTGTCTATAACTGTTAGAGGGTGTCTGGCTGCTGGAGGGTCCATGAGAGGGTCCATGAGATTGTTGAGCTTGTGACTGCTGGGGGGTGCCTGCAAAAGCTGGAAGATGCCTATCGCTACAGGGAAGTGGTGTTTGTGACATTTGGGGGTGGGAGGCTAAATTTGACTACTGGGGAGTCCACGTCATTTCTTGGGTATCTGTTACTGCTGGAGAAAGCAGACTGGCTGCTTGTACTGGGGTGGGGGTGTGTGGGGGGGTCCTTGACTCCAGGTGATGCCTGTGATTGATGGGACAGGAGGGTCTGGCCATGTCTACTGAGGGTGATACCAGCTGGGAGGTGTCTATGACTACTGGTAGGGCTACCAGTGACTGTTTGGGATGGCAGTGATTGGTGGGGGTACCTGTAACTTTTTGGGAGTGTCGAGTGTCTGTGACTGTTGAGGGATATCCTCTTGCTGATGGCCAATATTTGGTGAGACTACCTTTGACTGCTGTGGGCTGCCTGTGACTAGTGGGGTGCTGCCAGTAACTGCCAGGGAGGAGTGGGAGAGGCTATCAATGCCTGCTTCAGGATCTTGTGTCACTAATGGAGCAGTGCTACATGTAATACCACATGGCTAGTGTGTGTAGCTGCTCTCCTGTTACTCCCTGCCATTAGTCACTAAGAGAGGACAGTGGCGGGGATAAGGCAGAGAGGGGAGCCATGCTTATAGACTTTAATGGGAGATACCACGATACACACTCTGACCTTATCTGAACATAAATTGAGAAGGGATATAAGAAATAATTTCCTGAAATACTGTGATTGGTCAATGAGATGTAAATAATGTTCGAGTTGATGCAGGATTATGCAAATTTTGTATGCAAATGTATGCTGCTTTAAAATGGACCAATCACATTTTACCACAACAGAATTTGATTGGTTCATTTTCAAGCTACATAAATTTGCATACAAAATTTGCATAATACTCTATCAACTCAAAATGATTTGCATCTCATTGACCATCCCTAAGGGTGCATACACACATCAGACTATAGTCTTTGGAAACTGAAAGATCACAGACCAATCTTACCACCCTTCATGTAGTATGAGAGCCATACCTACACAGTCTTTTCTATGGAGCTGAACTCCACATCAGAAAAAAATCTTTGCAAGATGCTGCACACACAGATGCTGTACAGACACAAAAGATCAGTATCTGCAAAAGATCTGTTCCTACCAAAAATCCATTCCTGCAAATTGCAATGATAGTCTATTAGATCTGCAGATCATCATACACACATGATTTAACTGACATTTATCTGCAGATCAAGCAATCATCCGCAGATCTGAAAATCCATCCTAGTGGATTTGATCTGCAGATGAATGTCAGTTAAATCATGTGTGTATGATGATCTGCAGATCTCATAGACTATCATTGCAATTTGCAGGAATGGATTTTTGGTAGGAACAGATCTTTTGCAGATACTGATCTTTTGTGTCTGTACAGCATCTGTGTGTGGAGCATCTTGCAAAGATTTTTTTCTGATGTGGAGTTCAGCTCCATAGAAAAGACTGTGTAGAGTATGGCTCTCGTACTACATGAAGGGTGGTGAGATTGGTCTGTGATCTTTCAGTTTCCAAAGACTATAGTCTGATGTGTGTATGAGCCTTTACTGTGATTTGTATGAAGCAAGTTTTTTTCAATATACAGAGAGTATTAGTGAAGAATAAAGTTGTAGAAAGTTCTAGTGTATAGGTGAGACGGTGAGACTATGGATCTGAGAAGCTAGTCATAGACTCACACAAGAAGACATTTAGAAATGACTTTCTTAGGGAAATCTGATTAGAGATAGATTTTCTATTTTCTTGAACTTGACTGGGCATTTGAAGTGAAAAGTGACAATGCGCCTGATTCATCATCAAGCAGCCCAGCTTAATTTGAAGTAGTACGCCTGTACGCGCTATGCACGCCATACATAGTGACGCGCATTAACATGGTAATTGTCATAGTAGCGGCTGTTAGTGAAGTATAATGGTAGCGATAACTCACAGGACCGCCCGCATTGAAAGTTACGCACGTTGCTAAGGAAGCAATGTGCGTAACTAAGGGAAGGCATGCTCCTACATAGCAGTGAGCGCTGCTATGTAACACGTGCATAGAGCGCACTACTGCACATTTTTCTCTCTGTGGAATCAGAGCCGATTTTACAAATATTTATTAAGTAAGTGATGTTTCCCGGCTTCTATATAGGATGTATGAAGTTTGAAGCAGGAGGCTTCCAGTGCTGTGTAGGTACCACATATCCACAAGCTAAATGTTGCCACTAATGATACCATCCTCACTGGGCAATGTTACTAAAGCTATGCAGTAGTAGGGTAAACTGATTAAATATACTTTGTTTAGATGCTTGACCCATACCAATGCTGGTCTGAAATCGGCAGTGGCAGATGGTAATGGCCACCACGGCATAGAGTCTGACCAGCGCGGGTACAGAGGTGCAACAACGATCACTAAAGATCCAGTTTGTTGGATCTTTAGCGATGCCTAATACCAAGGGTGTCGCTAGCCCTATTTTGGGGTGGCACGTGCCCCCAATCTGTCCTGGGGTGCCACGGATCTCATCGGCTCCCTCCAGTCGCCGCCGCCGCGTCACTCAGACCTCAGGATCAGGCGGCGAGCCGGCGACCAATCGTGCGGGCGCTAGGACCCAGCGCCCGCACTGATATGCGGAAGTGACATCACTTCCGCATATAGAGCGGGTGCGTCCGGCACCCGCTCGGACTACTGGTCGGGTCGCCGCTGATCCTGAGGTCTGACTACACTGCCAGGTGAGAGGGGGGAGCGGCGGCTGTCACTCACTCACTACCTAAAGGGGCTCCCTGTCACTCACTCACTACCTAAAGGGGCTCCCTGGCACTCACTCACTACCTAAAGGGGCTCCCTGGCACTCATTCACTGCCTAAAGGGGCTCCCTGGCACTCACTCACTGCCTAAAGGGGCTCTCTGGCACTCACTGCCTAAAGGGGCTCCCTGGCACTCACTCACTGCCTAAAGGGGCTCCCTGGCACTCACTCACTACCTAAAGGGGCTCCCTGGCACTCATTCACTGCCTAAAGGGGCTCCCTGGCACTCACTCACTGCCTAAAGAAGCTCCCTGGCACTCACTCACTGCCTAAAGGGGCTCCCAGGCACTCACTCACTGCCTAAAGGGGCTCCCAGGCACTCACTCACTGCCTAAAGGGGCTCCCTGGCACTCACTCACTGCCTAAAGGGGCTCCCTAGCACTCACTCACTACCTAAAGGGGCTCTCTGGCACTCACTCACTACCTAAAGGAGCTCCCTGGCACTCACTCACTACCTAAAGGGGCTCCCTGTCACTCACTATCGGGGTCCCTGTCATTCACTACCTAACTGGAGGCGCCTGTCGCTCACTAGCTAACCTGGGGGTCCCTGTCACTCACTACCTAACTTGGGGGGCTACCATATTAAGGGGGCATTCTGCCTATTTATGTGAAATGCTGTCTATTTATGTGCCTCATGACTGCTGAATTTGTCTTGTTGGGAGCCTTATGATTTGTTGGGGGCCTCAAGATCACTTCCGCATATAGAGCGGGTGCGTCCGGCGCCCGCTCGTACTACTGGTCGGGTCGCCGCTGATCCTGAGGTCTGACTACACTGCCAGGTGAGGGGGGGGAGCGGCGGCGGCTAGAGGGGGGGCCCCCCTGTCACTCACTCACTACCTAAAGGGGCTCCCTGGCACTCACTCACTACCTAAAGGGGCTCCCTGGCACTCATTCACTGCCTAAAGGGGCTCCCTGGCACTCACTCACTGCCTAAAGGGGCTCCCTGGCACTCACTGCCTAAAGGGGCTCCCTGGCACTCACTCACTGCCTAAAGGGGCTCCCTGGCACTCACTCACTACCTAAAGGGGCTCCCTGGCACTCATTCACTGCCTCAAGGGGCTCCCTGGCACTCACTCACTGCCTAAAGAAGCTCCCTGGCACTCACTCACTGCCTAAAGGGGCTCCCAGGCACTCACTCACTGCCTAAAGGGGCTCCCAGGCACTCACTCACTGTCTAAAGGGGCTCCCTGGCACTCACTCACTGCCTAAAGGGGCTCCCTGGCACTCACTCACTACCTAAAGGGGCTCTCTGGCACTCACTCACTACCTAAAGGAGCTCCCTGGCACTCACTCACTACCTAAAGGGGCTCCCTGTCACTCACTATCGGGGTCCCTGTCATTCACTACCTAACTGGAGGCGCCTGTCGCTCACTAGCTAACCTGGGGGTCCCTGTCACTCACTACCTAACTTGGGGGGCTACCATATTAAGGGGGCATTCTGCCTATTTATGTGAAATGCTGTCTATTTATGTGCCTCATGACTGCTGAATTTGTCTTGTTGGGAGCCTTATGATTTGTTGGGGGCCTCAAGATTGCTGAATTTGTCTTGTTGGGGGCCTCATGATTGCTGAATTTGTCTTGTTGGAGGCCTCATGATTTGTTGGAGGCCTCATGATTGCTGAATTTGTCTTGTTGGGGGCCTCATGATTTGTTGGGGGCCTCATGATTGCTGAATTTGTCTTGTTGGGGGTCACATGATTGCTAACTACGAGACTATGGGAAAAGCTGAATCCTTATCATATGAGACAATAGCATTAAACCTACTTTTTTAGCTTTTTAAAACAGAAAATAAAACTGGGAGGTTCTAAAACATTGAATACATTTTTCAGGAGTAGGATGGATGAAATTGTTTATCTTCAAAGTTTATTTTCAACTTGGATTTTCCATAATGTTCATGTATGAGTTAAAACGTTTGTACAGTATTTACTTTAAGTTGCTGTTGCCACTTTGCGATAAGTGACTTTTGGGTTGCAGTTTGGGCACTCGGCCTCCAAAAGGTTCGCCACCACTGTCATAATCTAATGTCCCACCATTGCTAGGTTCATGTAAATTTGTCTCCACCCATTACCACACCTATATTCTGGTCCATGGCCCACCCATTTTTCGGTGTGGCGCGATAAGCACGCCGCACAACGTGATCCTCATATTTTTGGCACGCTAGCTGCAGTGTGCTGAATTCTGCTGCCTTCAGTATGTACAGTATACGCTGTTCTCTAGTGCCTGCACTGTGTGCTGATTTACCTCCAGTGTGTACAGTGTAAGGTGTTACTCTGTGCCTTTACTGATTGTAAACCAGCTATATTGTATGCTGATCCCTGCTACTTTCAGTATGTAAAGTATTAGCTGTAAAGCCTGGTACACACATACAATTTTGATTAGCCAATTTTAGCTATGTTCATAAAATTCATTGTCTGTTGGCCCACTTACTGCACGGGGGTGGTAAAATTGGGGGTCAGTGATTGACCAATCAAAATTGTATGTGCGTATACATCTTTGACCTATGCCTATACTGATTGTAAATTATCTAAATAAAGGACAGGGGGCTCCATCCAATATTTCGATGGGCAGGCCTGTTATCTGTAGCTTACACCACTGCTAAGTTCATGTACATTTGGCCCCACCCATGGCCACGCCCACTCACCTCATGGCCACGCCCATTTTTTATACCTCCCCACCTGGTGCCCACAGGTGCCCCCGATCTCCAAGGACCCTAGAAACGCCCCTGCCTAATACCCAATCGCTTTGTTCTCACGTCTGCCCTGTCTGCTGGAGCCGCAGAACTATGTAGGAAGCTTTAATTAAAAGGTTATGTTTCAAACTTAACCAGGTGTATGGATCTGGGCAACAAAAGTAGCTGCAGCAGATTTTTCAAGTTTATCTGTGATGTATTGGATTTGGAAGTTATAAATACTAATGATTACATTGTTAAAGAGCGAAAATTTTCTAAGGGCCCATTCAGACTAGGGCGATTAGCGGCCGTTTACCACTAATCGCCGGAGCACTAGCGCTTTTTAAATGGCAGGCGTTCCGCGATTAGCGGCAATCACAAGCTTGTTACATGCAGCATTTTGCCACAATTGAAGAACGATCGCGATTAGCATGCTATGAATGCGCTAATCGTGATCGCAAAAAAAGTAAATTTGTACAGTGATTTTACCGCGATAATCTCGGCAAAATCACCCTCACACAAAACAGTAGCGCTAAGTGCAACCACTTTGACACTTTTCAAGTGTGAATGGGCCCTTACAACCCATTTGTAAGGAGTGCTGAGAACTACATGAAGCCATGCATTTACCATTGAGAAAGATGGTGAAGATTGCAGAACAGAAAAGTTATGGTATTCATTATGTAGTAAAAATGCTTCATATACTGTATATAAAACTGAATGAATTTAGGACAATTGTTATCTTGGAACTTATAGGTTGTAGTTGAGCACCTGACTTCTGTACAGCAATAGTATTAAGCAGCTAAGCCCATGCTTAGGCAAAACCTGCTGTATATAACTGGTAGGTAGAGGTGAGAGAAATCAATGTTGGAATGCTCGCGAGATTTTCACTGAACTGCCGACTGTTCTGCATTTCGGCAAATCAGTTTTGTGAACTTGCTCTGAAATCAGTGGTGCCGATCTACCAACTTCTGCACTTAGTTGCATGCTTTTATCAACAAATTTGCTAGTTGTGATATCTCCTGTGAGAAAAATCAAAATATAGTTAATTGAATAGGTGCCAAGGAGCCGATATATATACATTTTGTGAACCAACCCTAAAGTGTTTGTTATAGCTGTTCTCAGCAGTCAACGAACATTATAGGGGGAAACCATACTGTTGGTAGGAATGTAGGACAACCCAATCCCAAGAGCCCTACAATACAAGGCAGACTGCAAACTATCTCATTTAATGGATAGCTAACGTGTAAACAAAACTATAATGACTGTAAGCTCACAGAATAAAATCATCATGATATATTGGACATCGAAAAGTGTGAGAGCAATGTCAAGCAGCAAAGTTACCCATCTGAGGTGTAACGCCACGTTTCTCCATATATATGGCAATATTACCCAGCACAGTAATACACTGTAGTATAGTGGCACCCAAATTACCAGGTGCACCTCACGCCCATTTTACCTGCTTCGCTAGATTGAGCAAATGGTAACTGGTCTAATTTTTTCAGTGTGTGAGTTCCTCTGCATTACCTAAAAATTCTAATACCAGTGTGTGCTATACTGACGTTTGGTTTTGTTTTTTTTTGTCTATTTCAGTAAATAGCATCACTCCTGTTGTCTTTCCCTTGTCTCCATACGGTCAAGAAGGTAGCAGCTATATCACCGTTGGATGCCTTATTCAAAAAAGTTTTCCTAAACCTGATTCTGTTGAATGGATCACAAATACTGGAGAGAAGCTATCAGACATAAATAATTATCCAACCAACCTCTATGGAGAACCCCCCGCTTATAGCTTGGTCAGCGAGGTCAGTGTCAGCAGTTCTGAGTGGAATAGCAAGGAATATCGGTGTGTCATCAAACATTTTAACAGCAGTATCCAGGAGATGGTTCCTAAAAGTAAGTCCAAAAATACAGCCTAGAACTCATTAAGTCAAAACTAGTGTAAAATTAACTATAAAATTATTTTCTTTCATGGGAACTAACTCCTATAGCTCAAATATGATAAGACACACGTGCACACAAATGAACACCAAATTCCAGCCCAAACTTATGGAAGATCTATATTTTTTCAGTTGTTCTGGTTGGAGAACATGTTTCCAATTCTCTGTCTCTGAGAAGGCCAGTGGTTTCATGAGAATCTTGGTAATGCCAGGTAGCTAAAATTGAGGATCAGAATTAAAAACTTGACACAAATGCTCCCTCCTATGTGGCCAGGCACAGTGCATGTTAGTAGCCCGTAACCCTGGACTTTACAGCAGCACCACAGAATGAACTGGGAGGACATAGAGGGAGCTGACAAACGACAGGGGGCTAGCAGAAGCCCCAGGTACGTAAAAATCATCCTGTTCCCTTCATCCCAAGTTTACTTTAAAAAAAAATTGAAGTGCTAAAGGGGGTGTGGCAAACCAAACAGCAAAGTCAATTAACCCTCTGCATATTCCCACACATATCTCATTCAAACATAATGACACCACTATCCCTACAGCTAATTAAAAGTCAGAGGACTTTGTAGGCAAAACAATGCATTATTTGCATACAGTTTATTAACTCATCAAACAGATTATCTGTTTGATAGGTTGATTAATTGTATGCATGCTGTATTATGAATGTTATTGGACAAGTGTTAGGACACATACTAACAGGAACATCTATTCAGTGTATATGACTATGCAAAACAATACATTGTTTTGCCAACTAAGACCTCTGACTTTGAATTAGCTGCAGGGATGGTGCTACCTTGTCATTATGCTTAAATAAGTGTATGCAAGTGTGCAAAGGGTTAATTGACTTTGCTGGACCAGTCATGTCCGCCTGCCAATTGGCAGCAAAGAGAGGTGACATTTAAAACTTGCACCAACCCCTCCCAGAAGTGACAAGGCTGGTTCACTGCAATGAAACGGTGACCCTAAAACAGAAATCAGTGGACATCTGGCCAGTAGCCCAGGCATAATGTAATTGGTGGAACTCTGGGGGTGGGGAGTGTAAGAGTGGTATTATCGATGTAGTGACCTCCTTAGTGTAACATAGGAGCACCGTAGCACCCCCATTGCTGTATGCTGCAGTGCCATGCTGGGTGCTATGGTGTCATGCTGGATGCTATGGTGCCTCTATGAGGCACGTTGGGTGCTGTAATGCCATGCTGGATGCTGTGGTGCCATGATGGGTGCTGTAGTGGCTCTACTCTGCCTGGGGGACATCTGGGGCACCACAGAATAGATCTGGGGCATGTGCCACTGATCTTTGGGACAAGCAACGCCTCTGTTAATTACCTTGGCTGCCACTTATCTAAATATGTTTTACTCAGATTACAGATTTACTTTAACAAACTACATTTATCTGCATAAGTTATAGGTGGTGTAAGCTTCATGTCTTTTTCTACATTCTGAAATCCAGATCCAGCAGGGTGTGATCTTCCCGAATCACCAGCTGTATACCTACTACAAGGAACCTGCCCTAGCAAAAATGATGACCAGATAGAGCTATCCTGCCAGGCATATAACCTAAGCTCCTCGGCTGCTGACATGAAATGGTTCATCAATGAGAAGGAGAGCAGCCTTCCACAAGACTTAATTCAAATGGGGAAACTCAAAAACAGCTTTTATGGTCTACAAAGCACAGTGAGGATCAGTAAGGCACTGTGGAACAATGGCGCAAGAGTCAAATGTCTGGTGACAGACAAAAAAACACAAAAATCGGCTGAAGATACAACCAGGAAATGTTCAGGTATGCTATTTCTTGTGCCATGTCTTGACTGCTGGGTTTCACCATACCGGTATTATCTAAACTCCATTAAAAGTGTTTGTTTTCGAAAGTTCAGGTTTAATTGCTGTTTTCTGTGCTTTGAGGCAGGAGCATAACCACAAATCATGGAGCCCCCAGCAAAGCTTTGATGGTGCCCCTCATTGTTCACACACTTTCCCTTGCTAACCCTCGGTGATCCTCACAGCCTGAGGGCCCAGCTTGCAAGGGTCATAAAACAAGTGTGGACATCGTAATCTTCACACTTATAACAACTGTAGCCACAAAAACACCGGAAGGATGGACCCCTTTATTGAAGGAAGGGAAGGTTAGTAGTTGGGGCCACCTCACAGCTCTAGGATCCCCTCCCCCCACGGTTGCAGGGGCTGCTTCACTGTAGCTACGCCTCTGCTTTGAAGATAGACATATGTTAAGGGATCTTTCACACTGTCTACAGCCCTTTTTAAGCGTTTCAACGCAAAGTCGAAACTTTGCGTTGACCAAGGTAAAATGAAAGTCCATAGACTTTAATTTTACCTTTCACACCCAATGCTGTGTTTCGATGCGTTGCGGATCCGACGCACCTGGGATCATTTCAACGTCGAGAATGGGCGTTTCCCCGTCGGGTTAATTAATTACTACCGCTGCCACTCAGCGTCGCACCGCAGATTCCAGGCGACACACCGCAGGCTATCAACGCGTGCAGGAGAACGGCTCCAGCACATGTTGTCTAATGTGAAAGAGGCCTTAGTTTTGTTTTTTCAGAAATGGAAAAAAAATACATCAGAGAATATTAAAAAAAACCTAATTTCTGAGCTACAATATAAAATGAAAAACATAAATTTAGTCTTTCATTCATAAAGCTTAGCATTTAATATATTTAGTAATGAATGATATATGCATCTAGTTTTGCCCTCTGAACACCTGCAAATAAAACATTTTGGCACAGCACTGTCACTTATATCTTTTTTTATTGCCACCCAACTTCACTCTCAGTACAAGAATAAAGGTACTGTACACCGACCGGGCACTCAAATAAAACCAAGCAGGATTACTGCAGCTGCTGTCAACTTTCGGCCTCAAATATCTGAGTCCACTATGTAACTCAAGCACAGGAAGTAAACATTCTAAAAGACAAAAGAATTAATATTTATTTGGTTTCTGTCTGTTGTTTTCTTTTTTTGGATCCTTTCTGAACTTGTGCCTAATGCTAGGCACACACGATAAAATTTTCTGGCAGATTCACTTCCAGATCAATTATTTCCAACAGGTCCGATCGCTTTTCCATTAAAATGAACGTAAAATAGATTCTAACATCATTCAGAAATCAGGTTGGGCTTGTCAGAAATAATCGATCTGTCAATAAATCTGTCAGAAAATCGTATGGTGTGTACCTAGTATAAGGCCTGGTACACATAAGGGGATTTGTGGCCAGCCCTTTGAATGATTGATCTGTTTGACCAAGTTCTCAATCGGTAAACAACTGAATGAGAAAGCAAAACCAATGTTCACATGTACAACAGCTCTGCCACCTTATATTTTGTATTCAACAAGTTCCTTTGGTTTTCATATATACATGTTACTTGCCAAATTGATCAATATATAATGACACGTCCAGGCCCAGAGTTACCTCACAGGAGACTATAAGCACAGATGTCCTGGCACCTTAGAGTCTGCCCTCCATGAACCTACAAACCGCAAGTGTGCTGGCTGGCACAGCTGTCACTTCTCCCATACTTCCCTTGCCCGTCATAGGTAGCTACAGGTGCCCCTTAGTATTAGGTAGACAGAAGTACCCTCAATGTTAATTAGTTAGAGGTGCCCCCAAGTATTAGGTAGCTAGAAGAACCTCAGTATTAAGTAGCTAGAGGTGCCCCTGACTCATCAGTGGAATGCCGAGAGCAGGTTGAGTAAACTCTCATTTACACTCTCATCAGGACTCTCCATAGGGAAGGAGGCGCTCAGGGAGGGGAGAGACGTCTTTCCATCATCAGGCGCCTGTGGGCAGGTGCCTATAGTGCCTTATGGTAAATCCGGGCCTCTGGACACGTCTCATTTAACAACCCAGAAAATGATCGGCTCTTCATTGTCGGTGGTTGTTTCCAATTAGTTATTAGTAGAATTCACTCATGATTAGTGGCCAACCCGGGCATTAGTCGTCTGTCGGAAATAATCAGATCAGTAATGTTACAGCAAATACAGCTATAATGCCAACTGCACCCTTTGGTTGCATTCCTCCCAACCTTCCAAATTGACATAGAGGGAAACATTTTAAAGAAAAATTAATTGAATAATATAGCTGGAGCATAAACATCCCCCCCCCTGCCCCCCTCTCCCAACTCATTCCTACCACTAAAATAATTTGATTCAAATCAAGGTCAAAATAGTCACTGTCCATCCAAAACAGGGACATTTCAAAGATAAGCAAGAAGTATGCGCACATATCTTTTTTTTCCCCAATATGTGTTTTCAGTGCTCTTTAAAGAAAATTAAACGTTTACCATGAATCCATAATATTTGTTGCATGTTATATTTAACAGATGACATAAACTGTCTGGGAGTCAAAGTAGTCATGGTGCCTCCAACTATAAAGGATCTTTATATTGACAACACTGCTCCTATACAATGCATAGTATATGATCTTAAAACCCCTACTGGTTGTACGATCAACTGGGACTATCCAGGAGCTTCTAACTCATTAAACTATCAAAATGAAGACCCTCTGCTGAATAAGAACGGCACCTACACGATCACCAGCATTCTTACTGTCAGCACAGATACCTGGGGAAAGTATACAGAATTCACCTGCACAGTCACTGTCCCAGGGCTTTCTAATCCAATCATCACAACAATCTCTAAAACTGAAGGTAAGAATCTATCTAACATAGTGGTCATGTATAGATCAATAACTGCAAGTGATGACCACAATTATGTAGTTTTTTTTTATGTATGTTGATTTACAGCACCAGTAATCTGTCATTGTTTAATGAGGTGCACGACATTTGGTTTAAATATTCAAGCCCTATATTATTATTACTGCCCCCCCCCCCCCCCCGGCATGTCTTCTTCAGCCTCTAATCACTATGCAAGATACTAACCCTAACCTATGCAAGATACTAACCCTAACCTACCCCACACCCCACCTATAACTAACCCTGACTTTTCTCTTATCTGTAATGAATTGCCACGCAGCATATGTTTGTATGCAAAGTACTATGCTGCTTCTCTTTAACTATCTCACCGCTGGATGGCGAGTGCCCGCCCTTTCACCTCCACCCCTCTTATCATCAATTCCCTCCACCAATGACGAGCGCTGAAGGAGCGGCTTGCAGAGTCTATCCAGGAAGCCGCACAGCGCCGTCCTTACACAGGACTTAGCACATGAGCAAGCGCCAGTCAGGCGTGAAACGGCTGTAGTGCGGTCCAACCACCCCCCTGGTCACCCGAGCCCTGAGCAACAAGCACCTCCACCGATCCAGGTTTGATTTATACCTATTTGACTGGTGTATGTATAACATATGTGGCATGAAGATGGAATAAAAGCGTTTCTAGTGACTAGTGCCCGGTCTTTCTTGCTGTGCAAGTCAATTAAATATAATATTTTCTCTCGATCTGAGGGATCTATTCTTATCAAAACATGATCATTTGCTAAAAATCCCACCGTTAAAGGGCACTATTACAGTGAAAACGAAGGTGATGGCAAATATCACCTTATATAAATTGTCAATGGTCACAAGAGGGGAATGGAAATGTTAGAAGGTTATGTTTGCAGTCAGCAGTTGTTACCTGATGGACATGTGCTGGTGTGGGCTCCCTGTTGAATGCTTCCAAGATCTAACTAGGTAAACCTGACATTGACAACCAAGATAACACAAATATCTCTGCAGCTCAGATTGTCAATGGTCACAGTAGAGGAATGGCGACATAAAAGGTTATGTCCGCAGTCAGTAATTATTACCTTATGGACATCCTTGAAGTTAGGACTAGGATTATAGAAGCACTTTAAATATACTTTTTGCAACATAAAATTTCGTTTTAGCAGCTGGTTGTCTGCAGTCAAGTAGACTGCAGTGTACACAGTCTACAGCCTCTCTGCCATGTTTTTTATCTCTCCCTTCAAAAAAAAAGCCCAGCTCCTGGCAGCATCAAGTATGACATCATGGGGTGGAGCACACTGCACACTGCAAACTGAAGCCACTCCTTCCTTGTGCCAACAGCCCATAAAGATGCAGTCATTTACTAGGGGGTATGACGTTGGTGGGAATAAAAATGTGCCCTGCTTCGCTGCTACCATTGATAGCCTGCAGCCTAAACTTTAGATTGGAATG
Source organism: Hyperolius riggenbachi (assembly GCF_040937935.1). NCBI lineage: Eukaryota > Metazoa > Chordata > Amphibia > Anura > Hyperoliidae > Hyperolius > Hyperolius riggenbachi. Next base: position 484,642,535 of record NC_090646.1, read on the forward strand.
CACATTTTCTTTTTAAAATGTATTTCTATTATAAGCAAAAACATGTGCCTGACTATAGCTTTAAGTTTAATAATGAGCAATGCTAGCAATCAGATCTACTTGGTGTATCCAAAGAGACTCTTCAAACTCTTGGAAAATCTCATTGCAAGTGACAGAGGCATAACTTCAATTCACAGGGCCCCCTAGCAAAACTTTGATGGGGCCCCCCAATGTTCCATTCCTTCCCTTACCTCTCCATGGTGCCCTTCATGGCCTTGGGGCCCATCTCACAAGGGTCATACAACTCGTGTGGCCATCATGATCTTCACACCCATAACAAGTTTAGCCACAGAGACACCCAATCTATAGTCCACTGTATAGGAGGAAGGGAAGGTCTGTAGTTGCCTCCCATGACCCCTCCACCCCCAAAGTGATTGGCCCCTGCGATCACAGGGGCTGCTCTTGTCTAGTTACAATCCCTGGCAAGTGAACATTGTAATGACTTGTAGTGCTCTGCACAGTAATCTGAGCACCAGCAATATAACTTCTGATGGGGTCCTTTTAATTGGATCACTAAGCTGACCCTCTTGCTTTCTTATGACACTGACATTCTTGTAAGCATGAGATGTAACACTGTGGTTCTGCTCAGAGGACTTCTAAAGAGTTTGATTAAGATTACTGAATGAGACCAAGCTAACAGTTGTGTGCGTCCATAAGTCAAAGTAACGTCACACTCAAATCTGCAGCAGCATGTGTGTGAATGCCCATCTCATGCATGCGTGTGTCACATGTATGTCACTGTTTCCTATCACAGGCACTGATCATTTTTAAAAAGAAAAGCAAGCAAAATGTTAGGCCATTGTTTCATTGTTTCAAAACACAACCTTCCATGCACTTATAACATAAATGCATCTTGTGCACACAGAGACAAGGCTGTCGGAGCCACAGGTGGCCGTATTCCCACCACCACCACAGGAGATAGCCAAGAAAGAGATTCTCACCTTATCATGCGTTGTCTACCACTATTATTCTCAACACATCTACGTTGGATGGACAGAAAATGATGTGGCTGTTCCCAAGGATCAATATATTAACAGTGAACCCGTAGTACTAAGTGAAGGTGGAAACCAATATTTTTATATGAGCAGTATATTACAAATTCCTGCCAAAAAATGGGATGATGGTACATCTTATAGTTGCGTGGTGGGCCATGAGTCTATCCCACTGAAGTTTATCAGGAAATCCATTGACAACAATTCCGGTAAACCAACAAAAGTCAATGTAACTATCAACATGTCTGACTCCTCCTTATCTTGTTATTAAAAGTGCCACCTGCACAGTCCTCTGCTGATGCCTTTCTTTCATTCACCCTGAGAAATGCCCGCTGAACTCACTCATTAAACATTGTTTAATTAGAAATATACTCCTCTTTATATGTTTCCATGGCTTTCGTGTGCATTGTACGTGTTGAGTGTAACTTCCTCTTCGGAAGTGCACATCCTCCTGTATGTAATGGTGACTTTTGTTGTGGCTGTGTTGTGTATGATGTTCTGGTTCGGCAATAAACACCACTGAGAAAATTCCATGAGGTGGATTCTCACTGTGTAATACAGCTTTGCTTAATAATGTTGCAATTGTCACAAGTCAATGTACTAACAAATAAAGCTGAGCAAAATATAATGTCATAGCTTTCAAAGATTTGTAATTTTCTCCAGACAGTTCTGTGATTCAGCTAAACCACACTGAGGACAGTTCTGCTCCCACATGGTTTTCTGCATTTGAGCCCCAATGCCCAGGCAAATGACATATCCCAGACCTCTGATTGGACACTGGGGGAGCACTATCACTGTGCACTGACCAGTCATCATTCTGCTTTCCATCCTGTATTCAGGCTCACATTAATAACTGACAAGCCCTTTGGAAAGCTGCAGTGATGGGGAATACAGGAAGCTGATTCATGGACAAAATAATTGGCTTACACAAGCTGCATAAAAAAGTGAATGCATAACTGGATTGCTTGGTTATTGTTCCTTTTAGATTTGCTCTGAGTACAGGGTTAAAATGGGATTATGGGAAATTGTAGTATTACCACAGCCCTTGAATATCAATACTAATAGTGAAAAGTGAATGCAGGCTATTTAAAGCCAATATGCAGCTGTAACGTAGAAAAAAAAACAGTCTGATATTTACCTATGGAGAGGGAAGGCTCTGGATCCTATTGAGCCTTTCCTGTCCCTTCTCGGCCCCCCTGTTCCAGCACTGTCCCCCTGTAAAATGATGCCACATTTCGGAGCTCTTGGAAGGTTTCTGGAGCCCGAGTGCTCCCAAAGAAGGGCTGCTCCGTAGTGTGCATGCATAAGCACAATAGTGTGTGCACAGGTGCACTACGGAGCTTCCAGTCTTTGGGAGCACTCGGGAGGCACGACTGCTTGCAAACCCATCCGAGGATCTCTGAAGGTGCATTTAACCAATTGGTTGAATAAGTGGAACTCAGCTGAATGTGCAGGAATGAGGGGACTGAGAGAGGACTGGGAAGGCTCAATAGGATACAGAACCTTCCCTCTCCATAGGTAAGTATCAGATTTTGGTGGTTTTTTTTTGTTTTTTTTTGCTTTAATATACATATTTAACATACATCAGGCAGTTTCAAAACAACTGCTGCTCAGGTCAGCATGCTCGGTACTGTACTCCCTGGGAAGCCCGGCAGTCTGGACTACAATCCCCAACCCCCATATTTGGACTTCTTACAGGGGAGGTAAGTGGTAGTCCCAGCCACACCCCCTTAAATAATCTTCAGAAGTCATTTATCAGGGATCTGGTGGTTACCAGGATTATTAGGTGAAATTTAAAAAAAATGCTGTGTTGACTTTCTATGTACTCACTCATTAGGACATTTTAAGGGTATGTAGTAAAGGGATGACAGAGTATTTTTTTTTTTGTGAAATTCCTATTCATTCTGTGCTTGCTATTAGATTGTTATTGAAATGTGCCGTATAAATGGAATGTTGCAAATAATCCTAACTCAATCTTCTGCAGCCATTTGGGTGGACTACTGAAAGATAAATAATGGCTGTCTTATATGGGGAGCAACACCACTGATATTTGCACAGTAAGTTAACATATAGTAAGAACTTACTGTAGGATGGGTTTACCATGTAGAGTTTGATGTGATTCCAATAATCGGTGGTGTTGCTGGCTAGCAATTGTGTAGCACATGCAAAAAATTTATTTACATGATTCTATTAAAAAAAGTGACAGGTGAGAAATACCTTACCTGGCTGTAATGAATAAATTCAACTGAATGCCTCTTTTATCATCCTGATGTTCATTTCTTCTGATCTAATCAGTAATTAAAGATGTTGGAAGAAATATTAAATAACAAAAATTAGATATTTTGCCCCTCACAGTGGTGGTTTGTATTAAACCAAAGTACCCTTTCAATCTTTTGTTTTTTTTATTATTATCTTTAACATGTTTCTTAATTATGAGGAAAACAAATTGTATCCACCACTTTAAAAAATCCCCTTTTAACCCCTTGTCTCTGTTTGGTGTTGGTATTATCAGGACAACTAACCTGCTCAGCATGTGGTTCCATTGCATGAACAATGCGTCCTTGACAATGGAGGGGTCTGTAAGAGGAAAGTCTCCTACACAGTCAACCTACCCAAGCCAAAGACAATAGGTTTATCCACACCTCTGGTCCCAGGAGGGGGTGAGGATGACTACTTAACTACCCTCACTTTATTGGAGATGGCTTCCAGCAGGGTGATTTATGGTAAGACCTAAGAGCCCCTTTAATAAGGGAGCTTCCAGATATCCACCAGAAGTTTGGAATGAATATAGTAGGTATGAAATTGCCTTTTACCCATTTCCACAAAAAGCTTAATGAGATAAAAACACAAAGAAAAAAAATTAATAAGACAAGAAGTAATAAAAAAAAAAAATACTTACGATTCCGCCCTTCCTGCTTTTTCTTCTGACAACTTACTCTACCCGAAGACATAACAACAACAACAGTAGTTTAGGTGATACCTTTACATGCGCAAAACTTTAAGCGCGCATTGGCGCACAAAGAGGCAGTTTGCACGTGATAAGCGGCTTTTCACTAGCGTGCTAACACTTAGCATGCTTTTGTGAATCAAGCCCTAAGAGTTTTCTGGGGCTGCCCTCAACCTTCAAAATCCTCACCCCAATCGGCCTCTTGCTACTACCTGTGAAGGGAAGAATTATGGAGGCTGCCATCTTCATTTCTTTATAAACAATGCCAGTCATGCTAAACTTAAAGAGAATCTGTACTGTAAAATTCTTACAATAAAAAGCATACCATTCTATTCATTATGTTCTCCTGGGCCCCTCTGTGCTGTTTCTGCCACCCCCTGCTGCAATCCTGGCTTGTAATTGCCATTTTTATGCAGTGTTTACAAACAAAAGACATAGCAAGTGATAGGCTGACAGTAGCTCAGTTTGTGAGACATGCAGAGTGTTCAGGGGGCCTGGAGAGGGTGTGTATAGCTTCTATCCAATCACAAGCAGCACAACACATTCCAGCCTGACTGATTGAGCCCGACAGACCAGACAGAGGAGAGAAGATTAGATCATATAACAGAGATAACACAGCCACTGTGTGCAACTAGGAAAGGCTGCAGTAAAACAGAGCACATTAGAACAGCTATAGGAACTTATAGGATAGAAGAAATAAGGCTCAAAATTTTCTCACAGAGTCTCTTTAAGGCTTTAGCTGTTTTTGAGCAACACACCTGCAACAAGCACGCAATGGAATGAAACCAGAGTCAAAGCATCTGATATGCATGCATAGTCTGGGCCAGTGACTCAGCAACTGGCATTGTTTATTACAGAATGAAGATGGCATCCTCCGTATTCCTCTCACTTCATGTTCCCATTAATATACTCTATCTGCAGAAGCCCTCAAAACCCACTTCTATAAATAGAATCTTCCTCTCCCTCTTAACCATGTCTTATTATTTACAATTCAGTTTTCTCTATATTGTACCACGTTCCCCCATCCCCTGGATTGTAAGCACAACTGGGCTGGGCCCGCTTCTCCTCCTGTCTCATAGGTTGTGCCCGATATTTATGCGGGATTGTTTCTGTTGTCCCTAATTATTGTATACTGCTGCATAGTATGTTGGCGATTCATAACAAAAATATAACATATACAAAAATATATTTAGGCTTCCAATATAAAATTCCACTGTTCAGGATGCAAGCTGTCAGTGATGGTTGGATCTGCACTCCCTACGGCTTGGATCCCCCACATACTCACCCCCACCTATGGCATATGGTGTTGGGGCCAACTGCAAACCAGGCTAGCCTAGGCGATTTCAGATTGATTAGAAAAGAAAATAAGTTCTTGCTACACTTGTATACAAACGTAATAGAACAAACACATACACTAATCATTTTTAATAATGCTCTTGTCTGATCCAGGTAGATAGTCACTTATATTCCCAGTTTCAGGAGAACCTTAGTAAATGTAGAAAAAGATTAAAATGAAATGAGGCCCTGGGTAAGATAGCAGTTTTTGCCCACCACTGATGGTCATTTGACTGTTTCAGTAAGATTGGGAGGGGGGGGATAGGATCCGACAGGCCCCTAGACTTTTTATAGGCCATAAATAACTGCCTAGGTTTGTCTTGTGGATGATCCGGCTCTAAATAAATGAACCTTAATGTCCAATGTTAAGTATTCAGATTCTTATGAGAAATTGTATCTTGTTTTTACAAATGATAGAAGACAAACCTGTTTTGTGCTGGTAAAGCTACTTCCCATTAACCCTAGGTGCAGTCATCATTATTAACCTGAAACTTAAACTAGCTCTATGTAGAGAAGGGTAGAGCAGATCTTAAGAGCCAGTGCATCAAAAATTGCTGTTGGGGGGAATCATTTTTGCTTTCACACTGAGCACATGTCCTCCGGCTCCTTAGAGTGTAAATGCAAATGTAAACCACAATGACATGACACTTCTACCAAGCCCCAAATGCCAGCCTACCACCTGCAGACTATCCCATACACAGTGCACAGGTATGTCTGTGGAAATAGTGCTTGCAGACTGCATTGACTTGCTAAGTCTGCTAAGTGAACCTGAGGGCTCTTTCACACTGGGCTGGTGTGGTGCATAAAATAACGCACTGCTACCGCAGCCTAATGCAACCCTATGGGTAAATTCATACTTCCCATGTTGCAGAACGCTGTGCCAGAAGTCCCTAATCTAACACTAGCGCAAAACTACGTTACCGTGCAGGATCCACGGCGACCTGCGGTGATCTGCATCGTGCCGGAAGTCATGTTAGTCTATGACAACGCTTTTTCTTTTTTAAAGTTGACATGGCGGCGTGCAAGCGTATTTTTAAAATACACTTCCGTGCACTCCAGCATACCCGAAACAGGAAGTGACCGCAAGCGTACGTCACTTCCTGCTTGGCTGGTGGCTAGACAGGGAACACCACGTACTAACGCATCTCATACGTCCGTGTTTGCAGTGTGAAACTGGCCTGAGGTGAAAGTGATATGGAGGCTGCCATATTTATTTCATTTCAAACAACACCAGTTGCCTGGCAGCCCTGTTGATCTTCTGGCATCAGTAGTGTCTGAGTCACAAGCGTGAAACAAGCACGTGGAATAACCAGTCATACTTAAGTCAAGCACCTAATCTGCATGCTTGTTCGGGGTCTATGGCTAAAAGAATTAGAGACACAAGATCAGGAGGACAGCCAGGCAAGTTGCATTGTTTAAAAGGAAATAAATATGGCAGTCTCCATATAACTGTTACCTTGGTTTTGCTTTAAACAATACTCTGCTGCTTTAAAGTGGAACACTACCCCAAACATTTATTTTAGCTTTTGATAAAATTACAGTATTAATCATAAAAATGCGCCAGATTGTAACAGTTTCAGATTAACAGTTCATACACCTATCAGTAGTCAGTTCTGATTGCAAAGATTAACAAATGCATATACTAGCTATATTATTTATACATGTTCCCAGCATGTCTATAATCAGTAGACTAGCCCATCACAATAACCTGCCCATTACTAGCCCAACTAGGCCATCAAATAACTAGCCCATCACAATTACAAGAGTACATTGCGATGTTTCCCAAATGCATGATTAGCTAGTAAAAGTGACATCCAGTTGATATAGTGTACAAGGGACCAAACTATTAACTCTTTGCAAAAGCATAAAAAAAGTAGTTATAGTCTCAAATAAATAAAATATAGCCACGAAATATATCAGCCAAGTATATTAATGGAATAAAGAATGATCGCACAAGCATATAGAAGAATGGTCAGGAAGTAGGACAGTCCAGAGAATAGAGGGGTTAATGTATAAAAAAAAAAAGTGCAAAGAAATCAATTGAGGCCCAGTGCACACCAAACACCTCTAGCAGATCTGCAAAACGCTAGAGATTTTTGAAGCAGAGGTATTCTAGCTAGGCATGTTTAGAGAGGTTTTCTAAACATGCCTAGCGTTTTTAGAAGCGTTTTTGTGTAGCAGATGTCATATATTGTTACAGTTAAGCTGTTACTGAACAGCTACTGTAACAAAAATGCCTGGAAAATCGTTTTTCAGAGCGGTTTGAGCTTTTCCTATACTTTACATTTAGGCAGAAACGCATCTGCAAACCGCAAAAATGCTGCAGGACCCACGTTTGCGGTTTGCTGAAAACCTCAAACCGCTGGTGTGCACCATCCCGTTGAAATATAGTAGCCAAGCGTTTTCACAGGCGGAAGCGGTTTGAAAAACGCTACAAAAAACGCTTGGTGTGCACCAGGCCTAACAGCTTCACTCAAAAGCTAGCCAAACACTGAGGCCTGGTGCACACCAGAGGCGTTTTTCTGAGTGTTTTGAGTTTTTGAAACCTCCTGCTAATGTTATCCTATGTGTCTGTATACACTGGAGCCGAGGTTTTGTAAAAAACCCCATAGCATTACATTGGGAAGAGCTTTTGAAGCCTCTAGCATTTGGGGAACTTTTCTGGTGTGTCTCAGCCCTAACAGATTGCCACCCGATATGACATAATGATCAACTACATACTGCTGCACATCAATTTTTAATAGATTTCAGCAGGAAATAAAATAAAAATCAATCAAACCACATGCGGTGGTTGCACTGTTCGATGAAGTAATACTATGGGCCATCAATCTACTGCCATCCCTACAGTAATCTACTGTCCTGACCAATCAATAGTTTTGGTTAAAATCATTTGAAATTATGAACAATCAGAAATTTTGGGGCATAGGTTTCTGCCAGATTCAATTAGAGTGATCAAATCTGCTGGGAATTAAACTGAATAATCGTGTAGCATGTGGCTACCTTAAAACAGTTAGTTCTGCTTTGTTTACTACACAGTTTTTTTTTTAATCTGTGTTGATAACGCAACCCAGGAGGACACAAGATCCTACTGGTAAAGTGCCTGAACCACGGATGACCAACTTTAGTCCTTGAGAGGCACATCCATGCCAGTGTTTAGGATTGACAGAGAAATTGTGAAATGTGTCCTACTTGATGGACCACATCTCTCCTGATTCAGTCCCATCAATTAATTTGAGCTGTTTCAACATTGTGTGAGAACCTCCGTCCTTAAAGAGAAACTCCAACCAAGAATTGAACTTTTTCCCAATCAGTAGCTGATACCCCATTTTACATGAGAAAGACAATGATTTTCACAAACAGACCATCAGGGGGCGCTGTGTGACTGATTTTGTGCTGAAACCCCTCCCACAAGAGGCTCTGAATACCGCGGTACTGCTGGCAAACTGCCACAATGTAACAATGTTCAGAGACAGGAAATAGCTGTTATTAGCTGTCTGTAACAGACAGAGCAGCTAGAAACAGCTAAATAACCTGCCCACAGTAACAATGTCACCATGTAATAAATGTCAGAATGTTAATCTGGGAGAGGAAAGATTTTACAATGAGCAAACACTGACTAAATCATTTATACATAATTATGGTAAAAAATGAAGCACTTTTTTTACTACATTATTTTCACTGGAGTTCCTCTTTAAGGACTGGAGTTGGATATTGCTGGCCTAAACAGTGAGGTCTGGAGCCCACTAATGTGCTTTCAGCTGCGTTTTGTAGTTTCTTGGAATCGGCTGCAATTTCAAAAGTACTTCGTCAATGTAATTCTGTGGCAGTGATTCGACATGAGCGATTGCGATTAGCTGAAATCTCACTTATCTTTGGAGCATTTATGTTTCCAAGCTTTTAGATCATACATGTCAAATTCAGGCCCGCGGGCCAAATTTGGCCCTCAGACCCATTAAATTTTGCCCAAGTGGTTTCCCCACTTTGCATTATGTTTGGCCCACTCTAGACTATAAGGGAAGCTATATTGGAGGTGAAGCCCTAGAACACAATCGGGAGGTAGAGGGAAAGCACTTAAACTGTATAGGGCAGGGTGGGGGTCTCTAGACCCCAGGGAACTGTATAGGGGAGGGAGGACCACTAGGCACCAGAGAACTCTATAAGGGAGAGAGGTGGCCACTAGACATTGAGGTTAGCCCACGACTTGGTCCCAGTGTACAATTTCAGCTCACTTTGTATTTGAGTTTGATACCCCTGATTTAGATTCAGATCATTTTCTACTTAAAAGTGTAAGCAACATAGGCATTTGTCACGTCATACATCTGTTTGTGCAGAGCTGTAAAACTGATACCATACTAATTCTGTACATTTCTTTCTTTTCTTTTTTTTTCATTTCTGTACATTTCTGATCGTTATACCTTATACTATGTATAGTATATATTGGGAAACATCAATTCTGCGTGTTGTGATCCACAATGGTACAACTTCATTTGTACCAAATAACAAAAAAATAAAATAATAAAAGGACAATTGCTGCTATGTGTCATAGCCACAGATAGCATGTGCAGGTGCATGTAGCTTAATGTGGAGAAACAGGTGCAGCTGTCCTTTCAGCGTAAAGTACCGCTACTTCTGTTTTTTTTCACCTTTGGGGAACTGAAAATCACATACATTAGGTCAAAATAAGATATTTTAGCTTTGCTACAAATGAGTAACCAAATGAACAATATGAAATGCTGACATTCTGAAGCCCATTACTGTTTAAATGAAAAGACACTAATCAAATTGAAGTTATATTATATATTTTTCTTACAGGAATATGTAGACACAAAATACACTACCGTTATAAGAATATGTAGCAACAACATAAACCAGGGATTGTATTACTGAATGCAACGCACAGTTAATAACATTATATCTGTTCTAATGAAGATAATAAATGGCATAATAAAATGTTACTGAGATTAATGGTGCAAATACATACACAAGGTCACTTGCCGGTATCAGGACTCAAACCTAGGGGACAGGTTGGGGACAGGTTCTGTACAGATGGTCGTGAGGGTATAACTCCGCAAAGGGTTCTGTTGCTATGGAGGGAGAAGAGGGAGATGGCGCGGCACATGACAGAGCGACTTTAAGTGGGAGGAGAACAATGTGCTAGGCCTGCACTCAGCTCAGATGGTCCGGCACTCTGACTCATAGTGATGCATTGGGATTAGCTGTACACACACTAGATTCTCAGTGGAGATGGCCTCAGCCAGCCGCCTCATCAGAGAACCCTCTAGCCTGTGTATGGAGCTTACCTTGTGGATAAACATTCGTTCTCCCTGCCCACATTAATGAATGAGTAATTATGGGCAGTGTTCATGCCAAAGCATATGGTCTTCCTTAAGATACTGTGCTAAATATGGCATTATTAGGAGAATTATTACAGCCCTGCTACAGCTAGAGAGTGTACTGGTTAAAGGGCCAGTATCGCGAAAAAAGTAGGCAGTTAAAATCTGACAGAACCGACAGGTTTTGGGCCAGTCCATCTCCTCATGGGGGACTCTCAGCGTTTTCTTTGTTTTCAACAGCATTTCCTGAACAGCAGTTGCAAAGTCTAACTGACAAAATAGTGTGCAAGTGAGTAGGGAGACTGGCTGGTATCTTACTATTTTGGCAGTTAAAGTGCTGTTCAGGAAATGCTGTTGAAAAGAAAAAGAACCCTGAGAATCCCCCATGAGGAGATGGACTTGCCCAAAACCTGTCGGTTCTGTCAGATTTTAACTGTCTACTTTTTTGTGTGCGATAGTGGTCCTTTAAGGCTGTTGCCTTATTAATTAATACAACCCCATTACAGCTGGATAGTGTACTGGTTAAGGGTGTTGCCTTAGTAATTATACAGCCCCGTTACAGCTGGATAGTGTACTGGTTAAGGGTGTTGCCTTATTAATTAATACAACCCCGTTAAAGCTGGATAGTGTACTGGTTAAGGGTGTTACCTTAGTAATTATACAGCCCCATTACAGCTGGATAGTGTACTGGTTAAGGCTGTTACCTTAGTAATTATACAGCCCCATTACAGCTGGATAGTGTACTGGTTAAGGCTGTTACCTTAGTAATTATACAGCCCCATTACAGCTGGATAGTGTACTGGTTAAGGCTGTTACCTTAGTAATTATACAGCCCCATTACAGCTGGATAGTGTACTGGTTAAGGCTGTTACCTTAGTAATTATACAGCCCCATTACAGCTGGATAGTGTACTGGTTAAGGGTGTTGACTTTAAAGTAGGATTTGAGCCTTTGACCAGGGTTTGAATTCCAGCTCAAGCCAGTACGTAAAACAGTAAGGAGTCTTTGGGCAAGGCTCCCTAATGATCCTGGTCCCCATGGAGCGTGCCCTAAGTGGCTGCAGCCCTGAAGTTCTTTGAGCCCGCCATGAGCAAATCGCAAAGACAAGAGTTGGTGTTTCACGGATATCATTATACCAAATTCCTTAATTATTGATTTTACATGTATACTGTATTAGATAATACCTGAAAACCATGCACGGTGGTGCTGGATTAGGAAAACTTCACTCCATAATATACATGGATCCAGCTTAGTAACTACTGTATATGTAACATTACGGTTCTGAGTGAAAATAGTTACATAGTTGATATTAAACAAATTGACTGTTAAATAAGTTACTGCAATGCACATAAGCTGTAATTAGAACAGCTATTATCCTCAATGCCACTAAACGATCCATTGCGGCCCTGTAGCGCTCCCAGTCTCCACCGACAAGAGATATGTTAATTGAAACATTTTAGATGTGAAGCGGATGGAAGAGATGACAGCTAGATTGAATAATACTGTTGATAAGTTTGATGATATATGGCATCCTTGACAGCTATGGAAGACAGTGGAAGTCTATGGCCCACTTATGTAACACTGCCTGACTTCTATAGTTACTCAGATCATTTCACGGTCATTGCTTTTGTGTCAGTACTTTCTTTATACACTCCCATGATGATACTTGGACTCTCTCTGTGATGGGCTGATCTGTTCTCATAGTATCACCACATTATTGTTAAAGCAGACCTGTGCTCAGAACTTCCTTTCTGCCCTAAAAGATACACAACAGCATAATAAACTTTAAATAAAAATTATTATTACTATTTCTACGTTCCTGATTCGTGGAAGCCGACATATTGTTAACATCCTGTGCTTTCAAATGAGGGGGATGGATCAAATTACAAATTACACAGTGGAGGGATCAAATTACAATTTGTGATTAGACACAAATGAGGGGGAATTAAACATGCTAAACTCTAAATACATACAGGGTGCATGTCTCTATGTTTTCCTTCTGTCCTGTGCAAGAGTTCAGGTCCACTTTAACTATTTGTTCCTTTCCTAATTCTCGCTACTTGATATTGTGACTTAGGCATATGTAAATCATTTGATATTGATTGTATTTCCTTTTTCTGTGCGTTACCCTTTACCTCATGCTGTATTATATGTTGTATGTTCCAATCTATTTTGAAAATAATAAAAATGACAATATATCAAAAAGAACAGCGCTGTAAAATTCGGTAACCTGTTCCTCCTTCAGTCTGTTGCAGATGCACACACATATATGGTGAAGAGGAAGGAGGAGAAGACATAGAGAAGTCTTGGGAAATCCTAGTGACACTCATGTCCTTGTTCGTTTTTAGTTTGATCTACAGCATCACCGTAACCTTATTCAAGGTAAGAAAACTACTAGTTACACAAAAACCCACAGGAAATGTGTCTACTCTCCCTAATTTCTAGGACATCAACATGTTCTTAAAGTGGATCCGAGATGAACTTTTACTGATTGCATAATTGTGTTCCTTTCCTATTGTTTATAGGGCATTCCTCAAGCCAAGCACTTTTTTGTTTTTGTTTTAATGCTCTAATTCCCTATAAACTAAATAAACCATGTCCACAGCTTCTCCAGAGAGCCAAGGCACTTTCAGACAGTAGCAAGGGCTCATGGGAGCTCAGTCTGGGCAGGAGGAGGGGGAGGTATTACTAGCCAGAGATTTCAGAGGCAGAGAGGAGGAGAGAGGAGGAGGGGGGATTAGGTTTTTTTGCTCAAGATGCAGATAAGCCTGCCTCTGTGTAATGTTTACAAACAACATGGCTGCTGTCATTATATCACTGGAAGAAATATTCTTATTCTATTAAATCTGTTTGCAGCTAGATTTGCTGTGTAAACTATCTAAACTTTAGATAAGATATATAGACAAGTTACTTGTTATAGTTAAGGCTTTGTTATTTAAATATCTGTTTTTAGAATATTGTATTAATATCTTAATTTCTTTATAACAGTGTTATTTATTTATGTAGTGCTGACATCTTCCTCAGAGCTTTACAAAGTAAACTGAATAATTCATACCAATCACTGTCTCTCAAACATACTCCTTATCTAACATCTCAACTGTAGTCAGAATCTAATCCTGTACAATAAAATGCAAGTGTCCCTGCATCATCAAATGAATGGTTGTGTGTCCCTGGCTTTTTTGTACTGAGCATGTGCGCAGCCAGGGCAGTTAGGACACAGGGCCGGACCTGACAGTTTGTTGTCTGTGGTTCACAGAGGTTCTCATTGCATTGTGGGAAATAACAGCTTTTTCCAACTGCCAAGCAAGCAGCTCCCTGTGTGCATATACTTCAGACAGTAGGAGGTGGGGAACGAGCAAGCGGGACCATATGTGAGCGCATTGCAGGGGGTATCGGCTGTGACCTAGCGCCCGTCACGGGCGAGCCTTTTTACTTTACGTCTTCCTATAATAGTCAATTAATCTCTCAGTCATTCGTAGTCTAAGGCTGATCAGGGGGAAAGCCACGTAAGCTACCAATATGTTTTGGGGAAGTGAATGGAATCCAGAATGCTTGGAGGAGCACAGACAGGCACAAAAGATGCAGACTCCATGCAGATAGCGTCCTGATCAAGAAACAAAACATGGAGTCTAGTGCAGCAAGGTGAGAGTGGTAGCCTCCTCGCCACTGTGCTGCAACAATATATGTACATATGGAGCACGTAAAGGTGTCAAGATGAGAACCTGTGATGGCTTGACCACTATGGAATGACAATATGAGATAGACAGCTGAAGAGGTAATGTATATACTTCTATTATGGAGGCATGGGGGAAAAGGGGGGGTATCACCTTTTTAATGTTGAAAGTTTCAGCAAATGTTGAATCTCACTTTAAACCACACGTAACTTGAGAGGGATAATATTTATTTCCGCTGCTTTTGATACGTTTAGCCATAGACCTCTAAACAAGCCTGCAGATCAGGTGCTCTGCATGCCTCTTTCAGGTGTGCGATTCAGACTCTACTGTAGCCAGAAAGATCAGCAGGACAACCAGGCAACTGGTATTCTTTAAAAGTAAATACATTTGGCAGCCTCCGTATACCTCTCACTTCAGGTGTCCTTTAAGGTTACAGTAAGTTTAATCTTAGGCATAGTTAGGATAGGAAAAAAATGCAGGTTACCCTTAGGCATGTAGGTCAGATTATAGGATATGGTTAGCCATATCCAGGGAAGGGTTAGGCAGAGTTAAAAGTTTAGGTCTATGTCAAAGTTTTATACTGCGCTGATTGAATTGTACCAAAAGCCCTGGTGCTAAAGCTGCTATTGCTTTTGAAAATCAACAATTAAAATGTTGTCTCTTCTTCAGGTAAAATGAAGGAAAATTTGGATCCAACAAAAACTTCAGAAGAAAGATGTCATATCACCTTTTCATAACGTAGATTGTAAATATCAGCCTTACTCTTTTGGAAACTTGATAAAAACTGTTTGATAATAAACAGAGCTGTTGATTACACTGCTGGGCACATTACTGTACTTGGAACCTGTCTTTTTTTCTGAAACTAGTGAACAAATGAAAAAGAAAGAAATACATGGCACAAATGGTTCGTACAGGGAGCAACCAATGGACAACTGGAGCATATCACTGTCACAATGCTGGAATTATATTGTATCTTGTAGTCCAATCCTTTTTTGCTGCACAAGGATGTCTGTGCAAAGTATATACACCACCCACTTAATATTATTAATAAACTTTATTTATAAAGCTGTAATATGTTATGCAGTGCTGTACAATAGATAGGGGAAACAATAAAATGTTGAACAATGTAACACAGAGACATTACAGCATTAACCATTTAAGGACCACAGGCTTACACCCCTCTAGTGACCAGGCTATATTTTACAATTCAGTCCTCTGCAGCTTTAACAGCTCGCTGAAGAACCATACGATGTAGCACACTAATGAATTTTTCCTCCATTTCTTGCTACCTACAGAGCTCTATGTTGGTGGCATCTGATCGCTGCTGCAGGCTATTTGTTATTCATTTATATGTTATTTAATTTTAAATAAATGTGTCGCTTTTTTTTCCTCCTACTCCCCCTGATGTCCAGTCAGGGCAATCCTCTCTCGTAGGCATCAGCCTATGAGAGGGGATCGTGTTCAGAGCCGCTCCAGGGGACAGTCAAGTGACACGGCTGTCCCCAGTACAGCGCTGCAATAGATTGCAGTGCTGTACAGGTGTAAAAACCGGCCATTTCTTTTTTTTACAGTCTGCCAGCAGTAATCGCCACTGGCAGGCTGTTGACGGAGCTCAGCTCCGTCACTCATGCCGGGATGCGCACGCGCGATCCCCGCTAATCTCCTCTTCCAGGACTTGACATCTTTTGGCGTTAGGTGGTCATGGGAGAGCCACTCTGCTGCTGCCAATCAGCGTTAGGCAGTCATAGAGTGGTTAAAGTGTACCCAAGGCGACATGTGACATGATGAGATAAACATACATGTATATATACAGTGCAAGACATATTAATAAGCAGGCTGTTTTACTTGTTCTATTTTGCTGCCTGAAAGAGTTAATTTTTAGGCATGAAAGTGACAGCTTCTGTCTTGTCGGCACCTTGTCGGGAAAATAGTTAACATCACTGACAAGCAAATTACAGCCATAAAGTTTTCCTGGGAGAATACAACTCTGAGGCCCATATGCAATTCACTTTTTCACCTGACATTTCTCCCAGGAGATAATTTTTCATCTCCGATTTAAAACAACTTTTCAGCACTTTTCAACTAAAAAAGTACCAAAAAGTAGGTGAAATAGTACTATCAAAATGATTTTGAGTATTTTCTTGCTTTCTGGTGGCTTAAAAGGCAATCTATTGACAAGTTTAAAAATATAACCTAGGAGAAAACTCAGGTGAAAAAGTGAATTGCATATGGGCCTGAGAGAGATAAAATACATGAATTATTGACCTTTTTCTAACTCTGGGACACTTATTAGGCTGGCGCTGAGCAAAGGCAACAAAACATTCAATTTGGTTTGTAAATTATATGTAAATTATATATTATATGTTTAAAAATAAAATAAAACAATAGGATGTGTAAACAAAAGTCGTTAGGAGAAGCATAAATACAATTGTTTACCTCGTCAATTTATTTCACCTCGGGTTCACTTTAAACAATGGTAAACAAAATAGTGAAGCAATAAAAATGGTGCGCAGATTACAAGGTTGGGATAAATATAGAAGACAAGTCACTGACTACATATAGATGTGGAGAAGAGCACATGGGGAAGAGGGCCCTGCCAAATCGGCTAACAATCTAATGCTGGGGATACACGGTACGTTTCTGTACCGTGTATCGAGCAGCTGATCCGGCCAGCAGATAATATTCAGCTGGCCCGATCACGCTACTCGACCCCCGCCCGCTCGATCCCCACTGGCGGACAATGGCAGGGAAGCGAGCGGCTGATAAGGAGCGCCGGCGGGGACAAGCGGTAATCGATCCACGCGCACGCGCAGACGAACGGGGACACGGCGGGAGTCGATCCGGCGGCTAATCGGCTGCCGGATCGACCTGTGTATTCCCAGCATAAGGGGGAGAGGAGTGGGACACATTAGATGGGGTGGGGTAGCTTTAACCTGCATTTCTGTCTTTTTTCATTACATCTCAAATGCAGCATCTTTTCTTTGCCATGCACAAAACATGGAGAGCAGCCACTATTTCAGAGACTGCTGAGACTGACTGTTGAGAGAACCAACCTGCACACTTTTATTCTAGTCACTAGAGAACATAGAAGTAAACATCTCCATATTGTTCTTAAATCATGTTGCTCCCTCTAGTGCTGGACAGGCATCATTAGAGTGAGTAAAGTACAGAATCAGAAAGAGCACGTTATTTAGAACTATAGATTTCTACAACTAGTGATATGTATCCATGTTTTGAGAAAAACTGAAATATAATACAAATTCACATAAAGGTAAAAAAAAATTGGATGAACTGAATACAGGTGCACATATATAATACAAAACTATTTTGTCATATGACTTTACCAAGATGATGAATGCAGTAGAGGGGAATTGAGATAGAAGAAAAGGGTGGTGGAATAAATAGAAAAGGGGGGGGGGGATAGAAAGGTTTGATTGCTCTATAATGGTAACATCAAATATTACCTTCAAATAAGAATATAAAATATGAATGGCACATTAATCAGGAGATATATGCCTCTTTCACACTACGGGGTTGATTCACAAAAGCGTGATAACACGCACGTGATCACGCGCAAGCGTTCATTTATCACACGGAGTAATGCTTTACGCGTGCAAAGCGACGCGCGCAGCAGATCGCGTAATAACTGCTGTGATAGCAGTTATCACGCTTTTGTGAATCAACCCCTACATGTGATTCCGATTTTTTATCCGATCCGATTTTGGATTCCGATTAAGAAACGTACTGCATGCTGCTAAGATTTTTAATCGGAATCCAAAATGGGACGTATAAAAAAATCGGAATCGCATGTAGTGTGCAAAAGGCCTAAAGGAAACTTGAGGCGAGGAGAGGGGGGGTTGGCGTGTTTTACTTACCTGGGCTTCTTCAAGTTCCATGTAATATTTCAGGTCCCCCGGAGTCCTCCCAGTTCCCAATGTTCTGCTGCTTTCCACTTTGGGAAGCTCACCAATCAGTCTACTCATGAGCTACTGCATAGTCCCGTGTGTGCGCCTCCATGATTGCGTTCCTGTGGCTAAGAGCATTCTGCACATGAAGAGTCTTTCTGAACTACACATTCACAGAACGACCCCAGGCCACGGGAACGGGAACAAGGGGGCTCACTGGCAGGACCACGCATGTGAAGTAGCACACAACTAGACTAGTCAACAAGCTTTCCGAGGTGGACAGCAGAACAACGGGGAGAACCAGGAGGACATAGAGGGACCTGAAGGACTGTGAAGGGCTGGAAGAAGCCCCAGGTATGTAATACTCAAATTTTCCTCACTGCCTCAGGTACCCTTTAAAGCGGACCCAAACCAAACATTTTTTTAATTCAAAATATTTAGTTGCACTATTCTGACACATACAAATATAAATAAACACTCCTTCAAGCCTATGAGCATTTCAGTGCATGCTTTTCACCCTTCTCTTTTTATAACTAGGGTTATACAGGTGGCAGCCATTAGCAATTCCTCCTATGCTGGACACCATCTACTCCACCAGTTTGCCGGATTATTTGCCAGCAATATGAAAGGAAGGGAGGGGTTTCTCCAATAAATGTAAAATATTTTATATTTGTCATCGTGCAGCTGAAAAAGACTGCTATTTATTATTATAATTTAGAAAATAGATTTTATTTCTGAAATTTTGTATTTTTAGTTTGGGTCCACTTTAAGGGATAGCTTTTTATTAATCCAGGGGAAGTAGATCATTGAAGTAAACATAATGAATGAGTATAGACAATAAATGGTCACAACTCCGTGGTCTTATGACTCTTGTGAGTCTGTTCCACCCATCTTTGGTTATTACCTCCATAAATGTCTATAGAGACATTTCTGCCATAGAGATTAATGTTGGCTACAGAAAGTGGAAATTATTTAGACTTGCAGAAGATAAATTAGGAAATAGTGCAAAGATGAT
Organism: Hyperolius riggenbachi; assembly: GCF_040937935.1. NCBI lineage: Eukaryota > Metazoa > Chordata > Amphibia > Anura > Hyperoliidae > Hyperolius > Hyperolius riggenbachi. Next base: position 484,661,774 of record NC_090646.1, read on the forward strand.
ACCAATTTACTAACAGTGCTCTTCACCATTCAGCAATTCCATGATTTACTCTGTCTGCATTCTGTATAACATTCTGTATAATCAAGAAAATTCAGTGGAAATAGAAGCTAATTCATAAATATGCCAAAGCTGCAGAGTTAGACAACAAGCAATCTGGCGGCGCTCAGCACCATCAGAGTTCGGTGCATAAGGGGTAAAGTGACCTTGCAACAAACACATAATTATAAGAAGGAAAAGCTATAACGTACAAAAATGACCTTTATGTTCATATGTTGGCAGTATTATTATTATTTAGTATTTATATAGCGCCAAAATCTTCCGCAGCGCTATATAGAATACTGTTTTATCACTGAACTGTTCCTAAGAGGGGCTCACAATCTAATCCCACCAAAGTCATATGCATATGTATGTATCGTAGTCTAGGGCCAATGTAGGGGGAAGCCAATTTAGGGCTGGTGCACACAGGCGTCAGCCCGGATTTCGGCGGCATTGTGTTCGGGCTTGCGGTGGCTTTCATTTGCAGTCAGCGTTTTCATCCCCATGGGGGGACATTATCCACGGCGGTTAACTGTCTCAAGACGCTACATGTAGCATCCAGGGTCGCCTCAAACACCAGGGAAGATCTGAAGGCCGCGTTCCCACAAAATCTGGTAAGAGCCCGGGACAAACGCCAAGTCCTGAACGCCAGCGGTAAATGCGAGGCAGACGCCTGTGTGAAAAAGCCCTAACTTATCTGCATGTTTTTGGGATGTGGTAGGAAACCAGAGAGGAAACCCACACAGACACGGAGAGAACATACAAACTCTGTGCAGATAGTGCCCTGGCTACTAGGATTTGAACTGAGGACCCACTGCTGCAAGGCAATGATGTGGTTAGTGCCACCACCACTACGCCACTGTGCTGCCCCAGAATACCCCAGAGACCCAAAGAGCTTTCAAAGGAGTGACTATAACTATGGAAAACTACACACACTTTGAAAATTCCAATGCAGCTATTCCTCCTGATTCATACAAAGAATTACAGTAAGTTTAAAAGTTTTAGAGTCTCTTTTCTCTTTTTTCCTCCATGAGGTGATTCCCTTCACCTCTTATCCCCTGGTTTTCAATTACTGGATCTTTCAAGGCATTTTCAATGAAGCAATCATTTTTTCACAAATTAAGTAGACAGTGATCTGTGATGGAGGAGTATGCAGGGCCGGTTCTAGGTGAACTGGGGCCCTGGGGCAATAAAACCAAGGGGCACCCTAGGCAAAAAAACGAGAACCCCCCTTCCCCAGTTACATGGCAGCGAGGCTTCAAGAACACTCCCCCCCCTCCCCTCAAACGGAGACGGGATAGTAATCAATTAAGCCTGACTCACTAGAACAGAGTCAGGCAGGCACATCCATGTCCTCGAGTCCAGCCTGCAACAATGACATCAGTGCGCTTCTTCTCCTTGCAGGCATGGCCGCACTGATGTGACGTCCATGCCTGCAGGGCCGGATTACCGACCAGGCAACAAAAGCAGTCGCTTGGGGCCCCATTCAGAGTCAAAGGGGCCACATCAGCCCATAAACCAGCCTTCGCCATCCTGTGAGCGGTGGCTGGATGGTATAATGGTTAAAGGGACTCTGAGCAGTGCAGTAACTATGGAAAGATGCATATCATTTTAAAGCTCTCTTTCTCCTCTTTCCAATGATATATAAACAACCGCCCTATGCCTTTTAGTTTTTGCTATTTTCGAAATCGCGGCAATTTCGCTTGCAAAAATAGCGAAAACTAAAAGGCATAGGGTGGCAGTTTATCTATCATTGGAAAGAGGAGAAAGAGAGCATCAAAATGATATGCATCTTTCCATAGTTACATTGTATTACACAGGACGACTTTTCTCCAAAGTCGGCAGCTCGATTCAGCACAATGCAATGAAATATGAGGAACACAGGGGGATATAATTACAAACATCATGCTGGTAGGTGTGAGGATGTAATTAATTAGTTGTGGGTATGCTTAAAGGCATACCAACAGGCACTGCTTGGAGTCCCTTTAAGGGCTCTGCCTCTGACACAGGAGACCAGGGTTCGAATCTCGGCTCTGCCTGTTCAGTAAGCCAGCACCTATTCAGTAGGAGACCTTAGGCAAGTCTCTCTAACACTGCTACTGCCTATAGGGCGCGTCCTAGTGGCTGCAGCTCTGGCGCTTTGAGTCCGCCAGGAGAAAAGTGTGATATAAATGTTATTTGTCTTGTCTTGTCAAATGATGCCGTGCGCTGCTGATAGTGTTCAGAGCCAGGCTCTCCTCCTAGGTCCCCCTCCTGCTACTGTGCGCTCTGCCGCTGCCCACTCCTCCCTCCTTTCCCTCAGAGAACCACAGCTGCAGCAAGAATGATAGCAGCAGATGGCAAACGCTCACTCTTCATCATCCCGTCATCTGAAACCCATCTGTCTCTTCTACAGTGCAGCCGCTCGCTCTGAACTTCCTGATTCTCAGATCAGACAGGAAGTAGTAATAGTAGTAGTAACAGAGCGGCAGCATTCTAGAGGAGACAGATGGGCTCCAGATGACGGGACCGCTATTGCTTGGATCGCAATAGGTGAATGTGAGTCATCTGGTGCTGTCATTCTCCCCCGCTGCGGCTGCCTTCTCTGCTGGACTATCGTATACACTGGGATGGAGGCTGCATGGTGGCTGTCTAGTTTGGGAGGAAATCAGTTGTTCGGTGGTGGGGGTGGTTATGTAATTCTGTCTGGGGAATGGCTTCCGGTTTGGCGGTGTCCAGAGCTTTCTGCTATTGCCAGGCTGGAGATGCAGGGGGAAAGTGCTGCTGCTGTGATATCTGGCGCCCTCTTCACAGGGGTGCCCCAGCCCCTGAGTGCAAATGTCCCAGCCATTCATCTCTCACTCTTTTGCCGCTGCTATTCCCTGCATTGTGCACCCACAGAGGAAAGCGGGCTGTTGCCCATAGCAACCAGTAGCTCGGCTGCCCCGGTGTGTGCGGCATGTTGCTGTGCAGCTGCATCTTCTGATTCTATTACGACATGATGGGGGGGCCCAAATCAGTTACTTTGCTTAGGGCCCCATTTAGCCTTAATCCGGTTCTGCATGCCTGCGTCACATGGGGGGATCCCTGCGCTACATCCAGCCGCGTGTATGTAACACACACGGCCAGGATACCATGGAGACCAGGACACGGTCGTCACCACCACCAAGAGGAGGTATCAGGTACGGAGGTCTCCACTCCCCTTATTATTCACCACGCATCCAGCCCAGACCACACACACTGCCTGAGCAAGCCGCACCTGGGCAAAGCATCCGGCAGCTGCCGGGGCAGGACAAACCATCTTTGGCTGGCAAAGGGGGCCCTCTGGGACTTGGGGGCCCAGGGGCAATTGCCCCCTTTGCCTTACCTGTAGGGCCTGCCCTGGGAGTACGTATAAAGTTATAGGTTATTCCAATTGACCAATGCAGCCAATATTACATTGATAAACTAGTACTTTAATATATAAGCTCATCCTTACTGACAGAACACTGCACAACACACTAAACCCCATCTCCTCCACATCCCTCCCCAAACTGCTGTTAACATAATAATTTGCTGCTCTACTATCATGTATCAGTAATGTCTAACCATAGCCGCTATTCAACTTTTCCCCTGAGTTCTCACAGCAGATGTTTTCACACCTTAAAATACAAATACATTTTAAGCCAATGACAAGCAGGGAACTACAGGAAACATGAGTAAAGTTCACTTTTACTTACCTGGGGCTTCTCCTAGCCTCCCATAGTCTTTGAGGTCTCTTGGTTGTGCCGCTGTCCCCCTCAGAAAGATCACATTCACATTCACAGTTACAAGCCTCTATGAACAGCACACGAGTAGAACGTTACCGATCAAAAGCACAATCAAGGAGGTGCGCAGACAGGACCACGCATGCTCAGTAGCCCACGACTAGTCAGAGATCTTTCTGAGGGGGACAGAGGCACAACAAGGGAGACCGCAAGGGGGGCCGGGGAACCTCAAATACTATGGGGGGTTGGAACGAGCACCAGATAAGTAAAAGTAAATTTTTTCCCTGCATCAGGTTTTCTTAAGATAGGTTTCATGACTTTTTCACTTACTTTTTAATACGTTTTCAATTGTTAAGTGCTGAAAAGAACAAAAACAGTTTTTTATTTATAGTGCAGTTCCTAGTACTTTAAAAAGCCTCCACTGTGTATTTGTAACCGAACAACAAACTCAAGTCCGCATGGCTGCCAGCCATTGTTTTCATGGTTTGGAAAACCAACTCAATACCATATAGTAGTTTGTCTTGCATATCCTTTGCCAGCTTTATACAGGTTAGTAAAATGTTATGTCTCTAGCCTACAAGAGTGCCATTGCTACAGAGCTAATGGTAACAGCAAAGAGCACATAGCCAAAAGTTTTAAGGCAGCCATGATCGATTGTTTTGGAACATTGGGTGGAAACCTATAAAGGTAGTCATACATCTAGCAATAATGGGCAGATTCTCAAATGTCTCTCTATTCGAATCTGATTAGAGAGGCTGTCCATACACCGCAGGCCGATTCCTGATCAATTGCATGCTGAGATCGATCCGTAATCTGCCTTGTGACGCCACATCCGCTGCCTTACTGGCCCGAAGCTTAGAGAACTCCCCCCCCCCCCCTCCCGGTGGGGTGTGTGTAAGGGCAAGTCGGTCCTACATCTTGCAGCATGTACGACCAATTTATGAGAATAATTTCGGCCCAAAATTGGTCACATCGTCAATCGGGCATGCACTTGACAACAGCGATTTTCATTGGATTATAATAATCAAATCGGAATGGTCGATCGGCCGCCAAGACACCTGATACATGGCCTTCTTAAGTGTATGGCCAGCTTTACACAAAAAATACACCGACTTTGTACAATTATGTATTTTTTTCTGATGACAGGCTAAAACCGGGTTTTAATATATTTTAATGTAGCTTAAGTTAAACTTTAGAGACCATCAGAAGCCATTCTAGAAATATTTACTGAATTTTTAAACATATTTGACTGACTTTTTAAATACAAGAAAACATTTCCTCTGAACATCAGCAAACATAACAAGCCAATATTTGACAGAACAGTTGCACTGTCGCCAGTTACTGTAGGTAGAATTTCATTAGTTTAATTTAGATTAAAAAAACAAGGAAAGACTGATACAAAAATCAGTAATAATGAAAGTAGGTTGAAACTACCATACCAGCTTCTTATTTGTGTCAGCTCACATACAGATGTTTCGCATCTGCTACTGGGATGCAAATATGAGCATGTGAGAAAATGAATGTTTTTCAATACATTTTATATAGATTTTTGATTTTCACTATGATTAAGTGTCATATATTAATAAAGTTAGCTTGATAAATTGTATTAATACAAAATATAGATTAGATATCAAAACTAGTTTTAGCCAGAAAATATACGTTAGCCATCAAAAAGGTGTTATTTTTTTCTTTGTCCACTCTGTCCACTATTTTCCACATTCATTATTTTTAATAAAGGGACCCTAAACAGACCTGTTAAAAGTAAATCTTAAACTTACCTTGCTCGATTATGTGAACGTCGCCGTAAGCCTCCTGAGCATGCATGATTCTCGAAAGATTGAACTGGGCATGCACAGGAGGCTTGCAGCAATATGCGGGTACACAGACGCAGACGCAGTGGCTCATGACGCCAAAGTCGCCGCACTAACGGGGTCACCAGTGGGACCACGAACAGGACCAAGAGGATGCTGAAGGACCTCGCGATCTAGGAGACGCTGGAGGAAGCCCCAGGTCAGTGTAGATTTGCTTTTTAACAGGTCTGCTCAGGGTCTCTTTAGTAATCAGTATTGCTGAATACATTTTTGGGTGTATTAATAGCTCTAAGCTACACGCAACACATTTTGTTGCATGTAGTTTAGAGCTATCAATACACCCAAAAAAGTATTAGCAATGCTGATCATTTATATATTTTATTAAAAATAATGAATATGTGTAATGAAATGCGGAAAAGCCGCTACCTCTCAAGGTGAGGCGGCTGTTTCCACGTCCAGCATGGCGTCACAACGCGGAAAAAACGCCGCTTGCCGCATAGGCAGTGCGGCGGAATCCGCATTGGTAACGGCGGAATCCGCATTGGTAACAGCGGAATCCGCATCGGAGACGGCTCCTTCACTCGAGACTTTGCTAAACAGTACTGGTGTGGCTGGGACTCATAGTCCACCTGGATTCAGAGTTACACGCGCGCGCGCGCACAGAAGCAGAGTTTAAATAACAGTCAGAAGGGAGTCAGCTGACCAGCTGGGTCAGCTGACAATTTCCACTGCTCTCATTGGTCCAGCAATTAGGGAGGTCCTGGAAAGGTCCTTGTGTATATATACTGCTGGCTGTTCACTTGCTCTTTGTCTGGCGTTGCGATCACATATGTGGGAGCACCCAGATCCGTAGTCAGATCCGCAAGTGTGCCGGGACCAGCTGGAGCTGTAATCCTACACTTAGCTAGATTCTGTTGATAGCTAAAGTACTAGTTTGATTGTGATTATCTGTTATGACCTTTGCCTGCCTCGACTACCCTCCTGAACTCTGATCTTGTACCTCGATATTTCTGATACTCTGTTGCCGAACCCCGGCTCGTTCCTAGACTCCGCCTCAGCCTCCTGATTCTGTACCTCGATATATCTGATACCCCGTTGCCGAACCCTGCCTGTACTTTGACTCCGCCTTTGTCTTCTGATCCTGTACTGTATCTGTCTGTGTGTGTACGACCTGGCTTGTCCGACCTCGAGAACCGACCTTACCGTTAGAGGCGGTTCCTCGCTCTGTTAGCGACCCTTCCTCCTGAGGGTCACTTTCAGACTTCCTTCCTACTGTCAGTCTGACTCCTCCCGTCTTGGAGAGCTCAGGTCTGCGGAAGGAATCTGTGCAGTACTCCTTGCTGCACTGAGGCCTAGTCCTCAAAGTGTTACTGTCACACCAAACACTACACTCTACTCAGGTGAACAGAGGTTAGCTAGTATATCAGATTATCGGTGAGACTGCAGATCACTTATAATCTGGTATACATCTGTATTCCCAGTGATACTGCAGATCACCGGTAATCAGATCCTCTCTGTGCTTCACCGATCGTTACAATATGGAAAAAAGTGGAAAAAGAAAAAAATAACACTTGATTTTTTTATATACTTAGAAATGTCAAGTTTCATAAAGAGAGGATTGTAAAAAGGTTGACACTAATAATAGTTTATTTGGTGCCTACTGTCATGATGAATTAAAAACATCCTACAGTATAGTCAGTAGAGATGGCCCGAACTGTTCGCCGGCGGACAGTATTCTGCGAACTTCCACTATTCGCGGCGAACAGTAAACATTTGGCGTGTTCACCCCCCCCCATACATCATCATTGCGCTAAACTTTGACCCCTTACCTCATAGTCAGCAGACCCATGGCAGCCAATCAGCTAGCACCCCCTCCTGGACCTCCGACCCCCTATCAAAAAGCAATTGCGGTGGCCATATTGCATTCATTCTCTGCTGGCTGCTGACTGTTAGTGAGAGCAGGGTTATACTTGCTGCAGATAGGTAGGGAAAGTATTAGCTAGGCCTGTGTTCTTGTTCCTTACTTGCTGTGAAAGCACCCCAAACAGCCCTTTTGAGGGCTAGCACATTGGTCTCCTGTGTTTTTGTGTGTGTGACACTCCACAGCCCACTGACACCCAGAGCTGTGTGTACACTACTGCTGTTGCTACATTAAGTTGCATGCACAGTACCACTCCAGTGCATTATTATTTCACTGTATTCTGATAGTACTATTGTATCTCTCTGTGTGAGACACTCCACAGCCCACTGACACCCAGAGCTGTACATAATGTGATTTCTGCCCTTTAGGGATTAAAAACCCGACTTTGCGTCAACTCTGTAATTTTTGGTGGGACTTTTGGCATGGATCCCCCTCTGGCATGCCACAGTCCAGGTGTTAGACCCCTTGAAACAATTTTTTCCATCACTTTTGTGCCCAGAAACAGTCTTTGTAGTTTTTTAAAATTTGCCTGCCCATTGAAGTCTATGGCGGTTTACCAGATTCACCTGTTTGCGAACATTTGCGGAAGTTAACGTTCGCGAGCCAAAATTTGATGTTCATGACATCTCTAATAGTCAGTGCAAATATAGAAAAACTGATTTAAAGTATGTTAAATAACAAATCTTTTACTTGATAAAAGCTATTCAGTTACATCATTTGAAAATTATCTTATAGTGTTATTTACATATCTGAATCAATAGAGTATATATTTTCCACAGATATAAGCGAACTAAATAAGCCTGGGGACTCATTCACATGGGCAGCTGTGTGTCCACTGCCTTTGGGCTGCTCCCATAAAACTGCAAGCATTCGGTACAGGCAGAGCAATGGCGTCCATCCTGTGTATGAATATTTTAGCAGGCTGAATCTCAGGGGAGTATCTGGCAAATAATAACGCCTATAGCAAAAACTGAAATAGTCACATTATTCCAGATAAAAGAATCACATTTTTTCATGCCTCCGGATAAAAGAATTAAGTAGTCACATGCCTCCAGATAATTCATGAAGTAGTCACATGCCTCCCAATAAATAAATACCAAATCTAGTATTTACTGAAAAAATGTGTTTGCTCTGGACAACTACTACAGGACAATTTTGTAGAACCTGTAGAACCTCCAGACTAAAAATCTACTCAGGAGCACTGAAAAGGCTTGGGGCCTGATTCACTAACCGGTGCTAACTCAGTTAACATGTCTTAAAGGACTTACGAGGCCAAAATGTCTAAAAAAAGCAAAGTACCTGTAAGCTGTTTAAATGCACGGAGGACGCCGTCCGCGCCCTCCGTGCAGTTCGATCCACGCTACAGTGCGCAGCCGCGGCCAATGGAAGCGGCCATATTGAGAGCGGCACGAGAGCCCGACCCGGCCTGGGGGTCGGGGTCGGCGCAGGGGGGCGATCTCAGGAAGGGGACCCGGCGGAACTGCACGGAGGGCGCGGACGGCGTCCTCCGTGCATTTAAACAGCTTACAGGTACTTTGCTTTTTTAGACATTTTGGCCTCGTAAGTCCTTTAAAGTGATCCTTAAAGCGGTATCGTCACCATAAAAATCAAATGTCAACAGCAACTGGTCTGAGTGTATTAAGTGATAAAGATGCTAATCCTGCGTTCAAAACTTTCAAAACGTTTTCTGCTGTTATGATTTGGAGTTATCATATACCTTAGGAGCACTGGCTCTTTAGTAGTCGTGCCAAAGAATTGCATGCCGGGGGTTCTTGTTATCTATAATATATTCCTCCTCTTCCCTTTATTTCCCTGTCTGCTGCTTATCTGAAACCTGATCCCCTACTCACTTGTGTTTACAAGCAAGGCTGAGGTGACTCAGTGATTGGAGGAGACAAGAAAAAAAGTAAAGGGCAGAAATGACATCACGAGTTAGCCTTTACTGTGGGCAAAAGACATGGCCCCCACCAGGAACAGAATTCTCGCCATTCACTATATAACATTCACTGAAATCAAAACGTAGACAGTACAATACATGTGTTATGTAAGTAGGTCAAGTATTTATCTATTTATATATGTGTTTTTTTCCCTGGAATAGTATGGCTGATCCTACTGCTTTAAGTCTAACAAAAAAAATGAGATTTACTCACCTGGGGCTTCCCTCAGCCCCCTGCAGTCGATCGGTGCCCTCGCAGCCCCGCTCAGATGCTCCTGCCAGGAGGCCGCAATAGCAGCATAGGGGGCGATATTATGGGTGGGAACGCGGAGAATCACTAGCATTCCCATGACTGTCGGCCGGTGACGGCCAAACCGGAAGTGTTCGCCGGCGGGTGCAGGAGCATCTGAGCGGGGCTGCGAGGGCATCGATCGGCTGCAGGGGGCTGAGGGAAGCCCCAGGTGAGTAAATTTCATTTTTTTGGTTAGACTTAAGGATCACTTTAAGGCTTTGGGCGTGCTAACTAGGGTGCTAAGTAGTTAGCATACACAAAGATCGCACGCGAAACTTAGTGCTGCGCGGTCTGCGCAAAACGTCACACCCGGTGCGCTGGAAACGTCGCACCCGGTGCACCCGAAACATTGGGTGCGCCCTAAACGTCGCACCGATGCGACGTTTCGGGCGCACGAAATGCGCCGTTTCTGGCGCACCGGGTGCAACGTTTTCAGCGCACCGCTCAGCTCTAAGCTTTGCATGCAAGTCAATGGTTTGCGTGTGCAAAACTTTGCGCGCACCATTTCGCACGCACAGTCGCTTACCACGCGAAAATCCGCTTAGCACTGCGGTGCTAACACTTAGCACCGGTTAGTGAATCAAGCCCTTGGTGTTTCTTTAACAGTTTCACAGCAGAAGAACTTTCTTTTTCTTACCCAAGCCTTATTTTTAGCTGCACAGAAGCTAAGCTCCACCCCATCAAAGAAAGCTGCCTTTTTCCACTGATGGTGTGCAAAGCATGATGGGATTTCTAATGTTGTTGTTCTCATTGCCTAGCACGCGCAGCTGGGAGGGGTGATCAGGACACAGGACAGTTTAAACTGTGTCTCATGCTCCCTGTCACCTCCTTTCAAACAAAAAGATGGCTGCTCCATGAAATCACAAACATTTGCCTGTACTTTTACAACAGGGTGGGTAAGAGATTATTTTTATTATTTATCTATTTTAACCATTTCAGCCCATGGGGATTTTGCACCTTATGCATCAGAGCAATTTTCACCTCCCATTCATTCGCTAATAACTTCATCACTACTAAACACAATTTATTGATCTATATCTTGTTTTTTCCGCCACTAATTAGGCTTTCTTTGGGTGGCATATTTTGCTAAGTTATTTTTTTATAAATGCATTTAACAGGATTAACAAGAAAAAAATGGAAAAAATTCATTATTTCTCAGTTTTCGTCCATTATAGCTTTAAAATCATCCACGCTACCATGATTAAAACCTATGTATTTTATTTGCCCGTTTGTCTCGGTTATGACACCATTTAAATGTTGTCCCTATCACAATGTATGGCGCCAATATTTTATTTGGAAATAAAGGTGCATTTTTTCCGTTTTGCGTCCATCACTATTTACAAGCTTATAATTTTAAAAATGTTCGTAGTATACTCCCTTCACATGCATATTTAAAAAGTTCAGACCCTTAGGTAACTATTTATGTTTTTGTTTTTTTGTAATTTTTTTTTTTCCATTAACGATTTTATTTGGGTAATATTTTGGTGTGGGAAATAAACTGTTAATTTTTAATGTTATTATATGTGTACAATTTAATGTAAAATGTATGTAGATGTAGTTTTACTATTTGGCCACAAGATGGCCACCTTGAGTTTATTGTTTTCTCCTTGTGTGTCACCGGAAGCACAAGGGGTACGGGGGAACTTTTTTTTGCAGAAAGTCTGAAGCCTCTAGTAAGAGAGCTTCGGTTTTTCTGCTGGGGACACGGATCGGTGATCGGGAACCATGCGCGGGAGCGCACCGAAGTGCGGCACTGCTGCAGAGCAGCCGCCTGGACGTGAGGATCACGTCCGGGAGGCTGAAATGGTTAATTAACATAACTAATGTAACTTAATGACAGTATGTTTGTTTAGGCTGAAGTTCCTCTTTAATGACAGCCATACAAGAGCGTGATATGGAAGAAAAAGCAATACAATCCAAATACTGTAGTCTTACAATGGACAGGCGAGAAAAAAGTAAAAAGGTATATACCAATCATGCAACTGGTAGGAGGGGGGAAGAGAACAGAAGGCATGGGGCAGAACTGTGCCACCAAGCTTGCAGTCAACTGGACCTATCAATCATGTCTCATCATTCAGTGTTATCTAGGTGGACTCATTTTTGTTGTTTTTTTTTACCTGAGTTTGCGTTGGGTTTTCTTTTACATACACAAGATACGTGAATATATTTTCTGTATCAGGGCAGACAGTTGTATAGGAAATGGGCTAAAAAGAATAACAATACTCATACTTGACCACAGGCAAGTCCTGGCTCTTGTATAATAATTTTGATATCATAGGGCTTAGAAAGTAGCATAAAAGCATGGTGCTGCCCCTATACCACTGTGCTGCTACCCGTGATTAGCCAAGCCCAAGGCTGTGCAGCAAGACACACAAACACACAACCAGATAGCAGGGTGGGAGGCCAGATGTATGACTAGGTAGAGCACTGTGGAAGATGTTGGCGCTGTATAAATAAAAAATAATAATAATGGCATAACTAATTTTAATTAACATAACTAATGTAACTCAATGACAGTATGTTTGTTTAGGCTGAAGTTCCTTTTTAAGTTTTGTTTGCCACTTGTTATTTTAAGGCTGGGGTCACACATACATGAAAATGTGTACAGTTGTGTTCCAGTCTTTCCTATCCAGTACATTTCATCTGTTTTGTATACATTTTGTATCAATTTTAATGGACTGTACCTACCTAACCTTCCCAACAATGCATGATCATGTATTTTGTACCGAACCTTCCCAACATTGCATGACCATGTATTTTGTACCGTTTGTTTTGTATAACTTTGTCCTATGTTGTATAACCTTGGTATGTACTTATTGTCCAGCGCTGCGTAATATGTTGGAGCTTTATAAATACAATCAATAATAATAATAAAAAGACACAAAACAGCTTCTTACAATGCTGTGTGCTGCAAAAGAACTTCCTGTGAAAACGGATGGTAAATAAAGTAAATAAAATGTGTGGTGTGAACTTGGTTCCTATTAATTTCCGCTGTGTCTGTTAGCATATGGTATCCAGTACCAGTACGTTTAGCTTCAGGTTCAAAAAAATGCTGCAGGTTGATAATTTCCTTACCGGTGATTACCGGTAGATTAAACTGAACTAAAATGTGTGAACAGTTCCATTTAAAAACATTGCATATATTTTTCATTCCACTTATGGTACTTGTATGAAATTTGGGCAACTGCGGCATCCGATAAGTAGCCCATTAACTGACATAATAGTCATAATTTATGGGATGCGACGGTCACATGACCATCAGGACAGTGAATGCTGATGAGGCATAGCGAGTGGTGTCTCTAAGTGGAGGAAAGGGTTACTATAATACTCACCTCATGCAAGCTCCAGTATCATCTGGGGAAGAGATGGCCCAACAAAGTAAACTGGCCTTAGTACTCACAAATGAAGCAAAAATCAGCCATTACCGCTGATTATAGTTGAAACCAATAAATTATGGTTGAACTGAGCTGCACCCTTATGACTGTTTCAACATTTCTAGTGCTGTAGATGTGGCCCTGCTTGACAGAAACATTATCAGCCACATTGTATTTTTTTTTCTAAGGTTAATCGCCACTATTATTCCTTCACAGTGGCAGGTATACTAATCCTTTGACACTTCCCATTTAAAATCTACTGGTTCCGTTTGTCTGATCCTACATACTAGTACAGCCACCAGCACTCAGATCGATAGATGATCAATGGGTTATGCCAGGGCAGTTTATAGGCTAAATTGCACCCAGGGCGAGGATGTAAAAATTGTGCAACCCTTCCCCCCCCCCCCCCCCCCTCCCTGCAGAGAGCAAGGAATAGGTGCCCGCAGTACAGGTTAGCCAGGTCTAGTTGCCCTCAGTATAGGTAGCCAGCTATAGGTCCCCCTCAGTATAGGTAGCCAGGCATAGGTGCTTCCAGTATAGGTAGCAGGTATAGTTGCCCCAGTATCGATTAGATAGGTAGGTGCCCCTGGCATCGGTTAGCCAGGTAGGTGCCTCCAGTATAGGTAGACAGTATTGTTCCCATCAGTATAGGTTAGCTAGGTAGCTACCTCCAGTATAGGTTAGATATGTAGGTGCCTCCAGTATAGGTTAGCTAGGTAGGTGACCCCAGTATAGGTTAGATAGGTAGGTGCCTCCAGTATAGATTAGCTAGGTAGGTGCCTCCAGTATATGTTGGCTAGGTAGGTGTCTCCAGTATAGGTTAGCTAGGTAGGTGCCTCCAATATAGGTTAGCTAGGTAGGTGCCTCCAGTATAGGTTAGCTAGGTAGGTGCCTCCAGTATAGGTAGCCAGTATAGTTGCCCCTAGTATAGGTTAGCCAGGTAGACGCCTCCAGTATAGGTAGCCAGTATAGTTGCCCCAGTATAGATTAGATAGGCAGGTTCCCCCGGTATAGGTTAGCCAGGTAGGTGCCTCCAGTATACTGTAGGTAGACAGTATTGTTGCCCCCAGTATAGGTTGGCTAGGTAGCTACCTCCAGTATAGGTTAGATAGGTAGGTGCTCCGAGTATAGGTTAGCTAGGTAAGTGCCTCCAGCATAATTTAGATAGGTAGGTGCCCCCAGTATAGGTTAGATAAGTAGGTGCCTCCACTATAGGTTACATAGGTAGGTGTTTCCATATGCGGCGGGGGAGAGCGGGCATAACGGAGTTACAACTCACCTTCTTCGATCCCTGCAAGCACGCAGCCTCTATCTCCTTCCATCTTCCTGTGATGACATGCAGTTACGCCCCTGTGATGACATACAGTTATGACCCTGTGATGACATGCGGTTACATCATCACAGGGGGTGCTGTTACCAACTCGACGGACATCTGGGACAGGAAAAAGGAAGAGGCTGCTTGCGGGATTGCGGAAGGTGAGTTGCAATTCTGTTATGTCCACTCTCTTCCTCCACTGCTCCCCCCTCCATGATGCGCTGCTCAGCGCCACAGGCGGTCGCGCGGTTCACATGGCCGTACAAAAGTGTGCTCCCAGTATACGTAGCCAGTATAGTTGCCCCAGTATCGATTAGATAGGATGTGCCCCCGGTATAGGTTAGCCAGGTAGGTGCCTCCAGTGTAGGTAGACAGTATTGTTCCCCTCAGTATAGGTTAGCTAGGTAGCTACCTCCAGTATAGGTTAGATATGTAGGTGCCTCCAGTATAGGTTCGCTAGGTAGGTGCCCCCAGTATAGGTTAGATAGGTAGGTGCCTCCAGTATAGGTTAGATAGGTAGGTGCCTCCAGTATAGGTTAGCTAGGTAGCTACCTCCAGTATAGGTTAGCTAGGTAGGTGCCCCCAGTATAGGTTAGATAGGTAGGTGCCTCCAGTATAGGTTAGATAGGTAGGTGCCTCCAGTATAGGTTAGCTAGGTAGGTGCCTCCAGTATAGGTTAGCTAGGTAGGTGCCTCCAGTATAGGTTAGCTAGGTAGGTGCCTCCAGTATAGGTTAGCTAGGTAGGTGCCTCCAGTGTAGGTTAGCTAGGTAGGTGCCTCCAGTATAGGTTAGCTAGATAGGTGCCTCCAGTATAGGTAGCCAGTATAGTTGCCCCCAGTATAGGTTAGCCAGGTAGGCGCCTCCAGTATAGGTAGCCAGTATAGTTACCCCAGTATAGATTAGATAGGCAGGTTCCCCCGGTATAGGTTAGCCAGGTTGGTACCTCCAGTATACTGTAGGTAGACAGTATTGTTGCTCCCAGTATAGGTTAGCTAGGTAGCTACCTCCAGTATAGGTTAGATAGGTAGGTGCCCCCAGTATATTAGGTAGGTGCCTCCAGTATAGGTTAGCTAGGTAGGTGCCTACAGTATAGGTTAACTAGGTAGGTGCCTCCAGTATAGGTTAGCTAGGTAGGTGCCTCCAGTATAGGTTAGATAGGTAGGTGCCTCCAGTATAGGTTAGCTAGGTAAGTGCCTCCAGCATAATTTAGATAGGTAGATGCCTTCAGTATAGGTTAGATAGGTAGGTGCCCCCAGTATAGGTTAGATAAGTAGGTGCCTCCACTATAGGTTACATAGGTAGGTGTTTCCATATGCGGCGGGGGAGAGCGGGCATAAAGGAGTTACAACTCACCTTCTTCGATCCCTGCAAGCACGCAGCCTCTATCTCCTTCCTTCTTCCTGTGATGACATGCAGTTACGCCCCTGTGATGACATACGGTTACGACCCTGTGATGACATGCGGCTACATCATCACAGGGGGCGCTGTTACCAGCTCGACGGATGTCTGGGACAGGAAAAAGGAAGAGGCTGCTTGCGGGATCGCGGAAGGTGAGTTACAATTCTGTTATGCCCACTCTCTTCCTCCACTGCGCCCCCCTCCATGATGCACCGCTCAGCGCCACAGGTGGTCGCGCGGTTCGCATGGCCGTACAAAAGGGCATGGACTATGCTTTACACAATCACCTAATGGACAGGGCATTCCCTCCTATTGGGCCTAATCCAATTAACTTTTTCTCCTAGGTTTTCTCCTAGGTAATATTTTTACACCTTACCAATAAAATGTCTTTTAAGACACCAGCAGGCAAGAAAATAATTTTGGCAGTACTTTTTCACCTACTTTTTGGTACTTTTTCAATAACAGAGTGCAGAAAAGTTATTTTAAAAAGGAGATAAAAAATTATCTCCTAGGAAGAAACTTAAGAGATAAAGTGGATTGGATCAGGCCCATTGTTTCTTGGTATTGCTGCATTGGTTGACTGTCCTATCTAGGTACACTTGTACAGGGCGTGATATATAGAATACAAACTTATTATCGATATTGCTCTTGTTTGTCCATGTGATTGTTTGCAAAATTATTAATTCTACAGTGCCATAGAAGATCAATAATAATGATTACAGTATTTACCGCTGTATAAGGCGCACTTTTTCAAAGGTTCTTGCGTCTTATATAGCAAATGCAGGGGATCTCCGACTTACGAATGCTCGCCGATACAAACCGCCAACCCGCTGCCACATCAGGGATTCCATGCATGGCATGAGCACACTGGGGACAAAACGGGACACACTGGGGACATACTGGGGACAGAAGGGAATACAGTGGGGACAGAAGGAGACACACTGAGGACAGAAGGGGACACACTGAGGACAGAAGTGGACACATGGGGGACAAATAAGAAGATACAGAAGGAGGACACATGGGGAACACAGGAGGACATCAATTGGTTGAGGAAATCTACTGGACGCTTGTGGAATATGGACGCACCAGGTTTAGTGTATATATATATATATATATATATATATATATATATATATTCTTTCTTTTTTTCCCCCTAGTTTTTGCCCTCTAAACCTAGGTGCGTCTTATATTCCGGAGTGTCTTATTTGGCGGGAAATGCGATATAATAATAATAATATCTCTATACACCTGTCGATCTGCCACCAGATCGGTCATCAGATAGATCCCTCTCTGATTGAATCTAATCAGAGAGAGATGTATTGCCTGCCCACACACTGCAAACAGATTTACAATAGATTTCAGCATTAAATCTATTGGAAATCGTCCAAGTGCCACCACCTGCAAACTGCCGCCCCAAGTGTAGGTGTCACCATGAGCGCCTGTACCATGTGACACCGTCACACATGATAACACATACACCTGGGGAGACACTGGCGGAGATCTGTTGGTCTTTAATATCAAACGCTGCACACCCGATCAACCTATTTGACCGATGTAGCCAGGAAATCGATCAAAATGATCAATTGGGTGGCCATGTTACAGCATTCATATATTCATAACCATTGTGATTGAATTGGCCAGGTATCGATGCCCAAAATCGAGCAATTTATGGACACCCTTACTCTACCCAGTAATCCTAAGTCAACCAATGCATGGCTGATGGAGGCAGAAAAATAGATGGACAGAAAAGAAACAGAGTGAAAAAGACAGATAGATAGATAGATAGATAGATAGATAGATAGATAGATAGATAGATAGATAGATAGATAGATAGATAGATAGATAGATACATAGATACATAGATAGATAGATACATAGACAGATAGATAGATCTGTAAACAGAACACCTGCAGCAGCTGCTAATTTGCAAACCAGTTTCGTGAAAAATACCCATGCTCTATTTCTAAACTGAGAGAACCTCCACCTGGTTTCGGGAGCAGAACATGTGAAACTGAGATGCACTCAGCTGCAGTTTTGTCAGATCAACTTGAAATCAGAGGAGTAAAATAAACTTTTATATAATTTATATCCATACTATAACTAATAACTCATTTTATTATGTCAGGCTTATTTTTTTTTTTAGAAAACAAAAATTGCTGTTAAGCAGCAATAAGGAGAACATTGCATTTAATGTGATTATAAAAGAGTAAATGTTACACTATAACTAACATTATCCTGCACTATAATGCACTATAACTGCATGTTATCAAAATCCATCACATCTTCTATGTATATTTGTGTAAAAGGGTGCTGTGCAATGGTTAGTTATTAATGTGGTGGTAATATAGCTTTACCACAGAGACATGGCAAGGCTCAGTCAGGGCTGGTTTAAGGTAAACTTAAGCTGGGGCCCCAGGGCCCCTGAGTCTATGGGGGCCCCCCAAACATCTGTCTCCCCTTGAAAAATATACATTTATTGGGCCACGGGCCGCTAGGTACCGTAGGGTAGTGACTTAACTTGCAGTGGTGATGGTGAGCTGCAGAGACAGGCAGGGAGGCATATACTTTACCTGATTCCACGTCAGCCCTGTTGCCATGGTTCCCAAAGCCTAACCTTCCTCCTTTCTTCCTGGTGGCGAGACGCACGTACCGCAGCGACAGCAGGGCAAGGCACGCCCTGCATGGACGTACTGATGTGATATCACATGCCTGCTACGATGGGGAGAGTATTTCTGTGGCTGTCCGCAGTGAGTGTATCTCAATACAAGGTAGAAAGGAGAAAGGTGAGCCATTGGAAACTATGGCAACCGGGCCAGCGTGGAATTAGGAAAAGAATATGCCTCCCAGTCCACTGCTACCGCTCACCAGCACCACCGCAGCTTAAGTCACTACCCATTTATACTACGGCCCGGATTCACCAACTAGTGCTGTGCGCAGGTAGTGCACGGCAATATTACTGGTTCTAACGTCAGGGAGCAGTGACCCCATATGTCCCATAGTCAGCACAGTACATAAAAATTGGATCGGTGACTCCTGTAGATCCAGATTATGAAGTATGGATTAATAAACAAAAAACCAAGACATTTTTCTGTATTGCTTTCTTCTTTCTTACTCATACACATTCTTTAAACTGATTATCCCACCAGTTGACACCTTAAGCCATCCATACACCATACAACAGCACTAAGATCAACATCACCAAGAACCCAGACTGCAGTTCTCTCTCATTTTTATCATGATGTTGATTGTAATGTCAATTGTAAACACACAAAAATAAAAAAACGCTACCATTTTTGCCCAATTAGATATTTTTGCCTAATTGTATGTCCAATTGGGCGAAACAATTGTATAATCTATGGCCAGCTTTAATCATTAACAGACTCAATTGAGCGATATGAAAGTATCAAGCCCAATGGCAGTTCAGGTAGTGCCCGAGTTGCAAATGTCCCAACGTACAAACGACCTGTCATTATGAACGCTGCCACTTGTGCGAAGATGTAATTTTTATAAAGATGCGATGGGGAGGAAGACCACCAAGGGTTTGAGAGACACACATGGAGGAGCGAAGGGGGCATAGAGAAAGACAGGAGGAGAAGGTGAGGAACACAGAGGGAGCAGGAGGCACAAAGGGGGACAGGGAGATAGAAGGAGGCGCACAGGGGCACAGGCAGAGGCATAGAGGAGGCACAAGGAGACCAGGGGGAGCACAGGGAGAGAATAGGCATAGAGGAGGCACAGTGGAGAAACAGGGGGCACACACAAGAGACACATTGGGTGCAGTGGAAGCACAGGGGTGAGAGATGAGGTACAAATGAGTCACAATATGGACAGTGGAGGCACAGGAGGGGACACAGGAGACACAAAGGGCTTACAATGGGAACAGTGGAGGCACAGGGGGGGACACAGGAGACACAAAGGACTTACAATGGGGACAGTGGAAGCGGTGGGGGGGAGGTATAAAGGAGGCACAATGGGTAAAGTGGAGACACGGGGAGACAAATGAGGCACAAATGAGTCACAACAAGGACATTGTAGGCACCAGAGGGTCACAGGAGGCACACATTGGTCACAATGGAGACAGTGGAGGTACAGAAGGGAAACAGTGCCCCTTAGTGGGCGCTCTTACTGTGAGCTGGAATGCAAGAACAGGAAGAAGAAAGAAGATGCAACACTTGGATCGTGGCAAAGTGAGTATTTGATGTCCCCTCTGCTGCTGCTGGTTCGCGTGCCGCTGCATCCCCCCTCTGCCTGGCTATCTATACTGAGGCACCTACTCCTACCTATCTATACTGAGGCACCTATCCCTAGCTATCTATACTGAGTCACCTATCCCTATCTCTACTGAAGCACCTATCCCTGGCTATCTATACCGAGGAACCTGTTATAAACTGTTCTAATCACCTTTTTCCGGCACCAGCAACTCATCAGCAAGAGTTGCACACACGACTCATCACAGCAAGCAGGAGATAGACTTTCTCAGGCTTCTTCAATATTCACGTTATTTATTCAGGAAACAGAAATACAGATAGATACAGTTCACCATATCCTAGCCACGCCAATCTTCATGTCGCGTTACAAGCTTCTTGATTAAACTTCCTGCTGAAGTCAATCAGGTACCTTCTTTCTAAACTGCGTTACACTAGACTACCTATGTACAGCATACATTATATCAGATTACATATAGAATGAAAATACTTAGAGGTCCTAGTCAGCATTTAGAGCTAGTGTGAAAGTAAGAAGCAGAGTGAGCTCCGATCGCCCACCCGGGCTTTAACCTTCCCAGCGTTCAATTTCCCCAGGATTTCTGTGCAAACAGTGATAAAATTTATTTTTAAAACTTTTTTTTCCCTGTAACTTGCCAAAATGTGTCAAGCAAGGGTCTAGTATACAGTGCAGGAGAGTATTGATGTGTATGCATGTTTATACTGTTCACAGCATGTTTTTTTGAACGGACATTTCTGTCCATACCGCTAGGGAGGTTAATACCGACTAGGAAAGAGTTAAATGTGACATCATCTTCGCCATCCCCTAGACCAGACTATTGGTTGAGCCCCCTCGTGGTTTCATAATACCCACCTACTCGATTAATATTCAATGTCACCTTTCCTTTACTTACTGGAATTTGGTATTTTGGTAAACATGGCCTATGTTGATTGTTCTTGTGGTGTACGTGTTGAGGTCAGTGTAGGCCTGTGGCCTTCTTTCAGGAACATGTTCTCAGTATCTGCGTGTATCCTCTGCTACACGCAGACCCTGAGATGCTTCTGCCTGCATCACAAGAAACTCTATTTATTTTAAAGACATGCTCTGCGGACAAGCCTTTTACATAAAACTCAGGCCAAGTAACTGAGGCCTACTTAAATTCTAACAGAACCTATCCCTGGCTATCTATACCGAGGCTGAGGCACCTATCCCCGGCTATCTATAGTGAGGCATCTATTCCTGGCTATTTATACTGAGTCACCTATCCCTGGCTATCTATACTGAGGCATATATTCCTGGCTATCTATACTGAGTCACCTATTCCTGGCTATCTATACTGAGGCACCTATCCCTGGTTATCTATACTGAGGCACCTATGCCTGGCTATCTATACTGAGGCACCTATGCCTGGCTATCTATACTGAGGCACCTATGCCTGGCTATCTATACTGAGGCACCTATCCCTGGCTATCTATAGTGAGGCATCTATTCCTGGCTATTTATACTGAGTCACCTATCCCTGGCTATCTATACTGAGGCACCTATTCCTGGCTATCTATACTGAGGCACCTATTCCTGGCTATCTATACTGAAGCACCTATCCCTGGCTATCTATACTGAGGCACCTATCCCTGGCTATCTATACTGAGTCACCTATCCCTGGCTATCTATACTGAGGCACCTATCCCTGGTTATCTATACTGAGGCACCTATGCCTGGCTATCTATACTGAGGCACCTATGCCTGGCTATCTATACTGAGGCACCTATGCCTGGCTATCTATACTGAGGCACCTATGCCTGGCTATCTATACTGAGGCACCTATGCCTGGCTATCGATACTGAGGCAGCTATGCCTGGCTATCTATACTGAGGCTGAGGCACCTACCCCCGGCTATCTATACTGAGGCTGAGGTACCTATCCCCGGCTATCTATAGTGAGGCATCTATTCCTGGCTATTTATACTGAGTCACCTATCCCTGGCTATCTATACTGAGGCACCTATTCCTGGCTATCTATACTGAGTCACCTATCCCTGGCTATCTATACTGAGGCACCTATTCCTGGCTATCTATACTGAGTCACCTATCCCTGGCTATCTATACTGAGGCACCTATCCCTGGCTATCTATAATGGGGCACCTATCCCTGGCTATCTATACTGAGGCACCTATGCCTGGCTATCTATACTGAGGCACCTATGCCTGGCTATCTATACTGAGGCACCTATGCCTGGCTATCTATACTGAGGCACTTGCCCCTGGCTATCTATACTGAGGCACCTATCCCTGGCTATCTATACTGAGTCACCTATCTCTGGCTATCTATACTGAGGCAACTACCCCTGGCTATCTGTACTGAGTCACCTTTCCCTGGCTATCTATACTGAAGCACCTATCCCTGGCTATTTATACCGAGGCACCTATTCCTCCTGGCTACCTATACCGAGGCACCTACTCCTACCTATCTATACTGAGGCACCTATCCCTGGTTATCTATACTGAGGCATCTATTCCTGGCTGTCTATACTGAGGCACCTATCCCTGACTATCTATACCAAGGCACCTATCCCTGGCTATCTATACCAAGGAACCTATCCCTGGCTATCTACACTGAGGCACCTACCCCTGGCTATCTATACCGAGGCTGAGGGAACCTATCCCCGGCTATCTATAGTGAGGCATCTATTCCTGGCTATTTATACTGAGTCACCTATCCCTGGCTATCTATACTGAGGAACCTATTCCTGGCTATCTATACTGAGTCACCTATCCCTGGCTATCTATACTGAGGCACCTATCCCTGGCTATCTATACTGAGGCACCAATGCCTGGCTATCTATACTGAGGCACCTATGCCTGGCTATCTATACTGAGGCACTTACCCCTGGCTATCTATACCGAAGCTGAGGCACCTATCCCTGGTTATCTATAGTGAGGCATCTATTCCTGGCTATTTATACTGAGTCACCTATCCCTGGCTATCTATACTGAGGCACCTATTCCTGGCTATCTATACTGAGTCATCTATCCCTGGCTATCTATACTGAGGCATCTATCGCTGGCTATCTATACTGAGGCACCTATCCCTGGCTATCTATACTGAGGCACCTATACAGGTCTGAAGTGTATAATCTGCCCATAAAGTTACTTGCATGTAACCTGATTAACCTCCTTGCCGGTTATCCCGAGCAAGCTCGGGGTAACCTGCGCGGGAGGATTTCTCAGGCCCCGCTGGGCCGATTTGCATAATTTTTTTCCCTACACGCAGCTAGCACTTTGCTAGCTGTGTGTGGTACGCGATCGCCGCCGCCACCCGCCGATTCGCCGCTACCCGCCGCGCCGAGCCGCCCCCCCCCCCCCCCCCGCCCCAAACCCCTGCGCAGCCTGGCCAATCAGTGCCAGGCAGCGCTGAGGGGTGGATCGGGATTCCCTGTGACGTTAGACGTTCATGACGTCGGTGACGTCATCCCGCCCCGTCGCCATGGCGACCGGGGAAGCCCTGCAGGAAATCCCGTTCTGAACGGGATTTCCTGCTTACTCTGATCGCCGGAGGCAATTGGAGTGGGTGGGGGGATGCCGCCGCCAGCGGCTATCATGTAGCGAGCCCTACATAATTCGCTACATAATTTGAAGAAAAAAAAAAAGTTCTGCGCTGCCTCCTTGCCGGCGGGAATTAGACCGGCAAGGAGGTTAATACAGATCTCATACATAACACTGTGGTAGATCTTAGAGGCCTCCAGAAGTCAGTAATTCAACTCACTAGTCAGTAATTTTAGTTTTCCATGTGGTAATCGCCTTAGTCAATTCACATTTTACAAACTGTTTGGTAAAATCTTCTGTTTTCTGCTTTACCGAATATGTTAATGCTTAGTGAATTGAAGCTAATGAGTGCATCTAAAGGCAGAAAGAGCCACAGCATATCGGTCTTCCCTCAACATGACAAAAGACAGTAAGGGCTGGTTCACACTGCAAGAGCTTTTTCTAAGCGCTTCTGACTTTAAAAGCTCTTGCTAATAAAATGCTATGAGTTTGTTCTCACTGGAGCAATGTGATTTTATAAAAATTCCCCATAGCATTGCATTAGCAAGAGCTTTTCAAATCACTAGCTCTAAAAAGCCTCTTGCAATGTGCACTAGGCCTTAGATATCAGATGGAGGAGTAAGGTTTGTCCCATTCAAATACTGATTGATGGTTTTTGGACAGGTTTTAGAGCCCAGAGGATATATTTTGCAGAGTACAGTAAATAATTACCAGATTAAATGGGCAAAATGAAGTGCTAGCTTCCTTACATTGAACCTCTAGAGCCTGTCTAGAGCCTGAAATTTGAACCCACCAGGGAAACTTTCTGAGTTTACAACTGTGTTTTTTTTTTGTGGGTGCTCTGTGCGAGTGCTGTAATTTCAGCGCAGGAGATTTGGGCGCAGCCAGCGCCACCATAGGCCGTAATAGGAATTACGGGTATAGAGGAGCACACTGAGTAACTTCAGCGCCATCAGAAGACGGAGCAGAAGTTACATTTGTAATTCGGCCTCCAGCAATAGCTGTAAGCTGAGTCACATCATTCCCCACTATCCACGTTGACCTGGAGGGGGAATAGTATTTAATGCCGCCGGGAACTTGTGCAGCAGCAGGATAAGCCTTATACTGGCTATATCCTAAGCCCAAGTCTCCTGGGGCAGATTTCATATGTATGCTGCTCTGTGTCTTCCAACAGAATACTGGGAGGATAACAGGCCAGCATCTGACCAAACGGACACCAGGGCCCTATGTCTGTATGATTGGAATGCACATTAAATTGTAGGCAACTGTGGCAAGTCCTATTAGTCAATATCATTGGCCTTTTTTTTCTAAAAACTTGCTGAAAACATGACTGGAAAAACAACCTGGTTGCATATCTGGGGGCCTACTTGAACAAAATATAATCGTGCAAGCCAATACATATCAGGACAGTAACAGATGCATTAAGGTAGAGGTATAGATAGGGAAACTGCTATGAAAGGCATACAGGAGGGTAAACCACAGTATTAGGCATGCCCAGGTAAAGGTCTATGTTCCACAAAAGACATTCTCTGCATGTAGTTTGTAGGTTCCCTTCATGCTTTTGCAGGTTTTCTCTATGGGGCAAAACTCATACAGGTTAGTTATATGGCTTCCCCAAAACCTGGTCCTGTAGAAGGAAGCGGAACAATAAATTGTCAGTGTCTTTGAGAGTCAGTTCGCAATAACATATTTTTACTGCAATGTGCAATGGGCACTAAGATAATGAATGGTCTGTGCAGAGTAGATTATTAATTAATTATCAATGCATCTTCAGGAATTTCTGTAGTAATTGCTCTCCAGCCTCACTTCATGTGATGACCAACCAAATAAGAGATTCTTATACATTATTAACATGCTGTAAAGCTATTTAAAATCAAGAATTAAGTTCATTTAGGAGTGTGAATTCAGTTTCTCCGTATTTGAAATCTAGATTGACTGTTCAATATGAAGTGATCATAAATCAAGTGAAAATTATTTACACACTTTTTTTTAAATTGTATTTTGTAAATTCTTAATTTAATACAATAGAAGAGAAATAATTCTATGTAACATCTTACATCAGGTCATACAACAAAGCCACAGAGCACAATTTGCATATAGAGAAGTGAGCAGTAACACTTCACTAGTACGAAACAAACAAGTCTGTTTTTAGAGCATATGTAAAACACATGACAGATAACACAACATGATGTTTTCCCATTATATGGTGCACTTCTTTCATAAACAGAGTTTTATAAAAATAAAAAATAATAAAAAATATGCTACGTATTCAGATCCAGGCCAGTGTAATCATCTAATTTAGTTTTAAAGGAATTTTATTGTTTAAAAAAAAAATACCATAGAAAAGGTAACAGTACAAAGAACAAGAACAAGCATTAAATATTACTTGCACAGAAAAATACACCAGGTAAGGGCCTTTTTCCACTACCCTGCGATTTGCGATTTGATTCTGATCGCAAATTGCAAGGTACATTAAACTAATGGAAACTGCAGAAGCAATTTCCATTAGTGCGATCCGATTTTGGTCAAAACGCAGTTGTCATCCTGCCTCGTTTTGGATGCAATTGAGCTTTACTATACTGCGTATAGTAGCTCAATGACAATCGCATGGTGGAAATTGAAACGCGGTTGTGATCGGATTTCATAGTAGAAAAGAGCCCTAAACTAAATCATCCAAGGTATGAATGTAACATACAAAAATGAGAACAATTCAAAGCTTTGGCCGATATGCACGTTCCCTAGAACATGAACAGAGGTTAGGAATAGGATACAGGAGAAAAAATTTGACTGTATGCCCAACCTATGTCAACAGAAAGGGCCTTACCCGTTCACACTACGCGCGTTGCCCTCCGGATTTTGGCAACACGCGCAGGAGGCAGACATGCACGATATCAGAAAGTGCATAGACTGCGCAGTCTGATGTTCACACTGCATGCGTTCCGGACCAGTGCGGTCCACGAACACATGCTGCACGCATTTTTTAACAAAACGCGCAGCTGACCCATTCACTTTCAGTGAATGGGATCAGCCACGCAACGCAAAGAAACGCAGATGGCGTGCGTTCGTACAGCGTGCATTTGATGATGTGAACGGGGCCTGATTGTTCATCGCATTTATCCAATGCGGTTCAAGTCCTTTGGAAATCAGATACTTTAGCTAAAATATTTTCCAAGCGCACTAAAGTGTACCTGAGATAAACCAAGTATAAAGATTTATACTTACCTGGGGCTTCCTCCAGCCCCCTGTAGTCCGTCTGCTCGATCACCGTTCTCCCGATCGTTCCCTTATCCAGCAGTGTGGCCCAGTAAATTCACGATTTGCCTAATCATGCTCCACTGGGCATGAACATTCTGCGACGCAAGGCAAGTATAAATCTATCTGATTAATTTATCTCAGGTCCTTATTAAATTCCCTTTTCCTTCAAAGATTTCTTCTAGGTGATATATTCATACTTTATCAATACAATGCCTTTTAAGTCATCAGCAAGCAAGAAAACACTTGGCGGTACTTTTCCCCCTACTTTTTGGTATTATTTCAATTATAGTGTGCTGAAAAGTTATTTCAAACAGAAATTAAAAATTATCTCCTAGGAGAAAACTTAAGAGAAAAAGTGAATTGAATCCAGGCCAGTCTGTTAGTTTTGTAAATACTACAGTAGGAGATAAAACAGGCTGTCTTCAAGATGCAGCCAAATGTACTTTTGCCAGCCCCATGACTTTTATTCCAAAAGCTGCCCAATATGTGAGAATGAGTACATGTCCACCAGGTTTGCCACACGGTACCAGGACTCCCACACCCTGTAAAACAAAGTGCAGCGTTCACTGGGTCTGTTCAGTGCCACATTTAAGGCAAGGCCCCATAGGCCATGACCTAGGGCACCACAGGATCAAGGGCGGGTGGGCTGCAAGCTATACTGGGGTGGAGGGCAGGAAGGGTCACCTGGCTACCTATACTGGAGGGAGGAGGGGTCATCGGGCTATCTATACATAAGGGGGAGAGTCATCTGGCTTCTTATACTAAAGGGAAGGGGGAGGGGTCATCAGTCTACCTATACTAGAGGGAAGGGGGGTCATCAAGTTATCAAAACTAGAGGAGGAGGGGAAGGGTCATCTGGCTGCCTATACTAGAGGAAAGGGTCAACAGACTACCTATACTAGAGGGGGACGGCTGCTGACAGTGGCCTTGGGCGGTAAAGAGTACAAATCCGGCCCTGGGTCTGTTTGGTGTAACTTTGTAGGAGTAACATATACAGGGTATAAAAGTTTAACTGCAATCACCTAATGTAAAGGCTAGAGATCACTGAAGAACACAACATGAATTCATTAAAACTTTTTTGTCATTTGGTAGCATTAGACATGCAGACTAGCTGGATATACTATAAGACGCAGTTACTGTAGGTGCATAAATGTCACACAGTGACTGTCATTAGCCTGTCAGCAATCCTTACCAGGGCCGGTTCTCTCATGAAGCAAGGTGAAACATTTGCCTCAGGCGCAGAGATTACAGGGGCAGCATGTTTGTACTGCGTTTACACTAACAGCATGGAGTCAGAGTAGGAGGAGAAGCGAAAGAAGAGCGAGGGGAAGAGGTCATCATTGGGGGAAAACAGCTTGTTGTGCTGTGTGAGGAGTCTGGCAGCAAGTGAGGAGGGGGGGGGGGAGCAGCAGTGTGTCATTTGACTTGCACGGCGGAAGGGAGGAGGTGGCACTGCTGTCCTGACTGACAAGGAATGGTGTGGCTGAGGGTGTGCAGTTTATTTGTCACAGCCTCACAACCAGCCAGTGTGTTATTGTGTTGAGCTGCAGCATGACATGTGAAAACATTAATTGAAGCAGAATAAATTGTCGGGTGCTGTGCATTCCAAAGTGGGGGGTGGAGGCGCATCCTCACAAGTTTGTCACAGGCAGCAAAAATTCTAGAACTAGCCCTAATCCTTATTATGGTTTAATGATAGCTAGGACTGAGCAGAAAACTTTTAATAGTAGATGACTGTCAATATATTGAGTCTATACCCTAGGTTCTCACTGTGTGGTACATGTAATACCCCGGAGGGCATACATGTAAAAAAGGCACCTGGAAAAAATGGCGCAGGGCTTTGCCACTAGTAAAATATTGCTAAACTTAGCAATATTCTACTACTGTATTTTGATTGTAAAATATCTGTAATATTTACCGATATTTTACTATGGCTAAACCTAACCCTACTCTCACACAGGGAAGGCCCTGGTGATGCTTAACCCTAACACACCCCCCCCCCCCCCCCCGATGGTGCCTAACCCTAACACCCCCCTAACCCTGGTGGTGCCTAACCCTAACACTCCCCAGGTGGTGCCTAACCCGACACCCCCTGATGGTGCCTAACCCTAAGACCCTCCATGGTGGTACCTAACCCTATGATCCCCCTGGTGGTGCCTAACCCAAAGACCCCCCTGGTGGTTCCAAACCCTAAGACCTCACCTGGTGGTTCCTAAACCTCCCCTCCCCCCCCCTTCCGCGGTGGCGCCTAAACCTAAATACCCCTCCTAAAGCTAACCTCCCCGTCTTCCGCAAAGCCGCGGTAGTCACATACTTACATCGTTAGAGGGTAGCCTCTAAATCCTCTAGAGGCTTCTCATGACCTTCTCGAGACCGCTGATCCAGCACTGGGACCCTCTGGAAGGTTGCGGCGGTGTTCGCATCCGTGAACGAGCCCAGTCGCACTGCACAGGATGCCTCGTGCCTTAGAGCCCATTGGTTGGCTCTGTGCTACTGTGCAGACGTGAGGGATCCTGCACCAGTGCTGCCACGCTTGTTAACCAACAGAAGCACAGCCATGCACACTCTTCAACAAGCCCTTGAGCTTTGGGGGTTCTGGATAGGTGGAGGCAAGAGGGGCAGGGGGAGCGTACAATGAAAAGAGGTGCCCAGTAAAATGGGGCATGGAATGGAAATGCCAATAGTAGAATGTTGGTAATTATACCAATATTCTACTATCACCGCCTGGTGCCCAGAGAAGTATCCTGGGTGCTGAGAGCTGCTGTGTTCATATTCAGTTAGCCATGCAGGAAGCTGGGAGGAAGCTGGGAGGGAGAGCCAGTGTGAGAGCCCACTGCAAGAGCCGCTGCTGTAAGCTGGCCACTGTTGTAAGCTTTGAGGGAGAGCCAGTGCAAAGTGGAGCTGAATCCGGCACCCAAATTACCAGCCTGGCGGTGCCATAGCTGGTAATTACATTATAAATTCCTAATTATAAATTAATTCTTAGGAATCTCTCAAGAAAAAACAGCAAAAACACTATTTCGAGGTGGTACCAAGTCTGAATCCCAATCCCTGCTGGTTGCATGGAGACTGTATGCTCGCCCAGCATTTGTGTGTGTATGTTTTCCCAAAACATACTGATTGGTTAAATAGGTTTATTTTTAAAAAAAATAGCCCTAGGATGAGGAATGCATATTTAGTTATAAGCCCCAGGGAGTGATTTAGTGATATTAAATTCTTAATGCACTCTATAAAGTACCAAAGAGAAAAAAAAGTGTACTAATAAAAAGAACTACCTAAATAACTAATTCTCAGTTTCAGTCTTTGAAATAAAAACATAACAAAGAACTAACTGCAGTTATTTTTGGTTTTCCATATAAAAGAAAATTCTGACTACATTGTATGAACATACATGTATGTAGTTCTTTATTTTATGATGGAAAGCTTGAGTGAACTTACATTTTGTAAATTTAGCCCAGGCTCAAAATGTTATGTGCCAACTGGATGGTAATGATGAGCATTATAGAACATTCCCTTGATAAACATAAAATTAAATTGATGTTATGTGCAGTATCTGAATAACACATTTTTCAAATTTTCACATTTTTCTTCAAGAAATTAATCAATGCCTCCATTATAAATTGTAAATTGTCTCAAGTAGAAATGCAATAAAACAATTTGCAGATAGTAGATGTGCGCTGCTGAACTCTGAATGATACCAGATATAGGGTAGGTGTGAGCACTTACAAGTAATATCTATAAGGCCTCTTTTCCACGAACTGTTGAGCTGTGTGTTCGGCAAGCACTTATCAGGAAGCAGTGAGTTAAATAGGAGACACCGAGAGCCCAATATAGTGTAGTATGTATTGGAAACCGTGGATAAATGTAAGTGTGAGATGAATATACTCACAAACATGGGTTACCTCTTAGGCAACCACTGTAGATGCAGGTGAGGAGATTAGACCTGTCCTCACTCAGGATTAAGATGTCGCTCTCTGTAGATCAGGAAAGTAGGGGTAGGTCACCCCTCCACCAGGGGTGGACACAGTATTATCGTAAGAGAACAGAGGCGCCAGCAGGATAAAAGGTAATAACAATTTTAAAATTTGCTGGGAGGCCTTGGTGGACTTACCTCCGGAAAGCAGACTCAAAATACTGTCTGAATTAAACAAATAAATTTATTATTGGTACCCCAAAAGATGCAACGCGTTTCGCAGGCACAGCCCGCTTCATCAGGCAATAAGATAGGGGACAAACAGTAGCTCGTGAGTAGCACGAATGGCACCTCTGAGGAAGCAGTGAGTAGTTACCAGACAGCAACAAGCAGTTACCAGGCAGCA
This sequence comes from Hyperolius riggenbachi, assembly GCF_040937935.1. Taxonomy (NCBI): domain Eukaryota; kingdom Metazoa; phylum Chordata; class Amphibia; order Anura; family Hyperoliidae; genus Hyperolius; species Hyperolius riggenbachi. The sequence continues at coordinate 484,692,900 of NC_090646.1, forward strand.
GTGAGCAGTTGTGTGAGTCTGAGAGGCATTTCACTGCCTATCAACAGTTCGTGGAAAAGAGGCCTTAAAGTGAACCTTAAGTCAGGAAAAAAAAACGAGTTTTACTCACCTGGGGCTTCTACCAGCCTCCTGCAGCAGTCCTGAGCCCTCACAGCCACTCACTAATCCTCTGGTCCCCCGCTGCCAGCTAGTTTCGTTTTTGCCGACAGGCCCGTCAGGACTGGCCACGCGTAGCTTTTTCCGCATTCCCGACTGCAATTAGCGCTATTGCGGGCCGCAACGCGTACAAAAATACGCGTTGCCGCATATCTATGCGTGCGTAATGCGGCACCACGTATTTCTGTACGTGTTGCGGCCCACAATAGCGCTAATTACAGTCGGGAATGCGGAAAAAGCTACGCGTGGCCAGAGGATTAGTGAGTGGCTGCGAGAGCACAGGACTGCTGCATGGGGGCTGGTAGACGCCCCAGGTGAGTAAAACTCATTTTTTTTTCCTGGCTTAAGTGTCCCTTTAAGAGGACAAAAGGAGCCTGCAAGCTCCCACCAAGCACATCAATTAAGAAACCTCCTTCAGGGCTCAAACCCACTAGAAAGCCTTCTCTAAGCGCTAGTGATTTGAAAAAGCTCTTGCTAATGCAATGCTATGGGGGATTTTTATAAAATCACATCCCTCAAGTGGGATCACACCCATAGCATTACATTAGCAAGAGTTTTTCAAATTACAAATTTATAGTGATATTTCAGGCCTCATTGTGACTGGAGACCAGTTTAAAGGGAAACTTAAGTCACAGTAAAAAAGCCAGTTTTACTTACCTGGGACTTTTACCGGGCCCGTGCAGGCGCCTGTGCCCGCACTGATACTCTAGGGTTCTCCAGTCCCCCGCTGCGGCTCAGTTTTGATTTTGCTGACTGAGCCTGTCACCAGGCACGCACGTCCTTGTTCACTATCACGTCGCCGGGAGCATCCTGCGCAGGCACAGTACAAGAAAATCTCTACTGCGCCTGCGCAGAATACTCCCGGCGACAGGAGCATGAACGAGGAGGCGTGCGGGCAGGGCCGCGCAGGTGCAGTGGCCGGCAACAGGCTCAATCGGTGAAATCAAAACTGAGCTGCAGGGGGGGATTGGAGGATCCTAGAGAACCGGTGTGGGCACAGGCGCCTGCAGGGGGCCAGTAGAAGCCCCAGGTAACTAAAACTGGCTTTTTTAGGGCCCATTCACACTAGCAATTGCAAGTGCTAGGGTTTGGCACGGGTGATTGTACTGCATTTGCCGCTAATCGCGATTCGCCCACAATCGGTGGCAATCGCGGCAGTGAGATCATTGCCATTAAGTTTGTATATAGCTCATATGTAGCTATAGCTCATATGTAGCTCATATGTGGGTGGTGGGAACTGTGTCATCACAGAATCACACTATTGGCCTTTTTATCTTTTTTACAAGTGATGTGTTGGCCCTACAAGAAGGAGTGCTAAGGAGCCTGGATAAGTATACTATTGATGAAAGTGGACTTGAACATTTCTGGTGGTTTGTATCAGGTTATTCCTCGGCTGGCTTGGAGGAGCCTCTGAGCGCTGCTCAGTAAGAGCTGTTTTTGTGGACTAATCTATTTTCATCAGATTGTTTAAACGTGCACCACACACTGATTTATTTATTATCCAGGACCGCTAACCTAAAGGGTTTTATTAAGTGTTGTAAAGATCCGTTTCTCATTGCCTCCCATGCAGTGCTTCAGCCGCCGTTTCCGTTCTGCTGGGCTCCGATGTCCGGAAAAATCGCTGCAGCACCAAACTATAGGATCTGTTCAAATGGCCTAATGTGAACCGATCCACTGGTTAATATTGGATACGGTAGTGTCTGTTAGGATCCGTTCTGTTACAATCCAGTGCTAGTGTGAACCAGGCGTATGTGAACGTGTGTGCGCATGCGTGTACGTATATAACTGCATAGCATATGTAAGTATTATTACTACTGATTTATAAAGCACCAACATACAGTATTCCATGGAGCTGTACAAAGTAAGCAAACAAACATGGGGTACATAATATTATTATTATTATTATTATTTAGTATTTATATAGCGCCAACATATTACACAGCGCTGTACAGTGTATATATATATATATCTTGTCACTAACTGTCCCTCAAAGGAGCTCACAATCTAATCCCTACCATTGCCATATGTCTATATTATGTAGTGTAAGTACTGTAGTCTAGGGCCAATTTAGGGGGAGCCAATTAACTTATCCGTATGTTTTTGGAATGTGGGAGGAAACTGGAGTGCCCGGAGGAAACCCACGCAGACACGGAGAGAACATACAAACTCTTTGCAGATAGTGCCCTGGCTGGGACTCGAACCAGGGACCCAGCGCTGCAAGGCGAGAGAGCTAACCACTACGCCACCGTGCTGCCCTTAATAATACAGACAATGATAGACACCAAATATATACACTGGTACAAAATACAGAACTGGTAATTACAGCAACAAACATGATGATGATGAATAAATTGCGAGATACAAAATAAATAACAAATTTGAAGACACAAAAAGGTGATAGAGCCCTGCCCTTGCAAGCTTACAATCTGAATAAAAATATAAAATAAAGGGTTCCACAAATAAAAATAGTCAGTCCCAACAAGTTATTCCGGTTTCAAAATATAACAATTTTCATGAGACAGACATAAACCTACACATCTCCATATACTACATAAAGTAAATTAAAAGGGCTGAAGTGGAGCTAACCTGATATCACATATGTCCACAAGATGGCATTACCGTCCATTTCATGTGATGGATTCATAACATAGGGCTTGGCGCCATCTAGGGTAAAAATGCTGAATATATTTATATCTATCTACAGTATACTGTATTTAAATAATGCTATTTCACACTCAGCGGAAATGGGACCTTTTTAGTCTCATGTAGGTCAAGTGAAATCCTTCATTCTGTATCCCCAGGCCATTGCTTTCACCTGTGTCAGCTGCAATCACAGTCTCAGGGTACGAAAATTAGCAATGTTCACAAAAATATGGTTTCCAGAGGTGAAATAAAATTGGTCTATTTGGCTGCAGGAGTGTATGAATCACACCAGAAACAAGCATGCAGCTAATCTTGTCAGATTAAAAAGAAATATCTGAAACACCTGATCTATTGCATTCCTGTTTAAGGTCTAATGTCTGAGAAGCAGAGGATCTGCAGGATAGCCAGACAACTAGTATTGCTTAAAAGGAAATAAATACGGCAGCCTCCATATACCTTTTGCTTCAGGTTCCCGTTAAAGGAAATCTAAGCGTTTGTAAGAAAAATCCCTTCTAGGGCAGGCGAGCTGACTGAGCACCTGAACAAACTGTGCTAACTGGAAGTGACTGCCGGTGTACTGCACCAGCCTTACAAAGGGAAATGTAGGTGTTGTGTTCACCAACAGTGGTGTAACAATAGGGGATGCCGAGGTTGCCATCGCACCAGGGGCCCCTGGACCAGAGGGGCCTACTAGGGGCCCTTCTTTACCCATCTTATTAGCTTTGCATTGGTGCTAGCGTACGAGAGGAATCGGCGAGGGAGATTTGGGCGCAGGATACAGCTGGTATATGGCTGATCCTGCTTCTGCACAAGTCCCAGCCGTGTTAAATACTACTGCCCCTCCACGCCGCCATGAATGGTGGGGAATGAAATAATTTGTCTTCCAGCAATTGCTGGCAGCCGAATTATTGTGTATTAAAAGTAACTTCAGCTCTGTCTTCTGACGGCGCCGAAGTTACTCCCTGCAGGGGCAAACAAAGGATTTTTAAGGGGGGGGGGGGGGGGTTCCTGAAAGGCCCAGAAGCACGTATGTCCCGAGTGCTTCCGAATACAGGTGGCTCCATACTGCCCATGCACAAAAGTGCGCTGGCGTATTACGGAGCTGCCTATCTTTGGAAGTACTCAAGGACACTAGTGTTTCTAATGGCCTCTGGTAGCAGCAAATGTGAACGGGGTACAGCGCTGGAACAACTCCCCAAGAGAGGAACAGGAGATAGACTTAGTTTGGACAATTCAGTGGAATATGCTACATAGTTTCACATAGCGCAAGCGATACCCATATGATGCAGGGATATATGCATCTGCGGAAGATGTCGGCGCTACATAAATACTAAATAATAATATTTTGCCTCACCAGGATTGCACTTTTATTTAGCTTTCCTGTAAGACAAGAAGACACAGCCAGCACTAGGGGAAGAGGGAAACAAAGGTGAATGAAGGAGGGCTGGTGCACACCAAAAGTGCTTCTGAGCGTTTTTCAAATCAACAGTGATTTGAAAAGCGCTTGGCTAATGTTACCCTATGTGGGTGTTCCCACAGCAGCGTTGTGATTTTTTCAAAATCGCAGGTATACTGCATGTAGCATGTTTTTGAGCAATTCATTCAAAAATCGCTCTGAAAATCACTTCACAAAATCACACTCACAAATTGCTAGCGATTGCTAATGTCATTTTGGCGTTGCACTAGCCCAGAGAGAGGAGTGGAGAAATTGAGAATAGCCTGAGATGGAGCAGAGAACTTATCTGTATTGAAGTCCTACATCACACAGGCTACTTGCCTGTAATCGGACTCCTGTCCCTGTCAGTCTCTCACACAAGGACCATTGTAGTCCCTTACACACTCCAATGAGTTCTGGGTCACCATGAGCTTGCTGGTTAGTCTGTACAAGTCAGAAAGAAGCCCTCCTGGAGTCTAGGGACTGTCAAAAACTTTTCAGCTTGTTATCCACACCTTATCCACACATGCAGTCATTATAACAATGGGGAGAGACCAGACAGATGTTTGCCCACAGACCCTGAGTCCAGGCAAGCTCTGCATCATGCTGTGCATATTTACCAGCTTGCCTGCACTCTAATTTCATCATGTCTGACACTTCTGTGCTGTGGAGAGTCCAGGACTCCATAATCAACATTCTCTCACTGCAGGCTGCATCTTCTTGTGAGGGTTGTGAGGGAAGCTCGGCTGCCTCTCTCATTCTATTAGCTGGAGGGAGGCACCAGAAGTAAGAAGGGAGGGAGAATGAGGCTGTTTATATTATGCGGGCTTCCCTGGCTGAATACACAGCTCAGTGCAGGGGGGAGGTTCCAGACACCCGGAATAGCCCCCTGAGTTCGCTAGTGCCCTGTGCGCCCAAGTCTCCTGCGCTGGATTCACTGTGTTCCTCGGTGCTATGCTATTGGTGAACACCCCTATATGTGCATTGAACAGTCGTACTCCTTAAAGCGGAATATAACCCTGCATTTCAACTTTGCTCTAAAACATTATTTACAGCATATTATATGCAACCAGCATTTTTTTTTACTAGACCAGCATTGGAAGGGTTACACACAGAGCTTTAAAGTTCCATGGAGTGAACTGCTCCCCACAGCCGAAGTTTAGATAGATACATTTAAGTCAACAGAATGTAACAAGTGAGGAATGTTACACTCTCTTTGGCTGTCCTCCAGCTCCTGCACAGTCAGCGAGAGTGAGTCACATTTCACACTTGTTACATTTAAGTAAACAGAATGTATCTATCTAAACTTCGGATGCATCTGCATTTCTCTCCAGGAACTTTAAAGCTCTGTGTGTAACCCTTCCAATGCTGGTCTAGTAAAAAAATGCTGGTTGCATATAATATGCTGTAAATTATGTTTTAGAGCAAAGTTGAAATGCAGGGTTATATTCCGCTTTAACAAGCTGGTTCCTTACTCTGATTACACCTCTCTGACACTGCAGCTATCCTTAGTACGTTTTGAGGCTCCATATCAAGAGTTCTTTGGGCCCCATGTAACACTCACACTGGGGCCCCACGCTCCTTAGTTACTGTTCACCAAGCAGTATACACTGACTGTACTGGGGAGGTGCAAGTAAGCATGAGATGAATCATCTGCTATAAAATTAAACACACTTTTAATAACATTACAAAACAGTTTGTGTAACACTAATACACAATACATCAATTATTTAGTGAGTGTTTCATTAATTTTTTTAATTGGCCTTAATAAATTAAAATAAATAAAGAAAAAAATAAATAAATAAAAGGAGCAAAGCTGTTACCGGTCCAGCAGCTCTTTCCTCAACCCTGCTGGTGTTTCCATAGTGGCAGGGAGGTCAGTACAGATAAAGAAAGCAGCATATACGCTGAGAATCAGTGGAAGTCCACCAAACTTGAAAATTAAAAATTCTGTGGCGATTCATGTCTGTAGCCAGTTCTGACGTATGGAAGGGCTGGAAAATTTGGAGGTCTCCTGTTGTGGAGATCACAATAGGAAAACATGGCCTCAATTCACTAAGCATTCCCACATTTGGTAATGCGGAAAACAGCTGAATTTACCGATCACCTACCCAAACCCATTTCACTAAACCTATTACTGCACAGAAAATTAGAATTGCTGACTAATGAGGTAAATTAATAATGTAATTGCCTCAAGAAATTGCAATTCATAAAGATTTATGCATTCGGTAAATCGTGCAAAAGTGTTCAATATTTTTCTCCAGTTCTTACCAGCCAATAACTCACTCTCTCCATGCTCTCTGTGTGGTAACATTGACAGACAGCCAATAGAGAGAACCACGCAGCCAATAGGAAAAGCCACACAGCCCTGCTTCTCATCCTGATTTGATCGGACATGATGAAAGGCAGGTCTTCACAGTAGCAGAGCAGTGGAAGAACACATTTTATGAGGCTTTTCTGCATCCCTTTAGATGTGAATATCTGTATGCTCTTACACAGAACAGCTCCCCCTGGTGGCTGCAGCACATCTAAAGGGATGTCGGGGATGCAGTGAACAGAAAACCCAGACTCATACACACAGCTCCCTGCCTCAGAGCTGACCTGCTCCACAGCTAGTAAGTGACACTTACCGAGCAGGACTTAGTGAATTGAAGCTTGTTTGTTCAGTTAATTACCAAACTTCTGCAGAAAATCTTCAATGAATTTGGAAAAAAAATGTCATATACCAAATGCAGTATTTTACTGACCAAAATGATTTTACTAAACTGCCTGCAGTGAATTAAAGCCAATGCCAATCGCTGAAAGAGAGGCCAACAACTTCAGGAAACACCTACATTTTCAGCTGAGATGATCATCACAATAAGCATGTCAGGTAATAAACGTATGTGACAAGTCTTGTAGATCGATATTCATATAGTCATTACACTTAGGTCTCTTTCACAGTGGGACGTTAAAGAGGAACTCCCGTGAACATTTTACTGTTGGCAGGTGATGTAGCTGCTGCATAGTTTTTGGCAGTTGGAAACAGCTGTAAACAGCTATTTCCCACAATGCAGCAAGGTTCACAGACAGGAAACTGCCAAGAGTAAGTACTTTTCTTGTTTCTTGTGGGAGGGGTTTCACCACAATATCAGTCATACAGCACCCCCTGATGGTCTGTTTGTGAAAAAGAATAGATTTATCATGTAAAAGGGGGTTCAGCTACTGATTGGGATAAAGTTCAATTCTTGGTCGGAGTTTCTCTTTAAAGTCGCACGTTATAAAAAATTATAACGCAGACTAATGCACAGCAAGACAAAGTCTGTGCGACATTCACAGTGCACACGTTGCGTTGTGTGTAACGTGTAGCAATATTTAGAAAGTGCTGCATGCTGTGCGTTTAGCAATACATTTGCTGTGTTATGTGTGTTGCACATGCTCATTAAAGAGAACCCGAGGTGTGTTTAAAGAATGTTATCTGCATACATAGGCTGGATCTGCCTATACAGCCCAGCCTCTGTTGCTATCCCAAACCCTACTAAGGACCCCCTGCACTCTGCAAACCCTCATAAATCACAGCCGTGCTGTGAGGCTGTGTTTACATCTGTAGTGTCAGTCTCAGCTGCTCCCCCGCCTCCTGCATAGCTCCGGTCCCTGCCCCCGTCCCTTCCCTCCAATCAGCAGGGAGGGAAGGGATGCAGGCGGGGACTGGAGTTCTGCAGGAGGCGGGGAGAGCAGCAGACTGACACTATAGAGATAAAAACAGCCAGCTCTGACAAGCTGTTTGTCAGCAGCGTGGCTGTGATTTATGAGGGATTGCAGAGTGCAGGGGGACCTTAGGGGGATTTGGGATAGCAACAGAGGCTGGGCTGTATAGGCAGATCCAGCCTCTGTATGCAGATAATAGTCTTCAAACCCACCTCGGGTTCTCTTTAAGGTTTTTGGTACTTTTCCATTAGCCGGGCGCATCCACTAGGTGGCGTTAATTATTATTCCCCCCTCCAGGCCGCCATGGATAGTAGGGAAAAATGTAATTCTGGTGGAGTTTTATCGCCATCTAGTGGATTCGCCCGACTAATGGAAAAGTACCAGGTTTTTTTTTGTTTTTTTTAAAATGTAACGCATGCGCCATTTTCGTTCCATCAGTATGCAACGAAAACGGCGCACCAAGAGACACATAACGCAGTGCAAAATAACGTCAAACGCATCAAACGCAACGTCCCACTGTGAAAGAGGCCTTATACTTGATCTGTACACCCATAGTATGTAGAGCACTTAAAGAGGAACTTTAGCAAAAAGGAGGGGAAAAATAATACATTGCAAAGTGAGATGTTAAAAAAATATAAGAGAGATCAAGAAATATTCACTGCACGTAAGTGTGTGTGTGTGTGTGTGTGTGTGTGTGTGTGTGTGTGTGTGTGTGTGTGTGTGTGTGTGTGTGTGTGTGTGTGTGTGTGTGTGTGTGTGTGTGTGTGTTTTCCTGGAGGGAAGGGGCACATCCTAACAAGTTTACAAGTTTACTTGCGAACTTAAAGAGAACCTGAACTGAAAATAAAAGGTCAAAATAACCATACACAGGTCATACTTACCTCCTGTGTAGTCTACTCCTCAATCTCCTTCTCCTCTCCTCATAACAGCTTCTTGGTCAGCACACTGTTAAACTGTAATATCACCCACTTGAGCCATAGGGAAAGATGGACATTACCTTGCACATTCAGTTGTAACTGACAGCTGCTGATATATAACTGACAGCAAGTGGTATATTTCAGTTCTGACAAAAGCTCTGTCCCCAGGACAGCGCTGCTGCTGATCGCAGCGCTGTAATATGTGTAAAGTAGTCGTTAAGTAGTTAAAGGGAGTCTAAAGCATTTTTTAAAATAAAAACCAGATACTCACCTAAGGAGAGGGAAAGTCCTGGGTCCTATAGAGCCTTCCTGTTCTCCTCACGGTGTGCGCCTTCCCCCGCAGGCTCCCTTGTTAGCAGTCCATGACCTATTGGTTGTGGACTGCTCTCTCTTCCACTTTGGGGAGACTTCAGCAGTCGGGCTTCCAGAGAGGGGCTGCTCCATACTGCGCACGCGCGAGCACCCTCTCACGTGCATTTACGCGGCGCAGTACAGAGCCGCCAGTCTAAGGAAGGGCTGAGCGCTTCGAACACTGATGAAGTCTCCAGCGGAAGGAGATTCAAACTGGGAAGCCTGAGGGGGAACAAAAAGACCGGCAAGTGAACAGGAAGGCTCTGTAGGACCCAGAGCCTTCCCTCTTCTTTAGTGAGTATTTATTTTTTATCACTTTAGATTCACTTTAATACTCTTAGCCATAGGCTCTAAACAAGCATGTAGATCAGATGTTTCTGACTGAAGTCTGACTGCATTAGCCGAATGCTTATTTCAGGTGTGTGATTCTGACACTGATCACTTCAGTTGTCACAAACGTATTTATTGTTTTCAATATAAAAAGATAAACATTTCCATAGAAATATACAAAATACATAAACTAAAGTAACATGTACAACAAATAAGGTACAGCAAAGTCTGCAACAGCAGAGGACACCCTCATGTATTTTGTGATATATATTAGTGGGAACATTAGAGAAAACACTTACATTGCTCTCTGTTTCATTCTTCACTGCTCAGCCTGCTTCTAATCAGCTCTGATAAAATCCCCGACTGAGCATTCAGAGCCCTTTTCCACTAGCAATCGCTAGCGTTCGCGCTAAACGCTAGCGATTGCGATTCACCAAAGTCCTTTTTTCCCGACGATTGCGATTTTGCTATGCACTGCATAGCATAGCAAAATCGCAGAAATAATCGCTCCGTGGCGCGTGATCGCGCTTTTGTAAAAATCGATTCACAGTTGTGAAAATTACCTACCGCGATTCCTATGTTATTTAGCAAACACTAGCGATTTTAAAGTAAAGAGTTTAAAATCGCTAGCGATTTGCGATTTTGCGATTCAGCAATCGCAATCGCTCTAGTGGAAAAGGGCCCTCAGTCTGGCTTTGCTCAGGAATCATTATAGCTGAGTCTGTCTTCTGTGATGTCTTTTAAAGCTCAAGCCTGCCCCCTTCTGAGCGGGAGAGTCTGACGGACCCGTCGTTTGCGGCGGTATGGCGTGTGTACGCGCCTTTAGGGCTTTGGCATACTACAAAATTATTATTGGCATTAACACTGAATAACATTTGTATCCTCTGAGCTGCAGATACACAGCTGATTCAACTCTCTGCTACATGTTGTTTGTATAAGATAATCCCTCCCTTAGGATAATATCATGCAGAGAGATCTGTAACAGACATTTGTTATAAAATATAAAAATCCTCATCAGGCGTAAACCTACAAAACCCCATATACCACTAAAAAATAAAAAGGATGGAGCTGACTTGGTTGATGTCTACAGCTATCACTTACGTCCACAAGATGGCATTACAATACATATTAATGAGAACTGATTTCATAACTTAGGCTTTGGCGCCATCTAGAGCAAATTGATGAATACTGTAGGTAGTTGGATACAACCAGTGAGCATTTTTTATACTGTGCAAAATAATAATCAAAACACTGTTCAAGGAAGTTTCAAATGGTTTATCTGCCCATTCGTATCCTTTAGTTTTAAAAAAGACATTTACAATGGCCTCAATTCACTAAACTTTATCAAACACTTTATCAAACGTTTGATAATTTACCTTATAGGTAAAATCTAATTTTGAATTCACTAAGGTGTTATAGATTTATTGAATGTTTTATCGATAAAACATTCAATAAATCTATAACACCTTAGTGAATTCAAAATTAGATTTTACCCATGAGGTAAATTACCAAATGTTTGATAAAAGTGTTTGATAACGCTTAGTGAATTGAGGCCATTGTCTGCAGCACTTTACAGACTACAATGAACAATTTACATCACACTCACAGATCTGAAACAAAGTTTTGCTGCTATCTATTATTTTTATTATTATGCCTTTAGAAACCTGAGTACAACAATTGATTAATCAGCACATTTCTGGGAAGAAACCTAATCACTTGGAAGAAACTCACACAAAGGCCTTGATTCACTAAAAGGTGATAACTACAAAATCACACCTTATCAAAGATATCACACGTTATCATAGTTTTCACACCTATTCAAAGTTATCAAACTTTATCGAAGTTAACGCGCCTTATCAGAGTAGTATAGCGAGCACTACGAACCCGCAGGAGCTCAGGGCAGGAAGAGTGCCATTGCCAATAAGCAGGCATTAGTTCGTAGCGCTCACTATACTTATATACTTATAAGGCGTGCCAACTTTGATAAGGTGTGATATCTTTGAAAAGGTGTGATATTTGCGTTATCACGGTTTAGTGAATCAAGCCCAAAGAGGGAGAACATAAAAGGCTAAGCCCAGGAAAGATCAGGAAAAATTCTTTGAATTTTGCGCTGCCACCCAAAAATTAAAGGAACACTCTTAAAACACAAAATGAGAAAAAAGATCACGCTGTATATCTATACTGATATGAACTTGGGAATGTGTTAGGAACAAAAGAATGCCACATTGTTAATAGAAATGAAGATTATCTGAAAGGACAACTGAAGTGACAGGGATATGGAGGCTGCCATATTGATATCATTTTAAGCAATACCAGTTACCTGGCTATCCTGCTGATCCTATGCCTCTAATACTTTTAGCCATAGACCCTGAACAAGCATGCAGCAGATCAGGTGTTTCTGACATGATTGCCAGATCTGACAAGATTATTATTATTATTGATGATTTATAATAAATATGTGTGGGAGAATGGAGGGAACTGGATAGAATCCCAGGTACTGGACAGACTACAGACTACTTAACCACTTGCCAACCGCCCACTACCTATGGGCGGCAAAGTGGCACGCCGAGGACCGCGTAATGCCGATCGGCATCGGGTCCTGGGACACTGAATTACCGGGGATCACCGTACTCAGGAGAAGTAGTATAATGTGTGCGCGCGCATCCGCCGGCATTAGGCTCCGCCCGTCCGCAACGTCAACCCGCCGGCTGTTTAGAAGCGCCGACGGGTTGTTAACCCCCGATCTGCTGCAATGCAAGCGTATAATACGCTTTGTAATGTATACATAGCATATTATACAGGCTGCCTCCTGCCCTGGTGGTCCCAGTGAGGAACCACCAGGGCAGGAGGCAGCCCCCCAGTACACACACCAGCACACTGATCTGTCCCCCCCTGCCCCCTGATCGCTCACAGAACACCTCAGTTAGGTGTATGGTGAGTTCATAGAAGATTTTATTTTTTGTCACAAGTTAGTGGAAAATGACACTTTGTGAAAAAAAAACAATAAAAATCAATTTCCGCTAACTTGTGACAAAAAATAAAATCTTCTATGAACTCACCATACTACTAACGGAATACCTTGGGGTGTCTTCTTTCTAAAATGGGGTCACTTGTGGGGTTCCTATACTGCCCTGGCATTTTAGGGGCCTTAAACTAGAGTGACCAGACGTCCCGGATTGCCCGGGACGCGTCCCGGATTCGGGGTCTGCTGTCCCAGGCAGCATGAGGTCCCGGGAAACGTCCCGCTTGCAGCAGCGGGACGTCCCGGCCTCGGGACTCTGGCCACTCTCTCCTTGTGAACTGGCAGCGGCGTCTATAGACGCCGTGCCAGTTCATTGCCCGCAGCCCCGCTCTAGCCTCCTGCTTCTTCCGGTGTTTTGACACCGGCAGGCGAGCAGGGCTACGGCAAGATGGCTGCCGAAGCCCTGTACTGGAGACCTATTTGTGTCTCCAGTACTGGGCTTCGGCAGCCATCTTGCCGTAGCCCTGTCAGCGCGGGAGACCAGAGAGAGCAGGAGGAACAAGACGGTCCCGAGACGGAGCAGCGCGCCAGAGAAAGACTTCTGCCAGGTGAGTAAATGGTTTTTTTCCAGGTGTACTTTGCCCGCATTGCGTTTCATTTGTGGTGAAATGTTTGCCCACATTATGTTTCATTCCTGGTGAAATGTTTGCCCGCATTGCGTTTCATTCCTGGTGAAATGTTTGCCCGCATTGCGTTTCATTCCTGGTGAAATGTTTGCCCGCATTGCGTTTCATTTCTGGTGAAATGTTTGCCTGTATTGCGTTTATCTTCTGGTGAAACGTTTGCCCGCATTGCATTTTATTTCTGGTGAAATGTTTGGCCGCAGTGCGTTTCTTGTCTTGTGAAATGTTTGCCCACAGTGCGTTTCTTGTCTGGTGAAATGTTTGCCCGCAGTGCGTTTCTTGTCTGGTGAAATGTTTGCCCGCAGTGCGTTTCTTGTCTGGTGAAATGTTTGCCCGCAGTGCGTTTCTTGTCTGGTGAAATGTTTGCCCGCAGTGCGTTTCTTGTCTGGTGAAATGTTTGCCCGCAGTGCGTTTCTTGTCTGGTGAAATGTTTGCCTGCAGTGCGTTTCTTTTCTGGTGAAATGTTTGCCCGCATTGCGTTTATTTTCTGGTGAAATGTTTGCCTGTATTGCGTTTATCTTCTGGTGAAATGTTTGCCCGCAGTGCGTTTCTTTTCTGGTGAAATGTTTGCCCGCAGTGCGTTTCTTTTCTGGTGAAATGTTTGCCCGCAGTGCGTTTCTTGTCTGGTGAAATGTTTGCCTGCAGTGCGTTTCTTTTCTAGTGAAATGTTTGCCCGCAGTGCGTTTCTTTTCTGGTGAAATGTTTGCCCGCATTGCGTTTATTTTCTGGTGAAATGTTTGCCCGCATTGCGTTTCTTTTCTCGTGAAATGTTTGCCCGCATTGCGTTTATTTTGTACTGACATGTTGCCCGCATTGCATTTATTTTGTACTGAAATGTTTGCCCGCATTGCGTTTATTTTGTACTGACATGTTGCCCGCATTGCGTTTATTTTGTACTGAAATGTTTGCCCGCATTGCGTTTATTTTGTACTGACATGTTGCCTGCATTGCGTTTATTTTGTACTGACATGTTGCCCGCATTGCGGTTATTTTGTACTGACATGTTTGCCCGCATTGCGTTTATTTTGTACTGACATGTTGCCCGCATTGCGGTTATTTTGTGCTGACATGTTGCCTATTGCGTTTATTTTCTGGTGTCCGGGGTAACTGTTACTGTATTTATTATTTAATGGTCATAGATGGCTATGTTTGCTGTTTTGTGGTTATGGTATACTATTAGCATCACACAGTTTCTGCACACCCATGATGCAAAGTCTCGTTTGTCCACATCATGGTGTAAACACTGTTTTCTTATGCCTCGCTGTTACATCATTACGTTAGCTCCGCCCATACAATGTCATGGCCACGCCCATTTTTCGCCGCGGCGCGCTATGCGCGCCGCCCCCCTCCCCGGGTTGGACCCACAAAAATATCGCCACTCTACTTAAACCGTGAGGAGTAGTCTAGAAACCAAATGCCTCAAAATGACCTGTGAAATCCTAAAGGTACTCATAGGACATTGGGCCCCTTAGCGCACCTAGGCTGCAAAAAAGTGTCACACATGTGGTATCGCCGTACTCAGGAGAAGTAGTATAATGTGTTTTGGGGTGTATTTTTACACATACCCATGCTGGGTGGGAGAAATAGCTCTGTAAATGGACAATTGTGTGTAAAAAATAAAAAAAAATCTCATTTACAGAGCTATTTCTCCCACCCAGCATAGGTATGTGTAAAAATACACCCCAAAACACATTATACTATTTCTCCTGAGTACGGTGATACCACATGTGTAACACTTTTTTGCAGCCTAGGTGCGCTAAGGGGCCCAAAGTCCTATGAGCACCTTTAGGCTTTACAGGGGTGCTTACAATTTAGCACCCCCCAAAATGCCAGGACAGTAAATACACCCCACAAATGACCCCATTTTGGAAAGCAGACATCCCAAAGTATTCAGAGATGGGCATGGTGAGTCCGTGGCAGATTTCATTTTCTTTTTGGTCACAAGTTAGCAGAAATGGAAACTTTTTATTTATTTATTTTTTTTGTCACAAAGTGTCATTTTCCGCTAACGTGCGACAAAAAATAAAATCTTCTATGAACTCACCATGCCTCTTAGTGAATACTTTGGGATGTCTTCTTTCCAAAATGGGGTCATTTGGGGGGTATTTATACTGTCCTGGAATTCTAGCACCTCATGAAACCTGACAGGTGCTCAGAAAAGTCAGAGATGCTTCAAGATGGGAAAATTCACTTTTTGCACCATAGTTTGTAAACGCTATAACTTTTACCCAAACCAATAAATATACACCTGTTGGATTTTTTTTTTATCAAAGACATGTAGCACAATAAATTTGGACAAAAATGTATATAGAAATTTTACTTTATTTGAAAAATGTCAGCGCAGAAAGTTAAAAAAAAACACTTTTTTTTTTACAAAATTCATGTCTTTTTTGATGAATATAATAAAAACTAAAAATCACAGCAGCAGTCAAATAGTATCAAAAGAAAGCTGTATTAGTGACAAGAAAAGGAGGGAAAATTTGTTTAGATAGTTGGTTGTATGACCAAGCAATAAACCGTTAAACCTGCAGTGGTCTGAATGGAAAAAAAGTGTCTGGTCCTTAACCACTTGAGGACCCACCCTTTACCCCCCCTTAAGGACCAGCGCTGTTTTAGCTGATCTGTGCTGGGTGGGCTCTGCAGCCCCCAGCACAGATCAGCGTGCAGGCAGAGCGACCAGATGGCCCCCCTTTTTTCCCCACTAGGGAGATGATGTGCTGGGGGGGTCTGATCGCTCCTGCCTGCCGGGTGTTGCGGGGGGGGGGCACCTCAAAGCCCCCCTCCACGGCGAAATCCTCCCCCTCCCTCTCCTACCTGGCCCCCCCTGGAGATCCGGGCTGCACAGGATGCTATCCGTCCTGTGCAGCCAGTGACAGGCTGTCTTCTGTCACATGGCGGCGATCCCCGGCCGCTGATTGGCCGGGGATCGCCGATCTGCCTTACGGCAGCAGCACCGTACAATGTAAACAAAGCGGATTATCTCCGCTTGTGTTTACATTTAGCCTGCGAGCCGCCATCGGCGGCCCGCAGGCTATTCACGGAGCCCCCCGCCGTGAATTGACAGGAAGCAGCCACTCGCACGAGCGGCTGCTTCCTGATCAATCAGCCTGCAGCTGGCGACGCAATACTGCGTCGCTGGTCCTGCAGCTGCCACTTTGCCAACGCACAGTATAAGCGTGCGGTCGGCAAGTGGTTAAAGGGAACCTAAACTGAGAAGGGTATGGATTTTTCCTTTTAAACAATACCAGTTGCCTGGCAGTCCTGCTGATCTCTAAGGCTGTAGTAGTGGCCAAATTACACACCTGAAACAAGCATGCAGCTAATCCAGTCTGATTTCAGTCAGAGCACCTGATCTGCATGCTTATTTAGGGGCTGTGGCTAAAACTATTAGAGACACGGGATCAGCAGGTAAGTCAGGCAACTGGTATTACTTTAAAAGGAAAAATCCTTATCCTTCTCAGTTTAGGTTCCCTTTAAAGTGAACCTCTGGACTAAAAATCTACTCAGCAGAACTGAAAAGGCTTGGTGTTTCTTTAACAGTTTCACAGCATCAGAACTTTGTTTTTCTTACCAAAGCATCATTTTTAGATGCATTTTTATCTAAGCTCCACCCATCAAAGAAAAAAAGCCCAGGCTTTTTTCCCTGATGCTGTGCAGAGCATGATAGGATTTCCTATGTTGTTATTCACGTTGCCTAGCAATTGGGAGAGGTGCTCAGGACATAGGACAGTTGGAACTGTATCTCATGCTCCCTGTCACCTCATTTCAACCAAAAAGATGGCTGCCATCATGAAATTAAACATTTGCCTGTTCTTTTAAAACAGGGTGGATAAGAGATTATATTACCTATTTTAATTAACATAACTAATGTAACTTAATGACAGTATATTTGTTTAGGCTGGAGTTCCTCTTTAAAGTGGACCCAAATTAACCTATTTTGGTTCCTGGACGTAGTTTCTACGTCCAGGAACCATGCGCGCTACCGCGCGCCCCTGCGGCCGATCGTGCGCGTGCACGCGCACTCCCGGCCGCGGATTCGGTAGCCAAGGAATCAATGTATCGGGCTATGGAGCCCGATCATTGATTCCCCCCCCCCCCCCCCCCGCTGAAAAAGCGACAGCTTCTCTCGGAAGCTGAGCCTTTTCTGGCCGTCTCCTTCCCGATGCGTCACTCTAAGCGCGTGCTACGCTTAGAGTGACGTCATGTAAACAAACTCATGGCCGCCTTCTTGTGGCCAAAAACTAATACTACACCTGAAAAAAAAAAAAAAAGAATTAACACACATTTACATTATAAATCTATTGTTTACCTCCCACCCTCCCAAAAGTACCCAAATAAAATGTTTAGTATAAAAAAAACAAAAAACATTACAATAAAAAAAAAACATGTAAATATTTACCTAAGGGTCTAAACTTTTTAAATATCAATGTAAAGATGAAATATTTCTATATTTTTTTTATTTTAAACTTGTAAATAGTGATAGATGCAAAATGGAAAAAATGCACCTTTATTTCCAAATAAAATATTGTCGCCATACATTGTGATAGGGACATAATTTTAACGGTGTAATAACCCGGGACATATGGACAAATACAATACGTGAGTTTTAATTATGGAGGCATGTATTATTTTAAAACTATAATGGCTGAAAACTGAGAAATAATGAATTTTTCCATTTTTTTCTTATTCTTCCTGTTAAAATGCATTTACAGTAAAGTGGCTCTTAGCAAAATGTACCCCCCAAAGAAAGCCTAATTGGTGGCGGAAAAAACAAGATATAGATCAGTGCATTGTGATAAGTAGTGATAAAGTTATAGGCTAATGAATGGGAGGTGAACATTTCTCACGTGAAAACGACGGAACCTGAATGGGTTAAAAATACAAGATTTCAGGAATAAAATCTATTTTTTAAATTATAATAATAAATAGCAGCTTTTTTTCAGCTGCATGATGACAAATATAAAATATTTTACATTTATTGGAGAAACCCCTCCCTTCCTTTCATATTGCCGGGACAGAATCAAAATGCTGGAGTAGGTGGTGTCCGGCAAAGGAGGAATTGCTAATGGCTGCCCCCAGTATAACCCTAGTTATGAAAAGAGAAGGGTGAAAAGCATGCACTGAAATGCTCATAGGCTTGAAGGAGTGTTTATTTATCTTTGTATGTGTCAGAGTGGTGCAACTAAATATTTTGAATTAAAAAAGTTTGGTTTGGGTCCGCTTTAAGGGGTTTTATGACTGCAGTCCTTATGTGGTTAAAGAGGTTCTGTGGAGGGGGTTAAAAAGACAAAATCGGACACTTACCTGGGGCTTCTATCGGCCCCCTGCAGCTGTCATGTCCCGCGCTGTCCTCCTTCAATCCTCTCTTCCCCCGCCGCCAGTCCTGGTCTAATTCGTCATGTAATCCAACTGCGGCTGCGTGGCCACGTGCTCGTTCCAACGCGCGTCATCGGAAGCTTACTGTGCAGGCGCAGTACTAGAACACTTGATACTGTGCCTGCGCAGTAAGCTCCCGATGACACGCGTGGGAGTGAGCACTATTCCTCTATTTAGACGAATATTAGACCGGGACCGGTGGCGGGAAACCGAGGATCGTAGGAGGACGGCGCGGGATACTACAGCTGCAGGGGGCCGATAGAAGCCCCAGGTAAGTGTCGGATTTTGTCTTTTGATCCCCTCCACAGAACCCCTTTAATATAGATTATTGATTGTCTATATACCTTCCTTCCAATGTTGTCTGTGAAGAGGTTCCCTTCTCCAAAGGTGTGGAGCTCCTCTGGCGAACCCATATATACAAGGAAAGGGGAAAACTTAGCGACATTAAAGGCCTGCCTGGAGAAAGAACCCCTCGTCAAACATGAAATTATTTTGAGTCAAAAGGAAGGTAACAGACAAATGCAGAAACTTCTGGGTCTGAAAATTTAGACAAATGAAAATCCAAGGCAATAAGGGACAGTATGTGAGGTATGGAAGAATAAAGCCACTTGGGCTAAGGAACAACCTTTACTAAATCTTGGAGGAGCACATCCAACAGACAGCAAAACCAACATGTTTTTTGGAGCACACTGGTCCTTAGTTATAGCTAACTTCTACAGATACAGAGTAGGGTATATGTGCCTGGCCTAACCCACAACCAGGTCCAAAACTGCCTAGTACCCAAAAGGTAGTGATGAGCCAGAAACATCTACATAGAAAATACAAATATATACTGTAGTTCGAGAAGATAAGGGAAAAATGTTAGTGGGCACCACCTGTTAAACCTGTTTTGGTGCCCTCTAGTGCACCTTTTGTTAATGTCATAAACCCCAAAGCAGCTGAAACTGATTAACAACCCCCTCTGCTACTTAACTGATCCAGATCCCAGAAGTTCTAGTGGTTTGATGCCATATTCTGATTAAAAAGTGCAAGTTTTTATTCCCATCAGCAAACCAAATATTATTGAGGGTAGGTCACATGGAAAAATGGCAGCACTTTCCCACAGCCGAATCTGCTTTTACAAACTATACTCTGTACTTTAAACTATGGAACAGACCAGGAAAGCTCAAAGGGTCAGTAGCTCTGCAGTAAAACCTTAAACAAACAAGAAACAGTGAGAGACAGATTGAGATAAGTGTTTCAGAAAATAGCATTGCTCTCTGACTAAATTAGTTAGAGAGCTCAGAGAAGCTCTTTTGCATAGATAACAACTGAAGTTTCTTAACTCCCTCTGTATTGGAAACAATATGAGACTCATATCTGTGCTATTTATGGTCTATTTCTTAGCTGTACTACACATACAAATCATTATATCATACGTTTATTTTCACTTTAGATTCCCTTTAAATCCTAACTCAGCTCTTTTGATATTTGAAAACATATTGGTGATAGTGATGTTGAAAAGATTATACCTGGGGGACTTTCATTATAGTTTAGGTGCAGGAAAGTATTTTTTTTTCAAATTAAAAGTCAGTAAGGGCTTGTTTCCATATGCCGCGCTTTTGAAAACGTGATCGCAGGGACAGCAGACAGTGCATAGACTGCACTAAATTACTATTTAGCACCAATATGTGCTAGAGGTTAATTATAAAAGCCTCTTACACCCTTTCCAATCCCAGTGAGATCCCTCAGAAATTGGCTAGCAGACACACATTAACAGGCCCAATCAGTAATTGTCAATTCCACAATCACATTAATAGAATCTCAGGTACACATCATCTTATACAGTCCTTCAAGAAATGGCTGGTTCGCTTCGCCTTCAATATTCACAGTTCTTATTAAACATCATCAGCGCTCAACAGCCACAAATGAGACAAAGCCTCCACCATCACCCTTCTGGTGCATGACTCACCAAGTCTGCTGAGCTACCTTTACAGCAGCCAGATTACACCTGCGTGGCATTCAACAGGCTCCCCTCTCCATTTGACCACTCCTGTTTACTGCTGGCTCCTCCTCTTGTCATATGCAATATATTGCTTGGTGGACTTCCAACTAAGCGACTAGCACCACTCATTTCTGTACTGAACTCAGCTGCTCGACTCTTTCATCTCTCCTCTCGCTCTTCCTCTACTGACCCTCTCTGTCAAGCTCTTCACTGGCTACCAATTAACCAGAGGATTCAGTTCTAACTCTTAACCCTAACCTACAAAGCTCTCCACAATCTCTCTCCCCTGTACATCTCCTCACTAGGCTCCAGATATCAACCCAACCGCAATCTCAGATCTGCACACAAGCTTCTTTTATCCTCTTCTACAATTACCTCCTCACATTCACGTGTAAAAGACTTCTCACGTGCCTCACCCCTCCTATGGAAAGCCCTTCCACAGCACATCCGCCACTCTCCCACCTTTGAAAACTTTAAACGCTCCCTCAAAACCCACCTTTTCCGACAAGCATATTCTCTAGCTTAGGCCATGCAACCACTAAATAACCTAATTACGCACTGCCTGTACATATACTGTATACTTCCCCCACCTCTTGTTTCCACCCCATTCCTTTAGATTGTAAGCTCGCAAGGGCAGGGCTCTCACCCTTTTGTGTCATGGAATGTTATTAATTTAATTGCTTGTACTCTGTTAGACATTTATACATTTTAGTCATCATGGCAAATTTGCTATTGTAATCACCTGTTCTGTATTTTGTATCAGTGTTCATATTTGATGTATATCATTGTCTGTATCATTATGAATCCCTTGTTTGTTTTCTTACTTTGTACAGCGACACGGAATATGTTGGCACTTTATAAATAAATATTTATAATAATATGCAAACATTGCACTTTACCTCAGAGCAATAATACACATCATAGCGCAATATGCTTCTAAAAACTCTAAAATGTATTCAAATTGTTCACTCATGTTTAGTTGCATGGTATGACAAGCATAGAGTTTTGCCAGCGGGCTCTCCCCGTGTGGTTTCCTCCCTGATGAGTCACGTGATGCTGTGACAAAATCGATAGGCAAGAGTCTCAGACGGCATCTTATAGATGAACTGAGGTATGTTGGAATAGCAGGTTGGAGGGCAGTAGGGTCACAACTGGGCGGTTTAACCGGGAATACATTTTATAGTTTTTAGAAGCATATTGCGCTATGATGTGTATTATTGCTCTGAGGTAAAGTGCAACATTTGCATATCACAAGAGGAGGAGCCAGCAGTAACCAGGAGTAGTCAAATGGCGAGGGGAGCCTGTTGAATGCCAGGCAGGTGTAATCTGGCCGCTGTAAAGGTAGCCCACCAGACTCGGTAAGTCGTGACCATAAGGGTGATGGTGGAGGCTTTGTCTCATTTGTGGCTGTTGAGCATAGACTGCACTGTCTGATGTTTCTATACATGCGTTGCAATTCACCACTACTGAATTGCAACACGTTTGCACATATTTTGGCACAATTGTGCAGCGATCTCATTCATTATAAATAAATGGGATTGCAAACACCTCTGGGGGAATCATGTCATGCAATGCAAAGCCCTGCTGACACACGCCACCTTTGTTGAAAGTGTAAAGAAGCCCTTAGGGCTAGTTCACAGTGCTCAGTTGCGTTGCAGAATAATTCTGCATGTCAACTCACTGCCCATACAATTCAATGGGCCTGTTCACAGTACTGCGTTGTAATGTATTGCGTTATTCGCATGTAGGCTTTGTAAGTCTCCATTGCATTTCACACTCATTATAACGTACATTATTCAACTGACCAATGTGAACCTAGCCTAACTGCTGCCTTCATATATCTCATAAAGTTTATATGTCATCTCTATCAGCATACTGAACTGGATTTAATCTGAGCAATTTTTAATTTTTCTATACTAGAGTCAGCACTGTAATATCTTCTGCCTCTTCTTCCTTTACAGGAATGAACTCTCAAGCTTGGTCAGTCCATTTCTACATGTCTATGTAGAGAAACTTTAAATCATTTTTTTTTTCAGTGTGCACACTGAATTACACTAATTACCAGGTCTAGTCCATAGTCCAGGACATCTCTTTAGATAGCTCAGGCAAATAATGACTCACTGAAAATGTATTTTTCAGAAACTGACTATCAGCTCTGGAATTTCCCTGAAAAAAACAAACCATACATGTTTACATGATTTCTCAGAGGCCATGTTCACAGTGACCGTTGCGTCCCTGTGACAGCAGAAATGCAAAACAACGGATCTGGGAAAGCGGTGCCGCACGTTACCCACGCATTGCATATTGTGAAGCAACGCACCCGCTGCACTGTGAATGTCACCTAGGTGGTGCACTGCTGTGCAACAAGCCATTTTATAGAGCACCACTGTGAACGTGGCCTTAGAGATATACTCATGCCCAATAAAACAGCTTCATGGTCATTATAGTGTGCCAGTACTCATCTTAAAGTGAACCGAGCACCTTTTTTATCACAAAAAAAAAACACACCTGATTAAGGATTACTAAACAAAAATGTACCCTATTGGAAAGGTCGAATAAAATTTAACTTTTAATAAGATTGCATTAAAACATTTGTCATATTTTCTTATTTGCTAGTTAGTAAGTAAATTGTGAACCCAGCGGACTGGAGGAAACAAAAGTTTGGGTCACATGACCATCCTCCTAGTTCACGCTAATAAACTATGAACCCTACACCCAAACTCGACATGTTTCATTTCCTAAATTGGAAACTTCGTCAGGAGTGCTAATAATCAAGTGATAGAGTGCTAAAGTGCTATACACAACATTTACAATATACAATTCACATATTTACAAATAATTTAGCAAAGTAGCAGAGTAACGGCCACCTAACCCGGCACCTTTTTTATCACTCAGGACATTTCTATAGCACATGAAAAATGCATGCCGACAATCTGTTTCATTATTAAAATAAACTTTCATTGTACCTTGTATTTTACATTCAAAGTAGTTTTATTAGCCTGTTTCAGCAGGCCTGCTCGACCATCCCTATCCGCAGAGCTTTCAGGAACCTAATTGTTTTATTGAGCTAATTACCAAGAGGTAAACAATGCCTTTTCATCAACAAAGGGGGTGAGTAATTAGGACTGTTTCTTCAAAGACATTGTGTGTGTCAATGTGTCAAGATAGCATCTCTGACTTCTGTAAATAAGGAATGTGAGAAGGGGAGGGGGGAAAATGGCAGCTTCTATGCCAGGAGAGATTCCAGTGAAAGAGAATGTGCTCAGTTCCCTTTAAAAACTCGTTAGCACTAGTTTTATGATTCAGGAGCAATTGGCAGGCATTCTCGTGGTTATGCAGCATAAAGTAGACAAAACTTGGAAACCGTAGCGAGATTATTTGGTGGTCACTGTCCCCCATTGTCTGAGATGTGGGAGGTGCTTGCCAATATGTAGCTGTGTATTAGACCTTCCTGTTTGAGGTCTACTTTCTCTTTATTCTTTCCCTCTCTTTTATTTGCCTTTCCTGTTTCTTCCTTCTCTATTTCTTTTTTCCTTTCTCTTTGTTTACAGGAGTTTTTTGGGGGGTGGTTGCGATAATTTGCACGGGTGTGCCAGCCATTCTGGACTGGTAGATCCCATTGTTTTCATAAGAGGTATACTCCCTCTCTGGTTATTATGGCAT
Source organism: Hyperolius riggenbachi (assembly GCF_040937935.1). Taxonomy (NCBI): domain Eukaryota; kingdom Metazoa; phylum Chordata; class Amphibia; order Anura; family Hyperoliidae; genus Hyperolius; species Hyperolius riggenbachi. The sequence continues at coordinate 484,717,087 of NC_090646.1, forward strand.
GATAGCTCATTGTGATTTCACTTGCTCATGTTGTGCCTTATTTTTATGACTCTATCACAAGTCATGATGTTCGGTCCAGTTGTGGATGTATTGCTCTCTGTAACGATTGAGGAACTTCCTCCGTGACCAGCGCACAACGCGTGCGCTTATACGGCGGAAATCCTCCACAAGCGTATAATAGCAGGAACCCAGCAAAAGGTGCTAAGCACCCGTAGAGGGAAATTCCTGTCGGCAGATGGCGCTGAGGAGTGCAGAGGAACCAATCCTCTGTACCTCCACAAATGCCAGACAGGAATTGTACGAAGCGCAGAACGCAATCGCAAGAGAAGCGATTGCGAATGAGAACGAGCAAAGGGACAGGTTGTATGTGTGTGCGCCAATCTAGTCGCCACCCCGCGACAGCGCACACACAACAGCAGATACGAAACAGAAACGCAACCGCAAGAAAGGCGATTGCCAAAAGTGACACAAGGCAGATCAGAACAGAATACGAGGATAGCAAAGGCACAGCAAATCATACAATGAGGAGATACGGAAAATAACAAATGCTAACTGAACGCGAACACTGCACTCATTCGCAACAGTGCACGCGTTCATGCGTGGTCTCCACGTGATAAGCACAATAGAGACAAGCACGCCTAACTAATCATCGACAGACAAACATGTAACAGAGGACGCGAGCGCTTGCTTAACGGTTACCTCACAGAGCCTCCAGCAAGCGTTCGTAGCAGACAAGACAGACACACGAAAAAAGGGACAAGCGAGAGATAGGATCCACAGCACTAGTGAAAGTGGCTAGCGCGATCCAGGAAGACAGAACAGAAGGATCCACAGTACTAGCGCAGGATGCTAGTGCGATCCAGGTACAGAGTAGCAGAACAGAAGGATCTACAGCACTAGCGCTAGGCGAGTGCGATCCAGGCAGACAGAGTAGCAGAACAGAAGGATCCACAGCACTAGTGAAAGTGGCTAGCGCGATCCAGGTACAGAGTAGCAGAACAGAAGGATCCACAGCACTAGCGGAAAGTGGCTAGCGCGATCCAAGGAGACAGAACAGAAGGATCCACAGCGCTAGCGCAAGACGCTAGTGCGATCCAAGTGAGACAGATCAGAAGAGATAGCTGGTAGCAACCGCTGCACCAGCTATACTCCAAGAACAGAGATCAGAACGATTTCCTGTCGACCACCGCTGGGACAGGACAATTGCAACAGAACAAACAAAAACAGATAAGCAATCCTAACTGCACTAGGGGAACCTGCCTAGTGCAGTTTCAGAAATTACTCTAAGCTGAACTTCAAACAAAGAGTAAGGCTGACACTCCTCCAGGAGTGTTTCACAGGAAGGAATCCTTATGACCAGCCAAGCATTGTGGGAAACACATAGTACTTATAGTACACGCCTCCAATGAATGTGGCCAGGCAATTTGCATGACAAAGTATGCAAATTCCTCAGCAAGCACAAGCTGCAAAACTGACAGAAGCTCTCCTTTCCAGAGTCCTGCAGCATGCAAACCTAAACAATGGTCAAAAAGCTGCCTGCCTGCACAGGCAGCTGAGCAGATCATTACAGTACCCCCCCTCCAGGGTCGAATTCCAGACGACCCTCAAAACTGCTATTAGGAAAAGACTCCAAGCGAAGACTCATGAAGGTCGGGACAGCCCGACAAGGTCCAATTCCAGAGTCAGTCCACCCGAAACCGACCTCATCGGAAACAGAAGCCACCGAAACATGCCCATCAGCACTACAAGTCTCAGCGTAACACCCATCAGGACTGTGGATACCAGAGAAGAAGCCATCGACACCCTCCAGACAATACCCACCACCTTCCAAGGAGCGTCCGAAAATACCAAATCTGCCACAAAACCTGTTCGAAGTGTCTCTTTCAAAACAGAAGCCGCTGTTGATCGTATTCGGGGCACCAAACAAAACTTCTCTCGGAATCTCCCAGAACGCCTTGAAGCTCCGCAGAGATTCCAAGAAGCCAGAACGCTCACCAGGCTCACATGCAGAGCTACCAAGCACCCCCATGGAACCTATGACAGTTCCAGATTCAGAATTAGCAGGACACCCATCAAGATCAGGACTTTCAGGGACCACTTCTGGGCATGCAAGCAGGCAGGCTAAATCAGAACATGTCTCCACCGAGGAAGCATCTGAGTACGCTGGTAACCGAGGCACACTTGGGCTTTCTGGGTCACAGAGCACACTGGGGTACACCAGCACAGGAGAAACCTCAGGACACATCGGGGAACTGCCAACCTCAGAGTCCGGCACGACCAGACCAAAACCAGGACCGGGCAGAAAATCATCACGAGTAGAGATCACAGGTACTGGTATTTCAAAAGAAGACTTGGTCTCAGGCTTAGAGATCTCAATGACTGTAATGGTATCTGACAGAAATTCATCATTGACTACCCATGACTGAAGCTCCACCAGAGCTGAAAAGGTAGCCAGCAAGGCAGCAATGCCTACGGAAGTGGGAAACACCTCAGAAGGACTTGAGAGCAGGAGACATCTCCTACAAGTTCTGCACCCTTTGGGAGGAACTCGGAGACCTCCAGAACATCAAACAAGACCTCAGGAACATCATTTTCCAGGTTTTCTAAGAAGGATTCTGAACTATCCATGTTACAGGGCTGAACATTAAATACCTCCAGCAGGCAGGGCAGATGTCCCAGGAATGGTTCCACCATAACCTGAGACTGAACTTCATCATAATTAGCGGGATGTACAGGAATATTTACTGGAACACACACTGACTCCCTAACTTCATTCTCACTGTACCCAGAATTCTGTGTTGCAGTCAAACTAGCTTGTAACTCTAAAACTGCAGAAAAACAGGTGAGTATAGTGGCAATACCTAGACGAGCCTCTAGGGACATTGCAGGGGATTCTAAGCAAGGCCACATTGACTCATCCAGAGTACAGGGTGCAGAATCAGCACTTCCCTCAGAGCAAGAAAGGGGCTCACAAACGTCAGTGTGAAAGGAAAACATGTTTTCATTCATGGTACAGGGCAGGTTCAGAGAAAGCGTCTCTGAACAAGGCAAAGAAGGTTCAGCATCAGATTCGCAAAACCGAAGCGCTGTCTCACTCTTAGATTCGGCTAACAATGTCGAATCCGAGGAATCAGAACGCAAAACCTGCGAATCAAAAATCACTTTAGGTTGTGAAACTGACGCTTCCATAGCGCAAACCTCCGCGATCTGCGGAGCAGACTGCAAGGCATCTAGGACCGAAACACTGGAACAACTGTCATCAGGCAACGGGCCCCTACAGGTGTGAACAGGGTGAGACAGAGACTCATTTGCAGAAAAAATAGCGACATCAAGATCTCAAAGATCTGTTTCTAAATGAAAAAGGATCCCACTCATCCTTGAGGAAACCGGCAGACTCATGCCGATCACAATCTGCAGGAACATCCGAGAAACAGGCATCAATTCGTACAGATTCAAACTGCACACTGTCAGGAGAGAATCCTTCAGGATTCGCACAGGAATCAACCACAGCGGCACACTCATTCATTTCAGATTGCACAAAGTCAAGACTCTCATGCTTTACCCCAGAAAGGCAGGAACAATCATCCGACAACGATGTCTCTTTATTGGAATCAATTGGTTGGTGTGTGTGCAACTCATCCAAAATCGTCTGCCACACATAAATCAGCAGATCCACATCACCCTCGTCACATTCATCGGAATCAATCAAAAGGTACATAGAATCGAGACAATCATTCAAGACATCCTCGCTTTTTGCGATGTAAAGATCGCAAAAGGCTTTCCAATCAAAATCGAATTCCTCCAACAAAGCTCCAACATCCCAGGAAGCAAATGGGGGTTCAAACAGGCCAGTATCCAGATAATCTCCATATGGGTGGAGTTCAGGAACAAGAACAGATTTTTTAAATGCTGTAATATAGTGTGCGATCCTACCTATAATAGGATCCACATAAGCTTTGGATTGGGGCAAGGAAACCTGAGACTGAGAAGTCTCTCTGAAATCATCACATTCAAGTGCTTTCCCTACTTTAGAGTTTACAGAACTAATTTCTTTATTTGTAGTTGCTATGGGCAACGGATTTTTCCGCTGGGAAGTCTTCCTAAATCTTTTACGTTTAGACTTAGCAGCTCTGGATGGCTGCTTTTTGGATGAAAGAGTAGATGGAACAGCTGATTGAGCTGCTGACAACAACTCATTAAGGGGGTATGGTAAATGAGGTAATCTCAGCCAATTGTGAATTAAAAAGGCCAAGAATTCCAGGTGTCTTTGACTCAGGGTGGTATGATCAAACACATCATAAGCCCACATTGACATTTCGCCCCCCAACAGAATGTAGACCATTTGGGGGGCCCAGGTAGACACTGGGGTACATTGGAATTCAGGGTTCGCTAAAAGTTTAGTGCACACAGACAAAAACTCGTCTGCTGATTCAGGTACAAGAGCCATATTTGACAAAATCGTACAAATCGGAAATTCCGTCTACACTGGGGTTTTGGGTTGGGCTGGTCATACTGTAACGATTGAGGAACTTCCTCCATGACCAGCGCACAACGCGTGCGCTGATACGGCGGAAATCCTCCACAAGCGTATAATAGCAGGAACCCAGCAAAAGGTGCTAAGCACCCGTAGAGGGAAATTCCTGTCGGCAGATGGCGCTGAGGAGTGCAGAGGAACCAATCCTCTGTACCTCCACAAATGCCAGACAGGAATTGTACGAAGCGCAGAACGCAATCGCAAGAGAAGCGATTGCGAATGAGAACGAGCAAAGGGACAGGTTGTATGTGTGTGCGCCAATCTAGTCGCCACCCCGCGACAGCGCACACACAACAGCAGATACGAAACAGAAACGCAACCGCAAGAAAGGCGATTGCCAAAAGTGACACAAGGCAGATCAGAACAGAATACGAGGATAGCAAAGGCACAGCAAATCATACAATGAGGAGATACGGAAAATAACAAACGCTAACTGAACGCGAACACCGCACTCATTCGCAACAGTGCACGCGTTCATGCGCAGTCTCCACGTGATAAGCACAATAGAGACAAGCACGCCTAACTAATCATCGACAGACAAACATGTAACAGAGGACGCGAGCGCTTGCTTAACGGTTACCTCACCGAGCCTCCAGCAAGCGTTCGTAGCAGACAAGACAGACACACGAAAAAAGGGACAAGCGAGAGATAGGATCCACAGCACTAGCGAAAGTGGCTAGCGCGATCCAGGAAGACAGAACAGAAGGATCCACAGTACTAGCGCAGGATGCTAGTGCGATCCAGGTACAGAGTAGCAGAACAGAAGGATCTACAGCACTAGCGCTAGGCGAGTGCGATCCAGGCAGACAGAGTAGCAGAACAGAAGGATCCACAGCACTAGTGAAAGTGGCTAGCGCGATCCAGGTACAGAGTAGCAGAACAGAAGGATCCACAGCACTAGCGGAAAGTGGCTAGCGCGATCCAAGGAGACAGAACAGAAGGATCCACAGCGCTAGCGCAAGACGCTAGTGCGATCCAAGTGAGACAGATCAGAAGAGATAGCTGATAGCAACCGCTGCACCAGCTATACTCCAAGAACAGAGATCAGAACGATTTCCTGTCGACCACCGCTGGGACAGGACAATCGCAACAGAACAAACAAAAACAGATAAGCAATCCTAACTGCACTAGGGGAACCTGCCTAGCGCAGTTTCAGAAATTACTCTAAGCTGAACTTCAAACAAAGAGTAAGGCTGACACTCCTCCAGGAGTGTTTCACAGGAAGGAATCCTTATGACCAGCCAAGCATTGTGGGAAACACATAGTACTTATAGTACACGCCTCCAATGAATGTGGCCAGGCAATTTGCATGACAAAGTATGCAAATTCCTCAGCAAGCACAAGCTGCAAAACTGACAGAAGCTCTCCTTTCCAGAGTCTTGCAGCATGCAAACCTAAACAATGGTCAAAAAGCTGCCTGCCTGCACAGGCAGCTGAGCAGATCATTACACTCTCCTGTACAGATTTGTACTTTTCTGAAAACTCCATTAAAACTATTTGAAATAGAAAAACAATAGTTAGCCTTTTTGCAATTGTCAGGTAGGGGTTGCCAGAGATATACTACATATACTTCTATTTTCCTAATATTAACGCCACTGCTGACACAAAATGATTCATGGGTATGCAAAAAAAAAAAAAAATACTCCCTGCTCAAGATGCCCCACCTCCCTGCACGCTGGTGAGAGAATCAATCTCTCTTTCCAGCGTCGTGACCCAGAGGTCACAAAAGTGAAAGTGGGCCATTTCGGACTACAGGAGCGGCGTTTTTTGAGGCTACTTGATCCGCTCAGCCCCCCAGATCAAGTAGCCTACTTTTTATTTTATGAGCCCCCCTTGGTCTCTCTATAATCACAGAGGGGGGGTTTCCCCTTCTGGAGCTGAGCAATTTTAACCTTTCAGCGCTCCTCCCTTTCTTTTGCCAATAACTTAAAGCAGAACTGTAGATAGGATTAAAACAAACTGTTTCACCTACCTGGGGCTTCTGCAAGCCCCCAGCAGCCGTCCTGTCCCGCGCCGGTCCTCTACGAGCCTCTGTTCTCCCGCCGCCGTTCCGCAACTTGTAAGTCAAGGCCAGCGTAGCTCTGCCTTTCTACGCATTCACCTTGCAATAGCGCTATTGCGGACTGGAACACAAAGAAAGGATACGCATGGCCAGAGCCGCACAGGCGCAGTGGCCCGGCGGTGAAACCGAAAGTAGCTGGCGGAGGCTCGTGGAGGACCGGTGCGGGACAGGGCGGCTGCTGGGGGCTTGCAGAAGCCCCAGGTAAGTGAAATAGTTTGTTTTAATCCTATCTACAGTTCCGATTTAATCACTACTAATCACAACAAAATGATCTATGTCTTGTTTTTTTCACTACCAATTAGACTTTCTTTGGGTGGTACATTATGCTAAGAATTATATTATTCTAAATGCATTATAATGGGAATAATAAGAAAAAAATGGGGAAAAAATAATTATTTCCCAGTTTTCAGCCATTATAGTTTTAAAATAAAACATTCTACTGTGGATAAATGCCACGTATTTTTTTTGTCCCAATTATTGCAATGTTTAAAATATTTCCCTCGTACAATGTGTGGCGCCAATATTTTATTTGGAAATAAAGGTGCACTTTTTTGTTTTGCGTCCATCAATAAATACAAGCCCATCATTTTAAAAAGAAGAGTAATATACCCTCTTGACATACATATGAAAAAAGTTCAGTCCCTTCAGACATAGACCACCAGAGAAGCCATATGGGAGGACCACAAGACTCCAAGGAATTGTATAGGGGCAACCACACCACATACAAAATTGAGCCGTGGCAAGGGCAGGTCTAGTGTCCCCTTTTCATGGCTCAATACTTAGGAGGTGTGATACTGGTCCCAAGTTAGTATTGGTCCAACAACTGTTGCAATACCAATCAAAACGTATGAAGGCAAATTTCACCAAGCATTGCTAATTAGTAGGAGGGCTTTTCGGTCTCTTTTATCCCTCTATACATTTCTAGTGGTTTGGATCACCCCGAGCTGCTTGGTTACTCAGTTGTACTGGTCCAAGCCCTATCCCATACAGCCATATCAATCCTTGCCATGTACTGATGAGGGCCAAAAGCCTGAAACAGGCTGCCTACATGTGGGGTTGGTGTGGCTGTGAAAGATTTAAAGCTATAGGCTTACTATACACCAGCGGTTCTGGATGCTTGTCTGGCTTACAGGGGCGAACAGAGATAATTTGCAAATTCAGTAGTGGTGCATTGTGGGTGACAAAAAAATGTTCACTTACAGGTGAATTATTGCAAATTTTCTTCTGTTTTAAGAAGAAGGCAAATTTCACCAAGCATTGCTTATTAGTAGGAGGGCTTTTCTGTCTCTTTTATCCCCCTATACATTCCTAGTGGTTTGCGTCACCCAGAGCTGCTTGGTTACTGAGCAGTGCTTTTCAGCGCTGCTAGATTTGGGCGCAGCCGGCGCCTCCATAGACTACAATAGGAATCATTCCTATTGCAGCGTTCAGTGAGTAACGTTGGCTCCGTCAGAAGACGGAGCCGAGGTTGCTTAAAAACATAATAATTCGGCCTCCAGCAATCGCTGGAAGCCGAATTATTTCATTCCCCCACTATCCATGGCGGCCTGGAGGGGGAATAGTAATTAAATCTTGACTTGTGCAGAAGCAGGATCAGCCATATACCGCTGTATCCTGCGCCCAAGTCTACCGGCGCCGATTTCAAATGTACTCGCTTGGTTACTCCGTATTTTACTTATAACTGTGATTTTGAAAAGCCCATAGATTGCCCCTAGATACTACAACGACCCTAGGCATGTTATGCTAATCAATATTTACACTGCCAAATGTAGTACTGTAATTTATTCATTTTTTTAATAACTGAATTGTTTTATCTGATTGAAGTTTCCTCCGTTGATTTGTGTTTTGCTAACTATACTGTCCCAGAAGACGATGCCAAGTAGCTTCCAAACGTTATCGGCTGTTACCAGCGTTCTAAAACATAATCGTTGCTCTGCAATCAGAAAAACATTTTGTTTGTTTGTTTGTTTGTTCTGAATAAACAGCAGTTTAAGTCGGCTCCAAAGCAAACTCACTGTACTGCAAATAACACACACACAGCTGCCTGCCAGCATTTCCGCTACTCGTGCGTTTCTCTCCTGCGTCTACGGCGCCTGTGGGTGACGTCACGGAGAAGATGGCGGCGCTCAGAGTGGAAGCGGCATGTCGAGTAGTGTTGGGTCAAAGATTGCGTGGTGTGTGGAGGTTGTCTGAAGTAACAGAGCGGCAGGTGAGAGACGTCCCTTGTGCCGCTAGCGATGTAATTACAGGGCAGATGATAATGCCTGTTAATGGGAACGTCTTTGCACACACCTCCGTGGAGGTCACGTCTTTATTATTGTGACTTCATTCACATTCACAGTGCTTTGGCTGTATGTTTCTGAGGTGCAGAACCAGGTGTGGATGGCACAGTCCAAAGCTGAAGTTATTCATCCATTTTTCCATACGCTACTTGATCATAGGCTTCTCTTTGATGTAAAGCAGGGGTGTCATTCAATTACATGAGGGGCCAAAATCTAAAACACAGTTTTAGTTGCTGGCCAAATGGTTTGTAACGGCACACCTGAATTGACCGTTGACTTTCAGGTCCCCCGGTGACATGGTGTCCTCCAGGTACCCTCCATTGTGTTGCTGCACAAGATCTGCAACTAGAACTCAAGTCATAGGATACACACTCATGCACTGGACTGTGCCTTATTAATCTTGCTGCCATAGCTGGCAGCGTTCTGCACATGTTTATCACAATTCTTTAAGAACCATGCATGCGCTAAATGCTTCCGGGGATGAGAGCGCAATGGAGGAGGCGTGCAGATGGACCATGCATGCACAATAGCCTGTGACTGGAGTTCTACACGCAGATCTTTCTGAGGAGGCAGCGGTGGTACAATAGAGGGGACCCGGAGGTCACTGAGGGAACTTAAAGACTACAGGGGGATGGAAGAAGCCCTAAATAAAAATCTACTTATTTGGTCCAATTCAGGTGTGCGTTAAGGTTTAACATTTTTTGAATGGTCTCCAACTGACTGTTTCAAACAAACATTGGTGTGCATCTCTGGATGGGAAGGCTGCGTGCTGTCACCAGCAGAAAAGGAGGAAATTGCACGTGCATATGTATGCCGGCTACGCCTGTCATCTCCCTGGAAATGCCAGACACCATTGGTGCAAGCCCTGTGAGGTTATACTATGTTGCAACTCCTAGTTTGCGGTGGCCATGTACACAACACCAGGGCTGTGGAGTCAGAGTCGAGAAGTTGAAGCAATTTTGAGTGCTTGGAGTCTGTGGTTTCATAAACTTCGGAGTCTGATGATTTATGTACCAAATTCACAGCCCTGGTAAGTATTAGACTAAGGAGTTGGAGTTGGTGGTTTAATCAACTCAGCCCTGCACAACACAAGTTGGTACTCTTCATCGCCTCCTTTCTTTTATTAATTCCATGATGGACATGTCAAACTCTCGCAGGCCACAGAAAATGTCGAGATGAGCCAAACTCGGTCTATGTTTCTTTGAGTTTGACACCTGCGATTTAAACATTCAAAAACACATCACACTTCCCTACTGTTTACAACATGTAATACTTTAAAGAGAACCCGAGGTGGGTTGCTGACATCAATATTAGGACGTAGTAGGTAGATAAAGGTAGAGAAACCAGCACTGCTTCTTAGGCTCATTTATCCAAATATGTAGAAAAAATTAGAAACATCTTGTACATGCGTACAAGCATACAAAGATTAAAAAAAGTAGTTGGTGGGTGCTCGGGTGCTGATGCCTAGGCCAGCAAATACAGGGAAGGCATACTCACTGTACCACTGTGCTACACCAGCTCAAAAACATAGGACTAACACTGTAGTGCCAGCCTTCTTTTGATCTCTATCACTAGTTGCAAATCAATATTAGGACACAGAGGCACATTCTGCATACATTGCCCAGCCTCTGTGTCCTTACAGTGTGCCCCCAGTCTCCCCTGATGCTCTGCTGTCCCCCAATATAAAAACTGCCAGGCTAGCAAAACGCAGATTGTCGCTAGCTGTCTGTTTACCTTTAGGCTGCCATTTAGTGCTGATCCCCCGCCTTCTCTATAGCGCGTCTCCCCGCCTCTGTAAGCAGATTGGAGGAAGCTTACGGAGGCAGGTAGGGAAGGGACACAGGCGGGGAGCGGCGCTAAATGGCAGCCTAAAGGTAAACAGACAGCTAGCGACAATCTGCGTGTCGCTAGCTTGGCGGTTATTATATTGGGGGATAGCAGAGCATGGGGGGAGAGTGGGGGCACACTGTAAGGACACAGAGGCTGGGCAATGTATGCAGAATGTGCCTCCGTGTCCTAATATTGACGTCAGAAACCCACCTTGGGTTCTCTTTAATTATATACCAATGTTGTCAAATAGATATTAAGTTTTATCAGTCAATTTATCTTCCAACTTAACTGTCTTCACCTGTTTGTGTATTTTGCAAACTAGCCTATCAAAGCGTGTATTTAGGTAGGTGCCTGATCTTGGGCTTTCATTATTTGAATTCTTGTTTTGTAACTTAACTATAAATTATATTGTTCAGTACTGGAAGATTACACAGCTTCATTATTGCTTTAGCAGCCAAATAAAGTAAAATTTGATTTGCTTGCAGGGCTGAATTTTTCCTGCTGCAGGGTAAGTGTGCCTTCCCCAGCCTGGCAGTCTCAGCAGGGTATGCCGAACGGGCAGCAGGGAGCTTTTATAGGTACCTGTCCAGATGGCTGGGTTGGCTGCTTTTTCTTCCACGGCAACAGCAATGTAGTCCCGCTATGTCTTCTCGGTTCCAATCGCATGATATGACGTCTGATTGGTATCCAGGAGACCATGTCAGAGTTACACCACCTGGTGGTGGTAGAGGGGTGACGGAAGTCTCTTTCATCACCCCTCTTCCACCACTGGGTGGCGCTGTAATGCTGACACAGTCTCCTGGCGCAGCAGTGAGTAATGTCGGCACTGTCAGAAGATGGAGCTGAAGTTGCTGTTAAAACACAGTAATTCGGCCTCCAGCAATAGCTGGAAGCCGAATTATCTAATTTCCCACCATCCATGGCGGCCTGGAGGGGAAATAGTAATTAACACGGCCCATACTTGTGCAGCAGCAGGATCAGCCATATACCCGCTGTATCCTGTTCCCAAGGCTACGGGCGCCGATTTCAAATGTATGCTCTCCTGGATCCCGATCACGTCTTTTTATGTGAAGACCTGTCTGAAGTTCGGAAGACCTGTCTGAAGTTCAGAGCCCGCCGGTGGAGGAAGAGAAGAAGCTGTCCGGAAGAGGTAAATCTTAACTGTTTACTGCCACCCGCTCATTTGGCTGCACGAGTCAACGAAACGAGATATGCCAGCAGAGGTTTATGTTGCACCAGCTGCTTTCAAACTAAACATTTTGTTTGAAGCTGCTAATGGGTTAAAAGGCTAGGTTCACAATAGGAACTGTGTTGTGTTCCCTACCAAAACAGGAACACAGCACCCATTATGTAAGCATTGCATCACATACAGTGAGGTATATAGTCAATGAAAAGTATGCTTCATTGCCACTATAGCCAACTGTAGCCAGCGGGCTATGAAGGCTGCCATATTTATTTCCTTTTAAACAATACCAGTTGCCTGGCAACCCTGCTGATTTATTTGGCTGCAGTAGTGTCTGAATAACACCAGAAACAAGCATGCAGCTTAATGTCAAATGCCTGATCTGCTGCATGCTTATTTGGGGTCTATGGCTAAAAGTATTAGAGGCAGAAGATCAGCAGGACAGCCAAGGGACTGGTATTGTTTAACCACTTGAGGACCACAGTGTTAAACCTCCCTAGGGACCAGGCTATTTTTTACTAATTGGGCTACTGCAGCTTTAAGGCCTAGCTGCAGGGCTGCACAACTCGGCACACAAATGATTCTGCCCCCCCCCCCCCTTTTCTCCCCACCAACAGAGCTCTCTGTTGGTGGGGTCTGATCACTCCCCAGTTGTTTGGGTGTTTTTTTTATAAACATTTTATTTTTTTAATGTATTTATTTTTGTATTTCCCCCTCTCTCCCAACCCCCCCCCCCCCCCCCCCCGAAGCCTATGACAGTCGATCACTTCCTGGACTACAGAGGGGACAGCCGTGTCTCACGGCTGTCCCCAGTACAGTGCTGCCTTAGATCACAGCGCTGTAGAGGTTTAGTAGACGGCGGTTTCACTGTCTAACAGTCACCGCTGGTAGACTGAAGGTGGAGCGGAACTCCGCTTTCCAAACAGAGATGCCCGCGCATCAGCGCCCGCGATCTCCTGCTAGCCCCATTGAAAGCCATTCATGCCAATTGGCGTGGAGTGGTCGGCAAGTAGTTAAAAAGAAATAAATATGTCAGCCTCCATAGCCCTCTTGTTACAGTTGTCCTTTAAAGCGCACATTGTCCGGTAATGCACTGCATTGGGATATGGTAGTTTGTTGGATTGCATCAGATGCACCCTGAATGATACATAGCCTTACAATTACTGTGTGATTTTGTGCAATAAAATGCCTCTGTTACATCGCACTTCAATTTCTCACTGTGAACTTAACCAACTATAAATAATATTGTTCAGTACTGGAGTACTATGCTGTTAAACAATATATATATTTTTCTAGTATCACAGATGTTCCAGCTTTTTCCGTCAACACAGGGCACTGGCCCCTCAGACACATCGGTTGTTTGTCTTCTCCAGTGTTCGCTACCAAAGTACAGGGACTTCAGCTGCCTACCAGGTGACCATTTACTGCATGTTTGCCATTTATGTTCTAGCAATGTCGCTTCTTTCCATCTGTTCCACATACTCTGTATTAAATATTCAGCTGGCTTATCCAAAAGTTTGCCAGCACTGCTGTACACTGTCTCTTTAAGACTTTTAAGAATTTGATAAACATCTACATGTAGATCACTCGCTTATTGGCGTTTATACACATTGCTTCATGTATATGCTGCTTCAACTGTAATAACTATCTAAGCAAGACTTTCCATGTTATTTGCAGCAGCATAAGTAGTTGATGACTAGACATCATGTATTCATTTTCCCTTTGTTTTTATAGAAAAAAAAAATCAAGAATACTTAAAAAAATATCTACAGACAGTTCATTTTGTTTTCATAGATTGGCACTGAGATTCAAATAGTGCAACAGAACCGCGTGTAACAATGTCAAGGAAATTCTTATTAAAAGACAACTCCGCGCCTATGTAGGAAAACATATTAAATGAATCTCCCCACAAGTGGCTGAATAGTGTAATGTTCAAGGGCTCTGCCTGACTGCCTCTGACAAGGAAGACCTGAATTCTAATAACAGCTCTTCCTATTCAGTAAGCCCGCACCTACTAAGTAAGGAGTTTTTGGGTGAGACTCCCTAACTCCATTACTGCCTATTGAGCGCGCTCTAGTGGATGACTTGCAAGCGCTTTGAGTCCGGCAGGAGATAAGCACTGTACAAATATTGGAACTAATATTATAGGGGAGGTTTGTAATAGAGTGGGCTGTTGGTGGGGGTGACCAGCATTCATGCTGCAATGCATGCTAGGAGGTGTAGTCCTTTCACGTACTCGCATCCAAGGTCTACATGTCTGGGCATGCATTGCAGTGGTTGGGAGGATGTGACTCCAGGTCTCCCTGAGGAAGGATGTTTTATTTATTTACATTTTTTTTTTACTCCCACCAACCCTTTCTGCTGTTCTGGAGAATTTGTGTGTTCAGAATTGAACCAATAACTACTGATAGAACTCCCAAGAGAATATCAAAGTAAACTTGCTGTACTAACCCTTTCAGGTGTTTTTTTTTTAAACCAAGAACTTGTGGTGTAGCTAATGTTTGTGAACAGAGGGGAAATGACAACCTGGTCAGACTTATCCACGCACCACATCCTCATACGTGGCTCAACATGCTTGTCTTTTAATCCCCTATGCAGATCATGCTTTGGAGAGCATGGCTGTAGTTTATATGTATTGGTACACATTATGCAATTTTAACTTCATATCCTTCCAATCAAGAAAATGATCAGGCACATAGATATTGAGCCTACTGATTAGCAGCAACCCATCCCAAATTCAAAATCAATCAAAAGCAGATCATACATGCTGGAAAATATCAACCATAATACTGTCTATCGTTGTCATATGTGTATGTCATTTTGTATGTCTTTTTGATTCATTTTTCAATAAAATCTGATCAGAATAAAATAAAAAAAACAGCATGTGCATGTACCCTAGCTTTCTTCTATATCCAAGCAATGTCAAATCTGGATATTGATCTGATTACTCGCTCAAATTGGATCTGAAGTGAAACTGGCTTGGTGTGTACCAGGCTCATCTCCAAGTGTGTGCCAGCATGAGTCTTGGCATCTTTTGATAACTTGCATAAGCTCTGGGACAGTAACTTCAGTCACATGACCAACAATACTGCCCCTGAACTCTTGTAAAAATCATATGTGCTGACTGCTGCTGGCACCTGGAGAGGTAAGATAAACTACTGTAAAGAATAATGGACTGGCACACCAGAGATGTAGATTTAGAATGCATAAAGTTTGTATTGATACAAGAAATACATACAGCAGTACATAATCAGTAAGTGTAAATATTGTACAGCAGTACACAATGAAATATCACAGTAAGTGGAAGTAAACCATAAGGAGTCCCCTGGGTACACACAGTATAGAACCTTCATATGTCAGTATGGTCAACAAGAGGTGCAACACAATACAGCAAGTAGCAGAATAGAGCATACAGACAAATGAGCAATCAGAGAATGCCCCAGAGGATAGAATTATACCCTGACAGCGCCGTTTCGGGGGGGTTCCCTTCGTCAGAGGGTATCAAGTAATAGACTCCTGCCAGGCTGCTGCAGCGTACTGGACGCTGTGCGGAGTTTAAATACCTGTTCCTGTGTGCTTAGCACGCCCGCTATGGACACCGGGCCGGCCCGACTGGCGTCCCTGACGTCACGCGGCATGCGCCGCGCGCGTCATGACGTCACTTAAACTACTGGCATGGCATACTAGTGTGCACTTCCACAAACTTCCAACAGACTTTTTTTTATAGGAAGGTGGAGATGCCTTGGTGACGTGTGGGGAGAGGAGGAGGGATGTTCAGATTATTTAGCTGAATTTCAGAGGGCACATTTAGTGGCTGATTTGACTAGTGCATATCACAGCTTGTTTCTGTGTCCAAAATTCAGAGCTTCCCTGATCATACTCTCTCACTGTCCACTGATTTCTTTTATTCCAGGTTCTGGATGCCCCACCTGTTCCAGAGGCACAATTTCCAGATTCCACTCCTATACCTGAAGCTGCGCTACCTCCTCCAGTTTTTGAAGTAGCCCCCACAGTTGCAGATACAATAGTGCAGGCAGAACAAAGAGTGAGTGAGCTGGGACTTGGCGGTTACAGTCCACCTGGATTAATACAGGACTTCCTGTCATTTTTACATGTTGATGTTGGCGTTCCTTGGTGGGGAGCAATTGTAGCAGGTGGGAGCTTAAATGAATCATTTTTATGTGTTTTCTTTATCCTTTGAAGTATATGGTTATCCTTTTCTCCTTCTCTCTCTTTTTTACAGGCACACTTTTGGTCCGTATCATGGTTTTTCCGCTTATAGTGAAAGGACAGAAAGAAGCCGCCAAACTTAATAATCACATGCCCCAGATCAGTGCATTGACAACGCGCATGAATGAAGCCAAGCAGTCAGGGAACCAATTTGAATGTAAGTCAGTGTCAGCTGCTTTCTGTAAACCTGTGCTGAAAGTATGACTTGTAATCTTGAGCAGCGGAAAGCTTGTATTGGCTGAATTTCCACAGATTTGTTTCCTTTTGAAAGTTGTAGAAATAGTTGAGAGAAAATAACATTTCTGCAGCACTCACCTTCTTTCTACGATGCTATAGTTGTGCTGTGGGCATCAGCTAGTCAGCTTTTATTCACACCTCTGGCCAGCTGCACATCCCTGTTGACACAATGAACACACTCAAGCCAACCACTGCTTGTCGGAGTCAGCTGAGATTGCAGAGCAGACATTGCTTTGAAAGATTTTCTGTGCAACCTCAGCTCACACTGACAAGCAGCCTAACTTTCTCACGGCAATCTCCATCGGTTTAAAGAGAGTCTGAAGCAAACCTACTAAAAAAACAAGAATCAGAATCTCACCTAAGGAGAGGGAAGGCTCTGGCTCCTATAGAGCCTTCACATTCATCTCCAAGTCCCTGCGTTCCACTGCTGGCTCCCCCGTTAGTAGTCTCTGACTGATGGGTTGAGGACTGTTTTCTTCCACTGCTAGAGGCTTTGGAAGTTTTCGGGATTGCTCACGAACAACAACAAATAACATTTGTAAAGCGCTTTTCTCCCATGGGACTCAAAGCGCATAAGCATGGCTCCGTCCATCGTGGTACAGAGGAAGAATTTTATAAGTCTGGAAATGCCAGGCTAAAAAGGTGGCTTTTCAGTCTGGATTTGAATAGCTCCAGGGATGGTGCTGTCTTTACTGGGTGTGGCAGGGAGTTCCAAAGAGTAGGGGCAGCATGACAGAAGGCTCTATCTCCAGATTTTTTGAGGTGCACTCTGGGAGTGACCAAGTTTATAGAACTTGCTGATCTGAGGTTGTGAGAGGTGTGGTGCAGCTTCAGCAAGTCCTTCATGTATCCAGGGCCCAGATTGTGCAGGGATTTGAATGTCAGCAGTCCAATCTTGAAGAGTATTCTCCATTCTACCGGTAGCCAGTGCAGTGAGCGAAGGATCGGTGTAATGTGACAGTGGCGAGGCTGGTTTGTTAGCAATCTGGCAGCAGCATTCTGCACTAATTGCAGGCGACGCAGGTCTTTTTTGGGGAGGCCAGCATAAAGGGCATTGCAGTAGTCCAGCCGTGATGTGATGAAGGCGTGGACTAGGGTTGGAAGATCCTCTGGGGGAATCAGATGTTTAATCTTTGCAATGTTCTTCAGATGAAAGAAGGAAGATTTAACTACAGATGAAATTTGGTTTCTGAAACTCAATTCCCCATCGATTAGTACTCCAAGGCTGCGCACAAGGTTGGAGCTGTTTATGTCTGAATTCCCAATCCTGATTGGTGTTGCTTTAGGATAGAGCTGTTTTGATGGCGAGTGCTGCCTTTGGACAAACAGGACCTCAGTTTTGTCAGCATTCAGTTTCAACCAGTTATCATTCATCCATGCCTGTAGCTCAGCTAAGCAAGAGTTTATTTTTTGGGTAGGGTCTGTTCCACCAGGTTTGAAGGACAGGTATAGCTGTGTGTCATCGGCGTAGCAGTGGTACATCAGGCCATGACGTAGGATAAGTGTACCGAGTGGCAACATGTAGATTGCAAACAGCAGAGGGGATAGGATTGATCCTTAAGGCACTCCGAATTGTAGAGGTGCAGGTTTGGACATTATAGGACCTAGGGATACTCTCTGTGTTCTGTCAGTCAGGAATGATCTGAACCACTGGAGGACTGATCCACTGATGCCACAGTACTCCTGCAGTCTGTTAAGCAGGATTTCATGGTCAACTGTATCAAAAGCCGCTGAGAGATCCAACAGGATTAGGATGGAACATTCCCCTCTGTCCCTTGCCATGAGCAGGTCGTTGCAGACTTGGATGAGGGCTGTTTCACAGCTGTGGTGTTTCTTAAAGCCAGATTGTAGAGGGTCCAGGATGTTGTTTACTGACAGCCTGGTTTCAAGTTGCCGATAGACAGCCTTTTCAACAGGGCTGTGGAGTCGGAGTCGTGGAGTCGGGCAATTTTGGGTGCCTGGAGTCGGAGTCGGGAAAAAATGCACCGACTCCGACTCCTAATGAATTTGTAACTGTAATTAAAATAGAAAATATGATAAAATGTTCTATTTCTCAAATAATAGTCATTAAAAATAATGTATATATACAGTATATATACAGTAATAGCTGTGCTTAGTCCACAAAAATGAAATAAACCAATCAAAATTAGTTACTTGTGCTGCTTCAACAAAGCAGTCCCCGTATTTTTAAGGTCAGATATACATATCTGATTGTGACTGTATATATGATGTGTACACAGGAATCTCTTATATATACTAAATAACATCTATGCTGTAAGAATAAAGCCTGATGTGTAGCTGTGTCACTAATAGAGATGGTCAACGAGATGGAAATAATTCTGCATTGATGCTAATTTATGCAAATGTATGCACTCCCTTTGCTGATGAAATCAAATAATTTGATATGTTGTTAAAATTTGGTTTGGTGACTACAAATTAAAGGGTAACTGAGACGGATGAAAAGTAAAGTTTTATACATACCTGGGGCTTCCTCCAGGCCCCTTCAGGCTAATCAGTCCCTCGCTGTCCTCCACCACCCGGATCTTCTGCTATGAGCCCTGGTAATTCAGCCAGGCAGCGCTGTCCGGCCGCATGCCGCTCCCACAGCCAGGAACATTCTGCACATGCGCAGTAGTGCTGCACAGGTGTAGTATGCTCCTGGCGGCGGAGTGTGTGCATGCGCACTACGCCCGACTGGCTCAAGTACCTGGACTCATAGCAGAAGATCCAGGTGGTGGAGGAGGACAACGAGGGACTGATTATCCTGAAGGCGGCTGGAGGAAGCCCCAGGTATGTATAAAATTTTAATTTCATCTGTCTCAGGTTTACTTTGTTACACAGTAGTACTATAATCTACATATGCACTCCCCACAGAGCTGCAGGGAATCCACTGAGAATGCTGTGCACATTGAACACAGAGGTGTTGTCTGTTTACAATCTCCTCATTCCCCTGCAGAGTACCTGCACACCATTTACATGTACCCACACTTACATTGCCTAGGGCCTGATAGATTGTTCCAGTTTGTACCTTTTACAAGTACTCTTACCAAGGACTAGTTTTAGTCTAAAGGGAATAAATATAGTAGTCTACATATCCTTCTCACTTCAGTTGTCTTGTAAAATTCCTAAGCGTTGGCAGTTAAGAGACGAATTTCATGTTACATACTTTTATTCAACAAAATTGCAATATGCAAATTAGAGGAGTCGGAGTCGGTGGAATCCTAAACTGAGGAGTCGGAGTCGGTGGATTTTTGGACCGACTCCACAGCCCTGCTTTTCAATAACTTTACCTAAGAAGGGAAGGTTGGAGACAGGTCTGTAGCTGCTCATAGCATCTGGATCCATGGAAGGTTTTTTTAAGAAGGGGCTTGATGATTCCTTCTTTTAGAGAGGTAGGAAACCTCCCTGCTTGCAGAGAGCAATTTACTATTTTGTGAAATGCTGGACCAAGCAGGTCGGGGCATTTCAGCATATGTTTAGTTGGTCCAGGGTCCAGGTCGCAGGTTGTTTGGCAGAGGCGACGGAGGATGTCTGAGATCTCTTCCTCACTAATACTTTTGAAGTCAGTCCAGGGTGTTAGGTTTTTTTTGCCACTATTTTCAGGAGTTGAATAAGTCTTAGGTGCTGTGGACTGAATGAGAGACCGAATAGAGGATACTTTGTCAGCAAAGTAGCAAGCAAATTTTTCGCATAGCTCCTTTGAGGGAGTTATAGTAGGTTTTAGACAGGATGGGTTACATAGTCTATCAACTGTGCGAAATAGTTGGGCTGGCCTGTTGGCGGCCTTTGCGATCTCCTGTGATAGGTAGGAGGATTTTTTCTTGGTGATCACATCTTGGTAGCTTTCCAGGTGAGAGACAAGGGTGTGTTTATCTTTTGAATTCTGAGATTTTTGCCACTTCCTTTCTAGTCTGCGCGCTTCTTTCTTTAGGTCCTTTAGTGAGCTGTCAAACCACCGTGCATGATGAAGTGGTGTAGACCATTTAATGCGAACTGGAGCAAGGGCGTCATAGGCAGATGACACTGCATGGTTGTACATCAGGACCATGGAGTCTGGGTCTGCGCAATGATTGGTTAATGCGTCGAAGTTGAGGGTATTCTGAATGTGCTGGGGTGAGACATCTTTCAGAGAACAGTATTTTATGAGTTCTTTCCCTCTGTGTTTTATCGCTGGTGCTGTCAGAGAGAAGTGGATGGTGTGGTGGTCTGACCGTACCACTGGGTTTATATCCATGTGTGATATTAAAAGTCCGGAATGAAATATAAGATCCAGGGTGTGCCCTTTCTTGTGGGTGGGGAGGTTGACAGCCTGAGAGAAACCCAGTTCACTCATTATGAGAAGTAGTTCACGTCCTAGGCGGGAGTCGTGATCTTCCACCCATGCATTAAAATCTCCCAGGATGATCCATCTGGGGTGTTCCACTGTTAGGCAGGATAAGAGTTCAGATATTTCCTTAAAGGCTGGACCATTTTTTGGGGGGCGGTATATGAGCAATATGTTGATGTTTACTTCTGCTGACAGTTGGGCTGCAAGACATTCAAAGGTTTCAGTGGGGCCTATGGGCAGGGGCCTTATGTTCAAAGAGGATCTGAAGCATATGGCAACCCCCCCACCCTTGTGGACTTGTCTCTCACAGTGCAAGACTGAATAATTGGTCGGCACGGTTGCTTCAAGAGTTGGGCCTGCATGTTTCCCAAGCCAGGTCTCTGTCAAAAAGGTCAAATCAGAGAGCTCTATTAGGTCATGTATAGTTGCAGTCTTATTATTTATCGATCTGGCATTGCAGAGTGTAGCTGTGATTGAGCTTTTCTGGGGACAACTATGTTTTTTATACTTGGATCCACTCCCTCTCCTCCCCCTTCTGCTTTTCTTGAGTATCCCAAAGGATTTTAAGAGGAGAGCTAGTGAGGTGTTAATTTGTAATTGATTCTAGGGAGGGCAGGCAGAGAGAAGATCCTTTGATGAGTATTTGTATGTTGACATTAGAGACAATAGACTTGTTAGCTTTTACTTCTGGAGTCCTGCTGAGATCAAAGGGGATCTGTGCAAGATGCTTTCATTCCTACACAGAGTTGGATCATAGAATTATTTTAAGTAAAGTTCCTTGTTTTAGAGTTAGATGATAAATGATAACATAAATGTGGAAAATAGTCACTTGGTGCATATGCCTTGGATAATGTATAAAGGATTACTCACAGGGTGGAGTGAGGGCAATCACAGGCAATCAAGTCTTCAGAGAGGTTGAAGGTCTTGTTTCAGGTCAGCTGTTAGACGGGTTGCTCCATACAGCACATGCGCGAGCACACTCTGGTGCATGCGCAGTGCAAAGCCCCTGGCTCCCGAAGCCTCCCGCAGCAAGAGATTTAAACGGAGAAGCCTACGGTAGAATGGTAAGGCTTTATAGGACCCAGAGCCTT
The DNA here is from genome assembly GCF_040937935.1 of Hyperolius riggenbachi. Taxonomy (NCBI): domain Eukaryota; kingdom Metazoa; phylum Chordata; class Amphibia; order Anura; family Hyperoliidae; genus Hyperolius; species Hyperolius riggenbachi. The sequence continues at coordinate 484,738,863 of NC_090646.1, forward strand.
CCCTCTACTTAGGTGAGTATTTTTTTTTTAGTAAGTTCGCTTCAGACTCACTTCAATGAGACAAAGGTGCAACTGGCCAATATTATTCCTTCTGCAGCATAGTATAGCAAAGTGCTGCTGTACTATCATGGCACACATACAATATATTTACAGTTCAAAACTGGAAGAATAAAGGTTACACCTGCCACTATTGGTCTAGTGTCTAGTCCGATCTAACGCACATTGCTTTCTTTCTTTCAGTTATGTAGAGCAGTGTTTCTCAACATTTTATTGGTATGTACCCCTTATAAAACCCTGTACTCACCAAGTACCCCCTAGCATAGTAAACATTATCTCAAGTACCCCTTAACAAATACATATTTAATCGTAGTACATGATAATTGGTTCTAAACCATTTCCAAGCATTTACTGTTGCTTTTAATTAGAAAAAAAGACTAATTTGGTGTTGTTATATGGGATTTATAATTTTCTAAAACTCTAAATTTGTTACTCTTGGTTAAGTATATCAAGCCTGGGTACCCCCTGGAACCATCAGAAGTACCCCCTGGGGTACGCGTACCGCGTGTTGAGAAACTAGGATGTAGAGTATTTAAAAAAATATATTCTTTTGGCAGGTATGTCCTTCTGAAGTCCGGCTTCAGGAACTAAAAAAAAATGTTTTTTTGGATAGGGTAGTAAGGGAGCAAAACCTTTTTTGGATTTTTATTCGTGTCCTCAGTCTCTAGGAGTGACAGAGAACATGGCAAATTACACTTCTTTTTTTTTTTTTTCGTTTAATGAGGAAAGAGAATCCCGATCAAGTTATTATTGCTGTACCTCACTTGCCCCTGGGCTTAACTGTTTTCACATTAAAGGGAACCTGAGGTCTCCCAAGGAAATTTTCTCAGACCAAAAAGACCATCACAGGGACACTGATAATTACTAAACTGTTAAGTCTGGTACACACTTCCACTTATGATTGGCCGATCGCTGACTAATTTTTCCTCCTTCAAGTAGTATGAGGGTCAACAGATATTGAGCACTATGAGCAGATCATGTAGGTAAACCTCATACTACATTATACATGTCAAATTCCGGCCTGCGGGCCAAATCTTGCCATCAGAGCCATTAAGTTTGGCCCCCAAGTAGTTTCTCCACTTTGTATTAGGTTTGACCCACTGTAGACCACCAGGGAAGCTATATTGGAGGTGAAGCCTTAGAACAGCAGGGAAGCCATATGGGGGAGATAAGGGAAATCACTAGACACCAGGGAGCTGTATAGAGGAGGGTGGGAGCCACTAGACACCAGAGAACTTTATAGGGGAAGGAGGACCACTAGACACCAGTAAACTATATAGGGAAGGGAGGAGGATCACTAGACACCAGGGACTTTTATAAGGGAGGAAGGTAGTCAGTAGACATTGAGGTTGGTCTGAGACTTGGTCCCAATGTTCAATTTCAGCCCACTTTGTATTTGAGTTTGACAACCCTGTACTACATGGAGGTGGTAAAATTGGTCATCGATTGGCCAATCATAAAGGTAAGCATGTTCCAGGTTTTAATCTGCAAAGCTGAGCTTGTCAGTACCTACTATGCTACAGGTTCTTACAGAATTAAATGACATGTAGGCTGGGTGAACTGTTCCACAGTGCACATGATAGAATGGAGGCATGTGTAATCAAATGGGTTCAGGGATTCCACTGAAGTAAAATCTCTCATGAGTACTGGCAATGGTATTGGGCCACTGGAAAGCTGCACAGTTCAGGTCCATTTATGAATGACACAACAGCTGTTGCCATGGCAATGTGCCTGTACAAGAGAAGAGTGAGCCATAAGGAGGAGAGTTCTTAGGCCCATTCTCATTGAACAAAGAAACAGCCCGTTTAGCGGACTTTAATGGCAGAGGTGAAAAGACCCTAACCGAGGGTCTAACAGAGGTGAACGGATCTTGTATTAATTAAAAGGATCCATTTGAGCCCTTCCACCAAACGGAGAGCAAGTTTGGGTCTGCAGCTTATTTTGGTACTTTGGATGTATCGCATTGACTGTGGGCTAAGGGAAAGGATGGTCACAGGTGGAAAACTGATGCCTTTAAAAAGAGATCCCACAGATCAGTTTTTACATGGATCAGTTTTCCGTCTGTGCTGGTGTGAACCAGGCCTACTTATGTACAGCACCTTCTGGTATACAGGCACTTGACATAGACACAATTAATGTATAACTGTATCTATTTTAAAACAAACTACTCTTGTACCTACCAGTAGACAATTTACCCCCCTTTACCACAGCAGTATAATTTATTTTCCCTCTCTTCAGTCTCTAAGGCGTATTCAGACCTTCAGTTTTATCAGAAGAAGCATGATGTCAGTCCACTTCGAGGCTTCCTGGTGCCTCTTGTGCAGGTAAAATGTTTCCTAAAATTCTCACTGGATGTAAAGGATTGCTTCTGCCCTATATGCCAAAGCTTCCATATGATGTTAAAGCACACAGACATATACCGTACGATCCAAATCACATCCTCCCTGTATATAGTCAGAGGTGTTGAAATCATCCTTATCAAATGACATTGCGTTGCAGGCAACTCTGCATTAAAAGTGAAAGTCCACAATTGTTGAAAAAAAAAAATGCCTTCAGGTCAGCTCTTCAGATTACTTGGTTTATTCCCATATTATTTCATATTGCTTACCCATGCACAAATTGATACAAATACTGAGTTATTCCACACCAATTGTAACTAACGTCTCTTAAAGTAGCAGGGGCAGCCATACTATCCCTGGGAAAAAAAACAACACATATATGTTTATACATATATGGACAGTACAATACATATGTAAGTAGAACAAGTGTTTATAAAATAAACACATCTGTGTGTACATACATATGTGTTTTATAAATAAATACCTCTACTAACATAACATGTATCGTACTGCCCACCCTTTCAAGTTCAGTGAATTTTATACAGTATAGTAAATAAAGTGAAAACTGTTTCAGGCATTTTCCATCTTTACTGCCTCTGTCTGAAGCCAATCCTGATGTAATTTCCTCACTAAGGGCTCAATCACACTACAAGCGCTTTTCTGAGCACTTTGTGATTGATTAGCACCTTTTAAAAATCGCTCCCATTCACTTTTATAAAAATCGCTGCAATTTTTCTCGTATACGTTCGCGCAATTGCAGCGATTTTTTTTTTTTTTTATTTTTTTTTTTTACTATGATTTTAATGAAAGTGAATGGGAGCAATTTTTAAAAAGCACTCAGAAAGCGCTAATCAATCACAAAGCGCTCAGAAAAGTGCTTATAGTGTGAATGGGTCCTTTTTGTTTTTTCTCCTAGAAACTGTCAAATATAGCTTGCTTTATAAACACATGTGAGCACAGCATAGATTGTATGTCAGCAGCTTCTGCAGAGGGATGAGGTGTATTTACCTTCTCAGCCTTTTGTCACACTGAACTGCCCTCAGCCAATCAGTGAGGAGCAGGAATGTGGGAGCGGAGATAACAAGCTTCCCTCTCCTCAGCAATGTACCAAATAGAGCCAACAGATTTATTACAGCAGAAACATTTGATATTTGAATACTTTCAATGCAGGTTCAGGTTGTAGACTACATAATAAACACAGCAGTGAGTAAATGGAATTTAATTTTATTTCTGACAATCCCACTTCAAGAAGTCTCGATAAAGAGCTGTCCATGACTGGAGATGTCCATAGTTAAAAACTTTAAAGAGGATCTGTAACATGAAAAGATCCCCTGGGGGGTACTCACCTCGGGTGGGGGAAGCCTCCGGATCCTAATGAGGCTTCCCACGCCGTCCTCCATCCGTCAGGGGTCTTGCTGCAGCCCTCCGTGGAGTCCGTGCAGCGGTGACGTCAATATTTACCTTCCTGGCTCCTGCGCAGCTGTCGGCTCCGAACTACACGGAAATACCCGATCGCCGTCAGATCTGCTCTACTGCGCAGGCGCAAGTTTCCTGCGCAGTAGAGCGGTCCCGAATGAGATCGGGTATTTCTGTGTAGTTCGGAACGGAAAGCCGCCACAGCGCCCCCGGTGGAGCCAGCAAAGGTAAATATTGAACTGACAGTCGGCACAGTCGCCGGCTGTTCGGAGGGCTGCGGCGAGACCCCCGTGGGACAGAGGACGGCGTGGGAAGCCTCATTAGGATCCGGAGGCTTCCCCCACCCGAGGTGAGTACCCCCCAGGGGATCTTTTTAATGTTACAGAGTCTCTTTAAAATGACGTAAGGTATTACATCCCAAGAAAGGCCTCATACCCATAAAAGATGAAACAATTTATTTATTAACCTCCTTGGCGGTTAATTTTTTTTTTTCTAATTTAAAAAAATCCTTTTTTTTAAAAAAAAAATTTTTTGTTTCGTGTAAAGCTACCAGAGTGGTAGCTACATGAAACACCACTAGAGGGCGCATGTGGCCCTCTAGTCCGATCGTCGCCGGCATCTATAGCAAACAGGGGAACGCGTATATAACGCGTTCCCCTGTTTGGCTTCTCCTGTCGCCATGGCGACGATCGGGATGACGTCATGGACGTCAGCCGACGTCCTGACGTCAGGCACACCCGATCCAGCCCATAGCGCTGCCCGGAACTCATTGGTCCGGGCAGCGCAGGGCTCTGGCGGGGGGGGGGGGGCCCTCTTCAGCCGCTGCGTGCGGCCGATCGCCGCAGAGCGGCGGCGATCAAGCTGTGCGCGCGGCTAGCAAAGTGCTGGCTGCGCGCACAGCAATTTACAGCGCACAAATCGCCCCACCAGGGGCTGAGATCTCCCCCTGCGCGGCATAGCCCGAGCTCAGCTCGGGCTTACCGCCAGGGAGGTTAAAGCACTTTCAGTCAATGCTTTTATTGTGGGTATTCTTGCTCCACAGTTTATTCTGTGCCAGTTAGGGCAGTGTTATCCCCCCATATCACCTCATCATCCTCCTCCTATGCTGTAAGCAGAGTTGTGCCGGCCCTGCATTCCCCTGTCGATCCCACGACATGACCAACACCACTACATGCGCGCCAACCAACTGAACAACCAACTTATTCACATACTGCATGCACAAGCAAAACGACTTGACATGTCTGCATTCAAAACGAGTATGTTGTTCAAACTACGTTGAACACACATGGCCAACTGCACAATATCAGCCCAACAGTTGTGTGTTGATCCGTTGGATGGATCAGGCAGACCACCTGTTATCAGTTGCTCATCTAGTTGCTTGCCACAGGTACACTTAGCTCCCAACTGTCCCTCTTTTGGAGGGACTGTCCTTCTTTCCTCCTCATGTGTCCCTCTTTCAGGACTTTATCCCTCTTTCTATGTAAATTATATATATATTTCGCTACTAAATAATGTTTGACTCTAAACTTTAATCCCACCCTTTAAATTGATATATTACTAATTTTAAAATGTTACTATGAAGGAAAATGAACCAGGATAGAAATGACCAGTGTGATTTGAATTATAAAACAACATATTTTTCTTATGAAATCTTTATGGTATGCATGACTAGGGGTGTTACGGGGTTGTGGCAGGGGAGTGGCATAAGTGTCCCACTTTCTCATCTCAAAAAGTTGGAAAGTATGGGTACACACGCCCAGGGCTGTGGAGTTGGTACATAAATCATCCAACCCCTCAGTTTAAGAAAACTCCGACTCCAGGTACCCAAAATTTGCTCCGACTCCTTGGTCTAACTCTTACCAGGGCTGTGAAGTTTGTACAAAAATTAGCCAACTCCTCAGTTTATTAAAACTACTGATTCTGCATATCACTGATTGTCGTCCAACAGACCAATATCAGAAGACAATCGGGCGATTTGGTTGAGCATGTGTACGGGCCTTTAGACTGATATACAGTGGTGTGAAAAACTATTTGCCCTCTTCCTGATTTCTTAAGTGTTTGTAACACTTAAATGTTTCTGTTCATCAAAAACCGTTAACCATTAGTTAAAGATAACATAATTGAACACAAAATGCAGTTTTAAATGATGGTTTTTATTATTTAGTGAGAAAAAAAACTCAAAACCTACATGGCCCTGTGTGAAAAAGAAATTGCCCCCTGAACCTAATAACTGGTTGGGCCACCCTTAGCAGCAATAACTGCAATCACGCGTTTGCGATAACTTGCAACAAGTCTTTTACAGCACTCTGGAGGAATTTTGGCCCACTCATCTTTGCAGAATTGTTGTAATTCAGCTTTATTTGAGGGTTTTCTAGCATGAACTGCCTTTTTAAGGTCATGCCACAACATCTCAATAGGATTTAGGTCAGGGCTTTGACTAGGCTACTCCAAAGTCTTCATTTTGTTTTTCTTCAGCCATTCAGAGGTGTATTTGCTGGTGTGTTTTGGGTCATTGTCCTGCTGCAGCACCCAAGATCGCTTCAGCTTGAGTTGACGAACAGATGGCCGGACATTCTCCTTCAGGATTTTTTGTTAGACAGTAGAATTCATGGTTCCATCTATCACAGCAAGCCTTCCAGGTCCTGAAGTAGCAAAACAACCCCAGACCATCACACTACCACCACCATCTTTTACTGTTGGTATGATGTTCTTTTGCTGAAATGCTGTGTTACTTTTACGACAGATTTAACAGGACACGCACCTTCCAAAAAGTTCAACTTTTGTCTCGGCGGTCCACAAGGTATTTTCCCACAAGTCTTGGCAATCATTGAGATGTTTTTTTAGCAAAATTGAGACGAACCTTAATGTCCTTTTTGCTTAAAAGTGGTTTGCGCCTTGGATATCTGCCATGCAGGCCGTTTTTGCCCAGTCTCTTTCTTATGGTGGAGTTGTGAACACTGAACTTAATTGAGGCAAGTGAGGCCTGCAGTTCTTTAGATGTTGTCCTGGGGTCTTTTGTGGCCTCTCGGATGAGTTTTCTCTGCGCTCTTGGGGTAATTTTGGTCGTCCGGCCACTCCTGGGAAGGTTCATCACTGTTCCATGTTTTTGCCATTTGTGGATAATGGCTCTCACTGTGGTTCGCTGGAGTCCCAAAGCTTTAGAAATGGCTTTATAACCTTTACCAGACTGATGGATCTCAATTACAGTATTTTTGTTCTCATTTATTCCTGAATTTCTTTGGATCTTGGCATGATGTCTAGCTTTTGAGGTGCTTTTGGTCTACTTCTCTGTGTCAGCTCCTATTTAAGTGATTTCTTGATTGAAACAGGTATGGCAGTAATCAGGCCTGGGGGTGACTACAGAAATTGAACTCAGGTGTGATAAACCACAGTTAAGTTATTTTTTAACAAGGGGGGCAATTACTTTTCACACTGGGCCATGTAGATTTGGAGGTTTTTTTCTCACTAAATAATAAAAACCATCATTTAAAACTGCATTTTGTGTTCAATTATGTTATCTTTGACTAATAGTTAACGGTTTTTGATGAGCAGAAACATTTAAGTGTGACAAACATGCAAAAGAATAAGAAATCAGGAAGGGGGCAAACAGTTTTTCACACCACTGTACAATAGCCCCAAGGAAGGAGTAGGGATAGCCACAGAACACGAATAAATGTGTTTTGTTAGATTTATTGCTTTCATCTGCATAGCTATGTGGCCTTACTTGATAGGTAACTTTTTTTTCTTTTGATCAACAAAACCGTAGTTGTTTGAGGTCACATCAAAAACACAAGCAGTGAAATGGTGTAGTAAGTTATACATAAAAGTGTAACAGTGTCAAGTCGTCAGATCAATCATACAGACATCGTTAAACAATAACATTCGGCATCCTAGATACCCCTATTGTAGAAAGAATCTGGTCGTGGACCAGGTCGCGGTAAACATAGTCCTGTGCAGCAAGCCAGTTGTCCCAAACCATCTTAAACTTAGTACTAGAACCCCTCTGACAACAGGTAACCTTTTTCGAGTTTCAGGGAATTATTCATTTGTAGGATCCACATATTCGAAGATGGGGGAGGGTGCTCTTCCACATCTGGAGAATCAATTTTCTAGCTATGAACAGAGACCTAACTACAGAAAGTTTAATATAATCTGGCACAGTACCATCTTCAAATGAGCCTTAAATACAAACAAGAATAGTGCAAGGTCAGTGACTTGAAACACCTGATCTATGATATCAAGAACTCCTAAGTTTTGTGCGGTTCCATAGCATATGGATGAGATCTCCATGATCCTTGGCACATCTAGGACACGCAGGTGAAGCAAGCAGGCCGAGACGATGTAAACGCTTTGGAGTTTAATGAGTTCTGTGAATTATCTGGAGCTGTGTACATTTCGGAGTAGCATTAATTGACATAGAAGTAACTGCCTGTAAAGCCTCTATGCAGTCTTCCTCTGAGAGACCCGGTATATCTCTTTCCCAGCTCTACTTACATTTCAGAGTTAATTTCTTATGGAAGGCTGCTAATAGCATAATATAACAGAGAAATAAGGCCCTGTTTGGTAGTTGCCTGCGCAACCATATTAAATATAGGTGATCTATTTATGCGAGATATGAACGTATCTGCCTGCTTCCTCAACACGTGTTTTAATCTCAAAAATTGAAACGGAAGCATTTCTTTTGGAATCAGCGGTAGAAACTGGGATAGAGTATCCAAGAAGATCAGCTCATTATTCACAAACGAGTCTGATTTATTAATTTCCATTACTAATCCATTGACCTTTAAAATATAAACTATCCAGTTCAGGCAGATTACTATTGTACCAAATAGGTGTATAGACAGTAAAGCCGTTATGCCTTATGCCACACCTTGTGCATAAGTATCAAAGTCGGCATTTTGCGAACAATGGCAAGAACTCTACTGCTTTCCAGTGTTGTGTAAATAGTCTGTGCCCAACCAAGTCCTCCTGCGCCCAACCACCTAAATCCAGCAGCTGAGACACCAGAAAGTAAACCCATGGATTGGGCCCCGCCAGACCTCCCATCATCTTTAGGATATTGCAGTGTCTCCAACTTAAAGGGAAGGTCCGAGAAGAATAAAAAAGAAAATCTACCTGGGGCTTCCTCCTGCCTCTGGCAGCTGTCCTGAGTCCTTGCCGCAGTTCTGCTCCCATGCGGTGGCCCGTGTTCCCCTCCATTACAGATGCTGACATCCCTAGGTCGGCATCTTTTACACCTGCACAAGCACCCAAATACAACAGCGTGTTGTCTACATACAGTGGCTTTCAAAAGTATTCGGCCCCCTTGAAGTTTTCCACATTTTGTCATGTTACTGCCACAAACATGAATCAATTTTATTGGAATACCACGTGAAAGTCCAATACAAAGTGGTGTATACGTGAGAAGTGGAACAAAGATCATACATGATTCCAATTTTTTTTTACAAATAAATAACTGCTAAGTGGGGTGTGCATAATTATTCAGCCACCTTTGGTCTGAGTGCTGTCAGTTGCCCATAGACATTGCCTGATGAGTGCTAATGACTAAATAGAGTGCACCTGTGTGTAATCTAATGTCAGTACAAATACAGCTGCTCTGTGACGGCCTCACAGGTTGTCTAAGAGAATACTGGGAGCAACACCACCATGAAGTCCAAAGAACACACAAGACAGGTGAGGAATAATGTTGTTGAGAAATTTAAAGCAGGCTTAGGCTACAAAAAGATTTCCAAAGCCTTGAACATCTCACGGAGCACTGTTCAAGCGATCATTCAGAAATGGAAGGAGTATGGCACAACTGTAAACCTACCAAGACAAGGCCGGCCACCTAAACTCAAAGGCCAAACAAGGAGAGCGCTGATCAGAAATGCAGTCAAGAGGCCCATGGAGACTCTGGACGAGCTGCAGAGATCTACAACTCAGGTGGAGGAATATGTCCATAGGACAACTATTAGTCGTGCACTGCACAAAGTTGGCCTTTATGGAAGAGTGGCAAGAAGAAAGTCATTACTAACAGAAAAGCATAAAAAGTCCCGTTTGTAGTTTGCCACAAGCCATGTGGGGGACACAGCAAACATGTGGAAGAAGATGCTTTGGTCAGATGAGACCAAAATGGAACTTTTTGGCCAAAATGCAAAACGCTATGTGTGGCGGAAAACTAACACTGCACATCACTCTGAACACACCATACCCACTGTCAAATATGGTGGTGGCAGCATCATGCTTTGGGGGTGCTTCTCTTCAGCAGGGACAGGAAAGCTGGTCAGAATTGATGGGAAGATGGATGGAGCTAAATACAGGGCAATCTTGGAAGAAAAACTCTTGGAGTCTGCAAAAGACTTGAGACTGGGACAGAGGTTTACCTTCCAGCAGGACAACGACCCGAAAACATAAAGCCAGGGCAACAATGGAATGGTTTAAAACAAAATATATCCATGTGTTAGAATGGCCCAGTCAAAGTCCAGATCTAAATCCAATCGAGAATCTGTGGCAAGATCTGAAAACTGCTGTTCACAAACGCTGTCCATCTAATCTGACTGAGCTTGAGTTGTTTTGCAAAGAAGAATGGGCAAGGATTTCAGTCTCTAGATGTGCAAAGCTGGTAGAGACATACCCTAAAAGACTGGCAGCTGTAATTGCAGCAAAAGGTGGTTCTACAAAGTATTGACCCAGGGGGCTGAATAATTACGCACACCCCACTTTGCGGTTATTGATTTGTAAAAAATGTTTGGAATCATGTATGATTTTCGTTCCACTTCTCACATGTACACCACTTTGTATTGGTCTTTCATGTGAAATTCCAATAAAATTGATTCAAGTTTGTGGCAGTAATATTACAAAATGTGGAAAACTTCAAGGGGGCCGAATACTTTTGCAAGCCACTGTATAGCAAAATATTTTCCTCATATACAGTAGCAATAAAAAAATGTGATCCCTTTGGCATTCATTCCATTCTGTTTATTTACCTCTATGCCTTGGGTCGTTGTCCTGTTGTTCCTTCTTCTGCTGAGCTTCAGCTGGTGGAAAGATGGCCTTAAAGAGACACTGAAGCGAGACTAAATCTCGCTTCAGGTCTTATATATAGCAGGGGCACGTGTGCCCCTGCTAAAACGCCGCTAACCCGCGGCTTAACGGGGGTCCCTTCACCCCCAACCCACCCCCCGCAAACCTGGGTCGGAAAAAGGTCGCTGGAGCTGATCTTCCTGGAGGCAGGGCTAACGGCTGCAGCCCTGCCTCCAGTCGCGTCTATCAGACGCGCATCGCCGCCTCTCCCCCGCCCCTCTCAGTGAAGGAAGACTGAGAGGGGCGGGGGAGAGGCGGAGGTACGCGTCTGACAGACGCGCATGGGGCAGGGCTGCGGCGGTTAGCCCTGCCCCAACCAGGAAGCGCTCCCCCGCTGCTCGGAGGGGGTTTGGGGGGACAGGGACCCCCGTTAAGCCGCGCTATAGCGGCGTTTTAGCAGGGGCACGCATGCCCCTGCTAGCTATGAGGTCTGAAGCGAGATCTATTCTCGCTTCAGACTCTCTTTAAGTTCTCTAGCAAAATGTCTTGATAAACTTTGGAATTCATTTTTCCTTCAATGATAGCAATCTGTCCAGGCCCTGACGCAGCAAAGCAGCCCCTAACCATGATGCCCCCACCACCATACTTCACAGTTGGGATGAGGTTTTAATGTTGGTGTGCTGTTCCTCTTTTTTTCTCCATGCATAGTGTTGTGTGTTTCTTCCAAACAACTCAACTTTGGTTTCATCTGTCCACAGAATATTTTGCCAGTACTGCTGTGGAACATCCAGGTGCTCTTTTGCAAACTTTAAGGGCCCATTCACATTTAGAAAACGTTAGCGCTTTTGCTAGCATTTTGCTCAGGTGATTTCTGGTGATTAACACGCAAAAATCGCCATTCACACTTGACAATTTTTCTGTTTAGCGCTTCTATAGCACTAAACACGATCGCCGAAACATCTCCTTAAAATGGTGCAGGCTACACGGTTGCGTTTGGCGATCTGCGTTAATCGCCAGCGATTAACGCAAATCGCTCAAGTGAGAACAGGCACATAGGGTATTATTGCACTAGCGCTTTAAAAAGCGCTAGCGCTTGAGCGTTTTGCCGAAATCGCCGGCAAAATGCTCTGGTGTGAATAGGCCCTAAACGTGAAGCAGTGGGGTTTTTTTTTTTTTTGAACAACAGTGGCTTCCTCTGTTGTATCCTTTCATGAACTCCATTCTTGTTTAGTGTTTTATGTATCGTAGATTCGCTAACATGGATGTTGGCACATACCAGAGACTTTTGTAAGTCTTTAGCTGACACTCTTGGATTCTTCTTTGCTGCGCAGTTCTTAACCGATAGTGCGGCTGCGCAGGTTCTCTGGCCTGTCCCCGGCCCGTCCTCGCTCCCTTCACTCAGCTCTGTACGTCATGTGGGCGTGTCCGCACGGCCGCCCACATGACTGATTGAGGAACAAGTCACGTCTCCCCACGCTCAGCGCTGTTTCTCTCGGCTGAGGGGGCGCGGCTGTCTTGTCCCTCAATCAGTCATGTGGGCGGCCCGTGCGGACACGTCCACATGACGTACAGAGCTGAGTGAAGGGAGCGAGGACGGGCCGGGGACAGGCCAGAGAACCTGCGCAGCCGCACTAGCGGCTAAGAACTGCGCAGATGTAGGATTTTTTTAAAGCGGCGGTTTTGATCGCAAATTGATAGGGCGACCCTGGGCAGGGTCGGGGCCTGAACTACAGCTTGGATAATGCTAACAGAGGGCCACACAGTGACAGGCCAGGCACTGATAGTCTGCTAGGAGCACTGCAATGGCCATGAGGTAATTTTTTTTGTGTGTGTTCGCCTCGTAAGTCCTTTAATCATAGGTCTTCTGAAAGCTCTTTTGTGGGAGGCATCAGTCACATCAGGCAATGCTTCTTGGGAAAAGCAAACCCAAAACTGGTGTTTTTTTTTTTTTTTCATAGGAGAGGGCAGCTGTAACCAACACCTCCAATCTCATCTCATTGATTGAACTCCAGCTGGCTAACACCTCACTCCAATTATCTCTTGGAGAGGTCAATAGTCTAGGGCAGGGGTGCCCATTAGGTAGATCGCAATCTACCAGTAGATCACGAAGGACTTCATGGTAGATCCCAACCCCACTACATTTTGTGTGGTATTAGTTTAAGCAGACTGTGATTGTCTGTTGTTGTGACTTAGATGTAGATCAGACCTACATCAGAAATCCATACAATTCCAAAGGGTAATCCATCTAATTCCAAATGGTTCACATACTTTTTCTTGCTACTATACCATATTTGAATACATGACTATCTGGAGATTGGCAAATGAGTTTCACCAATGGTTCCACTGCAATTGCAAATTATAAAGGAGACGGGGTATCCCTGTCTCGTTCCATGCTGAAGCATAAAGGAATCCGACACAGAGCCATAACTGATACCTTACTAGCCCTTTTCTAAATATTTTAGCTTGCCTCTAGGCAGGCATGGGCAAACTTGGCCCTCCAGCTGTTAAGGAACTACAAATCCCAAAATGCATTGCAGGAGTCTGACAGCCACGGTCATGACTCATAAAGGCAAATGCATTGTGGGACTTGTAGTTCCGTAACAGCTGGAGGGCCGAGTTTGCCTATGCCTGCTCTAGTCCACTAATTCATTTGTCATTGCTTGGTGTGCCAGTCACTAAGCTAGGGGAGGTGGGAAAACCAGCAACAATAAGTCTGCAGCTTAATTACTCATCCAGGATGGAGAAAAGAACTGTCTGTACTAAGAGTTACTACAATACAAAGACACCAAAGTAAAAAAAAAAAAAATTCAACTTGAGCATAGTTTTTTAGCTTTAGATATTAAAACATTAAATTGAAAAATCATTGCACAGTACTAATATGTTTCTAGACATTTTTTAGTGAGTGTGATTTCAATCTGTGGATGAGTGGGTGGGGTGACCGTGCTTGGAATGTTTAGACTAGAGTCTGCCACAAGAGCCTACTGTCTCATGCTCTCTTAGTAATGTATGTGTTGTCATGACTTTCTGTCACATTTGTTCATATGTCTCTTCTCCAATAAATCCTAAAGGTTTTCTTGTCTTTCCTAGGCACCCATATTTATTTCATTCTTTGTGGCACTGAGGCAGATGGCCTCCCTCCCAGTCCCCAGCATGCAAACGGGTGGTCTGTGGTGGTTTTCAGACCTGACCATAGCTGACCCTTTCTACATCCTGCCAGTGGTTACCACATGCACCATGTGGGCTGTCCTAGAGGTAATACTTTATGCTCTTTTTACTGCTGTTCTCTTTCATACTCTTTCTATAGTCTGATGTTCTGTGCTAATTGTGTGTTCAGTTGTGTATCTGGTATGTATGTAACCAGTTTAAACTCCTGAAAGCTTTTTTTTCTCCTTAGTTAGGAGCTGAATCTGGAGTAGATAACCCAAACCTCAGAGTCATGAAGACTGTTTTCCGTGTGATGCCACTGATTATTTTCCCTATTACCATGCACTTCCCAACTGTAAGTACCCTTGCTTCAGCCATACTGTTCTCACTGCATTGAAACAGGAATTACCATTGTTGCACTTTGTCTGTTCTCTTAATGTGTAATGATGTTGTTGCCTCTGTTGTTTCAGGCCGTATTTACATACTGGGTGACTTCAAACTTATTTTCGATAGCCCAAGTGACCTTCTTAAAAATTCCAAGCGTTAGAGAGAAGTTGAGAATTCCACAAAGGATCAAACACGATCCATCTGTTCTCCCGCAGAACGAGGGCTTTATAAAGTCCTTGAAATCTGGTTAGTTTGGGTTTTTTTTTCCTTTTTATAAGCTAACCTATATTTCAAAATATCTTTAATGCATCATCTACGCTGGCTTGAACTGTCCAAAATGTGCTTAGTGTTTTTGTTGCCTTTTCCCCACTTTGATCACATGTTCAGTATGTCCTTTCTAAACTCCAAAACCCACCAGTCCTAGGCGGAGAAGAAAATCTTGTTTAAAACAGACCTGAAAATAAAAAGTCCAAAAAAACATACACACGTCGTACTTGCCTCCCGTGTAGTCTACTCCTCAATCTCTTTCTCCTCTCCCACATCCTGTTTGTCCACTGTGATCAATGGCCTCCATTTTAACGACTTAAAGAGACTCTGTAACAAAATTTTCAGCCTTATTTCTATTATCCTATAAATTCCTATACCTGTTCTAATGTGCTCTGTCTAACTGCAGCCTTTTCTAGTTGCACTGTTTCAGTAATATAAGTAATCTTCTTTGCTTTGTCGATACAGAAAGGAATGCTGCTTCTGCTGTGATAGGGAGAAGTTATGCATGCCCTCTGCAAGCTTTGTGTGTGTGCTTTGTTTATCTTTCACAGACAGGCCTCTGCTCTGTTTCAGCTTTTCATGCTGAGAATCCCTGGCAGGAGTGCAGATAATTCACTGGTAATAAAAATCTGTAGTATACTGTAACATGATATAGATATATCTATATCTCAATCACCGCCACGTGGACCGGAGCGTATTGCGCAGGCGCAGAACTACTGGGCCTGCGCACAGTCCACGTGGCGGTGATTGACAGCGCCGTTTGCGCAGGCGCAGTACAGGCCGACCTCCAGGTCGGACTCATGTCGTCAGCGCGGACCGGGAGGCAAAGGAGGCGAACAGCTGCGTGCAGAGCTGAAGCGAGGGACATGCTGGGAGCTTGGGGCTGGACGAAGCCCCGGGTAAGTAGCCTTTATTTTACATGGAAATCCCTGATAACTCCTTCAAGGAGGCTATTTTTTTACACTTAAATGCTCTGCAGCTTTAACTTTGTGCTGCAGAGCTGTACAACTTAGCAACACATGATCCCCTCCCCCTTTTCTTTTCTGCTCACCAACAGAGCTTTCTGTTAGTGGGCTCTGATTGCTGCTGCAGGCAGGTTTTTTTTCTTATTTGTTTTTTTTGTTTTTAAATAAAACTATTTTTTTTTTTTATTTCATGTGACGCAATGCAACCACACAGGGGGAATCTGCTCTATAGTTTTCAATGTAAAGCTATGTACAGTAAGTGAGCTTCAGAGGCTCCTATAAGGGGCAGTGCTGACCTATTCAATCTGACTGCATAACACAACATTGAACATCACAGAATGTGCACAGCTGTGGGATGTGCAGCAGTGGAGCGTCAGGCCCTGCTTCACGATGCCTGTTCCTGTACATAAAATCATCCCTTTCTGGGGAAAAGTATGCAGTCCCACTCAAAAGATCTCAGGGTTGAAGCCAAGATTTTCTTCCGATGTTTCTCTTGCATAATACCCACTTGCCTACATTTAGCCTAAAAAAAGCTGATCCTCCCTGACTTGACTAACGCAGCTTCTGAGCTAATCCCCACATTCTGGAAGTATACTAATTAAAATGTATTGAAATTGATAAAATATGCACCAGATTTCTGTTGATACAGTATTCACGGGGTGTAAAAAACAATACCGCAATGACAGCATTTTCTGTCATGTCGCTTAACAAGCATGAGCAAACAAGGGCCATAGGCAGAAAAGATTTTGCACCGTCTTAGATTTACCTCTTCTGTACTATTGTTACAATGCTCTTCTTTCTTTGTATTTAGTTTTGTGTTACAATAACATGGATTTTATTTTCTAGTATACGTACATAGTTTGGTATTATTTCCTTTCACGATTTGTTATTACAGTAGTTAATGTGTTCTTTTCCATTCGTATTGCTCCACAGGTTGGAAAAATGCACAGGTGGCTCAACAGCTGGCGGAGAGGGAACGCAGAATAAAAAATCACATGGACATTGCAGCTAAAGGTCAGCATATGTATGGATTGTTAACCTCCTTGGCGGTTATCCCGAGCTAGGGTCGGGGCGGAAAACCGCAGCTAAGAGCGGTGATCCCGACCTCTGCTCGGGGTAGCCGCTCGAGGCTGAATGCAGAGCAATGCGCGCAGCAGGAGCGTTTCTACATACCTCCCGGGGATTCTTCTTCCTCTCCTCCAGGGCTCTGCTTCCTGCTGGTGAGATTGCCGGCTGTCGTCATGACGACAGCCGGCAATTTCACTTTAGAGTTGCAGCGCCACCCGGAGGATGGAGGCTTAACTGCAGCGCTGGAGCCAGGGAGGTGAGTGATTGCTGGGCTGCTGCAGATCTCCCTGGCAGCATGATTTATTCCAGGTTTTAGGGTCTGAGAGGGTGCAAAAAAATTGCACCGCTTTTAGACCCTAAAATACGGAAAGAATCAGAACGCTAAGGGGGTTAAAATATAAAGAATAGACATTCAGTTTCTGTTACACAATCTCGCAAGTATTTTTATCCTCCTGCTTTGAGATAGTGCATAAAGTGAGCAAGTATATACTGTTCGAAAATTCATCACCAGTTTTGCCACACTGGTGGCAAAAATTGTCTCCAGACAAACAAAGTTCAGGGATCCATAAGATATATTCTACCATCTCCGTAGACCCATTACCATCACTGAGTCCATCTCGCACTGATAACTGTGCACAGTGGTGTATGGACTGGCCACGTTTAAACTCTATGTGCATGCAATATTCTGAGTCTGAAAATACATTAGCCAGCCCCCAAACCAGGGCTTTGGAGTCAGCAATTTTGGGGTACCTGGAGTCAGTGGTTTCATAAACTGAGAGGAGTTTGATTTTTTTTTTTTTTTTTTTTTTTGTACCCACTCCATAGCCCTGCAAGGGGGCTGGGGAGTCGGAGTCGAGGAGTCAGAGCAATTTTGGGTATCTGGAGTATGAGACGGTTGTTTCATAAACTGAGGAGTCAGAGTTGGATAACTTTTGTACCGACTCCACAGCCCTGCAAAAAATTGTGTTATTATTTAGGAAAGACTTATTCACCCACTGCCAACAGGCTCAACCTCCTTTTTCACCAGGATTTTTTCCCCCAGTTTCCAGGTTTGTTTTTTTATTATTGTTTTGTGTCTCCATTGGAAACCTTTCCCTTCATGTCTTGCCCTTGGAACGCTTCATAGAGCGTTGTGGCTGTAATATAAAAGCCAGTAGTCCAGTGAACAGGAAATGAGTTAAATCTATTAAAACATACAGACAATTTAATTGGCCCTACTCTACCATCGTACATGTGACTATGGTAGGGATAAGATTGTGAACTCCTCTGAGGGATAGTTGGTGACAAAACCCATATACTCTGTATAGCGTTACAAAAGATGTTGGCGCTATAAATACTAAATAATGATGTTTTCCACTTTGCAAAAAAAGTTTTATGTATTCCTGTCTATCAATTTCCATAAGTTTTCCTACTTCCTGTATGGATGAGAAATAGAAATTCTTACAGATGAGGTCACAGGATAACAATATAAATAGAGGTCATAGACACTTGTCATATTTAAAATTACATTTTTAAAATATTACTTGTATATTTTATTTCCAAGAATAAAGTCAATAACATTGTCACGCGGTCATGGCTTTTAGTTATTTTCTTTAAAAAATGTTGCTTTTCTTACAGGCCCGCTCAGACAGACGTTTTCCCAGAATCCTTTACAGCAGAAAGTGCAGACGCCAGTTTCTCCAAAGAAACCAAAGGCCAAACCCTGGCAAGACACAATTGGATAAAATCTGCATCTAACTTCCCATTTATGAACTGAGTAAAATAGTATGACATCCGAATTAAAAATTGCTCACCAAAAGACCAAGTAGAAGATGGGCTGAATCAAGGGGTGGGCTGTGTCTGACAGATATTGTTTAAAGGACAACTGTAGAGAGAAATATGGAGGCTGCCATTTTTATTTCCGTTTTAAGGCAAAAAAAAAAGAAACCCTTATGATATAGTGAATTGTATGCGTCATGCGGGTAATTCATAGAACATTCGTAGCAGAGAAAAGTGTCTCATATTTTGTTTTCAGTTATATAGTTTTTTTTATATAATATAATTCTCTAATATTTGCAGTTTACAAACTATATTCTGTATTTTGAACTATAAAACAGAGCAGGAAAGTTCAAAGGGTCATTAGCTCTGCAGTAAAACCTTAAACCGACAAAAAACAGCAGAGACAGGTTGAGATGAGTGCTTCAGAAAAGAGCACTGCTCTCACTAAATTAGTTGGAGAGCTTAGATAAGTTATTTTGCATAGATAACTGAAGTTTCTGTACTGGAAACAATAGGGGACTCATATCTGTGCTACTAATGTTTTATTTCTTAGCTGTACTACACATACAAAGTATCTCATAAGTTTATTTTCACTTCAGATTCCCTTTAAGTTATGCCAGTTGCCTGGTAATCCTACTGATCTATTTGGCTGCAATGGTGTTAGAATCACACTAGAAACAAGCATGCAGCTAATCTTTTCAGATCTGACAACAATGTCAGAAACACTTGATCTGCTGCATGCTTGATCGGGGTCTATGGCTAAAAGCAGAGGTTCAGCAGGTTAGCCAGGCAACTGGTATTGCTTAAAGGGAAATAAATATGGCAGCTGCCTCATTACTCTTGTTACAGTTGTTCTTTAAGAGACCGCACTTATGTCTGTCAGTAGCAGTGCAATGAAGTGAGCTTACTGGTCTGAAGAAGATGAATCTACTTTGAAAAGAATAGGAAATTATCTATTTATGAAATCTTTTTAAAAATACAACTTGTGGGTTGTTATGTGGATTTTCTGCCTCGTACCTTCGGCATCACTGACCCAGAAGAGGTATCCAGATCAAATGTTATAACCCAACTGCTGGATGCTTGTAAGTGCGTGAGTCAAACTGCTGAGGCCAAAAGACCAACTTGGGAGCCAGGCAACTGTAACTTTTTTTTTTTTTTTTTTTTTTTTTTTTTTTTTAATGAAGAGGACATCCCCTGTTTTCCTCTTATTGTGTCCTTTTAAATTATGTGTGAAAAATTAAACTCCACTTTAAAATATGTATAGGAATTTCAGGGTGATTTCAGAACAAAATCATTAATAAAGACTGATGTATTTTCTTCTGTACTGCCTCTGTCAAGTGCACTACATGATCACACAGTACAGTACAGACAAAATGGAAAATCTCTTACCGTAAAAGTTCAATTCACTTTGTCATTTAAAAGGAATTCCACTTCTGTTATACAGTTGCCAAACACATAAACCAGTACTGCACAAGTTCTTTTTCTTGCTCTTTAATATTAACCAATTAAGGAGCATAGGCTTAAACCCACCTAGTGACCAGGCTGTTTGTTACAATTCATGCCGCTGCAGGGTCGTACAACTCAGCACACAAGTGATTCCCCCCCCCTCCTTTTTCTGTCCACCAGCAGAGCTTTCTGTTGGTGGGCTCTGATCGCTGCCACAATGTTTATTTATTTTTTTATTTTATTTGTGCATTTTTTGTAATTTCCCTATTTTTTGTTATTTTTATACCCCCCCCCCCCCCCGCCCCCCCCCCACCAGCCAATCACAGCGTTGGGGCGGTCCTGGGGCTGCTGCCGCGTTCACGCCAATTAGTGTGAGGCGGTCTTTAGGTAGTTAAAGTACCACTATTGTGTTAAAATTTAAGATGCATGTAATCCCATACAAATAAGTACACTTCTTCCAGGGTAAATTGAGCCATAAATTTCTTTTCTCCTTTGTTGCTGTCATGTACAGTAGGTAATAGAAATCTGACAGAACCGACAGGTTTTAGGCTAGTCCATCTCTCCAAAGGGGATTCTCAGCATGGCCTTGATTCTTTATAAAGACTCTACCTAAAAAGGATTTATCAAAGAATTTGGGCAGCCTCCCTGCTCATCGTACAGTTTTTGGGCAGTTGGACGCAGAAACTGCCATGCATTCACTAAGTGCTTTTGAAAATAAAGAAAACTCTGAGAATCCCCCATGAGGAGATGGGCTAGTCCAAAACCTGTCGGTTCTTACCTACTGTAAGGGACAGCAGCATAGGAGAAAAGTAATTTATGGTTCATTTTACTCAGGAAGAAACATACTTCTTATTTCTACATGTACTTAAAATGTTATGATTTTTACGATAGTGTTCCTTTAATAAAAAAAAAAACACATTGTATTAAATTTCCAGCCAGTTTAGAATTTTCAAAACTGAAAGCTTTACCTCTTCTTTACGACTATCGCAGCTATGAGTAGCATGTTAATCATTTTCCGTACTTGCACTAATCCATTATCTGTCTCTAAATGTTTGGAATACAGTGGAAAAGCTGTGATATATGGATTGAAAAATGAACACGGCGAGCTAACATAGGGTTTGTCATTAATACTTGCCGTACAGTAGAAATTACCTGAATGGATAGCGCTTTTTCATAAAGTATATCTGTGCAAGATTGTACACCAATGGCAGTGCTATGTAATATACATCTTTGGAATGTCAGCAGCACAGGTTATGAGTAATGAGACTCTGCTGAGCTCTGTTGAATCCCGGTGTTTGGCTCGACTAACAATTCTGTCAGCTTAACCACACCTTCTCTCTCTGTGCCACTTCCCACCTGTGCTAGCCACTGCCCCATCTTTTCATCTTAGCCCCATGATACCATTACCTAGCATTTCTACCAATTTAGGGGGAGGGAGAGCTAGTGGTCGAGCCATTTCTCATGAACTCCATTTGTAACTACAACCACTGCTACTAAGGTAATGAGGCTGTACACTCTACAGACTGTACTGTCAGACAGGTAAGCAGTGGCCTACTTTAACAGGAGTGGAATTTTACTTTAACAGCTCTTCTAGTGTATCACACATTACCTAATTATTTTCATCATAGCATACAGTGTATGTAGTAGGCTGAGTGATAGAGCTTACTAAGCAGAAAGCTAAGTGTAGTTTGGCACAAGCAGTGCTGTAGCCCACCTACAGCTGAATTAACCCCCCCCCCCCCCTTTTTTTTTTTTTTTTTTTTTTTTTTTTTAGCAAACCTGTAGTGATAAGTATTGAGGCTACTGAAACATTAATTTACTGTCTTACCCAGAGACTAGATTCTGTCACTGAACACAGGCTCAAAAATAAGACTCCTGATATGCCAAGGCCAAGCCAATGGTTCAAAGTGTTAACTACAACCTGAGGTAAGGGTGATATGGAGGCTGCCATATTTATTTCCTTTTAAACCATACCAGTTGCCTGGACCTTCCCCTAATCCTGTGTCTATAAGATTTTTAGCCATAGGGCCTGAACAAGCATGCAGATCAGGTGCTCTAAAGTTTGACTGCATTAGCTGCATGCTTGTTTCAAAGACTGCCATTATTTAAAGGGACTCTAAGGAGTAAAAAATAAACAAAATTGGGGCTTTCTCCAGGCCACCGACCTCCCGACATCCTCCTGGCTCTTCTCCCGGTCCCGCTGCCGAATACAGCCCCGGCGACACCTGGGCCAGGTGTTGGGCTCCCACTTCCTTATTGGTGACCCTGTGTGTCATCATGCTGGCCGGTGTGACAGTACTGCGCATGCGCAATTAAACCGCGCATGCACGGTACTGCCATGCTGGCCGGCGTGATGACGTGCAGCATCACCAGTAAGGAAGTGGGAGCCCGACACCTGGCCCGGGTGTTGCCGGGGCTGTATTCGGCAGCAAGACCGAGAGAAGAGCCAGGAGGATGCCGGGGGGACCTTGTGACCTACGGTGGGCTGGAGAAAGCCCCAGGTAAGTACCAATTTCGTTTATTTTTACTCCGCAGAGTCCCTTTAAAGGAACCCTGAACACAACTAAAAAATGCAAAACTGAACTATCCTGGGGCTTCCTCCAGCCCCCCAAGAAACAACCCCATCTCTTATGTTCTCCTGGCAGCTCTGTTACCTGCACAGCTGTGAGTCATGCACATCTCGCCTACATGGCTGTCTCGATCACGCACCTCTCCCTGTGAGCATCGTGCTGTTCTCGAAAGAATGATCCGTGCTTGCACAGAACTCACGGTGACAGGTGCGGATCGAGAGGATGCACATGCAAAGTTGTGCATGACTCCCAGCCGGGTCGTGCGGTTAACGGAGCAGCTAGCAGCTCAACAGAAGGGACCAAAAGGATGCTGATAGACCTCGTGGGGGGGGGGGGGGGGGTTGGAGGTCGCTGCAGGTAAGTTAAGTATTGCATTTTTAGGTCGGTTCAGTGTCTGTTTTTAAAAGGAAATACATGTCAGCTCCCACATCACTCTCCCCTCAGGTTCACTTTAAAGGCAGTGGATCTTTCATGCTTTGTGGAAAACGTAAGGAGAGGTCAGCAATGGCAGCATCCTCATTTTCCTCAGTACAGGTTGTCCTCGTCTGAGTCTCCTGTTTCTTTATTCTGTATTTCTGTTCCACATGTCTTGTTTTGATAGAATTGTAGTTATCTATACTGTTTGTTGAAAACCTTGTTTATAGCTTAGTCAAGATATAATCGTGTTAGTAATATCAGAGAGGACACAGCTGATAGATGATCTGCTTGTGAAGGAGGTGTACTTTGTACTGGAGCAGCATTATCACTAGACATACCTTCGGATAGTGTCCCATAGCACAAGGCATAATCTAGAGAGAAACAAGATAGAAATCCAGCTGATTACTGCCATGAATACGTCACACAGTAGATATTTTAACTGCAGCTGCACCCAACAGTGACGTTTGACTTGATTACTTTCAACTTATTTGCAATTTTTGCTGTAGTCCTTCTGTCACGTTCTGCTGGTTTTAAAATATGCAATTTTCACTGATTAAAGCGGACCCAAACCAAACATTTTTTTTAATTCTAAATATTTAGTTGCACCACTCTAACACATGCAAAGATAAATAAACACTCCTTCAAGCCTATGAGCATTTCAGTGCATGCTTTTCAGCCTTCTCTTTTCACAACTAGGGTTATACAGGTGGCGGCCATTAGCAATTCCTCCTTTGCTGGACACCATCTACTCCATCAGTTTGCCGGTGTTGTGTCTGATTGCGCTGCCTGTGGATTTGCGCTGCCCAGCATGCGCAGTAGGAAACTGTGCGGTCACATTTCCTATTTCATAATGCTGCTGATGGTAACATAATAAATATCTCTGCTTCCACACATCCTACACTCCCCAAATTTTCAGGGTATGGAGTGGATCCCCCGAACTACCTCTATACCAAATTGCAGCACCCGAGCCCCACTGGTTCCCGAGATAGGTTTCTCTAATCTATCTCCTGAACCAGCGGGGCTCGGGGGCTGCAATTTGGCATATAGGTAGTTCGGGGGATCCTCTCCCTTCCCTGAAAATTTGAGGAGTGTAGAATGTGTGGAAGCGGAGATATTTATTATGTTACCATCAGTAGCATAATTAACTTCACACTGCGCATGTGCGCTACTCCAGTGTGGAGGGGAGTTTCCGTGCAGCGCGATCAGACATTACATCGGATTCTGTCCCGGCAATTTGAAAGGAAGGGGAGGGGTTCCTCCAATAAATGTAAAATATTTTATATTTGCCATCATGCAGCTGAAAAAAGGCTGCTATTTATCATTATAATTTAGAAAATAGATTTTATTTCTGAAATCTTGTATTTTTAATTTGGGTCCACTTTAAGAAGAGCGTAGGTTTCTATTTTTTTTTTTTTACCATTTTCTGATCCGGGTCAGTTCGGGTATCCTTTAACAAGCTCATAGTGTGAACAAGCCCTAAGTCACACCCAGCCAAACTGAGTTGTACACTTGGATTAACACTGCATGTTGCATAACACATGCGTTAATGTGTGTGAACTACAATGCAGACTGGACATTCATAGCCTTCATGCAGCAAGTTAATGCAATCTGTTATTGATTAGATTGTGAGCTCTTTTGAGGGACAGTGACAAGACAATATATAGCGCTATATAAATACTAAATAATATGTGATCAGACCCATAGAATTGTATGGGCAGTGAATTCTTATGTAGAATTATTCTGCAATGCAACTGATGCAGTGTGAAAGGTGAGTCAGATAAAAAGGGTGCTGTACCGCCATAGGTGGTAATGTGAATTACGGCTATAGTGGGGCTCCGTGAGTATTTAGACGGGGCCTAATTTACAAGAAAAGGTCCATAATTCAGTTGCCAGCAATAACTGGAATCTGAATTGCATCTCGCCCCCTCTGAACGATGCTTGGAAATGTTTTCTGCTACAGCCTGCGCCTAAATGTCCTGGCACTTTCATTACATGTGTACGTGAAGGACCCTTAGGGAGGGATGATGCTTGTCTGCAGAAACCACAGACGATTCCTTGCAAGCAATTTTCTGCATGACATATGTGCTTGTCTGCGATTGAATACAGGCTTTGTTTCAGTAACTAGTGAATTCAAATGAGGAATAGCATACGTTGTGCAGAAAAGTAGTGCAGGTTGTATCTTTGTTTTAAAAACAAACGCTATACAGAATCGCAGATGGCTCCTGAGAACGCAGCAGCCCCATAGGAAAGCATTACTTGCGATTTCGCAGTACGACAAAATGTAATTTCAACAAGTTTGTTCCCTGTCTTTAGAGTGCATTTTTAAATGCACTAGTCAAGCAGTATTATACCCTCTTGTGCCACCCACTGACAGACAGGCACCCTTTGCTTTCCCCACAATGCAAGTAAATATGTCACTGAAAATTGTAAGGGTAAGCTGTAAGCAGGAGAGCTGATACTGAATTTGCATTTTGCTTATAAATTTCCATTGACGTGGAATGGAGCCAAGCAAGCCCAGTAGCTGTTTGTCAATTAGCTGAAAGTTGGTTAATTAACCAGCAGCTACTTGCATGTTTCAGGACAGAGGCAATTTGCTTTGAAAGACTGAATTTCAGTACAATTTGAAAAACAGAAGCTGGCATTCTTTAATGATCTTTATTGTTCTATAGAAAACATCAAAAAAGCTAAGGTTTTGGGAATGCACAGGGTCCCCTTTTCAAGGCAAAAGCCTGCTCAAGGCAAGTATCTGTCTGCCGATTATATATGCCAGTACACAAGTTTCTTCATTGGGTGTATTTACCTCTGAGCACTCACCAAAGTGATGTGCAGTGTATGGGCGGAGAGTGCTCAGGGGTGTATACACCCAAACAAGGAACGTGTGTGCTGGGCTTGAAAGAGCTGCATTGCCTACCTGGAAATTTAGAAGGTAAATACACCCTATCTACTGCACCTCCCTTCAAAAACTATGCATGAAGGGCTGCTGGTCTGCACAGTGTGACTGCACTTTCAAAGGAAGGGCAGTATGATTTGGGGGGGGGGGGGGGGGCTGACTGCACTTGTTATAGTTGATGTGCTTGTAATTGCATTATAACCTCAAGGGCTCACTTGGTACATTATGTGTGGGAAGGTTGGGGACGCCAGGGGGTGGGTTTCTAAGGCTAGATTCACACTGTGTACTGCATAACACACAAGTTATGTGTGTGAACTGCAATGAAGACTTGACATATATGTTAATTCAAAGACTGCAGTGAGTTAGAATAACGCAATCTGTTACAATGCAGAGATGTGAACCCATAGAATTGTATGAGCAGTGAGCTGACATGCAGAATAATTCTACAATGCAACTGATGCAGTGTGAACCTAAAAGACAAGTAACAGTTCCAGTAAACCGTCACTGCTACTTTAGCACTTCTAGGTACAGCCTCAAAGTGTTTGTATCCAATAGCAAAGAGTGCCCCAACCTTGTCCAACCAACAGTATGTGTGTTGCAGGAGACCACAAACATACATAGGTGGGGTAATCCGTTCCGCTGAGCGATACGGTCCGGAAAATTGGATCCTGCAGCATTTTTTCGTCCGCTCAGCAGAACGGACCACAGAACCGTACGGCCGGTTCCATTGGCAAATGCTAATGTGAACCGGGCTGTAATGTTCTCAACAAAGCTTATTGTCTCGCATGCACTGTTGGTTGGCCTTGATGACAGGGTTGGGGAGCACTGCTAAAAGGAAAAAAGTTTGATAAGATTACTTGAGGATTACTACCTTTGACCAAGTATGTTTGTTGTATGTAGTATACTGCATGTTGGAGAAAAATGCTTTTATTGCTGCCATCACGCAAAGAGTAGTTACTGAGTGTCCTATACCTAGGGTGCACTGACATACAATCATGAGGCATAGTCTATTCAGTGCAAAGCAACAGTGGTATGTGTCCTGACATGTCTAACAATGCCACAAGGAACTTGTTCAGAACAAAGTAGACCAATTGTACTTCCCATTTCTTTTTTAATTATTCAAATGCAATCATCCATTCAGTAAGAGATATGCTTGCTATTTTGTGAAAAACAACTTGATGTATTTTACCTCCGTAAATCTGTCTAGTTTAACCATTTAAGTACCAGCGTTCTCTGCCCCCTTAAAGAGGAACTTCAGCCTAAACAAACATACTGTCCTTAAGTTACATTAGTTATGTTAATTAAAATAGATAGTTAATATCTTTTTGGTTGAAAGGAGGTGACGAAGCATGAGACACAGTTCCAACTGTCCTGTGTGCTGATCACCCCTCCCAGTTGCTAGGCAATGTGAATAACAACATAGGAACATCATGCTTTGCACAGCATCAGGGAAAAAAAGCCCAGGCAGTTTTCTTTGATGGGTGGAGCTTAGCTAAAAATGCAGCTAAAAATGATGCTTTGGTAAGAAAAACAAAGTTCTGATGCTGTGAAACTGTTAAAGAAACACCAAGCCTTTTCAGTTCTGCTGCGTAGATTTTTAGTCCGGAGGATCACTTTAAGGACCAGAGACCACTGGTACCATAAACAGCAGAATACAGACGAATTGCCGCACATACCCACCACAACCACCATCTACGCCGCGCGCCCTCAGGCCACCCACTCTGCCGTTACTATGACAGCAAAGTTCCTGTGAGCCGTTCAGGAACTACTTTCATTGGCTCCTGACCCTGTCTATCAATGTAAGCCAATGGGAGTTGCTTACATTGGTAGACAGGGTTGGGAGCCAATGAAATCGCCTCCTGACCGGCTCATAGGGCTCTACCGCCACAGAGACGGCAGGCAAAGAGTGGCGAGAATGTGCGGTGTCGGTGAGCTGCAATCTACACTCTGGCAGCCACAACAGCATCAAAACGGCGTAGATTTTAACAAGCTCCGTCCTTAACCGGTTAAAACAAATGTGAAGTGACCTGAAAAAAAAACTTTGTATACTCACCTATGTAGAGGATAGGCTCTGGATCCTACAGAACCTTCCCAATCCTCTCTCCGTGCCCTCATTCCACTCGACTTTTGATACAGTTGACCATGAAATCCTGCTCAACAGACTGCAGGAGTACTTTGGCATCAATGGATCAGTCCTCCAGTGGTTCAGATCATTTCTGACTGACAGAACACAGAGAGTATTCCTAGGACCTATCATGCCCAACCTTACACCTCTGAAATTTGGAGTGCCACAAGGATCAATCCTATTCCCTCTGCTGTTTGCAATATACATGTTACCACTCAGTACAATTATCCAACAACATGGCCTGACATACCACTGCTATGCCGATGACGCAGCTATACCTGTCCTTCAAGCCTGGTGGAACAGACCCTATTCCAAAAATAAATTCTTGCTTAGCTGAGCTACAGGCATGGAAGAATGATAACTGGTTAAAACTGAATGCTGACAAAACTGAGGCCCTTGCTGTCCAAAGCCAGCGCTTGCTACCAAAACAGCTCTATCCTAAAACAAAACCAATCAGGATAGGGAATTCAGACATAAACAGCTCCAACCTTGTGCGCACCCTTGGTGTGCTAATCGATGGGGAATTGAGTTTCAGAAAACAAATTTCGGCCGTAGTCAAATCTTCCTACTTTCATCTGAAGAACATTGCAAAAATTAAACATCCGATTCCCCCAGAGGATTTTCCAACCACGGCTGAGCTACTGCAATGCCCTTTATGCAGGCCTCCCCAAAAAGGACCTGCTCCGCCTACAATTAGTGCAGAAAGCTGCTGCCAGATTGCTAACAAACCAGCCTCGCCACTCTCACATTACACCGACCCTCCGCTCACTGCACTGGCTACCAGTAGCATAAAGAATACTCTTCAAGATTGGACTGCTGAGATTCAAATTGGACGGTTGCGGGGCCGCAGACGCGTCCTGGAACCGCCCGTGAAGAAAATACGATCGCACTCGATTCTCTGCATCGATTGCGGTTCAGATCAATAGAATCTGGATTGGTTGTGTAGGGGCTACCTGTAGCAACCTGGAGTTTCTCTTTCTCCCAGTTGTCACGGAACAGCCGGGAGGAATGTAGGCGAATCTGGAAGATTCGCCGTCAGTTTCTCCGATTTCTTGGTCAGATCTCCTGGTTATTGCAGCGAACAGAACTGACATTCCTGGTTTTTCTTTTTTTTCTCTTTCCCTCCTTCCACCAAAAGGCACTAGCCTGCTGCAGAGTGTCCCTGGCTTCAAGCTGTGCTGATGGCCCATCCATCAGCTGGCTGTTGACTTAACCAACCTACTGCCCGTTGACAGCAGTCCTGGCAGACGCCCCATCTGAACACAGTGGCACAAACGCCCTGTCCGGAACGATCCATGTCGGGTCAAGCCTGAGGGTAGCAGACTGCGACCTGTCCAGGGGAACCGAGCCGCAAGCTCCAATGGGTTTTCTCGCCTTACCAGCAACCCGAGACCTGTCAGCCAGGTTAGCGGCGCCACCATACATCTTGCGGGTGTGTGTCTAAGCCGCCGACAAGAGGGGGGCTGTCACGGACGGTTGTGGGGCCGCAGACGTGTCCTGGAATTGCCTGTGAAGAAAATGCGATCGCACTCGATTCTCTGCATCGATTGCGGTTCAGATCAATAGAATCTGGATTGGTTGTGTAGGGGCTACCTGTAGCAACCTGGAGTTTCCCTTTCTCCCAGCTGTCACGGAACAGCCGGGAGGAACGTAGGCGAATCTGGAAGATTCGCCGTCGTTTCTCCGGTTTCTTGGTCAGATGTGCTGGTCATTGCAGCGAACAGAACTGACATTCCTGTTTTTTCTTTTTTTTCTCTTTCCCTCCTTCCACCAAAAGGCACTAGCCTGCTGCAGAGTGTCCCTGGCTTCAAGCTGTGCTGATGGCCCATCCATCAGATATAGTTGATAAGCACGATGACAGAAACAATATAGTTGGGGGAAAAGTCAGACATTCTGGCTCTCCTCGCAGCAGAGGAGCTGACACGTAGCTTGCTGCCCCAAAATTCAAAGAGCGTTTGCCTGGGGATGACCTGCTGTAAATCCCAGATGTATCTCATATTCCATAAACTGCTATATGTGTAATATTTTCTGTGTTGCCAGGCTGGCAGACCCTCCAAACTAACAGAGCAGGATTGGCCCTGTCTGGCGCTGGTTCTGAGAACGTTTCAGAACATTTTGAGGTAAAGACTGCCAGTTAGGCAGTTCAAAAGTGCCCTGATGATACCACAGGGGCCCCACCCCTCATGTTTGGTATCAGGCTGCTGGGTAAATCGAGACAGACCTGAAAATGTTAGTAAATCTGCCCTGACCTGTACGGTTCTGTGAGATAGAGCCTATATA
The DNA here is from genome assembly GCF_040937935.1 of Hyperolius riggenbachi. Lineage (NCBI taxonomy): Eukaryota > Metazoa > Chordata > Amphibia > Anura > Hyperoliidae > Hyperolius > Hyperolius riggenbachi. Next base: position 484,768,994 of record NC_090646.1, read on the forward strand.
TGGTTAGACATGATTTCTGGTCCCCAGGACAAGGGGAGGACTCATCTCATATTCTAAGGGGGTGTGAGGCTCCCGCCCTCACTCCCTCCTACTGGAACAGGGGCATAAGAATGGAAGAAGAGGCAAACTCAGTGTCCTCCACCCTGAAACTCCATCTTGATCACATCTGTGCCAGCTTGAGGATATGCTGGCATCCACCTGATCTGAACTCTGAACTTTGATTGAAACCAAGAACTTTACATCTTTTCCCACAAAAGGACACCTCTCCATGAACTCTTAAGTATCCGTTTTTTCTCCCCTTTATTTTCATACTGTGTTATCTCATGTCTCAATAATTGTTGATTTTAATAATTTTCTGTATGTATTAATTATTTATATTGCCGTAAATAAAGACTTTATCAAAGTCATTCACTGTTCTGCTACCCTATTATTCAGCATACACAGGAACTGAACTCATACCTCTGAAGAGATGCTACTATTGTTGATATCTAGACAGAATAGAGTGTGTGTTTAACCAGTTTTAATTCGTAGGACCAGTCAGTCAGTCGGGTCCACTGGCCCATACCAGTGGTGGTGGCAGATACCCTGAAATAGTGTGTAAGTTGTTGTTACCGTACCTCACAGGCTCCCTTCTGGTCGGGCTGCTGCCCAAATTTCTGTCTGTTTCTGCGCAAAGATCGCGACCAAAGCTTGCATGGTCTGTGTGCTAAAACTGATTGGAAGGCAATTTGCGGTCTGACCACTAGGGCTCCTGTGACACAAATCACTGCACAATTTGGGCCCTGGATACATGAAGGACTTCCTGAAGCTGCACCACACTTCTCACAACCTCAGATCAGCAGGATCTATAAACTTGGTCGCTCCCAGAGTGCACCTCAAAACCTTTGGGGACAGAGATTTCTGTCATGCTGCTCCTACTCTTTGAAACTCCCTACCACACTCAGCAAAGACAGCCCCATCCCTGGAGTTATTCAAATCAAGACTGAAAAGCCACCTGTTTAGCATGGCATTTCCAGACTTATAGAATTTTTTCTCTGTTCCACGACTTACTAATCAACCAATTATTGGTCTGAGCCATGCTTATGCGCTTTGAGTCCTACAGGAGAAAAGCGGTTTACAAATGTTGTTTGTTGTTGTTGATGTTCCCCGTTGAAATTCCACACCTTCTGAACTTTTTAGGACTCGAGTCCACAATTGCTTCCAAAGTACAGATTGCTAGTCTTCGGAAGTACTGGTTACTTCCAAAGGAGGAGGGCCGAACACTTATACGACCTTACGACCTACAGGATGAATCATTTTACTGGGGTGGGCAGCGCTGGAATGAGGGGACAGAGAGAGGACCGGGATGGCTCTATGGATTCCATAGCCTTCCCTTTCCATAGGTGAGTACCTAAGGATATTTTTTTCAGGTCACTTCACATTTCCTTGAAGGTTTTTTTTTATGAAGGCAGTTAACTGTCTCCTCCATGTACTTCTAAGCAGGCAGATGCTACTCTCCAGACGTTACATGCAGGGCTTAAAGAGAACCAGAGATGAAGCACCCTCTTGTATTTTACCTTATAAATCAGTGGGAACATGACAGTAAACACCTAATCTGCCCTTTGTTTCATTGTTCTCTGTGTAATCTGACTGTTATCACGTCTGATAAGAATCCCCGACTGAGAAGTCAGGCTGCTCCGTCTAGCTTTGCTACAGAAAGATTATAGCTAAGTCTGTCTTCTGTGGTGTTATTTCAAGCCCAAGCCTGCCCCCTTGTGGCTTTGCTATAATGACTCAGCAATAATCATTCCCAGCAAAGCCAGATTTAATTGCTCAGTCTGGGATTCTTGTGACTGCTGTTAACAGACACTTTTAGCAGTGAGGAGGAAACAGAGAGCATGGTAAGTGTTTTCTCTAATGTTCTTACTGATATACATGGTGAAATACACAAGGGTGCTTCCTCTCTGGTTCCCTTTAAGTTCCTACATTGGAGTAACCACACAGCTGCTGACACACATGGCTATAAATGCTGCTGTTGGGTGCAATGTATAGCAACTGAATGGGGTACGTTTCCTGGCAGATCAATGGCTGAAGTGCATGGCAAGCATACAGATCAGCTGTCTGTGTAAATTACCCCTCACATAGATAACGATAAATTGCTTCCATTGGCAAGCTAGTGGCCATCATCTGCATCCATAGACAGAAGATGTCAACTAATATGATCGCAGACAGACTACCATATTGGCTGGCTGTTCTCTCAGGTATGGGCAGCTTCAATTTTGACCTTCAAGTTGACCTGAACATTTGTACAGGACAGAGGTAAAACACAGAAATGCAGAGTGGTTTTGCTGGTCTATATAAATTGTTACAGACAGTATGGTTTCTTGGTTTGCTGACAGTTCCTTGTGTTCACCATGGAGGTGACAGGGAGGGCCTCCTCTTGCAATGAGCATCCCGCTGGATCATGCAAACCAACACTCTGGGACCATTCAGTCTAAACAACAGAAATGAACTGGCATGCTTCTTAGAGAAATGAAGATTGCTGTTGTACATATAAATAACCCGCTGAATAACTATTATTGCTTTCTCTAGGGCATTCTTCCATTTGGTTGTTCTCCTCCTATCCTTTCCACTTGGCTATCCTTGGTCTTGGGACTCTCTGCGGTTCTGCATGCTTTGGTTCTACATTCTGGAACACTGGGCTCTACATTCATATGCTCTCTCCCTGGCTGTGCTCCAGGTTTAAATCTGCGCACCGCAGCTCTGGTTTTAAGTAGCGTTCCAGCTACCTTTGTCTTTTTGGATGTCAATTTTACTTTGGCACTGCTATACTTGCTATGCCTGTTCCCAATAGGACCTCTAATATAGTAGCTCCTGTCTTGGTGAAAGGTAACAGGTTCTTAACAGCTAGCGCAATAATAATCTATGATGTTACAATGCTGGCAGCCGCTAGCGCATTCAAATGTACTTAACGCTAGAGTTGCAGCTTTAGGCTGCCATGGTTACCTGTGTGTTAATGTTTACTGCCGTCACTTTAGATGTCCGTTTTACGCAGTTAGCTGGGCATCCAAGGTGGCCATGACAACGGGGGGCGTGAAGTGCTTACGTAGACAGAACTACCGCAGTGACGTGAGTCACGTCTGAGCAGCCCACCCCTAACACTGGTCCTGCAGTGAACAAGCGCATTTGCGTGAATCTTCCAGCCTGGCGCCAACCTAGCCGCTGACAACTCTAATAGAAGTTTAAATGGCAGTGGCAGGCTCTCTTTCCTTCTGCTGATATTGACTCATGTGCGTTTCAGTCTTGAGCATGACCTGCAAGCTCACATATAACACTGCAGCAAGTCGTATATACTGTTCAGACCAGTCCATTCCTCTGCATTAGCGGTGCCCGAGTGCTGGGACACTATTCTCTTGTACCAATACATGGGCGTAGCAATCACCCCTGCGACCCCTGCCAGAGGTTTTGTGATCCAGTTGACACATTAAAGTAAGGAGAGAAAAGCACCCATAAAAGTAGCACCATACCATACAGATAATCAAATTAGTATAAATCTTTATTGGGAACAAACTTCAATATAAGTTACTCTCTGTCTTTCTCAGAAGCGGGTGGATCCCGTGAGATGCATTAACCTCCTTGGCGGTAATCCCGAGCTGAGCTCGGGCTATGCCGCCGCGAAGAATTGCTCAGGCCCTGGTGGGCCAATTTGCATAATTTTTTTCTTCAAACACGCAGCTAGCAAAGTGTGGGGAAGCCCATACAGGAAATCCTGTTCAGAACGGGATTTCCTGTTGGAATTATGCGCAGGCGGCGATCGGAGGGGCTGGGCGGACGCTGCAGGGAGGGGGGAAGCATGTAGCTAGCGCTAGGCTAGCTGCATGTTAAAAAAAAAATTAGGCAGAAAAAACCCTCCCGCGGCCGTGCGCCCCAAATAATCATAACGCCAGGGAGGTTAAGGCGGCAGGCGGTGGTTTCCCTCCTATCCTCATCTCATCTTGTCTCACGTAAGTGTATCACGCTAGGCTCTTTCACTCCTGCACGGCAGCACCTTAAATAATCTATTAGAGAGAATTCCCTTTTTTTTCCTCTCCTTACTTGTTTTCTTGGGACTTGAGTCCCATTTGCTTGTATAAATACTATTAGTCCCTCCCCTTGTTGGACACTGTTCACTTTATTGTGCATATTTATCCTCTTATTGTGATACGGCATATATCATCCTGTACCTACCTGTGTATATACCGTGTTTCCCCGAAAATAAGAGTGTCTTATATTATTTTTTGCACCAAAAGATGTGCTAGGGCTTATTTTCAGGGGATGTCTTATATTTCTATGAACACACAAGTTCCTGTGCTGTGTCCTCCTGCCTTCCCCACTGTGCAGCCTCTTCCTCCTCTTGTGTTCCCGTGTCCCTCCTACACAGTCTCTACATCTACGCAGTTACCAGTAGCAGAGAGAGAGGGACTGAATTCTCAGGAGTCGGACTCAGGAGCTGATGATGCTGTACTCCTCGGATCCCTGACTAGGATGAGTGCCTTCTCTCACTGACTCATTCATTACTGTGGTTCTTTGAGCTGAAGTCCAGTCAGCCCTGCTGCTGCTGTGTAAACTGACACCTGAGTCAGCTGAGAGGCATTTCTTCTCTCACTACTCAGTGCAGAAGCGCCCTTGCCTCTTCCTGTCGCCTTAGGTGAAAATTTATAGCTGCCTAATGGCTCAGACGCCTCTGCCCTCCTGTAACTTTAGTGTCCTCCTGGTGTACCCCTCTGTACCTGTATCCTCCTATCCCCCATCCTCATGTGTCCTCTGCTGTGTCTTCTGCTGTCTTGGTATCCTCCTGCATCCAATTCTTTCCCAGATCCATGCCACAGTGTCCCCAAGCTTCAGCCTATGGAGAAGAATTACTACAACTTGTGTTTCTACTGGAGTCGATGGTATTTTGAGGATTGCATATTTTATGTTGTAGAATTCTGGTTTAATATTGAGATTATTGTACCCCGCCTTTTCACCAATGGTGATTTTAATTGATTTTATATTGAAGTTTGTTCCCAATAAAGATTTATACTTATTTGATTATCTGTATGGTCTGGTGCTACTTTTATGGGCACTTTTCTCTCCTTACTTTAATGTGTCTATTTCCCATTAGCACACTCCATACAATTGGTTCCTGGTCACTTGTGGGGGACCTTATCACTAGTATTATCCTTTTATGGTGCTTGTCCACATGTGTTTTCATACAGGTTGTGATCCAGTTCTGAAACATGCCTAAAGAAGAAACTTAAAGTTTTGAAAGTTTGCATAGAAATATTGTACAGTTAAAGTCATCACCTAAACACCTTTTGTTGTTATGTCTTTGGATTCTCTCCATGACATAATACCAGACCACACGCAACTGTGATCAGTTTACACTTCTGCTGTGTTTACTCCAGGGTCACTTGGAAGTGTTGGGAGGAGTAGAGGGCAGAGTCATGCTTGGCTTTTACAATAAAAGATCTATCACTCTAATTTCTACCGCCCAAGTGTCTAGCAGGTTGAGCATTTATGTAATTAGAGATCTGAGTGCAGAATATTTACAGCAGTTAGAAAAGGCAGATCATACACTCTGTATGCTTCAGGCACTAGACATTATCTGGCAGGTTTATGAAACATCCTGCTGCAGCTGCTGAGAGCTGTTACTCCAGCAGTGCATAACCATGTCCCTGCCAGTTCATGCGGAGCTGGTCAATTAGTGACTCTACCTGAACTGTGTGATCTTCCTGCTTCAGAGGACATAATGTGGCCAAATGTGACCATATGGTAACGTGATGGGAACAAGTATGAAAAGGAGTTCCAGCATTGAAGAGCAAAGGCAACATTATGCCATGTTTCCATCTTTTGTATACGGTGATTAGGGGATTATTGTTTGCACAGTTGGGTCAAACTTCTGGGGTGCCTGATATTTATCATAAATAGTGACAAAGGTTTGTGGGGATGGGGGGGGGGGGGCGTTAGGGTTAGGCATGGGTGGGGGTTGGTTGGGGCTCCTGTAAGAATAGGGTTAGGTTTAGCAATAAAATATTGATAAAATTTGCAGATATTTTACTATCGGAATTACCACTGCTCAATAGTACATTGTTGGTAATTTTACAGATATTCTACTAGCAGCTATTTCCGTTGCGTTTCACATGACACGCCAGTCAGTGAATACCAGCTATTTCCGCTGCGTTTTCACGCCAGTCAGTGAAATCCTCCTGACCCAGTCCACTTTTTCAGTGCTGAACAGCGGTAATTGGGAGTAGTGGAGATCATGTCTAGAACTCATGGAGAAGCATGTGATTTGTTTGATCAGCTGATATACAGTATTTGCAAAGCTTTGATTTGCTGTGATCACATTCTGCTTTAGCACATGATCGTGACTAGCTAATCAGAGACTTACATATCTCACCTGACCAAACTGATTACACGCTTCTCCATGAGTTCTCCTAGACCTGGCCATCACTAATTGGGAGTATTCGGGTGTTTTGAATTCGCTGTGCTGAATTCAACACCAATAATTAACACCCTTTTTGGGGTCATGTCAGCTTAAAATGTCATGCACTTGTTCGCTGTATTTTTTTAGGTTGAAAGAAGTGATACAATCGCAATAATCAAACAGCCTGGTCCTAGTGACCCAAAAGGCCCAAATAGTTGTATTTTGTATTTTAGAAATGACAATACGAAAAACAATCACTGTAATATCACGTGTCTTTTGGATTTTTATTACACTTTCCAGCCTCTGTACAGAAACAACTAAAGTTGCCCGTTAACAATACAATCCCATGGACAATTGATCAGTTTCCAATTTACATTGTGAATGATCAGAAACAATGGGTCAGGCCCACAATCAGCAGAATTCGTACTAACCAGATCGATAGAATAGGTCCCAAAAATTCCATTCCATTTATCTGATCAAATCTTAGTGGAAGCTCAGCTGTTATTGGGCACGCCTATCATTTCTGATCAATAACCATGATTCTGATTCTGATGACAATCAGAAATGATCGATCAGCCATGGGATTGTATGATTAATGGGCGTCTTTAGACCTGTTTTTCCCAGATAGTGCAAAATTGCTTAGTCATAAACAACACCACAGTGGTGGGAGTCTCTGGTGTCCTGATTGGTCCGTATAGGATTGCTGTAGACGCAGAGATGTAAGTGCCTGTGTCCATGGGCCAGCACTGCATCTCACTGCACATACCCCTCCAAAGACTGACGTCTAGGAAAAGCTCGTTCTATGGGAGACAGTTATCAATATTTCCCCTGCCAGAGAGAAATCACAAAGCTTCCAGCCAGAGCACTGCCCTGCAGCCCACCTGCGCTAAAGCTTTCAACGACATACAAAGCCATCCATCTTGCATAAGAAATAAATTATGTCATAAATGAGGTTTCTGAGGATCAAAACAGATTCAGTGCAGTGACTGTGTGTCTCAGTCAGATTTCGCTGCCAGTTTTTCATCGTCTTCTAAATCCAGTTCGGTGATGACAGAGAAGCACAGAATCTGAGTATAACGAGTGATAGCAGCTGTAAGAGACAAGACAATAAGGCCGGTTATTAAAAAGCAGGTATAGAACAGACAGAACATGCAATGATAACATTAGCAGGGCGCAATCCTCACCTGCTGCACGTCGTAGCCAAAGGGGTTTCTTTTGCTCGGGTACCCGTACAAGAAGGAAATAGACAGGAACTCCTGACAAGGCTATGGCTATTCCAATCAGAGAGTTGATCAAGTCACTGTACAACGGCACGGCCACCAGGAAAACAGTGCAGAGGCAAAATATCACCGGAAATACAAGACTAAGCTGAAAGTTAAAAACATATATTTTTACTATTAAAAACAGTCAAGATGCGTACTCTGTTGCTATGTGTGTGTGTGTGGGGGGGGGGGGGGGAGAGGTGACGGAACAGTGTGTGCGGGATGTCACGGGGAGGGCAGGGGAGTGACGTGCACAAAAGAATTGGGGACGAGTTGATCCTCCGAGTGGACCACTTGTGGGTAGGGGGCCTCTGTACACACGCCTGATTATCAGCGGAGGTGGTCGTTATCGGCTGCCTCAGCCAACTTTATCATGCATGTGCATGAGGCTTTAGAGGCAGAAGATAAACAGGATAGCCAGGGAATCTGAGTTGTTTAAAAGGAAATAAATATGGCAGCCTCCATATCTCTCCCAGTTCAGGTGTCTTTTAACCTCCTGAGCGTTACGCCACTCAGGAGGTTTTACAGTTTATAGTCCCCCTAATTTCAGATCCAATGGATGTAATACCTTTAGCTAGCACTTGGCTAGCTAGTATATATGGCCGCCCCCCCGATTGCCGCCGATACCCCGATCCAGCCAGTTCATACATTACCCAGCCTGGATCCAGCAATCGGCACAGCCTCCTCGCACAGCTCCACTCTTCGCTATGGGGAGGATCATACATGACGTCACCGAGGTCATGACGTCATGCGCAGACCCGATCCTCCCCATAGAGAGACCTGTGCAGCAAGGCTGCACTGATCGCTGGATCCAGGCTGGGTACTGTATTAACTGTCTGAATCGGGGGATCAGCAGCGATCGGGGGGTGCCGGCCACATATACTAGCTAGCCTAGTGCTAGCTAAAGGTTTACAGCCATTGGATCAGAAAAAATTTTCATGGGGGACTTGTGAAGCCAGAGAGCAGTATTCCTGACACAGTGTCGGGCATACCGCTAAGGAGGTTAAGAATTCAATCAGATTCATTAGGGCAGATCTATGACATTTGATACTATTGCCCACTGAAACCAATGAGCATCTATTTTGTATTTTTACAAGGCAGTTTAGGAATGAAGAATGAAATTCCACTACTTGCTGTAGGCAGCAGCCCTGGGTTTTCTTTGCAATAGTTTTTCATAAACATTTGATTTGTTTTTGCTTAATAATTGTTGAATAACAGGCACTATAGTGCACAACAGACAAGACATATGACTTTTCAGATGGCAAATATAGTGCGAGATAGTGAAAATGCAAAGATCAAGGTAAGACATTGGTCAAAGTACCATGCATATTTTTGCCATATAAAATACTGACCTTGAGTGGTCGAGGCCTGTCTGGTTCCTTCCAACGTAAATACAGCTGACCAGCGATAGAGAGACCCACAAACAACCAGTAGCTGAAGCTGTAGTAATTGATAAGCTGGAAGATGTCCTCAACACACAGGTATACGAGAGCCATTGCCCCCTGAAAAAATAGGCCAATATTCATATCGCTAGCAATTCAAGTGTCTTAAAGTGGATCTGAGCTCAGAACTTTCTCTCTGCTCCAAAACATTAGACACAGCATGAAAACAATCAGGGAAAACTATTTCTTTGTTACAATGCACAGAAATCCAAAAAAGCCCTGAAAGTTTACTGGATGAACTTTTAGGGAGCAAAGGAAGGGTTTAAGCATGTATTTTCCTGTATCGGCACCGTGAGTCATGCCTACTTATTACACACTTGTTAAACTGAATTGTAGCTAAATAACCAAACACAGCTCAGTGCAGCTGATTTCTACAGCATTTCTATGTGGAATGAACACATTACAGTCTGTTCTTTACTAGAGCTCGGGTCCAATTTAAGTCTTCTTACTTACTGCTTGAACTATGTATGAAATAAGTCCTAATCAGTTGTATTTACAGAAGTTACAGTACTTTACTTCACAAATTAGACCTTCTGTCTTATTTTGTGTATTAAAGGATACCCGAAGTGACATGTGACATGATGAGATAGACATGTGCATGTACAGGGCCTAGCACACATATAACTATACTGTGTTCCTTTTTTTCTTTTTCTGCCTGAAAGAGTTAAATATCAGGTATGTAAGTGGCTGACTCAGTCCTGACTCAGACAGGAAGTGACTACAGTGTGATCCTCACTGATAAGAAATTCCCCTTTTTATCTCTTTCTTGCTCTCAGAAGCCATTTTCTGCTAGTAAAGTGTTTTATAGTTGGAATTTCTTATCAGTGGGGGTCACACTGTAGTCACTTCCTGTCTGAGTCAGGACTGAGTCAGCCACTTACATACCTGATATTTAACTCTTTCAGGCAGAGAAAGTAAAAAAAAGAACACAGCCTAGTTATTTGTGTGCTAGGCACTGTACATACACATGTCTATCTCATCATGTCACATGTCACTTCAGGTATCCTTTAAACAAACCATATACAGTACATACTACAATAACCCAGAGGACCTCAGCCAAGAACGGCCATAGTCCTTGATTACATTACTATGGATTTGCAAACCAGGTATTACACTTTATTTAATTCCTCTGTTCAACCTCTATGCCACATTTCAGGAGGGTAACAGTGCTAAATAAGGCAAGCAATGTGACAGAGCTTCTTTCCCTTCCACTCCACTCCACTCTGCAAAGCGGCAGTTTTTTGGTTGCCACTAGAGGGTTGCAGTAGATAGTGGGAGTATGAAAGAGCCTCAGTGTTAAGGTGAAGTTAAGGTATTTGCTTGATAACTAGGTGGGATATCCGAGGGGCACAGTAAAAGGTATTGTAGGCCCGCCACACTTGCACTGGCTATACATGTTAAATGCAGTTAGGCAAATCTGTATAGGATATGGTTTTCATTTATGAAGACCATGGGAAATCAGTAGCACTGAGTGTCATGTACTGCCTTTGGTAGTACAGGCTGAACTTTGGTCATGGCTGCTGTTTTCAGTGAGGGGTTGGGATACCATCCTTCTTTCTTACTGGTCAGCCAGGTCACGTGATGTTTACAATAACCCAATAGGAGGATAATGTCTGGACACAGAGCATTATTGCACATCACAGTAATGTTTTCTTTCACAAAACACTTCAGCTTTTTATAAATAGACCACAATTTCTATCTGCAAAGAACTATTGGGAAGATTAGTGACCCGAACTGTAACATCCAGGATTCTGTCACCACTTTATAAATAGGCTTACTTATTAAGTTACAAAAATTCACACTACTTAACAACCCTATATGAAAGATTAATGGCACTGAGAATGTCTTGTACATTTTTCTAATGAATTCTGCAATTCTGGTATTTGTTATCAGGAATCCCTATCTAGTAACTGTGATGTGATTAACCACTCGAGTACCAGCAGTCGCTGGCCCCTTAAAGTGGATCCGAGATAAACGTTTACTCATTGCATAATTGTGTTCCTTTTATATAGTTTATAGGGCATTCATCAAGCCAAATACTTTTTTTGTTTTGTTTTAATACTCTAATTCCCTATATACTAAACAAGCCTCACCCACAGCTCCTTTTGTGCCTTGGCACTGTAGTAAGGGCTTATGGAAGCTCAGTCTGGGCAGGAGGAGGAGGATGTTACTAGCCATTGATTTCAGAGGCAGAGGGGAGGAGGGGAGGGCACTTAATTTACACACAGGCAAGCTGATAGCATCTCCAGCCCTCAGCCTGTGACAATGTGATAAACAGAACATGTCTGCCCTCATTGTATCACAGGAATAAATAATCATAAACTTTTGAAGCAGTTTGCAGCTAGATTTGCTGTGTAAACTATCTAAACTTTAGATAAGATATATAGACAAGTTACTTGTTATAGTTAGTTTTTCAACTCGGATCCGCTTTAAGGACCAGAGACTGCTGGTATAAACAACAGGACTCACCAATGTCACATGGCATGGACCCGTGATTGGCTCTAAGTGATCACAGGGTCAAGAGCCAATAAAATCGTCTCCTGACAGACTCATGGAGCTCTGCTGTCATACTGAAAGGAGGGCGAGTGGGCTGCAGCGGCGGGAGAGCGGTACACTAATTGAAATCTGGGTCCTGGCAGGGATAACAGGTCCCAAACAGGGCGTTTGGGACCTCCGACATCCAAAAACCATACAAAATGAATTAGGTCTGCTAAAAATTGGCCTTAGACTATGACTAAAATATCAGACTATGACTGAAGTGGGGATTAGATTATGAGCTTCTCTGAGAGGCCTTAAAGAGAACTTGTACTGAGTAAAAATATTTAAAATAAACACATGAGGTAACTTCAAATGAACATTACATAGTTACCTTGCCATTTGTTCCTCTCAGAAGCTCACCATTTTCTTCTGGCAATAATCCCTTCCAGTTCTGACAATATTTTGTCAGATCTGAAATATGTCAGTTGCTGTCAGTTATAGCTGAGAGGAAAACTGATGTACTAGGTAATGTCCATGTTTCCCTATGGCTCAAGTGGGCGATGTTACAGTTTAACTGTGTGCTGACCAGAAAGCTGTTGTGGGTAATGGCCATTTTCAAAATGGAGGACGGAAAATTCCCTTGATCACAGTGAACAAACAGGATGCGGGACAGGAGAAAGACACTGAGGAGTAGACTACATGGAAGGTAAGTATGACTTGTGTATGCTTATTTTGACTTTTAATTTTCAGTTCAGGTTTTCTTTAAGCAACACAACCATGTACTGTATGTCAGCACTGTATAAATACATATAATGACTTTGCTTACTTCAGGGAGGAACAACTGGACACGATTTTCCACATAGCTGTGCACTAAATTATGCCACAGTTGCACTTCCTCTTCAATTCTATACGCACCACAATTTTGCCTCTTTCAAAATATTTATTTATTTTACTAATCAGCACTTTCACAATCCATTAAATCAAATCCACAGCTAGAGTCACAGATGATGTTACGCTATGTGCATCTATATGTGGAAACTGATCAGGTGACTAAATGCAGCAGTAGGCACTTACATTAAACAGTAGGGCAGGGATAGGAGTGAATCGTTCTACATGGATCATACTGAGAGCATCAGGCAGGTGTCCTTCTCGAGAGCCAACAAAAAAGAGCCTGAAATATAATATGGGAGGCATTTAGTAACAAGTTATCTGCCTTGTGAACCTGCTACTAAACCACATTTTCCACTGGTTAATAACGTAAAATATAGTTCACTGTTCAATGCATTTATATGGTTCTTTAACCACTTCGCATTCCTGAATTTTTACCCCCTTAGGGACCACTATCGCAAAATTTAGAGAAAAATAAAAACTAAAAAAGATTTATACAGAAGATAATGCTAGTAGAAGGCCTAGTGAAGGGTTAAGAATTAGTTCAAAAATAAATCATATATCTTTTTTAGTTTTATTTTTCATAAGTTTCACGATAGTGGTCCTTTAAGATTCCTGACAATTTTGGCATATCGCTATTGATACAGCAATAACTTTTTATTACTTGAGCCACCAAAGTGATACATACAATGGGATGCGAATGTTTGGGCAACCTTGTTAATCGTCAGGATTTTCCTGTATAAATCGTTGGTTGTTACGACAAAAATATCAGTTAAATATATTATATAGGAGACACACAGTGATATTTGAGAAATGAAATTTAAAAAGTTAAAAGTTTATTGGATTTACAGAAAGTGTGCAATAATTGTTTAAACAAAATTAGGCAGGTGTATAAATTTGGGCACCACAAAAAGAAATAAAACCAATATTTAGTAGATCCTCCTTTTGCAGAAATTACAGCCTCTAAACACTTCCTGTAGGTTCCAATGAGAGTCTGGATTCTGGTTAAAGGTATTTTAGACCATTCCTCTTTACAAAACATCTCTAGTTCATTCAGGTTTGATGGCTTCTGAGCATGGACAGCTCTCTTTAACTCACACCACAGATTTTCAATTATATTCAGGTCTGGAGACTGAGATGGCCATTCCAGAATGTTGTACTTGTTCCTCTGCATCAATGCATTAGTGGATTTTGAGCAGTGTTTAGGGTTGTTGTCTTGTTGAAAGATCCAGCCCCAGCGCAGCTTCAGCTTTGTCACTGATTCCTGGACATTGGTCTCCAGAATCGGCTGATACTGAGTGGAATCCATGTGTCCCTCAACTTTGACAAGATTCTCAGTCCCTGCACTGACCACACAGCCCCACAGCATGATGGAACCACTACCATATTTTACTGTAGGTAGCAGGTGTTTTTCTTGGAATGCTGTGTTCTTTTTCCTCCAAGCATAATGCCCCTTGTTATGCCCAAATACCTCAATTTTAGTTTCATCAGTCCACAGTACATTATTCCAAAATGAAGCTGGCTTGTCCAAATGTGCTTTAGCATACCTCAAGCGGCTCTGTTTGTGCTGTGGGCGGAGAAAAGGCTTCCTCTGCATCACTCTAGCATACAGCATCACCTTGTGTAAAGTGCACCGAATGGTTGAACGATGCAGTGACTCCATCTGCAGCAAGATGATGTTGTAGGTCTTTGGTGCTGGTCTGTGGGTTGACTCTGACTGTTCTCACCATTCGTCACTTCTGTCTATCCGAGATTTTTCTGGGTCTGCCGCTTCGAGCCTTAACTTGAACTGAGCCTGTGGTCTTCCATTTTCTCAATATATTCCTAACTGTGGAAACAGACAGCTGAAATCTCTGAGACAGCTTTCTGTATCCTTCCCCTAAACCATCATGGCAATTTTTTCTTCAGGTCATTTGAGAGTTGTTTTGAGACCCCCATGTTGCTACTCTTCATAGAAACTTAAAAGAGGAGGGAAACTTACAATTGACCTCCTTAAATACTCTTTCTCATAATTGGATTCACCTGTGTATGTAGGTCAGGGGGTCACTGAACTTACCAAGCCAATTTGGTAGTTCTAAAGGTTTTGTAATCAATAAAATGTATGCACCTGTTTATTTTTATTTAAACAATTATTGCACACTTTCTGTAAATCTAATAAACTTCATTAATTATCACTGTGTGTGTCTCGTATATGATATATTTAACTGACATTTTTTATCCTAACAATCAACTATTTATACAGGAAAATCATGGCGATTAACAAGGTTGCTCAAACTTTCGCATCCAACTGTATATTGTTTTTTTCAAGATAATCTAGCCTTTCTTTGGGTAATATTTTTTTCCAAGTATTGTTTAATTGCACAGGACTTTTATAAAGGAAATTTTAGATCTAAACGCAAAAATTACACTTTTTTTTCATCAGCTAAACATCAACTTCCAAAGATTAATTAAGATCAGTCTCCTATTTTTTAATGTAAGAATGTTTGGACAATGTTGCATTAGAAGCTAGGCATTTATATAATAGTGAAAGAAGTCCGAAGGTATTGACATCAAAGGTACAGATGTGTTTGTATACATAAGTAATGATTCATGTCTGCCAATTTGTTTTATAAAAACGCTTTATTTGGAGATAATGAAATACTTCTCCATCAGGGATTTTTTTTAATATTCTTTCAGAGAGTCAAAACTTTTGATTGAGGAATTAGCAACTACTGTAAATCATAAATAGTATGTAAATCTGATTGCTTCCACCAATCAAAAGCGGATGGGTAATATAGACCAGGGGTAAATCCAACACGCCCAAAAAAGAAAAAAAAATGTTTTTGTCTAAAATACGGTAGGTCCCTTTATGTCCGCTAATTTTTATATTTATTTTACTTTTTTTGCCTGGTCTGTGTGCCTTTGTTGCACTGTGTTGAACGGTGCAGTACCAACAACTTTTTTTTTTTTTTAGCTACAGTGACAAGAGTATCTCAAAATGCAAATAACAGAAACTTACCATTTCAGATAAAATAAGGACACTATGACCAAAAGAAAATTTTATGTAAAATTATCAAAGTAAAATTATCAGTACATTAACACTGAGCTGGGTTAAAAAAAAAAAAATTTGCTTGAATTGAGAATTGTGCAATAGTTGATTTTTCTTTTTTTGTTTTCTTTTTTGTGTTTTTGTGTGTTTTTTTTTCTTAACTCAGCAGATATTTGTTATCATTTGCACTGTGGTCCTACTTCTATGAAACTGGTATTGATCGGTTTATATATTCTGCTGAAGTTTATTATCAATAAAAATCATTGTTGAAAAAAAAAAAAAAAAAGAAAGAAAAGTTATCTTTACTTTATCTTTACTTTGGTGGCAGCTGCCGGTCAATTCAGTCATGTGTAACCATAAAACACACAAACTAGAAAAAACAACAGATGCCGGTTGGACTGTATTTTCCCATATTCTTTGTATTACATGAATGTGTCTACATTAGTAGGTGAGAGTGAGACTGTAATTCAGATAAGTTATGTGCAACCAATTTTTAAGACCCCAAACCTTATACAGGATGTAACAGGCTCTAGAGGTCTCAATAGATAGGAGTACGGCTGCAGCAAGCACAGATACACAAAGGGTTTTTCAATTAAAAAAAAATGTAAGTACCAAAAGTAGTACTTATTTTTTACAATATGATTGCTTTCCAAATTTGCCTTGATAAATTTTCGGTTTAGTTGGGCCTGTAGGTTCAGTGGATATCATTAAATAAAACTGCAAATTGAAACATCTTGTACCTATTTCTATTTCTAGTGTAACACAATTCTCCCCCAACATTTTTTTTTCATACTGACTTCAATACCTTTAGTGAAAATTAATTTTCACACGCATGGCCATAAATGTCAACAAATCTACGCATCCATGCAAAAATATGTTCAAAATAATTTCAGCCTAATTTTGAGCAACTTCTAGATTACATGCAAATTTGAAATTATGAACAGGGTTGTAATTACAAAAATTATGCAAAATTTCATAACGAAATTCTCAATCATGATCAACACTATTAAGGAATCATCAATCAATCAATCAATCTATGCTACCTTTAGATATTCTTAGTTGGGCTTCTTCCAGCCCCTTCCAGCTGACACGTCCCTCGCAGCATCTTTGTTCGCAGCTGCTAGCCTGGGGTCCCTGCCGGTGCAGAGGCCAACCTCAAGGTCGTCCTCTTCTGCGTCTGCGCGAGTGCTGCTTTCAATCACTCGCACGTGGGCTCCATCTACTGCCCCTGCACAGAACACTGGTGCCCACGTGCGAGTCACTGACAGCGGCGCTCGCGCAGGTGCAGTAGAGGAGGTCAGCCTCTGCACCGGCAGGGACCCCGGGCCAGCAGCTGCAAGCGAAGATGCTGCGAGGGACATGTCGGCTGCAAGGGGCTGGAGGAAGCCCCAGGTAAGTATATCTAAAGGTAGCATAGATTGAGTTTGATGACCAAACAGTGAATAAAAAAGCTCGCTTTGTGCTGTAGTGCCACAGACAGATGAGTTACTCTTTACCTGGAAGCTGCGAGGATTGAAGCATTCAGACCTCCAAAGCATGAGAGGGCCACAGCGACTGGGATTGTCCAGTTAAATATTCCAAATATCTGATCAGCGAAGGTCTAGGAAAAGAAAAACCCAGTACCACAATCACTAAATGATGAGAAGATGAATGACCTTTATCACTGACAAGTGTTTATAGCTCACCACATTTCTCCTTGCACTTTCATATCATTAAAATAGACTTTTAAATTTTGTTTTACCTCATTTCCCTGCTTCTCTGTACACACTGGCTGCATTGCGCTGCGATTTTAGAATCGCATGCGATTTTTCAATCGCAAAGCCTTCATGAAAATAAAGCAAACCGTAAGGTGCGGTACACAGTGGTGTGATGCAATTTTAAAAAATGTAAGTGCCTGCCGCACTTTTTGACCGCTTGTGTTTGTGAAACGCAGAAAAAAAGTTGTGCATGCGATTTTCATTACATTTTTTAGGTACCGCAAATGGAACCAGGTAAAGATAGCCTCAGCAAAATCGCGAAAGCATTGCAAACGTACAAAAACCGCAAGTAGAATTTTGATTGATAAACGCACTGCGTTTGAAATTGCGCTTGCCAATTTCCAGTGTGTACAGTATGGTAAAGTTGCAGTGGGCTCTTTTACCGTTACTAGCACAGGGGGAGCACTGGCCGTTTACCCATTAGCACCACACGTGTTACCGGGTTTACAGGCGTGTTGCTATGTTGCTAGGGTAACAAGGTGCTGCTAATGGATTAACAGGCAGTGCTCCCCCTGCTCTAGTGATGGTCAAATTGCAACATTACTGTACTTTAGTGCATTAGGCCCATTCTTAGCTAGACCTTTGTAATGTATATTAAAGGATACCCGAAGTGACACGTGACATGATGAGATAGACATGTGTATGTACAGTGCCAAGCACACTAATAACTATGCTGTGTTCCTTTTTTTCTTTCTCTGTCTGAAAGAGTTAAATATCAAGTATGTAAGTGGCTGACTCAGTCCTGACTCAGATAGGAAGTGACTACAGTGTGACCCTCACTGATAAGAAATTTCCCTTTTTATCTCGTTCCTGCTCTCAGAAGCCATTTTGTGCTAGGAAGGTGTTTTATAGTTGGAATTTCTTATCAGTGAGGGTCACACTGTAGTCACTTCCTGTCTGAGTCAGGACTGAGTCAGCCACTTATATGCCTGATATTTAACTATTTCAGACAGAGAAAGAAAAAAAGTAACACAACATAGCTATTAGTGTGCTAGGCACTGTACATACACATGTCTATCTCATCATGTCACATGTCACTTCGGGTATCCATTAACTAGGAGCCAAAGAAATAAAGCTTCTAGCAATACGCTGAAAATTAAATGAAAAAAAATTACCACTGCAACAGCATCGCTTCCCAGAATGGAACGCATGTCCAGCACCGTGTAATAGGCAACGTTGGTCAGTATGTAAATCACTGTCACAATTGGCATAGAGATCCCGATGGCCAAGGGTAAATTTCTGCACAGTACATAAAATATACACAGGAAAAAGGTTAGTTAATTGTATTTCTCTTTGTCTTATTCATTATTAACTCACAAATTTGTTTTCCATGTTCTTTTATCTGTATTTGCTAGAGCAGTGTAGCTTGGCATGGAAGTTATGTGTTGGAACAAAATGAAACCACTCTTACAATAGCCACATACAGTTCCATATTTCTGTCAGATGTAATCACTTAGTATTGAACGCATACCTGAACTGAGAGGGTTGCCTGGCAGCCCTGCTGATCCTGAGGCAGGGAACACACTTGACTGTTTTCGTGCACGTTTTCTGCACAGGAAAACTGAGAACTCATGTTAATCAATGTGCTAGTTCACACTTACTGTGTTGCTCGTACGCAGAAAAAAAACTGACATTCTGCATGATGATTCTGCACATTTTGGCAGTTTTCTCTATCAATTACATCAGTTGCTGTGAAAAAACGCGCGCGTTTTCCTGCATGGAAACACACTTGGTGTGCAGAAAAAGTATGCAGAAAAATGCGCGCGGAAAACTGAAAGTCGAGTGTGTTCCCTGCCTGCCTTCAATACTTCTAGCCATAGATGACCCTGAACAAGCATATGCAGATCAGACGCTTCTGACTGAAGTCTGACTGAGTTAGCTGCATGCTTGTTTCAGGTGTATGATTCCGACACTACTGCAGCCAAAGAGATCAACAGGATTGCCAGGCAACTAGTATTGTTTAAAAGGAAATAAACCTGGAGCCTTTAATGATAATGTATTTGCTTCCAACTTGCCTTTTCAATAAACTTTAGACAATCACAAGCTTGATTGGGAAAAACTTTTTTTTTTTTTTTTTAGTCAGGAGATGGGTAATTCAGCAACTGCATGGTTGTACTGTGAGAATACCTTTTCTAGTATCATTTTTTACTGGTAAGAGTGATTCTGGATCACTAAGAGCTATCTGGGTACTGGTCCATAGTACTGGCCCAGGCCCTATACCAAAGAGCCACATCAATCCATGCCATGTTGGTCGGATGTACAGACTACAAAGGAATGGTAGCCAGACAGAGTTATTTCAGCTCTGTCAGTGTGGTCCGAATTTCTGTCATTGGAAACCCTGTCTCCATCAATGGTTATTGTGGAGGCCCAGTCACTGGTGCACGCGGGGGGGGGGGGGGGGGGGCTTACCGATGCCCTGAATCCCCCACCCCTGCTGCTCTCCCCGCTCGCATGTGGAGAGAAAGCAAGATCACGGCACCAGCCACCGAAGTGTAATGCGGGGAGGGAGGCCGACATCACTCCTCCCTCCCTCTCCATCAGTGCCCCCTCCCGAGTCCCCTTGCAGAGAACGCGCAGCGGGTGTTTAGTTTACCTGAGTCTCTGTGCTCCGGCCAGCTTCATTCTATTTCCTGTTTCCCATGACGCGTAACAGGAAGTAGAATGAAGAAGCAGGCCGGAGTGCAGAGACTCAGGTAAACTAAACGCCCACTGCGCGTTCTCGGGAGGGGGCACTGATGGAGAGGGAGGGAGGAGTGGTGCCGCGATCTTGCTTTCTCCCCACTGGCACTCTTCATTCCACCCCCACAGTGTGACACCCTCCTTCCTCCTCTCCCCCAGAGTGGCACCCTTCACCCCACCCAATGTGGCACCCACCCACTCCTACCCACCCAGGACCCCTCATTTCCCCCCAGAGTGGCACCCTTCTCCCACCCAAAGTGACACCCTACCACCCACCCATGTTGGCACCCTCCTCCCCCCCCCAGAGTGGCACCCTACCACCCACCCATGTTGGCACCCTTCTCTCCCCCCAGAGTGGCACCCTCCTCCTACCCAAAGTGGCACCCTACCACCCACCCATGTTGGCACCCTCCTCTGTCCTCTTCCCCCACAATGACACCCTCATACCCACCCAGAGTGGCACCCTCCTCTCCCGCCAGAGTGGCACCCACTCCTACCCAGCCAGAGTGGCATCCTCCTCCTTCCTCTCCCCACAGAGTGGCACCCTTCACCTGACCCAATGTGGCACCCACTCCTACCCACCCAGGTTGGCACCCTCCTTTCCCCCCAGAGTGGCACCCTTCTCCCACCCAAAGTGGCACCGTACCAACCACCCATGTTTGCACCCTCCTCTCCCCCCAGAGTGGCACCCTCCTCCCACCCAAAGTGGCACCGTACCAACCACCCATGTTTGCACCCTCCTCTCCCCCATGAGTGGCACCTTCCTCCCACCCAAAGTGGCACCCTACCACCCACCCATGTTGGCACTCTCCTCTGTCCTCTCCCCCCACAATGACACCCTCATACCCACCCAGAGTGGCACCCTCCTCTCCCCCTAGAGTGGCGCCCTTCTTTTGTGGGCAAATGCATGCGCGGTAGTGTGCGGCTTGCCGAAATGAATCCCACCCCTTGAAAATCCTGGGTTTGCCCCTGCCAGTCTCTCTTATGGGGCAAAGCACAGTTCTAGCCTCTCTCTATGGTCATAGGATTGGCCAAAATCTCTGTTAGTGGTCAGTGAGCACTACAAAGCAAGGGGCAAAGTACAGGGGGTGCTGCTAAACTGTGGCATAGTGTGGAGAGCACAAGAAAGCTGGTCCACACAATGAGACACACTGAAAATCTGTGACACACTACCTGGGACAGACTAGGATTTACAGTACGAGAGACAGTGGGATAAGCTGTGGCTCATAACATATGAGGCTGGGATACAAGCAGGAACATGTAATATATATGTCTAAAGTTATTTGGTAAGACTTGTAATAGGTGTGTCTTTGCAGACCTTATTGTAAATATAAGTAAAGATACATTTTGGGATTTCTAATCTCTTGAAGGGCAGTCCAAGATCAATTTTCTTTCTTGAGAGGATTCTGTCATTTACTTTATGTCCACATCTTTTCTTCCACTCACCTCTCTGGGTTTTTTATTTCTTCTGTGACAAAATTCAATGTGTCCCACCCCGAATATGAGAAAAGTGCTGAATACAGTGCAAGGGCGATATTTCCAACATCATATGAAGAACCCGCAAAGGAATCTTCAAAGTTCTCTGTCTGACCTGACAATTCAGAGAAAGGAAAAGTTTATACATCACATAAACAAAGGACAAAAACAAGAAACTATACAGTATCTTCACTAAGAGACTGAAATGTACTAGAACTTGAAATACAAATTACTGAACCAGACAAAGCAGATGTGTGAATAATACAACCTCAGTATACAAAAGCTCTACAAAGCCATTCAAGCTTGTAATAAAAGAATCATTATGTTTGAACATACAGTGCCCAGTGAAATTAATCATCCCTTCTGTGTTTGTCCTGTTTTGCTGCATTAATAGCTGGGATTAAGAATGATTTTTAGGGCAATAGCACAATTGCATCATCACTATTAGACCAAAACCTCAATGCACAACTGTCCTGTCTCCATCAACAGATGGATTGTGTTGCCATACAACAATTTTCAGGGCAATCTACTAATTCTCAAGTGAACTGTTCCCTAGGCATTGATTAGGCCATCCCAAGACATTTAAATATTTCCCTTTAACCTACTCTAGTGCACCTTTCTCATTATGTTTTGGGTCCATGTCCTGCTGGATATTGATCCTTTGTCCCAGTCTTAAATCTCAGGTAGACTAAATTGATCTTTATTTAGTGCCATCCAACTTTGCTTCAATCCTGACCAATCTTCTTGTCTTGGTTGATAGAAAACATCCTCACAGCATGATGCATACTGCCACCACCGAGCTATGATTAAGGAGGACTGACAGTCCGAAACATGTCAGCTTTGTATGCTTGCTGTGGTTGTTCATGGATACGTCCACGTCCATAAATAAAGGATCTACGTTTTACTGACAAGTGCGGACCTTTCCTCTTCTTCCACCACAGTGCTTCACTGTAGGCTTGGTGTTCTCAGGGTTTGCACCAGACATGGCTCATTTTGGCCCTATCTCATTCCAAATGTGTATCCCAATATTCTTTTCCTGTAAGTCATTTAATATTTATTTGTGCTTGTGTATAGTGGATACACGGAAGACAGACATACTGCTATCACATGCTGATGCCGAGTACTGGCCCCGTTCTTTTTGAAACATACTCCTCATAAAGACCTGCTCTTTCAGTGTTATCCTTGGTATTTTTGCAACACCCCAGATAGTTGCACTTCTTAACCATTCTGTGAACTTTGGAAGGTGGCCTTGTCTTATCAGGACTGAAGTGATACCACATTTTATCCATTTTGTTATAACTGATTTAATGTGCTACATTGGATATTAAAAATTGGAGGTTATTTTATAAATCAACCTTGATTTATAATTTGCAGAGATGAACCCTATCCAAGTAATTATGTGATTTGTGGTTGGGCCATATCTTATTTAGGGATTTCTTAGCAAAGGGGATTGAGACATACAAAACTTACAACTTTTCAGTTTTTATTTAATATATGGTGTTTTATTTTCATTCCCTTTAGCAATTTGGAGTATATTGTTACCATATAGTCACCATATAATACGATGGAAGCTGCCATTAGTTTCCTTTTAAACAGTGCTAGTTCTGTGGCTTTCCTACAGACCTTTCTGGCTTCAGTAATGTCTGAATGATATACTAGAAACAAGCATGTGGGTGAATTGGTCAAAATGTGGTCAGAGCACGTGGGCTGTGGCTTAATGTATTCAAGGCAGAGGATCACAGGACAGCCACACAATCCAAATAAAATCTGGGATCTGAAAAAACAAGGGTTGGAGCTATGCTATAACTGTAATTTTAAAAACAAATCACCCAAGACCGAAGCTCATGTGTTCCCTATGTAGATAGTGTCATGGCCACAATTTGAGTCTGAGACTCAAGTAAGAGTTCTGTCAACTATGCCAGCAACCATGCCATGCAATAAAAAGAAAACCTTATCCACAGCTCTCACTTGACTGTGGTGACTGGCACATAGTAATGAATGATCGGATGAACAGATTGCTCAACTACTAAAATTGTTTGGTTTAGCAACATTATTACTTAAACTGCAGTATAGTAAAGCAACCTCAAGATAACACTGTTTGTAAAGTGGGGTGATGATCTCTAGGGTAATGTAATTTTCGGTATTTATTCTGAGTTCTTCTCTGTTGTAAGTAAGCTGCATTACCTGATGGTTGTGTGTGATTTATGGCTGCACGTTTTCTTCAGTAAAGAGTTCTAACTTGTTATACCGGGTTCCTATCTGCGTGTACCTACCACTCTGTTCCATCAAAAATACAAAACAATGGCTAATGTTATTAAAATAGGAAACACAGCTATTATATGTAGTTAGCATACTCTACTCAGCGCAGGTCAGCTTTTTAAAACCCTGGTATTTATCATAAAGGCATTCCTTACAAGTGCAACAAGTAGCTTTAAGTTCATGTAGTCAGATTTACCCCACCTTGGCAGATTTTCACAATTCCAGCTATTATAACCGCAATCAAAGCCAGGACCTTGGCATAAGTGAACACATCCTGAACTCGTGTCCCCCATTTCACATAGGCACAGTTCACAAACGTGAGAAGTCCTGAGAATGAGAAAGATAAGTTAAAAATATAAGTAAAATAACAAAGGAAATGGACAAACTGTGTGACAATTAGGCATCTTCTAGTAAAGTTGTTCCCGTTCTATGGAGAAAAAAAACTAAACTTTT
The DNA here is from genome assembly GCF_040937935.1 of Hyperolius riggenbachi. Lineage (NCBI taxonomy): Eukaryota > Metazoa > Chordata > Amphibia > Anura > Hyperoliidae > Hyperolius > Hyperolius riggenbachi. Next base: position 484,793,143 of record NC_090646.1, read on the forward strand.
AGAGAGTGGCAGCCCTAGGCCCGCCTAACTTCGGAAGGCGTCAAGTCCTGGGGCGGGGTTTTACAGGGGATTGCGCACGTCGATATGCACGCATCCCCGCTTAAGTGACGGAGCTCTGCTCCGTCATCAGTCTACCAGCGGCGATTGCCACTATCAGTGGCGGCGGTGATCACCACTATCAGACTGTTTGCCGTCTATTTACATTGTACAGCGATGCGATCTACTGCAGCGCTGTACTGGGCACAGCTGTGTCACTCAGCTGTCCCCTGGAGAGGCTCTGATCGCGATCCCCTCTCATAGGCTGATGCCTATGAGAGAGGATCACCGTAATTGGCTGGCGGAGGGAGGGAGGGTGGAAATAAAATACATTTTAAAAAGCGATATTTATTAATAAAAAACCCACAAATAAAAAAATAAATGAACATATCTTTTTGTTGGGCAGAAAAAAGGAGGGGGGGTGGATTCACTTGTTTGCTGCGTTGTATGGCTCTGCAGCGAGCTATGGAAGCTGCAGAGCACAAAATTGTAAGAAAATAGCCTGGTCACTAGGAGGGTGAAAGCCTGTGGTCCTGAAGAAGTTATTAAATACAAATATATTTCTCAATGTTCGTTGTTATCGGGAGATCTGCTGTGAGACATAGTGCAGTAAAGTGATCCTTTGTTTTTATCATCTTAGGCCAAAACAGACTTGTGCTAGGTACACACACAGTGCAACTTCCTGTCAGATCAATGGGTCTCGCCGATTACTTCCATTTTGTCTGATCTGCTCCAAATCGATAGTGAAATAAATCCCATTATTGATCGGGAACAGTTTAAACTAGTACACAAGATGCAACTTCCCCTTAGATTACCTGTCGATCTGACAGGAAATTGCACCATGTGTACCTCACATAAGGGCTACCAGGCACACACACAGCAATTTCTAGCTGTTTCTTAGGTTTTACAAGGAATTTGGTGCTAGTTATATCCAGGGCCGGATTACCGACCAGGCAAATGAAGCATTAGCTTGGGGCCCCAGTAAGAGTCTAAGGGCCCCATCAGCCAACCGAGGAGCAAGCATCTTACATTCTATCAGCCGCACCCTGGCTGGAGCCTCTCCATGCCGCAACTCCTCTTCGCACTCTGCTGACAATGCATCAGCATGTGATCCAGCCCAGACGAACGAGCGAGCAAGCAGCGGCCGTTGCTATGGTGATGGGGCCGCGTGCCAGCTCTGCTCACTCCAGCCCAGCCTGTGCAGTCAGCGTGCATCACGTCAGTGTGCGCAACGTGGCTGGCGCTGCTGACATCATCAGTCTACGCCTGATTGCACAGGCTGGCTGGAGAGAGCGGGGCTCACATGTGGCCCCATCACCATAGCAACGGCCGCTGCTTGCTCGCTCGCTCGTTCGCCAGGGCTGGATGACGTGCTGCTACAGAGTCAGCAGAGTTCAGAGAGGAGATGCAGCACGGAGGGGCTCCAGCCAGGGAGCGGCTGATATTAGGTAAGATGCTTGCTCCTTGGTTGGCTGCATTGGGTGGTGGGGGGCCCAATCTGTAAGTCCGCTTAGGGCCCCATTCAGTATTATCCTGGCTCTGGTTATATCATACCAGCAGCATCTGAAACTTCAAATTGTATTGCAAATGCTATAGTACAAATGTGTGTCAAACTTAATTTCGTAAGTGGCCAAAATCTAAAACATAGTCTAAATTGTGGCCCAAACTGTTTATTAAGATATAACATTAACTGAACAGTTTCAAACTAAGTGGCATTACTACAGCAGACGTGGGGGGCAAGCTCCTCCCCCGTGATGCAGAGTAGTGTATTAGAGCATTTTAATAGTTACCTGCTGCAGTGCTGCTTTGGGTCTCTTCTGATCTTCCTGACAGCCACACGCTTTATGCTGCATGGCTCTGGCTCCTGAGCCATGTCACGTGATTGGGAGAAGGAGATATGGAAGCACAGAGCACGCCAGGAAGAACAGAAGAGACATAACGCATCATTGGATCCAAGGAGGGGGCCCCATGCTAATTTCATTGGTGGGTGTCCAGTGAGTTATTGCTGTACTCAAAGTGACAATGTTTCAATCAGAAACACTGTCACCGGTATGTTCCTCTGGATGGGAAGGCAGTGCGCTGTCGTTCTTTTTCTGCTTACCCTGATGAACATTGGAAGCTCTTGAGGGCCACATATAATGACAAGGATGGCCACATGCAGCCTGCGGGCCTTGAGTTTGACACCTGTGGTGTAAAGCTTCAAGTGGTGTAAAGCTTCAAGTTGCGGCTGGTATGACATAGGGGATTACACTGGTTACCATTCTTAATGAATGCTTGATTCACTATTCTTATGTGTGGTTTATCCCTTGTGCATTGGTTGCCAACTTTTGCTGGAAGCTTTATTTTCTATTCTAACGTGTGGTTTATCCCACATGCAAACAGCGTGATGACAACACTCTGCAACACTCATTATCTGATGCATCTTCCTGTGTCTGTTGACTCCATTGTTACTGCAAGGCAGGAACTGATGTCACCCACCCTGCCCTATTAAATATGTAAGTCTATGGAAGTTGAGCACCAGAGCCTCAAAGTAAGCAGTTAATTATCTCTTCAATCAAGGTGAGGAAAGGGTGGGATCAGCATGGAGGATGCTGATCTACAACCAAGAGAACATTCTGCAGGGAATATGACAGAGCACTTCAATCAAGATGCTGTAAAGCCTGGTACATACATCCAATTTTGATCATTATTGGACAATTTGACCACTTCCATTTAATATGAGAGCTTTACTTATACAATCTGTACATGGCATTTAAAGTCTGTTGACCCTCATACTACATAGGGGTGGTAAAATTGGTTAGTGATTGGCCGATCAAAATTGGATGTGTGTATGCACCTTCACACCTACAATATTGAATGGTACACACCTTCAATATTGATTGTCCAATCTCTGACCAATTTTAACACCTCCACGTAGTATGGGGTCAACAGATGTGGAGTTCTATGAGCAGATTGTGTAGGTAAGCCCTCATACTACATGGCGGTAGTAAAACTGGTCAGTGATTGACCAATCACAATTGAAAGTGTGTACCAGCCTGGCACACACCTTTAATTATTATTGACCAATCACTGAACAAAAGATTTGTGCATCAGCCCCATTGTGTGAGTTCTCCTAGAATGCTCGCGGGGTGGGTGTGGCTTGGGAATTCTGCATAATAAACAGCCTAGGATAAGCCTCAGCGGGAGGGTGAGGCTACATATCAATATACGGCAATATTTAGCTATAGGAAGTGTTACTGATGCTGAAACCAGGATATGTAATGTAAAAGCAGGTATCCTGAATCATTTACTGCATTCTACTATGTATCGTTACAGTTCCTATTTAAAGGGAAGGTCTGAGCAAATAAAATAAAAAAAAGATCTACATATTTCCAGCCCCTGACAGCTGATGTGTTCCTCACCACAGCTCCACTCCCAGCCAGTGTCCCGGTGTCCCCTCCTTTGCAGACCTGATGAGGTCGGCATCTTCTACGGCTGCGAGAGCGTCGCTTGCGATCGCGCTCACATGGTCTGGAGTGTACGGCGCAGAAGATGCTGGTTGGCGTCTGCAATGTAGGAAACCCCTGGACACCGGCTGGGAGCGGAGCTGTAAAGTGGAACTTATCGGCTGCCAGGGGCTGGAGGAAGCCCCAAGTAGGTAGATCTCTTTAGTTTAAATTAGCTTGCATCTTTCCTTTAAGGCATACATGTTAAACTCCGGCCCGGCCGTCAGAGCCATCAGATTTGGCCCTCAGGTGGTTTCTCCACTTTGCATTATGTTTGGCCCACTCTAGACCACCAGGGATGCTATATAGGAGGAAAAGCCCAGGATTCCCAGGGAAGCCATATGGGGAGGGGGGAAGCACTAGATACCAGGGAACTGTACTGGAAAGGGAGGGGGCCACTAGACATCAGGGAACCGTATAGGGGAAGAAGGGAGCTATTAGACACCAGGGAACTGTATAAGGGAGATAGGAAACCACTAGACATTGAGGTTGGCCGCAACTTGGTCCCAGAGATCATTTTCGGGCCACATTGTATTTGACTTTGACACTCCTGCTTTAAGAGGAGGAATTACTGCTAAAATTCCTTGCCTTAGTGCTGCTGCAATTGCATAAGCACTAGAAGAGTAGTAGAGGGCAGACACAAGTACAAACTATCAGAGGCCATAAACACTTGTCCTTGCAGAAAAAGCATATGATTTTACGCATGCACGATTCTTGCATTTGCAATCTCTGAATAATTGCAAATATTCGTAAGCATCTTAGTGATTTTTATGTGTTTGTATGCAAAAGTTTACATTGCCATGTTTCTGTGAATATCAATTGAAGCCAAATTACATGAATTTACATTTAATTAACTTCAAAATTACAATAAAAAAGTGAATGTTGCAAATTTCCTGGATTACCAATGACTTCCAATGAAATGGTAATTGCACACGAAAAAAGCAAACCTGCCTTCAGAATTTTAAATGCAGTCACAATTTGCAAACGCAGGTTCGCAGAAAATTAGAAATACAATGCGATGCCATTGAGATACCAGTACATTACATCTGCGACAAATGCGTTTCCACAATTTCTACCATATACTAACAAGTCATGACCTGTTTAACTTGGTTGGCTTTTAAAACTAACTTGATAATACCAAACGATTATTAATATTGCAGCAGCACTGCAAGTAAAAATGGCTATCAGCTTACTGCTACTGCTCTCAATATCTTTAATAATAGCATGACGTAAACTTTTGTCTGAAGTAAACTGCAACCATAAATTGTCCCTTACTGTATATAAATTCATCTTCAAAAATTCAAGCTTTCACTGTAGTTAATATGAATATATAAGTGTTCAGCAGCTTTCAGGCATATTAGCTGAGTTAAGACATTTTCAGTCTTGTTCTGTGTATAAACTGTTACGCTGTTGCAGACAGAACTTCCCTGTGTGGAAAGTGATTTGGCAGATCAGTGACATCACTAGGGGATGTATTGTGCAGGCTGGTCACGGGACTGTATTGCTGCTGTCAGCAGAAGTACCTCAGCACTTCCTTATGTACCATTTTCCCCCCACATCCTGCCACTAACAGACCAGCAGACACAGAGCTTCAAAAGATAATACTCTGAGAAAAAGAGACACCTAGACAGGAAGACAGAAATGAGGGAACTAGAATAAAGAGAACAGGGAACAAACTATAGTGAAACATTAGATGAGAGAACAGGTCTCTCCTTGCATAGTGTACACACATAGAGTTTCACTTCCCTATGAGTCACTCACATGATCAGACATGTGACAAGTGGTGAACATGACACACTCTGAGAGCCTGTCTCTATAGTGGTTAACCAGCCAGATTAAGATGCAGTAAGGCCCGGTTCACATTAGCGGTTGTTTGCCAAACGGACCGGATGACCTGACCGGATCCGGACCGGATCCGGATCGGAACCGTACGGTTCTGATCCATCCGGATCCGGTCAGGTTGCATCAGGTGGTAATCAGGATGCGATCCGGATCCGTTTGGCAAAATATACGTAAAAAAAAAAAAAAATGTTGGGGTCTGGGAGGTCAGCAGAAGGGGGACCTGTGGAATCAGGCCCTCTGCTGTTTAGCACTCACCTCCACCTCCGACATGCTGCCAACATCCTGCCAACACCTCCAGCTCGTGCTGCTCCACTCCAAAATGCTTGCCCATGTGTCCCCAGCCAATATCGCCGCAAAAATCCGCATAGGAAGTGGGGTAGAAGATCCGGATTTCTCAGCCAGTGTGTTGTGCGGCCTCCGGTTCCCATTTGTTTGTATTGGCCGGATGGTGCAGTCCGGCTCCGCCCCGGATACGGCTGCCGGAGGGGCCGGATGAAAAAATAGCGCATGTTGGAACGGAGGCCGGAGTCCGGCCCGGCCCGGATCCGGTCCGGCTCCGGTTCTGCAGAACGGACCCATGTGAACGGACGCATAGGCTTTAATTGCTATGCCGTGCGTCCGTTCCGTCCGTTCTGCAGGCGGTGCGGCTCCGGCACGGCGATTCCGGAGGGCCACCGCAAGTGTGAACCGGGCCTAAAAGTGCTTTGTAAGCTTATGCTCTGGTACTGCAGAAAGATCTGGAGAATACCCACAACACTGCGTTATTTAGGCCCGGTTCACATTAGCGGTTGTTTGCCAAACGGACCGGATGACCTGACCGGATCCGGACCGGATCCGGATCGGAACCGTACGGTTCTGATCCGGATCCGATCCGGATCCGGTCAGGTTGCATCAGGTGGTAATCAGGATGCGATCCGGATCCGTTTGGCAAAGTTAACGTAAAAAAAAAAAAAAATGTTGGGGTCTGGGAGGTCAGCAGAAGGGGGACCTGTGGAATCAGGCCCTCTGCTGTTTAGCACTCACCTCCACCTCCGACATGCTGCCAACATCCTGCCAACACCTCCAGCTCGTGCTGCTCCACTCCAAAATGCTTGCCCATGTGTCCCCAGCCAATATCGCCGCAAAAATCCGCATAGGAAGTGGGGTAGAAGATCCGGATTTCTCAGCCAGTGTGTTGTGCGGCCTCCGGTTCCCATTTGTTTGTATTGGCCGGATGGTGCAGTCCGGCTCCGCCCCGGATACGGCTGCCGGAGGGGCCGGATGAAAAAATAGCGCATGTTGGAACGGAGGCCGGAGTCCGGATCCGGCCCGGATCCGGTCCGGCTCCGGTTCTGCAGAACGGACCCATGTGAACGGACGCATAGGCTTTAATTGCTATGCCGTGCGTCCGTTCCGTCCGTTCTGCAGGCGGTGCGGCTCCGGCACGGCGATTCCGGAGGGCCACCGCAAGTGTGAACCGGGCCTAACTTCAGCCTGTAATTGCAGAAGACATTAAAATCACATTTTGTCATAGATATTTTAGTAACCATAAAAGTATTTTACTTTTAGTACAAGTGAAGTGTGTGGTATTTTGATGGTTAAGATATTACTAAGTAAGGGCCCGTTTCCACTGCTATAGAAATCGTGCCCGAATCCGCAGAGCTTACCCGCAAGCAAATCGCGTGGGGAAACTCTGCCATAGGGGATAATGCCGCTGTCCGAATCGCTTGCCTTAGTGATTTGGCTGACATTGCATCATTTTTTCGTGCAGGGGCAGCGAATCCCGTAGCTATGCATGGCACGGCTTCCAGGATTCGGCTGCGTACTCGCACAGGAAGGAAGTGCCGCTGCGGATCTCGCAGGACGCATGGCGGCTAGTGGAAACAGGCCCTTAAAGTAAATGGGAACCGTATTCTAAAAGATAAAAGACAGATACTTACCTAAAGAGAGGGAAGGCTCTGGGTCTTATTGAGCCTTCCCTTTTTTTCTCCTGGCGACCTTAGTGCGGCGGAAGCTCCTTCATTTGAATCCTCCGCCGGGGGGGACTTCGGAAGTCTTCGGGAACCAAGCACCCCTGAAGACAGGCGGCTCCATACTGCGCATGTGCAATTTCGCGATAGAGGGCACTCACATGTGCGCAGTATGGAGCCCGTCTTCTGGAGCACTCGGGCTCCCGAAGACTTCCGAAGCCTCCCTTCGGCAGCAGAGACAACAGCATTTGACCAAATTGGTCGAATGCTGCTACGGGGGATCCTGCGCTGTACCGGGGACAGAGAGAGGAGAAGGAAGGCTCTATAGGACCCAGACCCTTCCCTCTCTTTAGGTAAGTATCCACCTTTTTTTAGAATACAGTTCCCATTAACTTTAAATGAACAATCCACCAAAAACTAGTATTTAAAGTGGAATTCCACTCTTTTGATAAAAAAATAAAATAAAAAAGATCCTCCGTTCAGCTCAAGCTATGACAAGGATTAAAGACAAACATTATTTCAGCTTACATACTTTATGTTTCTGTCAATATAAGACACACCCAATCAATAATAATCAATAATAACACACCCATCCTAATAATATGCAAGTGTCCCTGCGTCTGTCCGTGTGTCAGTGCTTCTTAGCACTGCGCATGTGCTGGGACAAGACGCAGAGATACTGCCGAGAGCCAGAGGAGGACAAGGCCTGAAGGGGCGGTCGTATGTGCGCGCACGGCGGGCGTATGTGCGCGCACGGCGGGCGTGCACGGGGGCGCAGCTGCCGTTGTGCGCGCGCACGGCGGATTACTGACAGACCTTGCCCGTTTTTAAACGGGCTAAGGTCACTAGTTGATTATAATAATCGATAATTATGTAATTATTGATTGATTGACACTTGGGAGCTTTTCATCACTTTGCTGATCACCGGCGATCAGCAAACTGCTGTGACTAATGTATTCCTATAGGATCATTCACACTGTAGTGTTGTGATTTGCATAAATCGCAAACTCGCCGCATGCAGCATTTTGGGGGCGATTGTGTTGTGATTCTTGTTCTATTGAACAGGAATCGCAAATTGCAGTATAAATACAAAATTTTGTGCCGAAAAACTCCAATTTGCGCTCCCAGTGTGAACTAGCCCTGAGAGGAAAGTTTTAAAGCCTCTTGTCATTCTCTAGATTTATTCATGTACTTCAAATGAATAACAAGAGCTACTACACTGTAGTTAGTCATGAAGCAATATGGGGATTTCTGGGAAATCTGTAATTGAGCCATAATAAAAATTCCATGCTTGTAAAGAGAGGCACTTCAAGCTTACTGTCCAGTACTGGAAATTCTCAGGTTGCTGCATGGAAAATGGTGCATGCAGATAGGAGACTTTCACAAGGGATCTGATACATGAATACAGTTATGCATACATTTAGAATACAGATTAACACAATAAATATATCAACTATTTTATGAAAGAATTTCCAGGCTCAGCATAATGTGACCAGGAGTATTAAACAGTCTAATGAGGGCCATTCATGTTTAGATTGCCACCCAATGTGGCAAACAGATCAATCCCTCTCTGATCTGAATCTGATCAGAGAGAGATCAAATCCATCCATATGCTACACACAGATTTCAACACTGGTCCCAGGTGTGAAACTCAACCAGGGCACTATCTGCATTGAGTTTTTAATGTTAAAACTCTGCATCTGAGTTTTTAATGTTCTTCTCTAGAGATGGCCCGAACGGTTCCTGGCGAACTTTCGTGGTTCACGATCGCGGAGAACCGCAAAGTGCATCATGAGGGTCAACTTTGACCCTCTACATCACAGTCTGCAGGCACATTGTAGCCAATTAGGCTACACTCACTCCTGGAGCCCCAACCCCCTTATAAAAGGCAGGCAGCGTCAGGCATTGGACTCACTCGTGTGCATACATTAATTAGAGAAGGGAAAGGTGCTGCAGATTCTCATAGGGAAAGCTTAGTTAGGCTCTTGTAGGCTTCTTAGCTTTCTCCTTGCTGATTCTTATTGCTAAAAAAAAGCACCCTTCAACAGCTCTTTTGAGAGCTAATCTTGTTCTTGTGATCAATTTTTTTAATTTTTTTTGTGTGTGTGTCCCACTGACACTTGTGTTGCATAGACAGCCTTGGTAATTCCTACTGTGTGTGTCACTGCCAGGCCCAGCACATTCAGTGACTACCTGTGTGTGTGACAGGTGCACATTGTAATACCCATCACTGCATACCTACCTGTTGTTCACTGTGCACCCACCTACCTACGTGAGCGCACACAGTGTCACTGTGCCTGTCCGGTACCTGTCTGTGTGTGACAGGTGAACATTGTAATACCCATCACTGCATATACCCACTACCTGTTGTTCACTTCAGTGCACCCACCTACCTACGTGAGCGCACGCAGTGTCACTCTACCTGCTCAGTACCTGTGTGTGTGTGACAGGTGCACATTTGTAATACCATTCATTGCATAATTGTTCACAGCACCTGTATGACCGCACGCTGTGTAAAATACCACTCCGAGCATACCTGTTAACTGCACCTGTGTGACAGCTGCACATTGTATTGCAATACTAGTCACTGCATACATTTCACTGCACCTGTGACTGCACATTGTATTATACCTGGCAGTCAGTGCATACCTTTCACTTGCCCTCCATAACAGATTCCCGTTAAAGGTAGTAAAGTTGATCAGTGTCATATACAGCAGGGCCTCGAAAGTCCACCTGTATTGTTATTTTTTGTCACTACCCTGGGACTTTCATGCCATGCCTGCTGCCTTTCTTGGATGTGTGGTGGTAGCCGTTTCTCAGGCTCCAACTCCGGACCGGAATCGAACCCTGACTCCTAGGCCATACTCTTTCTTTAACAATGGTAGAGAAAGAACCATCGACAGTATGAGCAGCGATGGACTACTGGGTGCGCAGGCTTGACCTGTGGCCAGAGCTGTCCCAATTTGCCATCCAACGTCTGTCTTGCCCTGCCTCAAGCGTCCTGTCAGAAAGGACCTTCAGCGCAGCTGAAGGCATTGTCACTGAGAAGAGAAGTCGCCTAAGTCACAAAAGTGTTCAGTACCTGACCTCTATCAAGATGAATGAGGCATGGATCCCGGAGGGCTACTGCCCGCTCCAAGACTAAGTCAGTCCCCACAGCCAGCATCTCTGCCTGCACACCGTGTGACTGGCTGCCCCGGCCAAGACTAAGTCGCTCCCCACACAGCACTTCTGCCCGCAGGCCGCTTGACTGCCTTCCCCGCCACCACCAAAAGGGTCCAGTACTCCACTATAATAATTTTTCTGGTGCATGTACATGCCTGCCTAATTTTTCTGGCTGCACTGCAGCTGCAACAACAAAACAAAAGGCATGTACTGTACATGTTCCAATTCCCCTTCGTGATCATTACCTTGCCGCGGTGAAGGGGCTTGCGTATCACAATGAAGCAATAACTGCCGGCTATATGAGTGTCTCGGGGGGGGGGGGGGGGTGGGTACACATCGAAGATAATAAGGTTGTTGCTTCATTGTGGCCAGACCAAATTTGATCAGCTGGACAGTCACTGTTGTTCTATAATTGAGCTGCCACAGCCCGGCGACCATATGGGCTTGAAAACCGCCGCGGCCTGCACTCTGGCCATGGTGCGCACCAGTCCAGCACGGCCGTCACTACACAAACAGCTGTTTGCGGTGCGTTACACAGTGAGTTTGGTGTGTCAGTGTGAAGCAGTACTCTAATTACATTCCCTGATTGATGTATACACATGCAAGATGTTTTAAAGCACTTTAGGCCTGCAAATGAGCATTTAATGTGATTTCTTCCCTTAAAACGCTGCTTTGCGTCCGATCCAGATTTCCCCCCGGGACTTTTGGCGTGTATCCCACTCCGCCATGCCCCCCTCCAGGTGTTAGACCCCTTGAAACATCTTTTCCATCACTTTTGTGGCCAGCATAAATGTTTCTAGTTTTCCAAGTTCGCCTCCCCATTGAAGTCTATTGCAGTTCGCGAAAGTTCACGCGAACCGAACTTTTGTGGAAACCAAAAATTGGAGGTTCGGGCCATCTCTATTCTTCTCATGCCTGTTTTGGATTTCCTTCCACATCCCCAAAACATATTTATAAACATACTGGTTTCCCCAAAATTGGTATTAGACTATTGTAAGCTCCTCTGTGGGCAGTTGACATGACTATGTTCTTTGTAAAACAGAGATAGATTAAGATGTAAAGGGTCCTCTTGTGGTCCTTTTGGTAAGCAGAAGTGGAGAGAGGTCAAAGGTGGCTGGTGGGCCCCTTGCAGAGCAGGGACAAGGTCCTCCAGCACCCAAGGCTGAGACACCAAAGTGCGCCCCCCATCCCGCCCACCCCAAACGTCACACACTGATTGCTATTAGACTAAGAGGCGCCCTAGGGCCTCCAACCCCCCCCCCCCCCAACACCTTAATCACTAGTTATCTGGCTTGCAGTCACTGCCATGTATCCCCTTTTCTTATTTCTCTCTGCTTCAAACACAATAGGGGAATGATAGCTGAGTGAGTTGTGTGCCCCCTCCAACACTGCACCCTGAGGCTGGAGCCTCTCTTGCCTCTGCCTCGGCCCGGCCCCTTGACACCCACTAGGCCCCAAGCACCTGCCTAGGTTGCCTGGTGGATGATCCTGCTCTGCTGTTAAGTGCTGTGGAAGAAGTCAGTCCTACATAAATACATAATAATAATCACAGATATTACTCTGCTGCGTCTAAGATAATAATAATGGTGCCCAGTATTGTAGAAATGTACAGAATGTAACTATATGCATATCTATATGAATTTCTCAAAAAACATTTACATTTTCTATTTTCTGTAGGTTGCACATTCTTTAATCATTGAAATATTCTTTGAATCAACGTGCAATCTTTCTCAACCTTTTTACCCTGGAGGAAGCCTTCAAATAATTTTCGGATCTCAGGGAACCCCTGCATTAGTGGAGGGATTGGGGATGTTTTTTTCTGGAGGCAGCATAACACTCCACTGCAGCTCAGGAATGGTGGTTGGGGGGGGGGGGGGGATTAGGCACATTTAAGCCTCATATATACACTAGACGGAACACATCTGAGGCGGCTGTTTTGCACCATTAGGGCCAAGAATCCAGCATGGGAACAAGTGTTCCCTGAGCTTATTTAAAAATCTGACAAAAATACAATGGCCTATTTGCAATTAACATTTACTTCTTGGTGATATTTTCACACCTTACCAATAAAATGCAATTAAACCACCAGTAAGCAGGAAAACTCTCAAAATTATTTTGATAGTACTTTTGTACCTACTTTTTTTTTCAGTTGCAAAGATTTGAAAAGTTATTTTAAAGTTTTTTTCAATTGAATAAGGGCCAGTTTTTAATGTTGTAACATCAGTGCTCATCTCCCTGATGCCTGAAGCATTTTCCACCAATGCAGGTAGTTGCATATAGGCAATACGGAGGAAGGAGAAGTACAGTTGTACAGTATGTTTCTATCAGTGATCCAAATCTAATCACTTTAAAGAGGAACTCCAGTGAAAATAACGTAATGAAAACAAGTGCTTCATTTTTACAATTGTTTCACCACAATATCAGCTATATAGAGCCCCCTGATGATCTATTCGAGAAAAGGTAAAAATTTCTCGTGGGAAAGTGAGTATTAGCTAATGATTGGCATGAAGTTTAATTCTTGGTTATGGGTTCTCTTTAAGTTGAAGCTATTCAGTTGTAAAGCACAACAATCTCACTGTTCACATTTTGTGTCACTGCGTTATCTTGCCCATGAGAAATCATGCTTACCAATACAAGCTGCTGCAAGGAGCCTATTGGCGGAGTATGGCGATTCACAGGTCGGGAAGATGGGCTGCACCATGTAGTTAGAAAAGGTGATGGCAATGACAGCTTGGCTGGTAGGCTCAATGATAAGGAGAGATGTCCACAGTCTGATGAAGGCTATGAAGCCTCCAAAGGCCTCTAGAATGTAGGCATAGCTTGCTCCTGATTTGGTTATGGTTGTGCCCAGTTCAGCATAACATAAAGCGCCAAATATTGAAAAAATTCCTCCAACTGCCCAGATGACTAATGAAAGGCCGTAAGAAGCACTATACATAAGGACCCCTTTGGGTGACACGAAGATCCCAGAGCCAATCATGTTGCCCACAATCAAGCACACCCCATTCAGCAGTGAAATCTCCTTCTTGAGTTTCATGGATTCCTGAGAGTTATTGTCCAAGGGAGCTTCATTTTTGCCATTGGGCTCCTGCTCCTGCGTGGAAGCCAGAGTGTATTTGCCGGAGATACCCATGGTGGAATGAGAGTGTCAGCAGCACAGCAGCATGTCCAGCTAGGAGAAAGAGAGAGGTCAGAAGGTGAAGCAGGCATGCAAATGAAACAGGAGAATAATGGCAGCTCTTCAACTCTGGCTACACATCACTAGCTCTGAGCACACAATGACTAGATGCTACAGCTTAATCCAGTTAGATGGAGTTCTGTTTACAGCCATTCCCCTGGAAAATGAAATATGCCAAGCTCAAAGGTCTACTAGTGATAAGTTACAATCTGGCTTGTGATGTAAAAAGGGTTTGATATCAAGCAGTAGTTATAAATAATAATTGATTAGGGCTTTCGTACACGTAAATGAATAAATTTTAATCTTACAGAACAAAACAGGTTTTCTGATTTCTTTGACAAAAATTAAATAAAGCACTTTGAAAATAGGGGCTACAGGGAAATTGATCACACAGAAACGCTCCATCAAGGGAAAGCAAGCAACACCACAGTGATGGTCTGATCTCTTTGGTAGGTGGATGCTCTGCTGTATTTATGCTACTATGCATATCACATCAGTTGGAGATTTTCTGATGAAACCCTCATTGGGTAAACCATGTTAGGAATTTTTGGGTGATCTTGCTTGAGCACTTTTATCCACTCTGCACTCACTACATGGGTCCTAGCTGGATATACGATCTGTAGCTACCGGGAGACATCTGAGGTAGACTGCTAGACTGAACACAGAGTGGTTGAAAACTTAAGAAAAAAGTTACATTGCATATGGCCCCTTGTTCCTTGGAATTTGCAAATTGTAATAAATATAGATTATTATTTGTAACTGTAATCACTTTGTCTACCAATTCTGTACTATGTCTATATTTTGTGTATCGTTGCCCGTATTACTATCCCCATGTTTGTTTCTTACTCTGCACGGCGCTAAGGAATATGTTGGCGCTTTCTAAATCAGTATTAGTTATAATACGCAATGCAATTTAGATACTTTATTTTTATTTCTATTAAGGTACATGTAGAGAGAGAGAGAGAAAGTGTAAGCGAGAGAGTGAGTTTGTGTGTGTGTGTGCATGTGTGTGTGTGTATGTGTAGTGTGGGGTGTACTTACAGTACTTGCCTATTCACATGACTGGAGAGTTGTCATAATTGCATTTTAATCTCTTGTATGCTTCATAATGAGTTCTGCAGTGATGCCAAGTAATCATCTAGTGTGTTTGTGTTTCAGCAGAGTGTAGTATTAAACTACTGATACACATCCCAAGCTTTATAGACATAACAGACAGTTGAGCCGTAATGGGATCATACTGAAATGTCTTTAGACCAGACTCTGAGTATAGTTCAAGGACAGTAAAAGAAAGACTCTTCCTTGCATAGGAATTATGTTGTTTTTTTCATGTAAATAAAAAGTATGTCAAATAGCCCCAGTTAAACTTAAAATATCACATTTTTAGTACAGTTTTCCTTTATAATTGAGGAAAATATATATTTTCAGGTCTAACAACTCGACATCTGACATTCCATAAGACAGACATATTTCCTAATTAAAAAACGATTGAACTTGATGGACGGATATCTTTTTTTCATCCAAACTATGTAACTGTTACATAGTTACATAGTTATTTTGGTTGAAAAAAGACATACCGTATGTCCATCGAGTTCAACCAGTATAAAGTACAACACCAGCCTGCTCCCTCACATATCCCTGTTGATCCAGAGGAAGGCGAAAAAACCCTTACAAGGCATGGTCCAATTAGCTTCAAAAGGGAAAAATTCCTTCCCGACTCCAGATGGCAATCAGATAAAATTCCTGGATCAACATCATTAGGCATTACCTAGTAATTGTAGCCATGGATGTCTTTCAACGCAAGGAAAGCATCTAAGCCCCCTTTAAATGCAGGTATAGAGTTCGCCATAACGACTTCCTGTGGCAATGCATTCCACATCTTAATCACTCTTACTGTAAAGAACCCTTTCCTAAATAAATGGCTAAAACATTTTTCCTGCATGCGCAGATCATGTCCTCTAGTCCTTTGAGAAGGCCTAGGGACAAAAAGCTCATCCGCCAAGGTATTATATTGCCCTCTGATGTATTTATACATGTTAATTAGATCCCCTCTAAGGCGTCTTCTCTCTAGACTAAATAAACCAACTGTAACCTTTCATTTATACTGGGTATGCTTGTAAAGTGAACGCCCATACACACTAAGCGATTTTCCTGAAGGATTCTGTGCAACAATAATTTTTTGCGCAATATAAGGCAACATCGTTTAACAAAAGTTTGTTAAACAGTGTTCAATGAAGGCTGATTATGTGCGATAATCGTTTGTTTTAAACAACCGTCAATAGGTATCCAATCGTGGACGGTTATTCTGATCGCCATTGACACCCCCTCCCTGCTAATTACCACGATCGTTCAAAGTCATGTTCGTGCCCGTCATTTGTTGATACCGTAAGCTTTTGCGGAAGGTGGATTGGGGAACGATCTTTTTTGCATTGTTCGTCGCCACGTATCTCCCGATCCATCTTTGTGATGTGAATTCAGCTTAACTCTAGCTTGTACAGTCCACAGCATGTTATCCCTTCTTTCACTGGGAAACCCCAATTTAGGCCTGGTTGTTTGTTTATAAAACTACACTTGTAAGAAAATGAGACCGACACCATCAATTTTCTTCAATTTATAGCTTTTATTGAAGACAGGTATAGCACATGGTGATTGCAACGTTTCAGAGGGTATACCTCCTTTATCAAGCAGTGCTTCCTGTCCGAAAGGTTATACGCTCTGAAACGTTGACCTATGAATCGAAGAAAATTGATGGTGTCGGTCTAATCTTCTTACAAGTGCCTATTGGCTCATTGTGCTGCTGAAGACAAAAACCAGGCACATCACAGCGTGACATACAGGAGTGCATCCCTTCAAAAACGATACAGTTTTATAAAACAACATAAATTCATTTTGTGGAATGTCACTGGCTAATTTGCTCCCCATAAGGCCTCTTGCACACTGCAAGCAAATCAGATTCAGATTCAGATTTTTAATCTGTTTTTACATCCGATTCCGATTCAGATTTTTAATCTTAACTGCATGCTGCGTTTTTTGATCCGTTTTTCTGTTGAATGTATTCAAGGAAAATCGGAAACGGAATCGGAATCGGAAACGGAATCGGAATCGGAAACGGATTTGCAGTGTGCAGGGAGCCTAATGAAGGCCACGCAATAATGTTCAATTCATTGTGAATGAATGTTAGGAATCGATGCCACAAAAAATGCCTGATTGATCGATATCCAATTGATTTTATGCCAAAATTGATTGGAAGTATTAATAGGACCAAATGGAAGGTTTGGGGCAGGTGAGGCGGTTCACCGGCGACCTATAGGGTTACATTGTATCGAACAGTACAACGCTGCTGTTCAATCAATTTTTCAATAGATTCCATGTTGGAATCTACTAAAAATTGTTCTGCCTTGTATGATAGGAATCGATTTTGATTGTGGATGTAAGCCCAATTCATTGTGGCGTGTGTGGCAAAAGCTCCATAAATCTATCCCTTTGCTCCAGCTATTGGACTGGTGAAGTCTGACAATATACAGATTACCTTACTCTGTCTGCTAAACCAGGTGATTAGAATAACTTCTTGTCTGTGCACATCTTGCATTAGGTTTCCATATTCCATATTCGCAGTGCGGGCAACACCAATACGCACTCCACTGCGTTGCTCTGCGATGCCTGATACGATTGCAATCCCATTCATTTGTAATGATTGGGGTTGTAATCCTGAAAGGGCAGAAATGCAGGCAACCATGCATCGCAATTCTGTGGTGAATAGCAATACATGTATAGACTTTCTGATGTCCCTGAGGATCACAGCACGTTGCCAAGGAGACACGGCTAAACTCACATGGAAACGAGGTCTTAGGGTTCCTTAGAGTAAGGGATGCCATGCTGTATACTGTATGTATCAATGGGCTTAATGCATGAAAGGCATGTTACTTACAGTGGGATGTGAAAGTTTGGGCAACCTTGTTGATCGTCATGATTTTCTTGTCTAACCACTTGAGGACCACAGTGCTAAACCCCCCAAAAGACCAGGCTGTTTTTTCTGTAATTGGCCACTGCAGCTTTAAGGCCAAGCTGCAGGGCTGCACAACACAGCAGACGAGAGATTCCCACCCTTTTCCCCCCACCAACAGAGCTCTCTATTGGTGGGGTCTGACGCCCCCCCCCCCCCCCCCCCCCCCGTGTTTGGTTTTTTTAATCAATATTTATGTTCTTTTTTTTATATTATTTTTTACTATTTGTTTCTTCTTCTTTTTTTAAACCCTCCCACCCCCCAGCCGGCCAATCCTGGCGATCGCCCCCCCCCCCCCCCGAGAAGGCACACATCCTGCACGTGATCTACTTCAGTAGCCGGCTCCAGGAGCTGATGCCGATTGGCGTTAGGCGGTCCTGGGGCTGCCGCCGCAACCACACCCATTGGCGTGGGGCAGTCTTTAAGCAGTTAAATCGTTGGTTGCTTTGATAAAAAATGTCAGTTAAATATATCATATACCTGTAGGAGACACACACAGTGATATTTGAGAAGTGAAATAAAGTTTATTGGATTTGCAGAAAGTGCGCAATAATTGTTTAAATAAAATTGGGCAGGTGCAAAAATTTAGGCACTGTTGTCATTTAATTGATTCCAAAGCCTTTAGAACTAATTATTGGAACTCAAATGGGCTTGGTAAGCTCTGTGACCCCTGACCTACACACACAGGTGAATCCAATTATGAGAAAGAGTATTTAAGGGGGTCGGTTGTAAGTTTCACTCCTCTTTTAATTTTCTCTGAAGAGTAGCAACATGGGGGTCTCAAAACAATTCTCAAATGACCTGAAAAAATATTGTTCACCGTCATGGTTTACCGGAAGGATACAGAAAGCTGTCTCAGAGATTTCAGCTGTCTGTTTCCACAGTTAGGAACATATTGAGGAAATGGAAGACCACAGGCTCAGTTCAAGTTAAGGCTCAAAGTGGCAGACCACGAAAAATCTCGGATAAACAGAAGCAACGAATGGTGAGAACAGTTAGAGTCAACTCACAGACCATCACCAAAGACCTACAACATAATTTTGCTGCAGATGGAGTCACTGTTCATCGTTCAACCATTCAGCGCACTTTACACAAAGAGATGCTGTATGTGAGAGTGATGCAGAGGAAGCCTTTTCTTCGCCCACAGAACAAACAGAGCCGGTTGAGGTATGCTAAAGCACATTTGGACAAGCCAGCTTCATTTTGGAATAAGGTGCTGTGGACTGATGAAACTAAAGTTGAGTTATTTGGGCATAACAAGGGGAATTATGCTTGGCGGAAAAGCAACACAGCATTCCAAGAAAAAAACCTGCTACCTACAGTAAAATATGGTGGTGGTTCCATCATGTTGTGGGGCTGTGTGGCCAGTGCAGGGACTGGGAATCTTGTCAAAGTTGAGAGACACATGGATTCCACTCAGTATCAACAGATTTTTGAGATCAATGTCCAGGAATCAGTGACAAAGCTGAAGCTGCGCCAAGGCTGGATCTTTCAACAAGACAACAACCCTAAACACTGCTCAAAATCCACTAAGGCATTGTGTAATGATCTGCTCAGCTGCCTGTGCAGGCAGGCAGCTTTTTGACCATTGTTTAGGTTTGCATGCTGCAGGACTCTGGAAAGGAGAGCTTCTGTCAGTTTTGCAACTTGTGTTTGCTGAGGAATTTGCATACGTTGTCATGCAAATTGCGTGGCCACATTCATTGGAGGTGTGTACTATAAGTACTATGTGTTTCCCACAATGCTTGGCTGGTCATAAGGATTCCTTCCTGTGAAACACTCCTGGAGGAGTGTCAGCCTTACTCTTTGTTTGAAGTTCAGCTTAGAGTAATTTCTGAAACTGTGCTAGGCAGGTTCCCCTAGTGCAGTTAGGATTGCTTATCTGTTTTGTTTGTTCTGTTGCGATTGTCCTGTCCCAGCGGTGGTCGACAGGAAATCGTTCTGATCTCTGTTCTTGGAGTATAGCTGGTGCAGCGGTTGCTACCAGCTATCTCTTCTGATCTGTCTTACTTGGATCGCACTAGCATTTTGCGCTAGCGCTGTGGATCCTTCTGTTCTGTCTCCTTGGATCACGCTAGCCACTTTCCGCTAGTGCTGTGGATCCTTCTGTTCTGCCTTCCTGGATCGCACTAGCATCCTGCGCTAGTGCTGTGGATCCTTCTGTTCTGCTCCACTGTCTGCCTGGATCGCACTCGCCTAGCGCTAGTGCTGTGGATCCTTCTGTTCTGCTACTCTGTACCCGGATCGCACTAGCATCCTGCGCTAGTACTGTAGATCCTTCTGTTCTGTCTTCCTGGATCGCGCTAGCCACTTTCGCTAGTGCTGTGGATCCTATCTCTCGCTTGTCCCTGTTTTTGTGTGTTTGTCTTGTCTGCGACGAACGCTTGCTCTAGGCTCGGTGAGGTAACCGTTAAGCAAGCGCTCGCGTCCTCTGTTACATGTTTGTCTCTCGATGGTTAGTTAGGCGTGCTTGTCTCTATTGTGCTTATCACGTGGAGACCGCGCATGAACGCGTGCACTGTTGCGAATGAGTGCGGTGTTCGTGTTCAGTTAGCATTTGTTGTTTTCTTTATCTCCTCATTGTATGATTTGCTGTGCCTTTGCTATCCTCGTATTCTGTTCTGATCTGCCTTGTGTCACTTTTGGCAATCGCCTTTCTTGCGGTTGCGTTTCTGTTTTGTATCTGCTGTTGTGTGTGCGCTGTCGCGGGGTGGCGACTAGATTGGCGCACACACGCATACAACCTGTCCCTTTGCTCGTTCTCATTCGCAATCGCTTCTCTTGCGATTGCGTTCTGCGCTTCATACAATTCCTGTCTGGCATTTATGGAGGTACAGAGGATTGGTTCCTCTGCACTCCTCAGCACCATCTGCCGACAGGAATTTCCCTCTACGGGTGCGTAGCACCTTTTGCTGGGTTCCCACAATTATACGCTTGTGGAGGATTTCTGCCGTAACAGCGCACGCGTTGTGCGCTGATCACGGAGAAAGTTCCACAATCGTTACACATTGATGCAGAAAAGTACAACGTTCTGGAATGGCCATCTCAGTCCCCAGACCTGAATATAATTGAAAGTCTGTGGTGTAAGTTAAGTAGAGCTGTCCATGCCCAGAAGCCATCAAACCTGAATGAACTAGAGATGTTTTGTAAAGAGGAATGGTCCAAAATACCTTCAAGCAGAATCTAGACTCCCATGGGAACCTACAGGAAGTGTTTAGATGCTGTAATTTCTGCAAAAGAAGGATCTACAAAATATTGATTTCATTTCTTTTTTTGTGGTGCCCAAATGTATGCACCTGCATAATTTTGTTTAAACAATTATTGCACACTTTCTGTAAATCCAATAAACTTCATTTCACTTCTCAAATATCACTGTGTGTGTCTCCTATATGATATATTTAACTGACATTTTTCATCGTAACAACCAACGATTTATAGAGGAAAATCATGACGATTAACAAGGTTGCCCACACTTTCGCATCCCACTGTACAGCAACGCTTGCAATACCCCCATAACATGAGTGGTGCTAAAAGAGTAACAGGCGGTGCTCCCCTGGTATTAATATTGGTAAAATTGGTGAGCACTACTTGCGCATGGCAATTTTACCAGCCTTTTGTGCATCAGCCCCAATGTGTGATTTTTTTTCTTCAACTTGATGAGGAAATTGACAATGTGCTGGTATTTCTTGGAAGGATGAGGGCTCCAGAGTAAGACACAAATAAACACTTTGGATTTAGTTGTATTTAAAGAATTTAGGAGCAGGCACTGTTAACTCCATTCTAACTATGCTGTTTATCTAAATGCCTTTAAAGCCCCATTCCAAGTGTTTTCCTGTGTGCTCACTCAGCTGTGTACCTTGCTTCTGTCTGTGTAAACACACTTCAGTTAGCTGATATAAAATAAACCGCTTTACAGACACTAGTAACGTCCTGCACCACAGGAAGTCATTGCACCACATTCCTATAGGTTTAGTCTATAAGTGCCCATTAACAGTACAATTTTTTAATTAGGTGCGATGTTTCAACGCAATTTTTACAATCGACCTGTACTGAGAACTATGCAGTGTGTGGCAAAATCGATGTAAAATGATTCTATGGTCGATTGGATCAGAAATTTAATTGATCCAAATGTTGGATTTTATGATCGAATTTGAAGAGAGAAAATGCCCTAGTCCACCTGTTTATGGGAACACGCCATCATTACCTTCTGATTACTTTTATTCAAAACAATTGCGCCGAAAGACCGCATCTGATGAAAAAATTGTCTGCTCCTTGCAGAAAAACATAACATTTCAGCACAAAGTTAATATTTGTAGATCTGTGTCAGGAAATGGGCTTTAATTTCTGAATCACTGAACCAAAACGATTAGTTCTGGATCCCCTGTCCAGGTCAAACTATCAGCAACCAAATGGGTCCCTCCCTCTACCACTTCACCTGTTTTGTCAAGCCAAAAAGGCACCCATGGGACCAGTGTTGGAAGCCGGCTCCACAGTTGCATTAAAAACGGTCCTGGAACGGAACGGAACGGATACTGTGTGAACGGATCCATTGTTAACCTATGGAACCATTCAAATCTGTTCATTCGAACGGATCCGTTTCGTACGTTCCGCTGCAGTTTCCTGCAGGACCAATTTTTCCAGACACCACTGCCCAGCAGACCTTAAACAGAAGCTGATGCTGCATTGGGGCAATGAGAAAACTGAATGTTTCTTCACACTAGTGAAGAAACGGACCATTCTAAATAGAAAAATACACTCTGGGGGTGGGGGCCGGGCCTGGGGGGGGATGTGGGGAAATGGAACAGAAGCAGCGGAACGGAAACGGAGTAAAAACGGATCCAATCAATCAATGATCAGATCTGTTTTCATTGATCCGTTTGCCACTCCAACGCAAGTGTGAACTGGGCCGAGTGTGCCCAGATCCTGTCACGCTGTATTAGTTAGAGACCTGCCAACATCAATATGCAGCAACATGGGTCAGTACCAACTCCAGTAAATAAAAACCTCTCTCTTCACATCTAAAAAATTATAAAAATGGTCTTAAGATCCAGTATAGGCTCTTTAAAGTGTACCCGGGTCAAAAAGTAAATACTTAGCTAGTAAGAGGGAAGCCTTTGGAACCTGTAGAGGTTTCTCACACAGTCTCTTGTCCGCACATGGACCCCCCAAAGATTGCTGACAACAGCTTGACAGAAATTTGATCGGGGCCCCACTGCTCTTCAAGCATGGCCACACCTGCACAGTAAGCCGGAGCCACCTGTGCACAGCACAGCATTCTATTCCAGGCCACCGCCCTTCATTAAACTGATGACGGGTATAGTAGCAGACTGGTGACACACCTTCCACTAATAGGTTTGCTTGATAATGACCAGCCCAACCTATCAAGATGAGGCAGAGCATGTCACCGCCCTACCACTACAACCCTCCCCAATAGGGGTCTGTGGAAGGGTTGGTCTGGCCAGCTGGGGGCAGAGTGTGGACAGGGCAACCACATCAATAAGGAGCTACAGGAAGCAGCAGGGGTCATGCAACCATTCCTGTTTATGAAAGAAAGCTAAGGCCACATACACACATCAGACCATAGTCTTTTGAAAATGAAAGATCACAGACCAATCTTACCACCCTTCATGTAGTATGAGAGTCATACTCTACACAGTCTTTTCTATGGAGCTGAACTCCACATCAGAGAAAAAATCTTTGCAAGATGCTGCACACACAGATGCTGTACAGACACAAAAGATCAGTATCTGCAAAAGATCTGTTCCTGCCAAAAATCCATTCCTGCAAATTGCAATGATAGTCTATGAGATCTGCAGATCATCATACACACATGATTTAACTGACATTCATCTGCAGATCAGATCCACCAGGATGGATTTTCAGATCTGCAGATGATTGTCTGATCTGCAGATGAATGTCAGTTAAATCATGTGTGTATGATGATCTGCAGATCTCATAGACTATCATTGCAATTTGCAGGAATGGATTTTTGTCAGGAACAGATCTTTTGCAGATACTGATCTTTTGTGTCTGTACAGCATCTGTGTGTGCAGCATCTTGCAAAGATTTTTTTTCTGATGAGGAGTTCAGCTCCATAGAATAGACTGTGTAGAGTATGGCTCTCATACTACATGAAGGGTGGTAAGATTGGTCTGTGATCTTTCATTTTCAAAAGACTATGGTCTGATGTGTGTATGAGCCTTTAGGCTGACAGCATACTTGTCTGTCAGTTTTCTGTGAACGTTTTTCTGCATGCATTTTTCCTGCTCACCATGTGTGTCTGTATGTGGGAAAACGCATGTTTTTTTTTTTTTTTTTTCACAGGAGCAAATGTAAGTAATAGAGATGCAGAACAGAAGTTATTTTTATTATTATTTTATATATTTTAGCATGGAAACAAAGTTTTGAGGCAATCTATCAGACAGATGTGGTGTGGCAGAGCTAAGCCTTCTGCTATCTATAGTTAGAGACTAGTGAAAGAGTAGATACATTGCTGTGTGATGATGCTGCAGAGACCCACTCCACAACTGCAGCAACTTCTAGATGCCAGACAGAACAATAGCAGCTTCCAGCCCTGGATAAGAGCCTCAGCTGTGACACATATCAGCTGTCCTGCAGGGCTTCTGTTATGTACATACAGGACTGAGGGTGTCACACTGCAATGCCAGATGTGTGCTTGTAAAACAAGTACAATGCTCTGAATAATGCATTTTAAAGACAGGATCATCTTCAACTAGCTCTATAAAGGCAGACAGCAGATGGCTGTACAAAAGGGGCTTACACAGGTCATCTGTCCGGTGGATTGTATGGGGTCATGTGGTCTATACACTGAATAGAAACACATCTACCTACTTTTGACTCTCAGATCCCTGGCTAAATTCAGTTTGAATGAAGCATCTGTGTTAAGTGATGCAGCTGGTCAGTGAACAATGAAAGAAGATAAACTGGAATTTTGTCTCATGTCTGTAGGTGTGAGTGTATTTGTGTATTTGTGTGTCAATTCTGCCCTTTTTTTTGTTTGCACATATTGTTTGTATCAATTTAACCATACAGTGCCACAGAATACGCAAGGAAGATGCAAAGTGTATTTTACATTGTAATAATAAAAGCATACGTCAGCCGTGCACAATGCATGGGGTCTGTCTGTCCTCATGTTTTTATAGATTTTCTACTTCATCCCAAAAACATTTAGCAAATCTAAACCTAGCATCTAAAGAATATTGGGTATTAGACTGAGAGCTCCTCTGAGGGGCAGTTAATGATATGAATTGTTTGATGCAATGCAAAAAGAACCTGCACCATATAAATGCATAATAATAAATGAGTAACTACAAAGGCTTTCCTGGGTCACTGAAAGTATGCGAGAAATCAGCTGTCCAATATGCGCAATCACAGAGAGCTGGAGGGACTGTTGATTTGGGACCTTAAGTTTTTGTAGATATAACCAGTATGACCAGCACACAGGTTACTGATGAATCATTTATTGATCCACCTGTTTATGGACAGCTTTGCAAAATTTAAAGGGATACTGTAGGGGGTCGGGGGAAAATGAGTTGAACTTACCCGGGGCTTCTAATGGTCCCCCGCAGACATCCTGTGTTGGCGCAGCCACTCACCGATGCTCCGGCCCCGCCTCCGGTTCACTTCCGAAATTTCAGACTTTAAAGTCTGAAAACCACTGCGGCTGCGTTGCCGTGTCCTCGCTTCCCCTGATGTCACCAAGAGCGCACTGCGCAGGCACAGACCATACTGGGCCTGTTCAGTACGCTCCTGGTGCCATCAGCGGGAGTCAGGACACGGCAACGCAGGCGCAGTGGTTTTCAGACTTTAAAGTCTGAAATTACAGAAGTGAACCAGAGGCGGGGCCGGAGCATCGGTGAGTGGCTGCGCGGGTACAGGATGTCTGCGGGGGACCATTAGAAGCCTCCGGTAAGTTCAACTCATTTTCCCCCGACCCCCCTACAGTATCCCTTTAAGTGTTAGACAGGCAGGGCTGCTGGGACTAATCAATTCAAATGAAAGATAGCTTTATGGCATGACCAAGAATCATACAGGCATTGCCAAAGCTGGGGGTGGGGTGGCGGGGGTGGGTACAGTGGATTAGCTTGTGGACATTTTTACGTTTACAGTTCATTTATGCTCCTCTCAGTCTGTGGCATGCTGTGACCTAATGTGCAGCTATAACTATATTTGGTGTCTCTTCAGTTTCAGGCATTCCTTAGAACTGTTATCTAAAAGACCCATGCTGCCCTTATCTACTGACCCTGGCCACTGAATAAATTGTCATCCTGAAAGTAAAACAGATCATCCTTAATCAGAGAATCCTTTATTTATAGCACTCTGAGAAGTACATTAGCCACACTTCCTCTGTGTGAATAACTTCCTTTACTGCTCTGGTAATGGCTAATCATCCTTTGGACTGCTATATTTATTATTATTATTATTATTTAGTATTTTAGTATTATTTTTTTTTACTACAACAGTAGAAATAAATCACACAATTAATTTTTTATTATAGTTATTATCATCAAGCAACACATACTAGAAACTCTCACTATTGTCTTATGTGACTGCAAAGTTTTGCCCCCTCGTATCAGATGATTTTTAATAAACCCAGATAGAAAAGTTTAAAGTTAGATTTCCATTTCCAATGCAGCCTGGTTTTGGATGCGCTGCCTATACTTGGTGTGCCCGGTCTTTGCTGCACCCCTTCCTTCTACTATAATGGATAGCTGCTCCCAGGTCAAATGGACATTTGCATGTCATTTTCTAGTTATTTTGATTAGAGGTTAGGGTCCCTTCTAATAGGTTGAGCTTACTGTGGTGGAAAGGTCTAATACAAATTTTTTTGCATGCAAACTGTTTTGGAGGCTAACATCCTCCAATAGTGTACATTTGTAGCACCTGTTTAAAAAGAGGCTCTGTACACCTGTTGCTGATAAGTTATTCAGATGAAGTCTGGAATTGGATGCGCTGCCATCTCTCCCCATTGTGATGATTATGATATGATTATATGATGTTCAATACATGGATGTTGAATTTTCTTAGTGTTAAATAAAAGTGATACATAAATACAGTAAATACAAATAAATGTACAAGTTACAAAATCATGGTTACAGACTGATTGGAGCAGTGCCAGCCTATGTTTCCTTGTATTTCACAACGTATGCCTACTCTATTGGTCAGAGCATGCCCATTTGAGCAGTTTATTCAGAGGTGTCAACTAACATTGTGTGCCTGCCACTTGCCTCTTTATTGTATAAACCCATAGTGGACTGCATCTAGATAGCTGAGTGTGGCTGTAAACACTGTGGGTATATGCATCAACAGGAGTGCAAAGAAAACAAACAATTAAATTAAGCAAATGATACAGTGGCCAGGACTCCTGGCCACTTTATTTTATAACTGAAACTGCATTGGTTACTCCTGGCCCAGGAGTAACCAATGCAGTTTCAGTTATAAAATAAAGCAAGAGTTTTGATTGGTTGCTCTTTGCAGCTGTCTTGATAAGCCAGCCTCTGTGATTTACAACAAGACCAACTTAAAGTACATCTGTTATATGAGAAGAAGAGAACACCAAGAGCCCAATATAGTGTAGTATGTACTGGTAATGGAAGATTTATAGAGTGATTCAAAATGTAATACTCAGTCACAAACCAGGGTTACCATTAGGCAACCACTGTCAAGTCAGGTGGGGAGATTGTCCTGACCCCACTCAGGACTAAGAAGTCGCTCTCTGTAGTAGAAGAAGGAAGTGGGTACAACCCTCCACCTGGGGTGGACTCAATGTAACAATAAGATAACAGAGGCGCCAAAACGATACAAGGGATTAAATGAGCTTAAAGACCAATTTGGTAATAGAGGAGGCAGTGGTGGACTTACCCCCTCCAAGCAGAACACACGGCTGTAGATTCTCAGTCAAAAAACGTTTATTGGGTACTCCAAAATAAAGTGTGGTGCGTTTCGCAGGTTAAACCTGCTTCCTCAGGCAATACAGATAAGAGTAAAAAAGCATCTGCTAGTAACATCAAAGCTGAGCGCCTCTGTTATATGAGGAATATGACCTTGCTTGGAAGTTCAGGCCATATTTCTGATTTTCCCGTTAAAGCGTACCTGAACATAGAACTTCCTCTCTTCTCTAAAGGTAAGCATCAGCATAATAACATTTAAAGAAAAAAAATTATTTGCAAATCCTGCAATGAATCTGCAGTGTGTCTACTTCCTGCTTTCATTGAAGCAGACTTGGCTTAATGTCCTGTGTTTACAAATTAGCTGCTCTGCTGAGGACTTTAGCTGACACAGCTGAGAGATCAAATTACACTTGTAATTAGTCACAGATAAGGGGGCATTAGACAGGCTAAACTCTCTAAATACATACAGTGTTCATTTCTCTGTTTTCCTTCTGTCCTGTACAAGAGTTCAGGTCCACTTTAAATCACTCACTTAGAACAAACATTGCATGAGGGTTAGGAGAACCAGAACACCTCACCTGTGCAATGGTTTACAGTAAGGGGTTTTAAAAAAAAAAGATTGTGACTAAAGGATTGGGCTTGGGATAGGGAGATATCTTGAATTTCTGTCACTCTACCAGATCATTCGTGATAATTTCAGGTGACTGTTTTGGACCAATCATTGCACAGACATGGTACTTGGCTCTCTGCTGAGCAGCTTCTGTTCAGTGGAGAGGAGAGATGAGAGGATGGTCTGGAGGTACCCAGCTGTGGGAAATACAGTAAAAACTTCCAGAAGAACCACAGAGATTGGTCATAAGTGATCCAGGAGGATATTCAATATTATAACTACAACTGTTTCAGATCATAGACATGCATTTTGCCAGCCATATGCCTTTAATTTGTAATAACCCAATGGCGTAAAGTGATAACACTTTCACATCTTTAGAGTTAATATGTTTCTAGCTTGCCTGATTGCCTGATAATAGAAGCCTGAACCAGCAGCTTCACCTAGAAGTAAATGATAAGCAGAGGAGATTCTAGGAAGTTAGTCATTAATGGGTAGGATTGAGGAGCAATGTCCTGATAAGCATTCTCAGAGTTATGTATAAACAACACATCCACTTGAAAGCTTCAGCAGCTCACTGTGGTCCTTGGGCTGGTCTGGTAACTAATAAATGTGTTTGATCTAGCTAATTACTAAATACACTGCGAGCTGGTGTGATTGCCAAACACTTCCTACCTTGTCCCAGTGCCAGAGGCTGAGCATCCTGTACCAATCACAAACACTGCTCCATCCTGAGCAAATTCCTCAGCACAATGCAGTTCCTATGCGCTATAATATCGTTTATCATGTCTATTATTTCCTCTTTGCTATACAGGGAATCACAACAATGACTACACACCATTTATTGTAGCTATGAACTTTGCCCCACCTGCCAGGCTTTTTATTCCTCTCTACACTTTACAGATGACATTTTATTTTTTTACATTTAATGTATAATTTTTACATTTTTAAAAAAAACAATACTAGCACTGTGATGTGAGCTTTTTAGCTATATTCTGTGTGATATTTTCGATATAATAGATACAAAATATGGAGTAGAACAAATACTACAGCACTGTTGATTCATTTTTGACTGTTGTATTGAGCATTGATCAGGATTGTCCGATCTCTTCATAGACAGGGTGAAAGATTGGCCATCTGCATAAGATTGCACTGCGTTGAGCAGTAGTGATTCCACCAGTCTACTACAGATGCCCAACAGTACAATTTTCCTTATGACTGACTGTCCAATCCGATAGTTGCGATCGACCGAAATCAATGGTTCGGGCCCATCAACAGAGGGTAAAATGATGAGCAAACCAATCAGACCAAAAGAATAATTCGGAAATTCAGATCGATGGAACGATCAATAGAACGATCGTTCATTGTCAACTGGCACCATTAATGGTACCCATAATAATCAACTGAGGGGTCAATCTGAAGATTGTAATGTTAATGGGCATTATTTATCATTGTAAAATATCATTTTTTCCCCAAATAAGTTAAAGGGAAGCCAGAGTGAGGGCTGGTGCACACCGAGCGGCTTTTTGGGCGTTTTCAGATCCGCTTGCGGCTGCAGATCTGCTTGGTCAATGTATCTCAATGGGGTGGTGCACACCAGAGCGGGGGGCGTTTTGCAGAAACGAAAAATGCCTGGGTGAGGCATTTTTTGGATTGCGGGTGCGTTTCTGCCTCAATGTTAAGTATAGGAAAAACGCAAACCGCTCTGAAAAACGGCACTTCAGAGCGGTTTTGCAGGCGTTTTTGTTACAGAAGCTGTTCAGTAACAGCTTTACTGTAACAATATATGAAATCTACTATACTGAAAACCGCAGCAGCAATCCGCAAAACGCTAGCAAAACGCCATAGAAAAATAAAAAAAAGCGTTTAAAAATCTGCTAGCATTTTGCGGATCTGCTAGCGGGTTTTGGTGTGCACCAGCCCTGAGAGGGATATGGAGGCTGACATGTATATTTCCTTTTAAATAATGTACACAGTCCGGCTGTCCTGCTGATCCTCTGCCTCTAATACTTTAAGCCATAGACCCTGAACAAACATGCAGATCAGATGTCTATTACAAATCTGACACGATTAGTTGCTTGCTTGTTTCAGGTGTGTGAATTAGACGCTACTGACCAGAAAGATCAGCAGCACTGCCAGGCAACTGGTATTGTTTAAAAGCAAATAAATATGGCAGCTTCCATAGGTCATGTTCCTCTCCCACACTTTGCTCATTTGGATCCAAGTTAACTCGTGGCAACTCTTCTAGTGATTATTGCTCATAATCATGAGAGCTCTGTAGCAAGACTACTGTACTTGCTTGTCCATCTCCTTATTTTGCCAGCACCGATTCTTTTTGTCACTTGCATAGACTATCTAGTATTAGCTCAGCAGTTTCTTGGAATCCCACGGTAAACAATGTAGGGCTATATTTAATCCTAGGTAATATATAAAGTTCTAGCAGACACTGCTGGGTTACAAAGCTTATGCTCTCTGGCTTCCGATGACAATCTTCCTATGACAATGAAAACTTGGCAACATAAAAACAACACAATTTCTGACTGTCGCTGTAGGTTTCTGAGATGGGCACTCGCATCCTGGGTCCATCTAAATAAAGTGATGATGAGCAAAGCAAAGGGTCACACTTACAGGTCCAAAAGTCCCGGCGTCCTGCTGTTGTCGCCGCTGTCCCTGAGGGTGAAGAGTGTCAGCAAGGAAAACAAGCCGTATAACAGGCAGCCGGGAGGGAGGGTGCAAGGTACAGCCACTTGCAGGATTTCGAAAGAAGAGGACAAGATCAGTCAGCGATTTGTGAATTGTGGAGAAAGCATTTCTTATCAGAAGGGGGAGGTGGATGGAGGAGGCAGGAGAGGGACACGCAGCAGAGGGAAGGAGGGCAGAGGAAAGGTGAGGGACACTGTAGAGAAAGTCGGGGGTGGAGAGCTGCTGTCTGATAAGGACCCCATTATCACAGGGGAGATGTAGGGTAAGGATGAGAGCTCAGGCACTGCCTCCTGGGCTGTGCGTGTCACTGGAGCTGGGGGCTTCCCATCTCTGGACAGGGATATTCACACAGGCTGATCACCATTCTGCTTCAGCCGGGTAAAGCCTCTCAGGGCAGGCAGACAACGACATTTTATTATATGGCAAATCTGATGGGGAATGTCACCTTCCAGACTGAAAGGTTTGATGCACTGCTACACGCATAAGTATATTTCAAGCAACATACACAACTAGGATAGTTTTCATTCAAAAAAGTTTTTACTCCCCCCCATTCCTTGGGTGTGCAGCAACCCCTCTCCCCATTACACGTGCAGCAGCCCCCCTTCCATTCCTTGTGCATAAGCCCCCTTCCACTTCATATGCAGCAGCCCCCCTTCCACTTCATGTGCAGCAGCCCCCCTTCCATTCCTTGTGCATAAGCCCCCTTCCACTCCATGTGCAGCATCCCACCTTCCATTCTATGTGCAGCAGCCCCCTTTCCACACAACAACAAACACAGAACATTTATATCGCGCTTTTCTCCTGGCGGACTCAAAGCACCAGAGCTGCAGCCACTAAGACGCACTCTATAGACAGTTGCAGTGTTAGAGAGACTTGCCCAAGGTCTCCTACTGAATAGATGCTGGCTTACTGAACAGGCAGAGCCGAGATTTGAACCCAGGTCTCCTGTATCAGAGGCAGAGCCCACTATCCATCCACCTTCCATTCCTTGTGCATAAGCCCCCTCCCACTCCATGTGCAGCATGCATCCCTCCTTCCATTCTATGTGCAGCAGCCCCCATCCATTCCATGTACAGCAGACCCCTTCCCACTCCATGTGCAGCATCCCTCCTTCCATTCTATGTGGAGCAGCCCCCATCTACTCCATGTGCAGCAGCCCCCCTTCCATTACTTGTGCATAAGCCCCCTCCCACTCCATGTGCAGCATCCCAACTTTCATTCCATGTACAGCAGACACCTTCCCACTCCATGTGCAGCAGCCTCCCTTCCATTCCTTGAGCAGCTGATCGCCTCCCACTCCATGTGTAACCTCCATGCACAACAACCCATCCACTCCCTTTTCTATACTGCTCCCCTCTTTCATGTGTTGCTATCCACCTGCAGCCCTCTCTTCCATATGCAGGAACCCCCTCTTTGAGCAGCATCCACCCTAAACCACAGCCTATGCAGCCTATATGGCCTGACAAAATAACACCTGATAGTTTGGGGTGTCAGTTAAGAAACAATCACTGTACAGACATGCTGCTCATATCTCTGCCAACAGCCTGTTCTGCTCTATGGAGAGCAGAGGAGGGAGCACTTGCACTTGTGAGGAATGCACATATTTTCTGAAACATCGCTTGGATGATTTTTTCAGTATTTTTTTAATTTATGTATTTTATTGCTTTTGAAGAGAAACATCTTTGACCACTTTACCCCCGGCGGTACGAATTTCTCCGTCCCTTTTTTCCCCCCTAAAAAACCAGGGACGGAGAAATCCGTACCTTCCGCGCTACCGCCGCTGTCCGCAATCCCGCCGCTCGTGCGCGCGCTCCCGCCGCTCGTGCACCCCGCCGCCCGCTCGCCCGGAGATCAATGAATGGGAAAATCCATTCCCATTCGTTGATCTAAGCCCCCGCAATGATCCGCTGCTTCTATTAGAAACAGGGCGATCATTGTGATACTCCCAGCCTCCTAATGCTTCCTGTAAGCGTCCTTCCGGACGCTTACAGGTCGCATGTAAACAGACTCACTGTAGTTATCTTATGTCCAAATAGTAAACTACACCCTAAAGCATTTTACACTTACAAATACATTGTATTACACAATAAATTAACTCATTACCTTCCACACTCCCCAATTTTTTTTGTTTTGTAATTTTTTAAAAAAATATATACAATTAAAAAAAAACATAATTAGTTACCTTAGGGACTGAACTTTTTAAATATTTATGTCAAGAGGGTATAACACTGTTACTTTATAAACTACGGGCTTGTAATTAGGGATGGACGCAAAACTGAAAAAAATGCACCTTTATTTCCAAATAAAATATTGGCGCCAAACATTGTGATAGGGACAAAATTTAAACGGTTTTATAACCGGGACAAATGGGCAAACACATTTCATAGGTTTTAATTACAGTAGCATGCATTATTTAAAAACTGTAAAGGCCGAAAACTGAAAAATAATATTTTTTTCCCACATTTTTTCCTATTTTCCCATTAAAACACATTTAAAATTAAATAATTCTTGGCATAATGTCCCACCTAAAGAAAGCCTAATTGGTGGCGAAAAAAACAAGATATAGTTCATTTCATTGCGATAAGTAATAATAAAGTTATAGACGAATGAATGGAAGGAGCGCTGAAAGGTGAAAATTGCTCTGGTGCTCAAGGGGTAAAACCTCTCAGTGGTGAAGGGGATTAAAATTACAACTACTTTTTTTTTTTTTTTGCATTAATAAAGGAAGATTAAGACATTGCTAATTGGATTCGTCAATGATTTTTGCGCAAGGTTTTGCACTTTTGTTTATAAAGATTTTCAGAGGTGCGGTGGAACGCCA
Source organism: Hyperolius riggenbachi (assembly GCF_040937935.1). Lineage (NCBI taxonomy): Eukaryota > Metazoa > Chordata > Amphibia > Anura > Hyperoliidae > Hyperolius > Hyperolius riggenbachi. Next base: position 484,826,840 of record NC_090646.1, read on the forward strand.
TTAAGAATATCCTATTGTTGATGATACTCCCATCTATTTACATAAAAGAATTGTGTTAGGCAAGGCTTTATCATTTTCTTTTAAAACCATCATGAAAAGTAATTTGAGGCAAAAGAAATCTAAGGCTAAAAGGACCACTATTATCAAACATTGCAAAATGTAAAATACTGTACATGAAAACACATAAATAAAACGTACATTTCTCCCAGAATAAAATGTGCCGTACATAACTTTATCCTATGTTGTTGTCACGTACAGTAGGTAGTAGAAATCTGATGGAACTGACCGGTTTTGGACTAGCCCATCTCCTCATTGCAGATTCTCAGGTTTTTCTTTATATTGCACTTAGTGAATGGCAGGCCAATCGTCAGAATAGTTTGAAAACAGGTAGGAGGGGTGGCCTGCATCCTTCTATAGATCCTTTGTAGGGAGTGCTTTTGTAAAGAATAAATGAAATCCTGAGAATCCCCCATGAAGAGATGGACTAGTCAAAAACCTATACATTCTGTCAGATTTCTACTACTACTTTAAGTGACATAAACATAGAAGGAAAGTAATTTATAGCTCATTCTACTCTGGAAGAAACCGACTTTTTATTTGTATGTGTTTACATGTATTTTACAATTTTTTGCTAAAAACGTGAGCGCAATTGCTGCACAAAGCGATTTTGTGAGCGTTTGCATTTTTTTCCTATACCTTCCATTGAGGCAAAATCGCCCCAAAAATGGTACAGCCACTGCTTTGCTGCACAAACAGCACACGAACTGCGCTGATATGAACCTGTTCATAGAGATTCATTGCACAAGCGTTTTGTGGTCGATTTTAAAAACCGCCTGCGCTTAAATAAAGGCTGGAAACGCCCCTAGTGTGAACGAGCCCTAAAGTAGTTTCTTAAAGGATTAACTTTCAAAAGTATTTCCTTTCATCAGATCTCAAGCATACCCCCAACCTCTTTTGAACAGTCCCTGTTTTTTTTTTAACTAAGGACATAGAATCCAGGCTCATCTCCCAAATGAGGACACTTAACGGGAACCCTAACTGAGAAGGATATGGATGTATCCTTTTAAACAATACCAGTGGCCTGGCAGTCCTGCTGATCTCTTTGGCTGCAGTAGTGGCTGAATCACACATCTGAAACAAGCATGCAGCTAATCCAGTCTGACTTCAGTCAGAGCACCTGATCTGCATGCTTGTTCAGAGGCTGTTGGTAAAAGTAATAGAAACACAGGACCAGCAGGAGAGTCAGGCAACTGGTATTATTTTAAAAGGAAAAATCCATATCCTTCTCATTTCAGGTTCCCTTTAAAGCAAACCTGAGAGTTTGCTACAGGCAATTCTGAATACTTACCTTTGGGATTTGGGAGGCCTCTAGATACTGAAGAGGTTTCCCCCGTCCGCCATCGCTGGCTCCAACACAGAAAGCCAAGCCTGATCGGGTCCAGGGGGCGTAACTAGAAATCACTGCAAAACTTTGGATGGGGCCCCCCTCCCCTCACCCTTTGTTTTCTGCACAGGTACACTGAGAACCAATGTTATTACATTGTCTAGTGCACACTTGGATGTGTTTTCCCCATGCAGATAAAAACAGACAGCAGTGAAACACTGCAGGCATTTTCTCCATCAATTACATTAGCTTCTGAGATAAAACATGCAGGTTTTCACACATACAGACACACATGGTGTACAGAAAACGCATACAGAAAAATGACAGACGAGTGTGCTCCCAGCCTCAGCTTATTACACTCACTCTGTCCACCTCTGATGGAGCAGAACTGGCTCTGCAGACTTCTCCAGCATCACTACAGTACACAGCACTTGGGGAGGGGTAGAGAGGTTGGGGGCTGGGGGCTGTACACAAGAGCCTGCTGCACACTGAGTAGGGACTGTCTACAAATCTTTGTCTACAAAACTTTGTATGATTCCTTAGCAGTGGCTGAGCAGATGCAGTCATTAGAGCAATTGTGCAGAGAGCACGTTTTTTCTCTCTCCGTGCCCTTAATTGTCAGTCTCTCAGGACAGGGAAAAGAAACTTCTCCCCCCCCCTCCCATGATGCCCCCTGTGGCTTCTGGGCCCCCCTGCAGTTGCACCCCTTGCAGGGTCTATTGCTACGCCCCTGCATGCTACGACCGTCCGTGCTCCTGCGTATGCACAAGCTGTTGACAAGCAACATTTCAGGGGTCTCAGTGCTGGAACAGGTTAGTGGAGGGGGACGGGGATGCCTCTCCAGGACCCAGAGGCTTACCCCTCCCAAGGTGAGAACCCCATGGGGAATTTTTTCTCCCTACAGGCAGTGGCTTCGCTAGGGGGTTTTATCCGGGGACACCGAACCTGTTGCCATGGTGCCCCGGATCTTGAGGGGGCACGCTGGGCAAAGCGGCAGGGACAGCGGACACAGTTAATTACAAACTCACCTTCCTCTGCGATCTCCAAACAAAGCCTCCAGCTTCTTTCTATTTCCTCCCCCGGTGTCCATCCATTGTTTACAGCGCCTCCTGTGATGACGTAACCGCATGTCATCACAGGAGGTACTGTTACCAATGGATGGACACCGGGGGAGGAAGTAGCAAGAAGCTGGAGGCTTCGTGCGGGGATCATGGAGGAAGGTGAGTTTGTAATTACCTGTGCCTGCTCCCCCCGCCCCTGGAGGCACCTACCTATCCAACCTATACTGGGGAAACCTATCTTACCTATACTGGAGAAACCTACCTATCTAACCTATACTGGAGGCACGTACCTATCTAACCTATACTGGGGCACCTGCCTATCTAACCTGTACTGGGGGCACCTACCTATCTAACCTATACTAGGGGCAATTATATGGGCTACCCTATACTGAAGGCAACTATGCCTCACTACCTATACTGGGGACGACTTATACCTGGCTCCGGGGAGGGGGGGGGCAATTTTATACCCTCACCCTGGGTGCAATTTAGCCTAGAAACTGCCCTGCCCTCCCCCTGCAGTGCCCTCCCCTTTCCCAGTCCCCGCTACCTCTGCACTCAGACGTCAGATCGGCGGCGACCAGACAGAGGCGCATGGAGCACGCAAGCCCAGCATAACCACCAGAGTACAGAACACGGGCCAGCCTGCCGGAGACAAGACAGAATCCAGATGAGGGGCTTATTTATGTGAAATACTGCCTATTTAATTATTTTTTTTAACAGTTTAGTTTGTATTGATTTTCTTAAAAGGAGACATACAGCACAATGTGATAGGACAGTGAAGTACAATTGTGGTTACAATAGTATGACAATCCAGCAGAGAAATTCTTGGTACAAACTGTCTTGATTGACAAGGATAATACAGATACATAAACACAGTTATAGTATCAAATTAGTGTCACATATCGGGTTGCCAGTAACTAATAAACCACCTTGTAGATGAGAAAGACATGAGTGGAGAAGAGAGAGGAGAAGAGAAAAAAAGGAAAGAGAAAGAGATGACCATCCGTACCCCGATTTGCCCCCGACCCCTTTATCTCCGCATTATCTATTCCTCATCAGTCAGGGAGACAGAAAAGTTATTATAACAGTATTGGGATAAATTCAGAGTCCGTAGGGTCCATAATTCTGGATTCTCATATGCCCCAGACTTTATAGCAGGGGTCTCAAACTCACGGCCCACAGGCCATTTGTGGCCCTCGATACGATACTTTGTGGCCCGTGCCAGCAAAAGCTTCCTTATAGTTCGCTTCAGTGCTCCCAAGTAATCCGCCGCATCCCCGCCGCTAAACGAGGGCTGCAGAGCCCCCAAATCGCCCGGGGGGCAATCTGCCGGCATTTCCTGGAAGGGAAATGACGTCAATCGCCGCACGGATCGCCGCCTCTCCCCGCCCCTCTCTGTGAAGGAAGAGTGAGAGGGGCGGGCAGAGGCGGCGATGCGCCGCTATTGACGTCAGGAGGGGCAGAGCTAAAGCTGAAAACTCTGCCCCTCCCAGGAAATGCCGGCGGATTGCCCCTTGGGCGATTTGGGGGCTCTGCAGCCCTCGTTTTGCGGCGGGGACACGGCAGATTACTTGTAATGGGAGCACTGAAGGTGCTATAAGGTAAAATAGGCAAAATAGTTTGCTTCAGTGTGAATTTGATTTTGAAATAAAAATCAATACAAGGGACGGGGGGGGGGGGGGGGAATGGGGGTTGTTTGGGAGGGGGGGTATGGAAGTTCGGGAGCTGCTGATTGTGAAATCCCTTATGCGGCCCAGCCTCATCCTGACTTTGCTTCCTGCGTCCCCCAGGTAAATTGAGTTTGAGACCCCTGCTTTATAGTATTTCTTTGGGCATCTCCCTAATTAATATATTTAAGTTACACGACTGCTATGTTCATGTACATTTGGCCCCACATATGACCACGCCCACTTTCCCGCAACATGACCACGCCCATTTTGCCGTACATTCATTCCCTCTTGGTGCCCAGGGGTGTCCCGGATCTCCCAGGAACCTAGCAACACATCTGCCTACAGGTACACTTTAAATATGGTGAATTGGAGGTGCTAGAGTGGGTATGGACAATCTAACAGAGAAATTAATCAACACTTTACACACTCTAACATGAATACTCATTACAGACCAGCCATTCAAACACAAAACAGTTGTTGGACTTAACCACTTTCTGTAAAAAGGACGTTTTAAAAACATCCATTCCTTGCACTTTCTTAGTGCAAAAAAGACATTTTAAAGTAATCTGTTTTGCTGGGCAGAGGATCGGGATGCAGCAGGGTGCCATGGGGGGGTATGAGGGGAAGGCGCACGTTTACATGTGTGCATGTACGTGGCAATGTGAGCATCAAAATTAACCTCACAAACACGCTACAATATACTTCTACTCACACACCATATACCCAACAGCAAGAGGGAGTGGATGTATACTGTAGCATGCTTGTGGGATTCGATGCAATGTGTTGCCCCAGGAGAGGAGCGTCAGGATATATGTGCCTAATCATCAGGGCCGGGTCAAGTAACAATTGGGCCCTAGGGCAGAAATTAGCCTGGGGGCCCCCCAACAGACCCCCCGACCAAAAAGCATCATTAGAGGCCCTTTGTTGCAGCCAAATTTCCCTCCTGGGCCCCTGAGCTGGCTGCTGACCCTCCCCCAATCCCCTCCCAACCTCACAGACTCTGCAGAGTCCCTGGGGAGCAACAGTTAAGATGGGGGAGGGACACCTTGGGGGCCCCTACAGGCTCTGGGGCCCTGGGGCAATTGCCCATTTTTTCCTATGGTAGCTCCGGCCCTGCTAATCATTTAATCAATCAATCAATAATTGAATAGGTAGATGCACTGTATGCTTGCATGCTGCATTATGCATGTTATAGAGTTAGGACATATGTTGATGCAGAGGGGCCACTACACGATGTATGGGACTAAAAATAGTGCAATTTGTTTGCAGACTAAAACATCTGCCTTTTAATCAGCTGTGGGTATAGCAGAGTTTCCTGAACGTGTTGTGTAATGTGCTGTGAATGGCTGGTCTGTAATGAATATTTGTGTGAGAGTTTGCAAAGGGTTAATTGACTTTGCATTTTTTTTAACCTCAGTCACTAGTTCTTTCTCCTCTTGTTCCCTTTTAGCTTTGACTAGCAAATCTGTAGAAATGTCTTTATATCTCCACCGAAAGAGTGTTTAACCAGCTGAGCGGTCTGGACGAGCTCAGCTCGTCCAACACCGCCAGCGGCTGCCGCTCAGGCCCTGCTGGGCCGATTTTGATGAAATAAAAAGCAGCACACGCAGCCGGCACTTTGCCAGCCGCGTGTGCTGCCTGATCGCCGCCGCTCTGCGGCGATTCGCCGCGAGCAGCGGCGAAAGAGGGCCCCCCTAGCCGCCTGAGCCCTGCGCAGCCGGAACAAAAAGTTCCGGCCAGCGCTAAGGGCTGGATCGGAGGCGGCTGACGTCAGGACGTCGGCTGACGTCGATGACGTCACTCCGCTCGTCGCTATGGCGACGATATAAGCAAAACAAGGAAGGCCGCTCATTGCGGCCTTCCTTGTTTATTCTGGGCGCCGGAGGCGATCGGAAGATCGCCTCCGGAGCGCCCTCTAGTGGGCTTTCATGCAGCCAACTTTCAGTTGGCTGCATGAAATAGTTTTTTTTTTATTTAAAAAAAACCCTCCCGCAGCCACCCTGGCGATTTAATCAGAACGCCAGGGTGGTTAAAGTGTACAAACCTTTTATACCTAATCCATAAATGATTGCCTAATTTTAAATAAGGTTAACATAGGGATGATAAACCAGTGTACTTTGAAAATTAGATATGCCGTTTGCTAAAGAAGGGATCTTCATGGTAAGCATTACTGTCTTTTGTCCAAAAATTTCCCAGGTGAAATGTGTCCTTTTCTCTCATCTTGAAAATTGGGAAGTAAACACTCCTGGTGGCCAGAACAGATCATGATCAACAGAACTTTTCTCAGGCTGTAACTCACAAGAGGATGTAACTCACAAGTAATGTTCGCTGTCAGGGTAGGAACGCACCAGGCAGAAACGCTAGCGTGGCAGAAAACGCAGCAAAAACACACATAATGCAAGTCAATTGCCCGCATAGAAAAACGCATATTTTTGCATATGTTTGCGTACCGCAATGTGCTGCATATTTTTCCGAAACGCATCTAAAACGCACATAATGGGCCTGATTCACAAAGCGGTGATAACTCAGTTATCACGCCTAAAAGACTTTAGGCGTTATAACCTTTGCACCACTGAGTTAGCACCTCTTTGTGCTGGTTATCGCGCGCAAAATCCCGCGTGCAAAGTTTTGCACGTGCAATCGCGCAATTCCGCGCGCATCGCCCATAGGGTTCAATGGGCGCATCGCGCGCACTGCACCGTGCGCCACGCGATTGCGCGCGCAAAACATTGCACGCAGGAATTTTGCGCGAGTGTCATTTTATCACGCCTAAACTAGGCGTGATAAAGGGCTTTTCACAGGCGTGCAAACACTTTGCACCACTTTGTGAATCAGGCCCTAATGAATGTCAATGGTGATGCAGAGGTATTGCCCTTCACACTGGGGATTGCAAAACGCTTGCAAAATCACTAGCGTTTTGCAGAGTGATTTTTTTTGGGGGGGGGGGGGGGGTTGCGCTAGAAATCACCAGTTATTAAAAAAGCGGTGCGGAAATTACCCCAGTGAAAAGCTCCCCAGTGTGAATGGGCCCTCAAGTTAGTGCTTATTGTTAAAGTGGCACTGAGGCGAAAGAAACGTATTAAAAATATAGTGAATTGTATGTGTAGTACAGATAATAAATAGAACATTAGCAGCAAAAAAAAAGTCTCATATTTTTATTTTCAGTTATATAGCTGTTTTTCTATAACATCGCATCATTCTCTAATATTTGCAGTTTCCATATTACACTTTGTATTTTTAAGATAACCAGAGGTGAATTCTAAGAACGCGAATTAGCACACAGAGGCTGGGTCTGCATATACTGCCCAGCCTCTGTTGCTATACTGCTCCCACCACAGGCCCCCCTGTGCTCTGCTGTTCCCCCCATTATTCATACGTCGAGCTGTCGACACGCAGCCGGCTGTTTACCGTCTATCTGTCACTCTCGCTGCTCCCCCGCCTCCTCCATAGCTGGCGTCCCTCCCCTCCCCGCCCCACTGATTGGAGGGAAGGGACGCGGGCGGGGACCGGAGCTATGGAGGAGGCGGGAGAGCGGCGAGAGTGACAGATGGAAGGTAAACAGCCGGCTGCGACACACTGCGTGTCGACAGCTCGGCGTATGATTTATGGGGGGTAAGCAGAGCACACATGCAACAGATCAGTACATGTAAAAGACCCAAGAAATTATTTTATGGTTTATTTGTTTCTTTTTTTTTTAACGCATGCGCTGTGCACACAAAAGTTATGTAATATCTGGCGATCTCATACACACCTTGTTTACCAGACAATTTTCTGCAGGCCAGATCCACCAGAATGAATGTGAAAACCTAAGATACTAAATCTTTTGTTGTTAACTTTGGAGGTCTTTTGTAAACTTTTTGACAAAGATTATCTGCAGACCTGTTCTGTTCTATGGGGGGAGGGGTGTCAGTGACGTGTTCTGTGGAGCGGCACAGTAATGGTGTCATGCAGGCGGGCTAAGTACGGAGAACAATGGCCTTGGCCGTCAATCAGCTGAAGCGATCCACTCTGGGGCAGCAATTTGTCCTGGCAAATCACTTCAGCCTAGCAATGGCCAAGACTATTGTTGTTCCTACTTACCCAGCCTACTTCTTTCATTTTGGGGGGGGAGGGAGATGCGTGGCAGGACATAGCTCATTTAATTTTCTTTCATACCCGGGTGGGGTATTCTCTTAATACTGAGCCGAGGGCACATCTGCCGAGAATTGACTCAGATTCAGCCAGGAAGCTGACCTCTACAGTTTGGGTTTGCAGTGACTCTGGGAAATTATTTTGAAATACTTTGCAAAGTCAGAACTTGGCTCAGACTCAACAGCATTGAAACAAGCATAGGTTATATCGCGTCGTCGCTTTTTCAACCTTTTGGATTATTCAATAAACTGGATCATATTTATTTAAAAAATCTGGCTTTAAAGTGTACCCGAGGTGACTTGTGACTTGATGAGATAAATGTGTATGTACAGTGCAAAAGATATTATTAACCAGGATGTTTTACTTGCTTTATGTTGGCACCTGAAAGAGTTAATATCTAGGCATGGAAGTGGCAGCTTCTGTCTTGTCAGTACCTTGTTGGAATATAATAAACATCTCTGATAGTTAATTACAGTCATAAAAGTTTTCCTGGCAGAATACAACTTCCGTGAGAGATAAAATACATAAACTATTGAGCTATTTCTAACTCTTGGACACTTATTAGATTGCCACTGAGCAAAGGCAACAAAACATTCAATCTAATTTGTAAATGTTTATATATAAAATGAAACCATGGGAGATCTAAAAAAAAGGAGGACAAATACAATTGTTTATCTCATTAGTTTATTATCACCCTGGGTTCACTTTAACTGGTGGCTAACATGGCACAATGCACTATTGTTGCTTAGCAAGGACAGCTGATGATACATCTGTCTGAACACCATGCTAACTGTGCAGCTTTACCGCACTCTCTGCATCATCACTTGCTTCAAAAAATGGCGCTGTGGAGACCGTTGTTAGATGTTGCTACATTAGCAGTTCCAACTTAAAGAGACTCCGTAACAAAAATTGCATCCTGTTTTTTATCATCCTACAAGTTCCAAAAGCTATTCTAATGTGTTCTGGCTTACTGCAGCACTTTGTACTATCACAGTCTCTGTAATAAATCAATGTATCTTTCCCCTGTCAGACTTGTCGGCCTGTGTCTGGAAGGCTGCCAAGTTCTTCAGTGTTGTGGTTCTGCTATGCATTCCCCCTTCCAGGCCCCTCTATGCACACTGCCTGTGTGCTATTTAGATTAGGGCAGCTTCTCTCTTCTCTCTTATCTTTTACAAGCTGGATAAATCGTCCTCTGAGCTGGCTGGGCTTTCACATACTGAGGAGTTACAGACAAGGGCAAAGCTGTTTGCAGGAAGAAAAGAGCAGCCTGAAACTTCAGTGCATGAGAATTGCAGGGGGAAAGAAACACACAAATGATCTCTTGAGATTCAAAAGGAAGGCTGTATACAGCCTGCTTGTGTATGGATGTATTTTTCTATGTGTGGACATACTGTACATCAACCTACTTCCTGTTTTGGTGGCCATTTTGTTTGTTTATAAATAAACTTTTTAAAACTGATTTTAATGTGGCGGGGAGCTGTGAAATTGTGACAGAGGGGAATAGGAGATGTCCCCTAACACACTGGTATGTTTACTTTTGTGCGATTTTAACAATACAGATCCTCTTTAAGGCAGGCTTCAACTTATCCCTGCCACGTATTTTCTATTTGTAAATCTGTGTTGTGTGATTTTTCTGTTACAAATCTTTTGTTTTTGTTTTTTTAATGCACATTTTCAGAATGCAATTTTTCATGAAGTTAAATCACATGGCATTGTATGTAATTAACATCGGGAATGTGAGAATTCGCAATTCCCTTTGGCTTGCATTGTATGCGAGCTGCATGTCTGGATGAATTTTCTTTGCAGAAAATTTGCATCTGAAAAATTGCACAACCATTGATGCCATTGACATGCATCTGAAAAAAAAAAGCTTCACTCAAAGAACTTAGACCACTGGTTGTTGTAGGTACTGGTTAATGCTTGTATGCAATAAAAAAAAATTCTAAATGAATCCACTTACTCTCCTCCCCCTCTTTCTAGGCTGCTGACATTTCTAGACGGCCAAATATGATAATTATTTTGTATAATATTCTGTTATTCTTTTCACAGAATAATGTAATGTGAATACCTATTTTTCATCCTATTGTTTTCCTGTTTATTTATCTACCCTCTCATAGCATAGTACAGCTGCTGTATTTATACATTTTAATGTACCCAGTGAGATTTCTATGCTGTTTTTTACCTTCTGCTATTGTAGCTAGGTACACACCTGTGAGGAAACGCGGAAAAGGCGCCGCGTGTACTAACGGTAGGACGGCTGAATCCGCGTCCAGCACAGCGGCTGGCATGCGGAGACGTGCGCCTGGCACCACAAGAGAACGCGGAAAGACCGCCGCAGGTACTGACATCAGGGCGGCCGTTTCCGCGTCCAGCGCGGCGGTTTGTGCGCAGCGGCGTGCGTTTCGTGTGGCTGGGTCTGTTGGTTCACATAGGCGGATGGAGAGCTACGCGCGCGCGGCCCAGATGTCAGGACCTTTGTACCAGCAGGGGAAGTGTCAGTTGATCAGGGGATCAGCTGATTCCTGCTGGACTTATGATTGGCTGAGTGGCTTGGGCGGGGCGGCAGACTCCAGCAGCTATATATTCTGGTTGCTTGTCAGTTGCTGGTTGTCTGCCATTGCAAATGCTTTATGTGTTAGCACACAGACCTCAGTCAGATCCCACAGTGTGTTAGAACCAGGAGGAGCTGGGAATTCACACTGAGCTAGATTATTCTCGCATTGTATGTTATGCTTTAGACCAGTTCCAGGGTGTTGTGACTACGGACCTCACACCCAAGACTAGGATACTGTGTCAGTTCTATGTTATGCTTTAGACCAGTTCCAGGGTGTTGTGACTACGGACCTCACACCCAAGACTAGGATACTGTGTCAGTTCTATGTTATGCTTTAGACCAGTTCCAGGGTGTTGTGACTACGGACCTCATACCCAAGCCTAGGATACTGTGTCAATGCTATGTTATGCTATAGACTAGTTCCAGGGTGTTGTGACTACGGACCTCACACCGAAGGCTAGCATTGTGTACTTGTATTACTTTAGCCCGCTTCCAGGGTGTAGAGAGCTAGGATCTCACATCCAGTTAGGGCAAGTCTGTTCATCTTAGCAGCAGGGCATCCTGCAACCAAGCCTAGGTCCCTCTCCTAGGGAGCCTTTAGGCTATAGGGATTCACCCACAGTCTTGGGTGAATTCCCTTCTTCTTCTAACCTCCAGCTCCTCTGGTGGTCCTTACTCAAAGTGGTACTGTTACACCAAACACTCATATCTCAGGTGTCCAGAGGTTAGACATACCTGGATTATTGGTGATTCTGCAGATCATCCATAATCTGGTATATATCTGCATTGCTGGTGATTCTGCAGATCACCAATAATCAGATTCTCTCTCTGCGTGTTGACACCAATCGTTACAACACCATACAATTTTCTGTTATATTTTCTGTTAGATTTACCTGCCAGATAGATTTTTTCCAACATGTTAATGTTGTATAAAATTGTATGGTATGTACCTAGCATAGGCTGAAACACTGCACAACAATGTTTACAAATGGTAGTTGTATACAGCTGCTAAGCTAACATAAACAAGATGTTATCACTTGAGTTCAGACCTTACTTCTCAAACGTCAGCAGAAAGCTTCCTATTAAAGAAGAAAGTTTTGTGTTTAACTGTTTGAATGCTGTTCTGCTACCATTTTTTCTGGTAGTAAGTTCAAGGCTGTAAATTATCTTTTAGAGCAAAGAAGAGATGATGTGTTTCATACTCCACTCTCACCATGGGCCCAGAGGGTACACAGCCGGTAATCACTGAGCCGTTTCAAGCGAGATCGGCAGAAATCGATTAAAATTACCATTGGGCGGCCACATTGCGGCATCAGTCTTTGTCAAATTCATCATCATGAATCAATTAATGCATGGGCACCTTAACCAGTTAGCATCTTCAAACAAAATATTTAATTTGAAGATGCTGCACTCATTTCAACTTCAGCTGGCAGAACTCATTGTTCAGCCTTGTGGGGTTAAGCAGCGCGGTGCAGGAAGCGGTTTTATACTTACCTGTTCCGGATGCTGGACCGGCTTTTCCTCGTCATTTACCTGTGGCGCACTTTCAGCATCCTCTTTTGACTTCCGATCACATGTTATTACATGTGATCGCGGCTCAGAGCCTAGTGACAGAGGTGCAGCGCCACCCAGTGGTGGAAGAGGGGTGATGGAAGAGTCTCTTCCATTACCCCTCTTCCACCACCGGGTGGCGCTGCACCACTGACACTATCTTCTGAGCCCCAATCACGTGTAATAACGTGATGGGAAGTCTGAAGAGGATGCCGAAAGTGTTGCGCCACAGGTGGATGACGAGGAAAAGCCAGTCCAGCATTCGGAACAGGTAAATATAAAAGCTTCCTGTGCCTCTCTCCATAGCCTGTGCGAAGGCATACTTAACAAGTGTTGCATCCCTTTAAAGGATACCAGAGCCCAATACACTAGGAGAAACGGGGATCAGGCATGAATGGGGGAGCTGTCCTGATGCCCACCGCTCCCCTCCGTTATTTTCGGACCCCTCCTTGTATAACTGAAACCCCTCTGGCATCCTCTTCCGGGTCATCAGAGTCGGGCAACACTGCCCCTGCGTTGGCCCAGCTACGCACGTCCTACAGTGCGCAACCACGGCCGGGAACACTTTGCACATGCGCATGACGTCAATAGTGTAGGATGCATGTAGCCAGGCCAGTGCAGGCACAGTGATGCCCAACTCAGGCAACCCAGAAAAGGCTGCCAGATGGGCTTCAGGTATGAAAGGAGGGAGGCAGAAAAGAACGGGGTGAGTGGTGGGCATCAGGACAGCTCCCCATACATGCCTGCTCCCCCGTTTCTAATAGTGTGTTGGGCTCTGGTATCCTCTAAGGGAAAAAAAGGAAATGAAGTCTGTGTCTTCAGTATCATACAGGAAGTGCTAAAAAACACAGGTCAGTTTACACTCTATTGCCTCTATCTCAGATTCACAACACTAATGATATGTTTGCAAGTTACAGAAAATTTGTAGTTGGAAAAGTTCTACTAATGTGTCACTACTGGTTAATTATACAAGATGTAATGTTCAAAATACATGTGTTAGACTTTACCCACTCATTTTGCAATATGTAATTATTTCTGGATGAATGGGTGACTAACTTTAATTGTACTACAGTGTTGACCTATGGCCCCTTTTCAGTTAGGTGCTCAATAGGCCAGTATTTATTCAGCTGTCTATACCGACTAACAAAAGGCATATTCTCTGCTTTCAGTAATTCGCATAGAAGGATGCTATATTCAGCGACAAACAAGCTGTATCTTTCCATTTCTGTTTGCAGCCTGCTATGGATTTCTAGGCTGACTGAAACCGAAAGTGATCATTTTTGAAAGCCTGCAATCTGTTTTTTCTTTATAGAGAGCAGACTGCCTAGAAACTTCCCACCATAGTGCAGATGTAACTTGCTGCACAAAGCAGGAGCTTGTAACACATTTTCCACACCTGGATTAACCCACTGACCCACTTAACCCACTGACTTGCAGCAAATTTGGACACTCGCATATCATTGCCTCTTTTAGAAAACCTGAAGAACAACTGTGTTTTACATTCACATGTTTTATATCTTACTAAACTGAAATAAGGCTCGACACTAGTCCAGGGCTGTACCGAGGCAGAGGCTGTGGAGGCACCAGTCTGTGGGCACAGAGCCTTAAGGGCCCCTCTGTGCATCCTGTGTGCTCCTCTTGCCCAACCATATGCAAAGTATTCAGAAAGGTACTAGTGGCATCTCTCATTACATGCACCATTCGAGGGAGTAAAAGAGGAGCTGCTGCGAGTGCACCATACTGAATAGGGATCCCAGTGGGGTGAGTGTCCCAGCATGCTCTGCTCTGAATACTCTGCAGTGGAGAGGGGAGAGGACACCTAATATTGGAGCACATCTGGCTATCTATACTGGGTATATTTGGGTAAGGGGACTACCTAATACTGGGGGCATGTCTGGCTATCTATACTGTGTGTCTGGCTTATTGGTAGCACCAGCCTATGCCAATATTATTATTTTTGCTCATTTGGAGATTTTATTAATTTTAAAGGATCCCAATACTTTTTTCCCTTTGTTTCTAAGTGGATAAAGTATGTAGAAGATAATTTATTTTGTATGTAGGGGCTTCCAGATTAATATAAGGAAAGGAAAGGTTAATTTATAGCTGTTCAAGACAATGTAAAAGATGGCACCTACTAGTGATTGGTATACCAGGCCTACAGGTGCTACCCCAGATATATCTACCAATCTCCTGGGCTGTTCAATGGATTACCAAAGAGCTCCTTTCTCAGAGTAAGATTTCCATCCTACACTGATGAGGCATTTTAAAAAAATGCTCCATACTTGGTAAGGTTACATAGAATGTTAAAAAGAGAGGTGAGTTTTGTAAACCATAAACTAAGGGCATACATATTCTAGATGGATATCGCCCAACAGGGATAGGGACCCAATCCCTCGGGCGACATCAATGGGCTGGCGCTGTAGAAATGTGTAGTTAGCCTGCAGACTAACAATGTATCCTGTTGCAATGTGGGAGGGGGCAGAGGGCCTACAGAGCAGCACAGATGTGACATTGCGTAGCAAGTGGAGAGAAGAAAGCTATCAGCCATCGCTCGTCCAAATTGATCCACTTGGCAGATTGCTGGCCGGGCGGTCGAATTGATCCACCTGGCAGATTGCTGGCCGGGCGGTCGAATTGATCCACCTGGCAGATTGCTGGCCATGCAGTTGAAGGGGGGTCGAGGGCTGCTGTACACTCACCAGAATATAGGCAAAGGTGGTTGTTATTGGCCGCCTCAGCCGACTTTAATCTAGTGTGTGTACGGCAGAGCCGGGACAAGGTCCTTCAGCACCCAAGGCTGAGACACCAGAGTGCGCCCCTCCATCCCTCCCACCGCAGCCGTCACACAGGGATTGATATATGTAAGAGGCGCCGCAGTCCCCCCCCATCCCCCCCCCCCCCCCCCCCAACACCTTAACCACTTCAGGACCACAGTCTTTTCGCCCCTTAAGGACCAGAGCCTTTTTCTCCATTCAGACCACTGCAGCTTTCACGGTTTATTGCTCGCTCATACAACCTACCACCTCAATGAATTTTACCTCCTTTTCTTGTCACTAATACAGCTTTCTTTTGGTGCTATTTGATTGCTCCTGCGATTTTTACTTTTTATTATATTCAGCAAAAAAGACATGAATTTTGGCAAAAAAATGATTTTTTTTTACTTTCTGTGCTGCCATTTTTCAAATAAAGTAAAATTTCCTATACATTTGAGCGCGAAAGTTATTCTGCTACATGTCTTTGATTTAAAAAAAACCATTCAGTGTATATTTATTGGATTGGGTAAAAGTTATAGCGTTTACAAACTATGGTGCCAAAAGTGAATTTTCCCATTTTCAAGCATCTCTGACTTTTCTGCGCACCTGTCAGGTTTCATGAGGGGCTAAAATTCCAGGAAAGTACAAATACCCCCCAAATGACCCCATTTTGGAAAGAAGACATCCCAAAGTATTCAGTGAGAGGCATGGTGCGTTCATAGAAGATTTTATTTTTTGTCACAAGTTAGCGGAAAATGACACTTTCTGACAAAAAAGAAAAAAAAAAAAGTTTCCATTTCTTCTAACTTGCGACAAAAAAAAATGAAATCTGCCACGGACTCACTATGCTCCTCTCTGAATACCTTGAAGTGTCTACTTTCCAAAATGGGGTCATTTGTATGGTGTGTTCACTGTCCTGGCATTTTGGGGGGTGCCTAATTGTAAGCACCCCTGTAAAGCCTAAAGATGCTCATTGGACTTTGGGCCCCTTAGCGCAGTTAGGCTTCAAAAAAGTGCCACACATGTGGTATTGCCGTACTCAGGAGAAGTAGTATAATGTGTTTTGGGGTGTATTTTTACACATACCCATGCTGGGTGGGAGAAATATCTCCGTAAATGACAATTTTTTATTTTTTTTTACACACAATTGTCTATTTATAGAGATATTTCTCCCACTCAGCATGGGTATGTGGAAAAATACACCCCAAAACACATTATACTACTTCTCCTGAGTACGGGGATACCACATGTGTGGCACTTTTTTGCACCCTAACTGCGCTAAGGGGCCCAAAGTCCAATGAGTACCTTTAGGATTTCACAGGTCATTTTGAGAAATTTGGTTTCAAGACTACTCCTCACGGTTTAGGGCCCCTAAAATGCCAGGACAGTATAGGAACCCCACAAATTACCCCATTTTAGAAAGAAGACACCCCAAGGTATTCCGTTAGGAGTATGGTGAGTTCATAGAAGATTTTTTTTTTTGTCACAAGTTAGCAGAAATTGATTTTAATTTTTTTTTCACAAAGTGTCATTTTCCGCTAACTTGTGACAAAAAATAAAATCTTCTATGAACTCACCGTACTCCTAACGGAATACCTTGGGGTGTCTTCTTTCTAAAATGGGGTCATTTGTGGGATTCCTATACTGCCCTGGCATTTTAGGGGCCCTAAACCGTGAGGAGTAGTCTTGAAACCAAATGTCGCAAAATGACCTGTGAAATCCTAAAGGTACTCATTGGACTTTGGGCCCCTTAGCGCAGTTAGGGTGCAAAAAAGTGCCACACATGTGGTATCGCCGTACTCGGGAGAAGTATTATAATGTGTTTTGGGGTGTATTTTTACACATACCCATGCTGGGTGAGAGAAATATCTCTGTAAATGACAATTATTTGATTTTTTTTACACACAATTGTCCATTTACAGAGAGATTTCTCCCACCCAGCATGGGTATGTATAAAAATACACCCCAAAACACATTATACTACTTCTTCTGAGTACGGCAATACCACATGTGTGACACTTTTTTGCAGCCTAGGTGCGCTAAGGGGCCCAACGTCCTATTCACAGGTCATTTTGAGGCATTTGTTTTCTAGACTACTTCTCACGGTTTAGGGCCCCTAAAATGCCAGGGCAGTATAGGAACCCCACAAGTGACCCCATTTTAGAAAGAAGACACCCCAAGGTATTCCGTTAGGGGTATGGTGAGTTCGTAGAAGATTTTATTTTTTGTCACAAGTTAGTGAAAAATGACACTTTGTGAAAAAAACAATAAAAATCCAATTTCCGCTAACTTTTGACAAAAAATAAAATCTTCTATGAACTCATCATACACCTAACAGAATACCTTGGGGTGTCTTCTTTCTAAAATGGGGTCACTTGTGGGGTTCCTATACTGCCCTGGCATTTTAGGGGCCCTAAACCGCGAGGAGTAGTCTAGAAAACAAATGCCTCAAAATGACTGTTCTGGGGTATAAGCATCTGCAAATTTTGATGACAGGTGGTCTATGAGGGGGCAAATTTTGTGGAACTGGTCATAAGCAGGGTGGCCTCTTAGATGACAGGATGTATTGGGCCTGTTCTGATGGATAGGAATGCTAGGGGGGTGACAGGAGGTGATTGATGGGTGTCTCAGGGGGCGGTTAGAGGGGAAAATAGATGCAATCAATGCACTGGGGAGGTGATCGGAAGGGGGTCTGAGGGGGATCTGAGGGTTTGGCCGAGTGATCAGGAGCCCACACGGGGCAAATTAGGGCCTGATCTGATGGGTAGGTGTGCTAGGGGGTGACAGGAGGTGATTGATGGGTGTCTCAAGGTGTGATTAGAGGGGGGAAATAGATGCAAGCAATGCACTGGCGAGGTGATCAGGGCTGGGGTCTGAGGGCGTTCTGAGGTGTGGGCGGGTGATTGGGTGCCCTAGGGGCAGATTAGGGTCTAATCTGATGGGTAACAGTGACAGGTGGTGATAGGGGGTGATTGATGGGTGATTAGTGGGTGTTTAGAGGAGAGAAGAGATGTAAACACTGCACTTGGGAGGTGATCTGATGTCGGACCTGCGGGCGATCTATTGGTGTGGGTGGGTGATCAGATTGCCCGCAAGGGGCAGGTTAGGGGCTGATTGATGGGTGGCAGTGCCAGGGGGTGATTGATGGGTGGCAGTGACAGGGGGTGATTGATGGGTGATTGACAGGTGATCAGTGGGTTATTACAGGGAATAACAGATGTAAATATTGCACTGGCGAATTGATAAGGGGGGGTCTGAGGGCAATCTGAGCGTGTGGGCGGGTGATTGGGTGCCCGCAAGGGGCAGATTAGGGTCTAATCTGATGGGTAACAGTGACAGGTGGTGATAGGGGGTGATTGATGGGTAATTAGTGGGTGTTTAGAGGAGAGAAGAGATGTAAACACTGCATTTGGGAGGTGATCTGATGTCGGATCTGCGGGCGATCTATTGGTGTGGGTGGGTGATCAGATTGCCCGCAAGGGGCAGGTTAGGGGCTGATTGATGGGTGGCAGTGACAGGGGGTGATTGATGGGTGGCAGTGACAGGGGGTGATTGATGGGTGATTGACAGGTGATCAGTGGGTTATTACAGGGAATAACAGATGTAAATATTGCACTGGCGAATTGATAAGGGGGGGTCTGAGGGCAATCTGAGTGTGTGGGCGGGTGATTGGGTGCCCGCAAGGGGCAGATTAGGGTCTAATCTGATGGGTAACAGTGACAGGTGGTGATAGGAGGTGATTGATGTGTGATTGATGGGTGATTAGTGGGTGTTTAGAGGAGAGAAGAGATGTAAACACTGCACTTGGGAGGTGATCTGATGTCGGACCTGCGGGCGATCTATTGGTGTGGGTGGGTGATCAGATTGCCCGCAAGGGGCAGGTTAGGGGCTGATTGATGGGTGGCAGTGCCAGGGGGTGATTGATGGGTGGCAGTGACAGGGGGTGATTGATGGGTGATTGACAGGTGATCAGTGGGTTATTACAGGGAATAACAGATGTAAATATTGCACTGGCGAATTGATAAGGGGGGGTCTGAGGGCAATCTGAGCGTGTGGGCGGGTGATTGGGTGCCCGCAAGGGGCAGATTAGGGTCTAATCTGATGGGTAACAGTGACAGGTGGTGATAGGGGGTGATTGATGGGTAATTAGTGGGTGTTTAGAGGAGAGAAGAGATGTAAACACTGCATTTGGGAGGTGATCTGATGTCGGATCTGCGGGCGATCTATTGGTGTGGGTGGGTGATCAGATTGCCCGCAAGGGGCAGGTTAGGGGCTGATTGATGGGTGGCAGTGCCAGGGGGTGATTGATGGGTGGCAGTGACAGGGGGTGATTGATGGGTGATTGACAGGTGATCAGTGGGTTATTACAGGGAATAACAGATGTAAATATTGCACTGGCGAATTGATAAGGGGGGGTCTGAGGGCAATCTGAGCGTGTGGGCGGGTGATTGGGTGCCCGCAAGGGGCAGATTAGGGTCTAATCTGATGGGTAACAGTGACAGGTGGTGATAGGGGGTGATTGATGGGTAATTAGTGGGTGTTTAGAGGAGAGAAGAGATGTAAACACTGCATTTGGGAGGTGATCTGATGTCGGATCTGCGGGCGATCTATTGGTGTGGGTGGGTGATCAGATTGCCCGCAAGGGGCAGGTTAGGGGCTGATTGATGGGTGGCAGTGACAGGGGGTGATTGATGGGTGGCAGTGACAGGGGGTGATTGATGGGTGATTGACAGGTGATCAGTGGGTTATTACAGGGAATAACAGATGTAAATATTGCACTGGCGAATTGATAAGGGGGGGTCTGAGGGCAATCTGAGCGTGTGGGCGGGTGATTGGGTGCCCGCAAGGGGCAGATTAGGGTCTAATCTGATGGGTAACAGTGACAGGTGGTGATAGGGGGTGATTGATGTGTGATTGATGGGTAATTAGTGGGTGTTTAGAGGAGAGAAGAGATGTAAACACTGCATTTGGGAGGTGATCTGATGTCGGATCTGCGGGCGATCTATTGGTGTGGGTGGGTGATCAGATTGCCCGCAAGGGGCAGGTTAGGGGCTGATTGATGGGTGGCAGTGACAGGGGGTGATTGACGGGTGATTGACGGGTGATTGACAGGTGATTGACAGGTGATTGACAGGTGATCAGGGGGGATAGATGCATACAGTACACGGGGGGGGGGGGGGTCTGGGGAGAATCTGAAGGGTGGGGGGGTGATCAGGAGGGAGTAGGGGGCAGATTAGGGACTAAAAAAAAAATAGCGTTGACAGATAGTGACAGGGAGTGATTGATGGGTGATTAGGGGGGTGATTGGGTGCAAACAGTGGTCTGGGGGGTGGGCAGGGGGGGGGTCTGAGGGGTGCTGTGGGCGATCAGGGGGCAGGGGGGGGGGAATCAGTGTGCTTGGGTGCAGACTAGGGTGGCTGCAGCCTGCCCTGGTGGTCCCTCGGACACTGGGACCACCAGGGCAGGAGGCAGCCAGTATAATAGGCTTTGTATACATTACAAAGCCTATTATACACTTTCCGTGCGGCGATCGGGCAGCTAGTAACCCGCCAGCGCTTCCGAACGGCCGGCGGGTTACAGCGAGCGGTGGGCGGAGCCAGTCCCCGGCGGCTGATCGCGTCACAAATGACGCGATCGCCGCATAGCCACTCCCGCAGCCGCCCCCGCCGATGGGCGTATTGCGGTCGTTTGGGCCCGGACTTTGCCGCCGCCCATCGGCTGGGGGCGGTCGTTAAGTGGTTAATATCTAGTTATCTGGCTTGCAGTCACTGCAGTGTATCCTTTTTTCTTATTTCTCTCTGCTTCAAACACAATAGGGGAATGATAGCTGAGTAAGTTGTGCCCCTTCCTACACTGCGCCCTGAGCCTGGAGCCTCTCTTGCCTCTGCCTTGGCTCAGCCCTGGTGTATGGGCCTTTACTTGATCCTTTCAACATTAAGCTGTAACATTTTTCTTCAGCTGATTTTTCCCCCCATTTTCTTTGTCTACCAAGAAACACGTTGCTGTCTAAAACTCTGAACCATAGACTTTTAGAAGATGAAGGGCCTATAGAATAGTACTGTCAGTGGCCTTTACAGCAACATTTATGAAAATACTGTATTTTTTTAATTCATAATAATTTTGTAATGTAATAAAAAAATTCATCGGTTGAAGTATCAATCATTAACAACATTTATAAGATCAAAATGTTGTACATTTTAGTCAATATTATCTCACGCAAAAACAAAACAAAAGCAAAAAAGAGACCATCTCTAAACATAAAGTCTTTTTGAATTTTATTTTTCACAAGTTCCACTATTCTCCCTTACTTGCCTAGCAAATCTGGGGAAGATAAGATTATGGGGGCTTTGTTATTAACCACAAACGTCAGTGCCATTGACTTCAATGTAAAATGTGAAATGTGGTCGGAAATCTGCTGGCAATACCACAAAAACTTCAATAAGCTAGAAAAGACTGGTATTCATTGCAAAACCAAACTTGAGATTATCGCCTACTCATCCTTAGTGTTTATGATTTGCCCTCTCCCAACTTCCCACCTGGATTTTATCAGATCATAGACAGGATCCGATTCCCTTGGGGACATCGCTGGGCCGGCCTGTACAGATGCATGTCAGTGGGAAGAGGAGTGGCGTCTTCAAAGAAGTTGGCCGCCGCTCAGCCAAGTTGATACGCCGGATGGATCGCTTGCCGAGTGGCTATCACTGGTAGGGGGCCTCTGTACACACACCTATTGGCTGAAGCGGTCATATGAGCTGAGTGCTGCCTAATTTAGTGTAGCCAGCCCTCCACCATGTAGTCTCAAAAACATTTGGTCCTCCATGCCCATGGAGTTGGACAGCACTGTACTAGAAGAAGGGCTAGCATGTAGGTAAGGGTGATGAATATAAACATGGCTACAGTATTTGGGATGGGACCACTACCTGCAATTGCAGAGGCCAGGAGTAGAGACAATACCTAATTTGAAACCAAAACCCTCTGTCCCTCTTTGTCCTCTTTTGCCCCTCTTTTATATCTAATGTATAAACTTGTATACAGTATATAAACATATCTACTAAAAAACAGTTTTCTTGTGCTTAAGTGAATGTCCTTCTATGCCCAGTGTGACTGAAAAACAAAAATGTGCTTTAGTTTTTAGATATGAATTTTCTGTATTGTGTGACTGAAATTCCATGGTCAGGTCTTGATCCCTCAGGCTACAGATGGAGGCCGAATTTTGTACAGAGAAGATTGTTACTATTGGGGGTAAGAGGAGAGCTGAAACTGTGCATGGCAGAGCTGCCTCTGGTGGGCGTGGGGACTCTGGGGAGTGAGAGAACAATGTGCTTGGGGATCAGTCAACCTTCTAATGTCACTAAACATCCTGCATGTCAGATCTTTAGGTGATGTTGGGAGCACACATGCTAGATTCTCACCTGAGTTGCTCTTTATCAGCCTCCACAGCTGAGTTTAATTCAACATGCAAATGTTGAGCTGCTGTTGAGCATAAGTGGTTACTGCAGTGTGACAGGGGTGAAAAGCAACAGTAGAGCAGCTGTATAATGATTGGCTACTTACCACCCCTTATAAGATTTGATTCAGGCAGAGCTCTGGTTTTTGGTGAAAAGAAGTGGAAATTGGGCAGTAACAACAGGTGGTGAGGACTTCCTTCAGAACTGTTTGGCCCATTCGACAGCCATAAAGCAGGAAGCGCTACCTTTAGAAGTGGCCAAGACATCACATGGTAATTGGAGGTGGAATGTACATCAGCTATGCATGTCATTTTGCAAAATTCTGGCATTTTGCAGTTTCTCTTTTTGTCCATTGGCGTTGGCATAGGGACCCAGCAGGAGCCAAAAGCAGCACAAGCAAGAACGAACACTCTGTGACTGGTGGGATGCCAGTAGTGGTGCCTCTGACACCTGAAGACAAAGGAACAGCAGAGGGCTTTTTCTGTAGTCAGGGACACCTCAGCAATGGACAGCAGGCCATGGGGGTAGGAAGTTCAAGGTCAAGGATGCTTACTTTCTCAAAGGGAGTTGTGATACAAGGCTGTGGCAGCTTTCGACCCTTGCTGATAATAAAGTCCTGCAGCTGATTGGCTCTTTTCATTCCTTCCTTCCGAGTCTTTTGGTTATACTACAGTGGCACTTTAATTGACCTGAAGAAGTAGGCTTGCACCCACGAAACGTGTTGCCTGTGCAAATGAAAACGAGTGTAACTCATTTTTTTAGTGTCGTATAAGAGGTAAGCCACATTTCTATTTTTATTTTGCTTTTAACATAGTTTTATCCATTCTGGCTTATCCATTAATGATAAAAATTGGGGAGACTCCTACTTCTTCTCCCTTTCACCTCTTGATAGAACAGACCATATAACAATGCTGAGCCAAGTATACCGCATTGTCACTTTCTGACAGACTGACTGTGGGTTCAAAGGATTAGGAGTGATTATTTTTTTTCATTACAAAGAAAAATGTTGGTAAAGGACTTTTCTATAAACCCCCCTGAGGTTTAATGATAGCTACACATATAACAATCTGGTTCAGCAATGTTGCAAGCAGTGTGGTCAGGTCAAATGGATTGAACATACCGTAATATAAATATACTGTGTAGGTATGAATTTCATCAAACAGACTGGTTGTGTGTTCGACCAGCGTTACAGATTATGTACTGTACATACTGTACAATATAGTGCAGTTGTTTCTTAGGCTGATCCTGTGATGACCAGTAGGTGGCAATAGCGGAGCATCCAAATAGTATCAACCTGATTCAAAACTTCTTGCATATAGTATCATATAAGAGAAATTCAACTCCAATATTCACAGCTTTCTGCTGGTTTAACTTTTTGAAGAAACATTATGATTTAATATTACAGCAGAGTCCCAGTTATCCAGAACTCAACTAACCAGAAGTCTCAACCAACTAGAACAAATCTTCGGCCGTACTACAGTGGTGAAGGACAACTTTTTAGGCTTTCTGTAGGCTCTGCTGACTTGATTCCATGGCCCTACCTCTTACTCAGTTAATGTGTTGGGCTCCCCTTGTGCTTCTGTTCCCCTGAGTTATACCTTGTACTCTTTGTTCCACCAGCTGATGTGATGTCCCTCCAGTACCCCTCATATCTCAGTTAGTGTGCTATGACAAATTTCTTTTAATTCCTTCCCCAGTCAGCACTGCATTACCGCTAGTGGTCTGTGGTGTGCAGGAGCTCCTACTCGAAGAGCCAAATACATGGGGACATTCTACACAGGCAGCACATACATGACATTGTGGCCCTGGACTGTTCTTCTATTACCAGCAGGCCAAATAGATAGAAGTAATGTATGTAGGCACGGTCATATTACTGGGTGGCATATGGATGGGTGTTTAGTAAACAAACAGCAAATGCAAAATTGTACCACTCAGCCCAATCTACACGATACGATTCTTTTTGCGATTCGATTATGAATCTATTTACTATCCGATTAAATCCGCCATGTCCGATTGGGATTCAATTAGATTCAACTCGATTTGCCACTGCAAAACAATGGCAAATCGAATTGAATCAAATCGAATCCCGATCGGACATGGCGGATTTAATCGTATCGTAAATAGAATCGTAATCGAATCGTAATAAGAATCGTATCGTGTATAGACCCTAAAATCTGGAAAGCATCATACTGCCAGGGAGGTTAAACAATACTAGTTACCTGGCATCCTGCTGATCTTTCATGCACATCAGTAGTGGCTGAATCACACACCTGAAACAAGCATGCATTCCAGTCATATATCAGTCACAAACATCTGATCTTCATGCTTATTCAGTGCCTATGGCTAAAAAGTACAGGAGATCAGCAGGAGCCACTTTTAGGGGTGGGCAGGTGGGTCCCCAACCGGGATGTGGCAAAGGGGGGGGGGGGCCTCAGAGGCACAGCATCTCTTGTGGTGACATGCTCATATGTCACCACAAGGGGTCACTGTTACCACTGTAACTAAATGGACTGAAGGAGGAAGAAGACATTCAGTGTGTGGATCATGGAGAGGTAGGTTACTACCAGAGTAGAGGAGGAGGAGAGCGGGACCTCTCTGGCTACCTATACTGTGGGAGGGGAGGAGTGAATGAGCCTCCCCCATATAGGTAGCCAGGGAGCCCTCCCTGGCTACCTATATGGGGGAGGCTCACTGGCTACCTATACTGTGGGAGGGGTGGGGACACCCAGGCTATCTAGTGGGGGAGAAAGCTCCCTGCTAGCTATACTGTGGGGAGGTGGGTGCTCACTGGCTACCTATACAGAGGGGAGGTTTACTGGCTACCTATATAGAGGGGAGGGGGGAGTACTGGCCACCTTTACAGTGGGCAGGTGTGCTCACTGGCTACCTATACTGTTGGAGGGGAGGGGATTCTCTGGCTGCCTATACAAAGGGGAGGGGGGCCCTCTGACTGCCTATACTGAAAGGGGGGGGCAGCTGTCTATCTAGCTATGCTGGAAGGGGAGAGTCTGCATCTGGCTACCTAATCCTGGAGGCTTCTGTGGCTATCTATACTGGTGTACTCGAGTCTACGGGAAGGAAGTCTACAGGAGGGGGGGGGGGGGGTGCGCAACATTTTTATACCCTCGCCCTGGGAGCTGTGTAGCCCACAAACTGCCCTGATGATCAGGACAGCTAGGTAATTTGCATTGCTTAAAATTGAATAAATATGGCAGGCTACATATCCCTCTCACTTCAGGTGTTCTTTAAAGCCTGGTACACACAATGGAATTTCCCATCAGATAGATGGGTCGAATAGATAATTTCCGACAGGCCCGATCTGATTTTCGATCATTTTTGTGATTGATTTGCATAGAAGTGATCAGAAAATCTATCAGAAAGAATCTGTCAGAAATTATCTATTGACCCATCTATCTTATGGGCAATTGCATGGTGTGTACAGAGCATAACTCTAGATGTCTTGTGTACATAAAAGAATAAAAGGTATTTGTATGTTCTCTTCTGAAGAAGGATTACTGTATATATGTACCTTTAACCTCCTGGGCTTAACGGACGAGCTCAGCTCGTCCAGTAATGCCGCAGGGCACTGCTCAGGCCTGGTGGGCCGATTTGGACAATTTTTTTCAAACATGCAGCTAGCACTTTGCTAGCTGTGGGTTTTTTTTTCCGATCACCGCCGCTCCGCCGCTACCCACCGCGAAAGAGGCCCCCCCCCCCGCAGACCCCTTGCGCAGCCTGGCCAATCACCGCCAGGCTGCGCTATGGGGTGGATCGGGACTCCCCCTGATGCCACGACGTCATCGCTATCATTGCCATGTTGACGGGGAAAGCCCATACAGGAAATCCCGTTCAGAACGGGATTTCTTGTTGGTAATATGCGCCGGCGGCGATCGGAGGGGCTGGGCGGACGCCTCATGGAGGGGGGAATCATGTAGCTAGCGCTAGGCTGGCTACATGTTAAAAAAAAAATTAGGTGAAAAAAACCCTCCCGCGGCCGTGCGCCGAAAATAATTAGAATGCCCAGCGGGTTAATTTATCAGTGTGGAGGATCATTTGTCAGATACAGTGGGATGCAAAAGTTTGGCCAACCTTGTTAATCGTCATTATTTTCCTGTATAAATCATTGGTTGTTACGCCAAAAAATGTCAGTTAAATATATCATAGACACACAGTGATATTTGAGAAGTGAAATGAAGTTTATTGGATTTACAGAAAGTATGCAATAATTGTTTAAACAAAATTAGGCAGGTGCATAAATTTGGGCACCACAAAAAGTAAATGAAGTCAATATTTAGTAGATCCTCCTTTTGCAGAAATTGCAGCCTTTAAATGCTTCCTGTAGGTTCCAATGAGAGTCTGGATTCTGGTTGAAGGTATTTTGGACCATTCCTCTTTACAAAACATCTCTAGTGCATTCAGGTTTGATGGCTTCTGAGCATGGACAGCTCTCTTTAACTCACACCACAGATTTTCAATTATATTCAGGTCTGGGGACTGAGATGGCCACTCCAGAACGTTGTACTTGTTCCTCTGCATGAATGCCTTAGTGGATTTTGAGCAGTGTTTAGGGTTGTTGTCTTGTTGAAAGATCCAGCCCCGGCCCAGCTTCAGCTTTGTCACTGATTCCTGGACATTGGTCTCCAGAATCTGCTGATACCGAGTGGAATCCATGCGTTCCTCAACTTTGACAAGATTCGCAGTCCCTGCACTGGCCACACAGCCCCACAGCATGATGGAATCACCACAATTTTTTACTGTAGGTAGCAGGTGTTTTTCTTGGAATGCTGTGTTGTTTTTCCTCCATGCATAACGCCCATTGTTTTGCCCAAATAACTCAATTTTAGTTTCATCAGTCCACAGCACCTTATTCCAAAATGAAGCTG
The DNA here is from genome assembly GCF_040937935.1 of Hyperolius riggenbachi. Taxonomy (NCBI): domain Eukaryota; kingdom Metazoa; phylum Chordata; class Amphibia; order Anura; family Hyperoliidae; genus Hyperolius; species Hyperolius riggenbachi. The sequence continues at coordinate 484,854,275 of NC_090646.1, forward strand.
GCTTGCCCAAATGTGCTTTAGCATACCTCAGGCAGCTCTGTTTGTGCTGTGAGCTTCCCCTGCATCACTCTCACATACAGCATCTCCTTGTGTAAAGTGCGCAAATGTTTGAACGATGCACAGTGACTCCATCTGCGACAAAATGATGTTGTAGGTCTTTTGGTGCTGGTCTGTGGGTTGACTCTGACTGTTCACACTAATTGTCACTTCTGTCTATTCAAGATTTTTCTTGGTCTGCCACTTCAAGCCTTAACTTGAACTGAGCCTGTGGTCTTCCATTTCCTCAATATGTTCCTACTTGTGGAAACAGACAGCTGAAAAATATGAGACAGCTTTCTGTATCCTTCCCCTAAACCATGATGGTGAACAATCTTTATCTTCAGGTCATTTGACAGTTGTTTTGAGACCCCCGTGTTGCTACTCTTCAGAGAAAATTAAAAGAGGAGGGAAACTTACAATTGACCCCCTTAAATACTCTCTCATAATTGGATTCACCTGTGTATGTAGATCAGTGATCACTGAGTTTACCAAGCCAATTTGAGTTCCAATAATTAGTTTTAAAGGTTTCGAAATCAATAAAATGACAACAGTGCCCAAATGTATGCACCTGCCTAATTTTGTTTAAACAATTATTGCACACTTTCTGTAAATCCAATAAACTCCATTTCACTTCTCAAATATCACTATGTGTGTCTCCTATATCAGAGGTCCCCAACCTGGGGGCCGCGGCCCCCTGGTGGTCCGTGGCAAATTTCTGGGGGGCCACGGCGGATCTAGCCTTTCTCCCTCCCCCCCCCCCCCCCCCCGCTGCCGCCGCTCCTGTAGTGGCGTGCGGTCCATTGAGCGCAAGGGGGCGTGGCGCTCCGGGTGACAGGCGGGGAGGGGGTGTCAAACAGGCCAGCCAAAGTCCATTAGAGATCAGGCCAGCAGTACCTGCTCCGCCTACCTCCTCTTCAGTGTTTGGCTGCAGCTGGCTTCAGACCCCAGTTGGCCCCGCCTCCGTCATTCCGGCTCGTAATTTCAATTTCTGCTCCACCTGCGGAAACCAGGGCAGCACATGGGGCACACAGCCTTCCTGCTAGGGAGGGAGGATCGTATTCCTGCAGGATCGCCGCTGCTGTCACCCCCCCATTGGCCCCACTGAACTGTCAGATGCTGCTGCTAAAGAATGGATGTGCTGGCTGCTCCGCCGCTACATGAGGAGGATCCGGAGGCTGTCTGGGTCTCACCCATGCTGCTCTTCCGGCTCCTCAGCACGTGAACTCTGCACCGCCGCGATGCCAGTTCTCTGCTGCACCAGAGGCTGGCCCAACTGCACTTTCCACCATCCGGATCATTACACCGGGGAAGAGAGAGGTCTGATCGGAGAGGGAGAGGCCTGATCGCCACAACTCCTCCACCACCGCTGAGGCAATGAGAGCCAGATGCCACTGATTTCTCGCCGACCGCTGGGCCAGGCCACCAGTCCAGGTACACCACGGCTGGCCTCAGCTCTGAGCCACAACACCTTCCACTGCAGGCAGTATATCACTGGACATCACTAAAAATTAGAGGTGACAAAACCTCTTTGATCTGTATATTTTTGCAGGCTACAGCGTTATTTTCCTATGGGAATTATCCCTATTAGTATAATATACGCAAGTCAAGTTAGCACTGCATTTGAATACACAACCAGTCATTAACTCTTTAAATTCAAAGTACGGTATCAAGTGTATATATGTAAGTATATCAAAATTTATTGGTTCAATAGTGATAAGATTTATAAAAACAAAACTGGGGGGAAGGGTAAAGGGAAAGGGATTGATCATAAAATCAATTATGGATATAGCGGAGCTACAATTAGCAGATTGCTGGCCAGCTTACAATGATCAAACATCATACATGCACCTCACTCATACATAGCCTTCATACTAATATAAAGTTGTAGATCTGCAGATTCTGGACTATATATTGTGCAAATTTGCATAGGGGAGGATAGCGTATGCTGGATCAAGTCCTTATTACTGTGCTTTACTATGCTGCATCTTCCTCAGTGTTTATAATCCATGAGGTGTCAAATGACAAAAGTCCGTGCGGTTAGTTTGGTTTATACTGCTAAGCATACAGACATAGAGCCAGTTAGTGCATGGCAAACAAGCAGTCCTTATCTTCCCGTGCTAGCACATTGGTCAATATTAGTTAGTAGTCGCATGCAGTCCACATTTCATATTAAGCGTTAATGCAGCGTTGCATAAGCGTCTCACCACTTGCTTTCCGCTGTAGCTGCTCTCTCTTACCGGTTGCTGCTATGACCTTCAACGCTTGCGTGTAGTAGTCAAACTGAGCGGCGGTTAGCGGACCCTTGACCAGCTGGCGTCCCAGCGTACTTAGTCAGTGGGTCTCCGCTTTTGCATCCCGCTCTATCTCAGCATCTCCGGCTAGGATCTTTCCAGCGTAGTACGTGGTGGTGCGTGGTGGTGTGCAGGCCTGGCCAGACGTGAAGTAGCTCCGCCCACCTACGCGTTTCACGCCTCTTTGGGCGTTTCTTCAGGGTGTTATCACTGGACATCCCTAACGGCTGCCAGTGTCTCTCTCTCTCTCTCTCTCTTCCTCCTGTCTGTCTCTCTGCTCTCTCTCTCTTCCTCCTGTCTGTCTCTCTGCTCTCTCTCTCTTCCTCCTGTCTGTCTCTCTGCTCTCTCTCTCTTTCTTCCTCCTGTCTGTCTCTCTCTCTCTCTCTCTCTTTCTCCTGTCTGTCTCTCTCTGCTCTCTCTCTCTCTCTTCCTCCTGTCTGTCTCTCTGCTCTCTCTCTCTTCCTCCTGTCTGTCTCTCTGCTCTCTCTCTCTCTCTCTCTTCCTCCTGTCTGTCTCTCTCTGCTCTCTCTCTCTCTCTTCCTCCTGTTTGTCTCTCTCTGCTCTCTCTCTCTCTCTCTTTCTCCTGTCTGTCTCTCTCTGCTCTCTCTTTCTCTCTCTCTCTCTCTCTTTCTCCTGTCTGTCTCTCTCTGCTCTCTCTCTCTCTTTCTCCTGTCTGTCTCTCTCTGCTCTCTCTCTTTCTCCTGTCTGTCTCTTTCTGCTCTCTCTCTCTCTCTCTTTCTCCTGTCTTTCTCTCTCTGCTCTCTCTCTCTCTCTCTCTTTCTCCTGTCTGTCTCTCTCTGCTCTCTCTCTCTCTTTCTCCTGTCTGTCTCTCTCTGCTCTCTCTCTCTCTTTCTCCTGTCTGTCTCTCTCTGCTCTCTCTCTCTATCTCTCTCTCTCTCTCTCTCTTTCTCCTGTCTGTCTCTCTCTGCTCTCTCTCTCTCTCTCTCTCTCTTTCTCCTGCCTGTCTCTCTCTGCTCTCTCTCTCTTTCTCTTTCTCATGTCTGTCTCTCTCTGCTTTCTCTCTCTCTCTCTCTCTCTCTCTCTCTCTTTCTCCTGTCTGTCTCTCTCTGCTCTCTCTATCTCTTTTTCTCCTGTCTGTCTCTCTCTGCTCTCTCTCTCTCTCTCTCTCTTTCTCCTGTCTGTCTCTCTGCTCTCTCTCTCTTTCTCCTGTCTCTCTCTCTCTGCTCTCTCTCTCTCTCTTTCTCCTGCCTGTCTCTCTCTCTGCTCTCTCTCTCTCTCCTGTCTGTCTATACTGTGGTAAATTTACTTGCTATACTGTGGTAACTTTACTTGCTATACTGGGCTACGCCCCTCCTCCTCCCCCACCCCCCCCCCCGGAGAAAATTTTGGTCGGCATAGGGGGCCCCGGGCTCAAAAAGGTTGGGGACCCCTGTCCTATATGATGTATTTAACTGACATTTGTTGTCATAACAACCAACAATTTATACAGGAAAATCATGACAATTAACAAGGTTGCCCAAACTTTCGCAACCCACTGTATTTCCACTTCCTGTTTGTAGACTTGCTGCCATTCTACAGGCAGAAAATGGGATGATCTGGGAAATCACAGAGACATATAAAATGTATGTTCCCTTCTAAAGTATAACTGGCTACATACTTTTATTTTTTCTCTGTGAAGTCTCATTCCTCAGATATTACCGCTTCCTGCCTGTAGACTAATGCCGGGCATACACTGGTCGACCGGCGGCTCGATTAGCCGCCGGATCGACCCCAGCCGCGTCCCTGCCGCGTTCCCGCTCGTCCGCGCGGATCGATTACCGCTCATCCCCGCCGGCGCTTCATTATCAGCGCTCGATTCCCTGCCATTGTCCGCCGGCGGGGATCGAGCAGGCGCGGGTCGAGCGGCCTGATTGGGCCAGCTGAATATTATCAGCTGGCCGGATCAGCTGGTCGATACACGGTACAGAAACGTACCGTGTATCCCCAGCATTAGACTTTAAGCAAGAAGTAGAAATATGTGACAAATGAGACATAACGGGGATGGAATAAATGCAAGTGCAACACAACAAGCACATGAATAAATTACAAGTAATTCTTCTGCTGTAAAAACTCTGCATAGTTTATTTTCTATATTTAAATAGATTTTTTTTTCTGTTATAGAATTTTTATGAATACAAAATAATAATAATAATAATATGGAGGAAGAGGGAAAAAAAACAATTCTTAAAACTTTTCACAACACACAGCCAAGTCTGCCTAGTAACACACTAACCTCGCCCCTTATGTGCAGGGAGTGGAGCCTGTCAAGTGTTGCATTTTATTTCAATTCACAATCACACACATAAAAATGCAATAACTTAATATTTCTCTCAAAAACATTGGAAAATTTCCCTTAGATGGGGTGAATGTTATAGCTTGAGGAAAGAAGAACACCCCTGGATCGGACAGGCTCAGCCAGTCCTGAATTACTGATCATGGGAAAATTAGGTAGATTTGTTATGTAATCTTGAAGTGAAAAAGAACCTATGATATAATGCATTGTAGGTCTAGTACGTATTTTTATTTTCAGTTATATAGCTTTTTCTTTTATTTATTTATTTATTTTTGCATCATACTATCACAGTTGCAGTTTTAAATGCACACTGTTTTTTAAACTATAAACAAAGCAAAAATAATGACCCTTTGAACGCTCCTGCAGTAAAACCTTATTTCAAGCAGTCTCTTACTGTTGCCTGGCTGTTTCAGCGCTTCAGAAAACTGGACTGTATTCAACCCAATTGGCCGAATAGTTTAGAGAAGCTCTTTTGCATAGATAACAAGTGAAGTTTTTTTTAGCTCTTCCTGTACTCAAAAACAGCATGAGACTCTTTTCTTTGCCACCAATGTTCTATTTCTTAGCAGAACAATGTATCTCCATTTTAATGTCCAGTGTGTATAAGCTGTGTTCTAAATGATGTCAGGATACAGGAATCAGTCTGATGAAGGCTTCATAGCCGAAAGCTTACTCCTTTTCTTCTAAGTTAGACAATAACTGGTATCATACTAATTCAAAACTTCTTGCTTTTACGGATGGCTAACACAGTACAACACTCTACTGCTTTAGCTGTACTACACATCCAATTCAATATATCATAAGTTTATTTTCACTTCATGTTTGCTTTAAGTATAACTTCACAGTTCATGTCTCACTGCTGTAAACCATATCCATTAGCTGCTTTGTTACTTTTGCCAAGTCGGGCTATTAGAACATTCATTGTGCCAAAAGGAAATCATTCTAGAGCTTGTTGTTGTGGCCTAAGCAGATACATGTATTATTATATATTTTATTGGCTAATTGCATAAACTACAGCTACTTACCTTAACACGTAGCTTGAGGGATCTCGTAGCTGTAATTAGGGATGGTCAATGAGATACAAATAGTTTGGAGTGTATGCAAAATTTGTGTGCAAATATAAGCAGCTTCAAAACAGACAAATCAGATCACACCTTACCTTCATTTGATTGGTTCATCTTCAAGCTGCATACATTTGCATATTAAATGTGCATAATCCTGCATACATTTGGAATTATTTGCATCTCATTGACCATCCCCAGTAGTGCTCTATTAAGTTAGCCAGTAAAAGTAATGATTTGCCATTCATTTTTCCTGTTTTTAACAATGAGTATCTTGGTACAACACCCCAATACTTCCTTTGATCAAGACAGTCTGCATAATGGATGCAGATGTGTTTTGGAATGTTCAGATGGAAAGTTAAGCCACACAGTTTAGCAGACAGGGGTCAATAACCACTCTGTGGTTGTAGGTAATTTAACAAATGGAGAGGTTCGGGTCAGTGGTTGCCAGACAGTGAACAACCCAGCAGTTACTGCATAGTTTAAAATTGCTGTATGTCTAGTAGGAAATGGTCACCCGCCGAAGTGTATTAGATCCAGCACTAATCAAGCACCATGCGGCAGCCACACATTTAGCTACCTGTAACTGACGTGCTCACGACAGTAACTGAGGAAATGTGAATTCACTGCAAGCCATGAATTTGCACTAGCCCTAAATGGTGCGCTATCAGAAAAGCATTCTTACCTACAGTACATCTGAATTCCATTAAAAAGACTCCTCAGACCACAAAAATCAAAACAGGGGGAAAAAATATTTCACTTGTAGGTGAAACCACTACTGTAAAAACAGTGGAGTGTTCCAAGGGATCAGAAAAGAATCATGGTGAAATGGGGCACTTGGCAAATACCGACCCACCCTTGATGGCCACCTGGCTATTTTGTAAGCGTTATTGGGGGCTAGTGTCAAGTCAGGCCCCTAGGCTTTCTTCAGGCCCTAGGCGCCTGAGTAGGTTTGCACCGTGGATGATCTCGCTCTGCATGGGATGATATTTACCCCAAACTGAAAGGAGCTCATTGTCATACTTCTAAAGCTGCTTTAATAGGAACTGGTTGCTATTATTAATGCATTGCTAAAAAAATAACAATAAACTTTGCATAGAGACTGACAGGGGATAACTTCAGGTTACCCCATGCGTTTCACAATTTGATGCATCTAAAATTGGGGGAATCTCCAATCATGTGTTGTAAACAGAATATATATGGCATACTATATGTATAAGTTGGTGAAAGGGGCAAGCTAGCTTAAGAATACCACCAATCAGAATTAAGGTTCATTTATTTACTTAATAGAACCCCTTCTTGCACAACATATAGCTAACTGCTAAGTTGTGTATTGGAACACTGAGGAAGCACTTACAATGTTTTCTTATATCACAGAAAATGTACTTCCCATTAAAGCAGACCATAAGATTTGAAAATGAGCTAGTTTTACCTTTGGGCAAAATTTGACTCCCATCTCATACCACATATGTCTGAAAATGTCCTATTTGACCACAATGAATGCTTCAAAAGCCTGGCCTTAGAGGAGCACGACAGGTTAAAAGTGAATTACAGTATCTCACTACTCTAATTTACAAAATCAGATGTATCTTAAAAGTGGATTCATATTTTAACCCAGGAAGAAAAGTTGTTTGAGGACAGAATAAAATGGTCAGAGAAAGTCAAGATCTCTCGAATTTCTTGCTCTGGTAAAGAGAGCACACATGGCACAAGAAAAACATTATTATAGGGTTGATTTAATGACTTATGAGCTGTTGTAATGAATATGTATTACTGTGATGAAATCGTGACAATGACAATTTTATTCTGTTCTGCAAAATCATGGGTACAGTGAAGCTTTTCAGGACCTCCAAAATGCACATGAGGGGCTTTGCATAGTGAGAATCCTATTTTTAGGGGCAGGTCAGTCTCCTGAATGACAATAACGCCTTCAGATCTGGGTTTCAGTCTTTTCAGTGGAGTATCACAGGAAGAGCTCAGCTCCAGGCCCAGATTCTCCCCCTGTACCCAGTACATCCGCTCCAGTCCCCCCTCCCGTAGCATTCAGCAGTTTTTCATATCTTGCTCTCCACCCATCCCTCTCTCGGGTCACCCGAACCACTTCCTGTTGAAGCTGCTGTAGTTGGCGAGACAGCTGACACTTCTCAGTCTCCAGGACATGCCGCTGCTGTACCCGCTTGTACCGACAGGACTGGGCATAGCCTCTGTTCTTCAAAGTGCGTCTGCGCTGTTTTAACCGCAAAGCCTCCTCTTTACTAAAGCCACGGAGCTGACGATTTAACTCCCGCACTGACATTCCAACCAGCTGTTCATCAGAGAAGCGTTCAGATAGGGGAGATAGCTGGAAAACAAGGAAAGAGTGTTATAGAACATTTTTGGATTCACCCTATAGATCTTTAGATAGTTATCTGATACTTGAGAAGTGGTATTGACCAACTGCTGTTAGGACGACAATATTATGTACAGTTAGTCAATTGGGATACTTAACCACATCGCTGCAAAGATGGAGACCATTAATACTAATGAGGATCTCAGTAACCAAGCTCATCTGACAACCAGCATGAGTGTAAGTAAATATTGTGTATATCTGATGAAGTCTGGTCAAATATGTAAGTATTATACAAGTAAAGATATACAGTACATCTTTAAGCATTTTTTTATTGCTGTTACCAAAAACTATTGGAAGTACAGCTCAAATATAACTAACTGTGGCAAGCTATTGACAGTTACAAGATTTGAAAGGGAGACCCAATAGGCACAGCCATTTTTTAATTAGACGTTGTAGGCCTTTTATTATCTGGAGTTGGATATGATCACTGATGATCGGAGTGATACATATGTACTATGCAAGATTGCCACCTGAATATGGTGGTTTATAGCCGGTGAGCCTTTCTGATATATGAGGTGGTGGGCATCACGAGTGGGCACTGCTTCCCTTGCATGGTTTGAATGGTGGAGCATGCAAGCATATTTGTCGCAACAGTATTACACTATGTCAGGTTGTTTCTTCTAGGTTTTGATCATTGGAAGCACGCAGTGGAGTGCATTGCATCTATAATTATAGCCATGATATGGCCTAGTGCACATCTTGTACCTTTATTAAAAAATTGACGTTGATATGAAGTAAAAAAAAACAACATATTTTACAAGTCATTATGGCATTGTGGAAATGTTACAGATAACTGAAAACTTCTACCGGCACCCAACCCGCAACCCACTTTCTGGTAAAAGTGACCTGCATTTCGGGTAACCCGTGGGTACCCGACCCGATGCAGGCGTCTACTTTTCACATCCCCTCCGAGACCAGCGCTGGAACCCTCTAGAAGCTCATGGCCATGCTCCTGTCTGAACAAGCGTGATCGCACTATGCAGAAAGTCTTGTGTCTGGGCAGTAGCACAATGTCTTGGGTTTGTGGAAAAAGCAGAGCCGAGCAGCTCCATGCTACTGACTGCGCAGTGCTCCAGTGCTTGTTCAAGTATTGGAGTGTGGCCACGCACACAGCTCGACAATCCCTTCTCAATGAGATTTGGGGGGTCCTAGAACTGGATCAATGGAGGCACGGGGAATGGTGAAAACTTCTGGACTATCTAGAGGCTTCCCTCTACTGAGGTAAATATCTAAATAGAGCACTTTTGCCCCACAGGTACACTTTAACTGTTGACTGGCACAACACCAACTTTCTAGATCAGACAGATTTTTCCAAACCCAGAAATGACTGAACACAATCTGAAACAGTCTATACACTTGAGATGACAGTAATTCTTTCTACAACCAGAGGTGCCTGAGGACAGTCAATGCATACCTTCTCAGTTCTATGGGCACTTTATGTGCATTATGATGGTGTGATCTTAGGGCAACCATACATATGAGTGAGTGTGCTGCAACAATCTGACCAACCTCTAGGCATCTGATCCACTTACAATGGGATTTAGATGGTTTAGTATTACGTCAGTAGAGGAATGAAATGTATGTGCACACAAACATTTATGAAGCCGCATTACCCACCCCGACAATAGCACTTGGCAGGTATAAAATAGCCATATCAAGCTAGTGTCATCCCATGACTGTGGGCACCTTTACACTGTACTGAAATAAAAGTGGACAGCACTCTGTCATACCGTCCAGTGCTTTATTAGGCACATAATAATAGTACCGTTAGATTATGTATGTCAACCTCACATGATGTTGACTATGCAGAACAGATATTGGGCCTGATCCAATTCACTTTTTCTCCTAAGTTTTCTCCTAAGGGCCCGTTTCCACTTGTGCCGCATGCGTCAGCGAGACGCGCGACGCAGACTAATCCCATCAGCCATTCCATGCACGACTATGGGATTCGCAGCCTCCTGCACAACTTCGGATGGAAAAGCCGGCCGAATCGCCAGCGCAAGCGATTCGGCCAGCGGCGCTATTCATCCCTATGGCAGAGTTTCCCCACGCGATTTGCCTGCGGGAAAACTCTGCGGGAACGGGCCCTAAGTGATATTTTCACATTACAAATAAAATATCTTTCAAGACTCCAGCAAGCAAGAAAATATTCAGAATAATTTTGGCAGTACTTTTTCACCTACTTTTTCATACTTTTAAAATTGCAGAAATTTGAAAATTATTTAAAACAGAAGATGAAAAATTATCTCCTAGGAGAAAAAATGAATTGGATCAGGCCCCTTATATTGCATATGACATTTTATCTGTATTATGCAAACTAACTGCTCAACATTCTAACATTCAATTCAAGGTGAATAAATTATTCTGTAACACCCAATTTAGAAACACATCACAAGTCTTATCTCATACAATTCATCTGTGATATATATTTAACTACATGAATGCATAAGTAACACATATTATGATTAAAAAAAGTCACATAAGCAACATATTAAATACATGAGGCTATGGCGGTGTAGGATTTTACCAGTAAAACTGTTAGCAAATGCAGCATCTTGAATACCCATAAAGTGGAAGCACATCACATAGAGCTCTTTCACATTACATAACATGTGCACGGACATGATTTCGTGCACGTGTTATGACCTACGGCGGAATGTTGGGAAGTTGCGGTACGACGCTGATCAGCGGTGCTAGTTCTAATTCAACCGACGGGAAACCGCCAGCGCTGGACGATTAAAAGCTCCCAGATGCGTTAGAACGTAACGCTCTGGAACGCTTTGTCTAATGTGAAAGGTAACATGAAAGTCAAATAGACTTTCATGTTACATTTCTAACCACATCCTAGGAGTGATCTGTCAAAAACGCACGGATCAGCTTCTGGTGTGAAAAAGCCCATAGGAATATAAGAAAAGATAAAAAAAATCCAAATCAAAATTGTGCATCAAATACGACTACATCACCATTAGCTATTAAAGGGACACTTAAGTCAAACAAAAAAATGAGTTTTACTCACCTGGGGCTTCCAATAGCCCCCTGCAGCTGTCCGGTGCCCTCGCCGTCTCCCTCCGATCCTCCTGGCCCCGCCGGCAGCCACTTCCTGTTTCGGTGACAGGAGCTGACAGGCTGGGGACGCGAGTGATTCTTCGCGTTCCTGGCCCCAATAGCGCCATCTATGCTGCTATAGCATATATCATATACCATATAGCAGCATAGAGGGTGCTAATGTGTCTGGGAACGCGAAGAATCACTCGCGTCCCCAGCCTGTCAGCTCCTGTCACCGAAACAGGAAGTGGCTGCCAGCGGGGCCAGGAGGATCGGGGGGAGACGGCGAGGGCACCGGACAGCTGCAGGGGGCTATTGGAAGCGCTAGGTGAGTAAAACTCATTTTTTTTTGTTTGACTTAAGTGTTCCTTTAAGAGTTTGGACTTGCCATACACTATTTACAGACTAAAGCTTAAATCATATTCTCAGTTTTCTACATTACTTAAACCAACTGGGCACTTAAACCCTAAGGGCCTGATTCACAAAGCGGTGCAAAGTGTTTGCACGCCCGTGAAAAGCCCTTTATCACGCCTAAACTCAGTTTAGGCGTGATAAAATGAAACTCGCGCAAAATTCCAGCGCGCAAAGTTTTGCACGTGCAATCGCACGGCGCACGGTGCAGTCCGCGCGATGCGCCCATTAAACCCTATGGGCGCTGCACGTGAAATTGCGTGTGATAAAGAACACAAAAAGTTTTGCGCGCCCGCCCCTCTCAGACTTCCTTCACTGAGAGGGGCGGGGGAGAGGCGGCGATGCGCCGCTGATAGACGGCGCTGAGAGGCAGGGCTGCAGCCGTTAGCCCTGCCTGAAGAGCAGCAAAATCTACGACCAAGTTGGTCGTTGATTTTGCAGGGGGGGAGGGGGGGTTGGGGGGTCAGGGACCCTCGTTTAGCCACGGGATAGCTGCGTTTTAGCAGGGGCACACATGCCCCTGCTGACTATGAGACAAGAAGCGAGATTTATTCTCGCTTCAGTGTCTCTTTAAGTACAACACATAGCTATGTTCACAACTACCGGTATATCCAACTCTAAATTTCTTTCCCCCATTGGATATGTAGCAATTACATCTTTGACCACACTGTATTTCTGGAAAATCTGTTAGTTCCTGTATCAGAAGATAGTAGTTTACATTTTAAAAAGGGAGAGGGACTTAATGTGAAAAAGAGTTTTTTTTCAAAGTCCTCAATAGTTGGAAAGGACTTACTAAATATTTTCCAATATTTTCTTATGGTCTTACTGATGTCCACATGAGTGTTGTATGTTGCTTCATAGAGTATCCTCTTTCCCTCAGTTCTCTGGCTTCTCTGTGTACTTTTACAAAACTACCTTCTTGAATAATCCCCTGGGAATAATCCTCCATGTTATAAATAGTGTACATTTTATTCAAATGGGACTCCAAAAGTTTGGTGGTTTTAATTGTCATATGGATTTTCTCAGACTGACTGCAAGGTGTATTATCCCTAACGTCTTGGGGAGGAAAGCTATAGTACTGTAAAATGAAATTAGAATCTGTCAATAATTTTCCTCCACCTTTTGTTACTTAAAGAGGAGATGTCAGCTATATTATCTCAGAAAAAAGCCACATTTATAAGTAGTTAAATACTTGCTCAACTTACGTAACATATGTATTGCACTATCCACATTTTGATTTTAGTGATTTTTCTATAGTAAAAAAAGAGAAAATCCTTTTTAGGATTTTCCATTTTGACTGTGTCTATCTTGAAGCCAATCCTGACATCATTTCCTCCCTTACTCTGTCTGTGTATCATTGCCGGCCCTCCTCCCAGTCTTCAGACACTCCCACCCAGCTCTGCAGTAGAAAGTGCATTGTCTCAGCATTAGAAATATTGGCCAATCAGAGAGGAACAGAGTTGTGGGAGGGGAAAACGGAAAGGAAAGAGGCTTCAACCAATCAGGCTGCATTAGTTTTGTCTGAGGGGAAAGCAGATGTACCAAATAAGAGCCAGGGAAACTGTGGAATGATGTTTCATGGAGAAGAAAAGTAAGAGTGATCTTTAACTTTTGGATTGCCTGGTTAGCATCCTTATTACTTGTTTACCAGATAAAAATAGAGAATTGATTTTTATTTTATGCCTGACAGTTACACTTTAAGAATCCAATAAGGTGTCGATTGCATGACTGCAATAAAGAGTTAATTTTATAAATATGTGTTTGTGATATTGTAAACAGGTTCTTACAAGGTCTTTTGTGGCCTTGCCCTGCCCACATGCAAAAAAAATGTTAGTATAGCGCTACCAACATTAAATATGTTGGACAAATTGTATATCATTGTAAAAGTGTGCCCATAAACACATTTGCATTGGTTGACACAACGGTTTCAACAGGTAGGCCTATTCAGTAGACCAATAGGTCTACTGCTCCAGTCACTCACTCCAACTTCCTCTTCTCTAACAGGCTGGCTTCACTCCCTTAATTGGACAGCATCTTTCTTCATTAATCTCCAAAGCTCACAGCACTACCTACATTTTGTACGCCATTCCCTCTTCAGAACTCCCAGCCCTTCCTTCATTCTTGCTTAACCCTCCTCTTATGCTAGCTTTTCTGGTACTGTCAGAACCAACCTGAAAACAGGTCGGTTCTGACCCTAACACAAGAGGAGGGTATTAAACTGCTTTTTCCATTTTCTTTCTCTCTGCTGGCTTTTTTTACTCCCTCATTTAATCAGGCAGTCATAATACAAGCTCTGTAAAAACAGCGCAGGAGATTTGGTTGCAGCCTGCACCACTGTAGGCCACAATTGGAATTACTTCTATAGCAGTGCTCAGTGAGTGATTTGGGCGTCATCAAAAGACGGAGAACAAATTACTACAAAAACACTGTAATTCGTCCGCCAACAAAGCCAAATTACATCTTTTCCCTACTATCCATGGTGGCATGGAAGGGGAATAGTAATTAATGGCCCAGGGTCCGTTTATCAGCTTTAACATGCGCCCAAACCTCCCGACGGCCGATTCATAGGTAGGCGTCATAACACCAGTAATCACCTTCTGTGGACCCTACAGCCCTATCTAGTTATTTTCCTGTCTCATGACTCCCATTAGCTTTTGAACTGCTGGAACCAGTGGAACTGCACTTTCCACTTAAACAGTGCTTACTGAAGTTGCTAATGGCCTTCTGGTTGTAAAATCCAAAGACCTGTGCTTCCTACTCCTTTCTACTATTTTACTATGTTCCATTTTACTGCAACATACTACTATGGTCTACCAAAAAGCAGGCTGGTACCTCTCTAATCGCTGATGAGCTCTGAAGATCAACTCATCCACCTCTACTCTGACTCCTCCATCTCCGCTAACGCTGCCCCCTCTTGCCAATCCCTCCACTGGCTACCAATTACTAAGAGGAACAAGAGCTAAGTACTAGTGCCCATACACTCGTCAGATTGGCAGCAGATAGATAAGAAATGCATCTGATGATCTATCTGATGCGTTTTTAGAACATTTTTTACCAGGATAGAATTCCAACAGATTTCAGTTTGAAATCTATTGAAATTCGATCTGATGGCATTTTTTTGCCATCAGATTTCCATTAAGGCCAATGCAAACTGATAAGCAATCTCTTCAGATCGACCTAAATTTTCCATTTGCAATCGATCAATCGATCGATCGATCGGGATCGATCGGTCGGTCAGAAAATCGGCTGAGTGTATGGGCTGCTTTAATCTCTCTTACAAAGCTCTCCAAAACTTGTACTCTTTAGACATTTCATCACGTATTTCCAGATACCATCTTGACTGCAGTCTGCAGCCTTCGGTTCTCACATGAAATCCTCCTACCCTCCCTTTGGGTCACCTTGTCTCACTTCTGCATCCAAAACATTGCAAAAGTTTCACATCTTTTTGTTTTTCATCCACCATGCTCAAAGCTTTGAAGCCTTCAAACACACTCTTAAAAAAGCACCTGTGCTTACAAGCTTACAAGACTTGATGCATTAGCACAGCAACAACTAAAGCCCCTCCTAGAACCAAACTATTACACAAACATAATGGTGTAATAATGTAGTGTACAAAACTAGCAACCAGATTCCTCTGTGCATTGGAAAATAGATAAAATCCATCAGTATTCAGATGTCCCATGTGCCCATTAATTCATAAGCTCCAGATAATAAGCGGATTGTATGAACTGTGCTGCATCAAACAATGGTGCTCAATATTAACTCATAGACCACTCTAAGCCAAATCACCAATATCACAACCAAACTACAGTACAATAGCATCTTGTTCTAAAAAAAAAATCACTGCCTATGAAAGTGCAACAAAACATAAACTATCTAAACAACTAAAATAGCAGGACACACAAGTCAGCATATGTAAAACTAATATGGTGCTACGTGTTAGTAAAGGTCTCCGTCTCACAACTCCTTTATATCTTATCTCAGTGACTTTAGTTGTACTTGTAGGCCAGCATTTCTTCTCTGGTCTGTATACTTTACTGGTGGTATCCTGACCGTAAGCAGAGGATGTGTGCAAAGCCTGACCATAGAGGAGAGACACATCGGGCTATACATTTCAGGCCCTGGCGCTACAATTACCTCCCTCTGCTTCCTCCAAGACAGCAACTCCTCCCTGATGGCATGGAACATCTGATCCCCAGAATGCTGGGCATGTGTTGCAGCGGTGCCACATCACTCACCCGCTCTCAGCAGATTAGAGATGGGATCACCAGACACACGTGAAGTCATGCTTCCTGTCTGATTACAGCGGCACCTCATGTGACCCTGCAGCACGTAATAGGTCACATGAGGCACCGCTGTAGCCAAGTATTTAAAAAAAAACAATTGCAGGCTAAGCGTGTGTACAGCCTGCACTATGTTTTCTGTCAGTTTCCAGCTTGGGACTGCCCTCTGTGCATGCACCAACCATTGAGTCCCACACAGGGAAACAGAGGAGCAGTGCTGGACTGAGAAGATCTATGGCAGTGAGGTGACTGCAGCAACTGTCACTAAGTCTAAAGGTGCTCATTAACAGTACAATTTTTAGTGAACCATCCTATTTTTAATAGATTTTTCAATACATTTTGTACGAAAACAATAGCTGATGAGCCCAATCAATCCTGAATGATCACATTATCGTCTTCTTGAAATATTGGTGGCTTGACACATTTTTTCTCAGATACGATTGCAACTGCCTTACATATTAGGCATAGTTTGGATCCTTTAAAGCTGCAAATCACAGGTATGGAACTCCAGTCCTCAGGGGCCATATCCATGCCGGTGTTTAGGATGGACTGAGAAATATAGAAATGTGTAATACTTGATGAACCACACCTTTCTTGATTCAGTCCCATCAATTAATTTGAGCTGTGCCAAAAATGTGTGGGGACCTCGGCCCTCAAGGACTGGAGTTCAAAGCCCTGCTGTAGATCAAATATATACAAGCTTTTTTTTAAATCTGAATGATCTTATCGAAAATACGATCGTTCACTAAAAAGTGCACCATTAACTGGGACTGTAGGATAACGGATGGCCAGGACAGCAACAGCGGAGTCTAAATACAGGCCAGAGAGAGCATTGCAGGTAGGAACCCTTCTACAATAGAGATTCAAATCAAATCATAAAAAGAATGGTGAGATTTTTTCTAGCACCATATCATTTTTGTGTAGACTGAACATAGATTATCCTGATTTATATTGTATATACAGTACTTATTTCCACCAACATAATTGACTACTTTAGTTGTATTATGTAGTTGTGTTAATTTCCTTTCATATAGATAATCAACAAAACATGTTTGTTGGGAAGTATATATCATAGCTCATGACCAGGACCGGCTATAGACTGCTTGCCGCACGAAGCAACACATTGTAAGGAGGCACAGATGTGCAGGTATGCATTAGAGCCTTCTACAAAAACATAAGCGTTCACATACATGTTATCCGAGCACGAGCACACGTGTTTGTTTCTGTTAGGAGGAGAGAGCAGACAGAAGGAGGAAATCATTGGCTTCACTCATTTTTGCACTAGTCAAACCCCCCCATGCAACCCCCCAAAAAAGGAAGCGCTGAAGGGGATGTGATGAAGATATCCCTGATGAAGTAATTTAAAGTTGAAAGCGGTGGGCACATCCAGCATAAAAAAGCCTTTATTTGAAAAAGTTTTAAAATTAGTGTACAAAAAATACAACAGCTACAGTTGCTAGGAGAGCGAGAGAGGGACAAGCATGCACAAGAAAGTCGACAGCTGTTTCGCACTCCTCTAACGAGCGAAATTTCAACTGCGCCTAAATGTGTTATTTTAGTAGAGATAGTCAGTGGCATTCTGCTACAATCTTACAAAAAAATGACTGGCTATATTTTCACTTTGTCCATACGACGAAGTCATGCTGTGTTGCTGCCGTTCTGTCTATGGCAGGGGTCCCCAACCACCGGGCCGTGACCCACTGCCGGTCCGTTGGCAGTCTCCTACCGGGCCACGGCGTGTCTGGCCTCTCGCCCCTCCCCCCGCGGCCACCGCTCCTGTTACCTTATGAGCGGCGGCCGCTTCCTTCCTTATAGTCCCCCAGGCGCCGCTCTCCTCTTATCGGCAGCATCTTACAGCAGCGCGTATTGCGACTGCTGTAAGAAAGGGAAGGAAGCGGATCAGCGGCTTCCTGTAGCGGCGATATGCATCACCGTTACCATGGGAACCGCTGACGCGCTTCCTTCCCTCCTTACAGCAGTCGCAATACGCGCTGCTGTAAGATGCTGCCGATAAGAGGAGAGTGGCGCCTGGGGGACTATAAGGAAGGAAGCGGCCGCCGCTCATAAGGTAACAGGCGCGCGGCCGTTTGGGGAGAGGGGCACTACCTACACACCCACCCATACTAGGGCGCTCCACTGGGCACTCACCTAGCTATACTGGGGCGCCATACTGGGGAACTATACTAGCCATACTGGGGCGCTATACTGGGGCAAAATACTAGCTATACTGGGGCACTATACTGGCTGCACTGGGCACTATACTAGCTATACTGGGGCACTATACTGGCTGCACTGAGCACTATACTAGCTATACTGGGGCACTATACTGGCTGTACTGGGCACTGTACTAGCTATACTGGGGCACTATACTGGCTGTACTGGGCACTGTACTAGCTATACTGGGGCACTATACTGGCTGTACTGGGCACCATACTCGCTGTACTGGGCACTATACTAGCTATACTGGGGCACTATACTAGCTGTACTGGGCACTATACTAGCTATACTGGCTGTACTGGGCACTATACTAGCTATACTGGGGCACCATACTGGCTGTACTGGGCACTATACTAACTATACTGGGCACTATACTAGCTATACTGGGGCACTATACTAGCTATACTGGGGCACTATACTAGCTATACTGGGGCACTATACTGGTTACACGGGGCACTATACTGGCTATACTGGAGCACTATACTGGCTATACTGGGGCACTATACTAGCTATACTGGGGCACTATACTAGCTATACTGGGGCACTATACTGGCTACACGGGGCACTATACTGGCTATACTGGAGCACTATACTGGCTATACTGGGGCACTATACTAGCTATACTGGGGCACTATACTGGCTACACGGGGCACTATACTGGCTATACTGGGGCACTATACTGGCTATACTGGGGCACTATACTGGCTATACTGGGGCACTATACTGGCTATACTGGGGCAACTATACTAGCCATACTGGGGCAACTAAACTCCCTATCTCCCTATACTGGGGCAACAACCCCCCCCCCCCAACCCACTGCATATGACACTGTCCACTAGGTCACGCATCGCCGACGACCCCTCCCCCCTATGCCCCCCCCCCCCCCCCCGTCTCCAGAGAAAAATTTGGTCAGAAAGCGGTCCCCGAGCCGGAAAAGGTTGGGGACCCCTGGTCTATGGGACTGCAGTTTCTGAATAGGCCCCCTACTGTGGGTTTTCCTGACTATTCCTGTGTATGCTGCCTTTACAGGTAACTGTGAGGAGGTTAATTACCTGGTCAGAGTTGTGACAGGTAGGTGTGAGCTGTCTTCTGGGCTCTCTGCATTCTAAAGTAGGTTAGGACAAATTGTGCTGAAACACACTGAGCTGTAAGTTTCTTTTGAACCAGCTAATTACACAAACATTCACTGGTCAACAAACATACTTCAGGAAAAGAAAAAAATGTCATTCTGATCGCTGCAATGACTGCGCAAATCTAACTGGGAAGCGATCAGAAAATCAACTGCGCGAATCTTCCCGATTTGCCTGCGTTTCTCACGGCTGTTCCGTGACAGGGGCCTCATTGTAATTAGAACTGGCCCTACAAATGGTTTCCTATGGAGTAGCAAAAGGTAGTTGTTTTTAGTGCATTTTGACATGGGCAAGCATATTACTATGGTAACACGCGTTACGTTACTACCACACACTGCACAGGCCCCTTATCTGTCTTATGTCATGAATTAGCTCTCGTTATCTGTCTTATCTCATAAAATAGCTCTCCTTATCTGTTTTATCTCATGAATTATCTCTCCGTATCTATAAAGTCTTCTAAGTGTCCAGCAAGCAAAAAAGTATTAAAAATAAGGCGAGAATATCATAGTTAAAGGGAACCTGAAGTGAATGGTATATGGAGGCTGCCATGTTTATTTCCTTTTAAATAATACCAATTTACCAACAAAATCAAGCCACCCGGAGTGGATTAAATAATGTGAAACCATGTGACGAATGTGCGAAAGGGAACACTGCATCCGCACAGGATATGCTCTGCACACACTGCTGTACATCCCGCATAGTGTAGATCCAGCCTAATTGTCTTGAATACACAGACCTACTTTTTGTACTTTTTCAAATACACATTTAACCAATGACATGACATGCCTCTGTTTGCACTGTGTTTGTAAAAATTGTAAAATTTAAAATATGTGCAAACATAGACAAATAAGAAGTATGTTTTTTCATAGGGGATTCTCAGCAAGGCTTTTAGTCTTTATAAAGATATTTCCTAAAAAGGATTTAAAGGGAACCCGAAGCGAGTAAAATTATTTAAAATAAATAAACACTGAAAATGAATATTACATACTAACCTCACCATCAGTTCCTTTCAGAAACTCACCATTTTCTTCTTACAGTGATCCCTTCCAGTTCTGACAATATTTTCTCAGGACTGAAATATACCAGTTGCTGTCAGTAAGATATTAGCAGCTGTCAGTTACAACTGAATGTGCAAGGTACGAATGTCCATGTTTCCCTATGGCTCAAGTGGGCGATGTTACAGTTTAACAGTGTGCTGACCAGGAAGCTGTTATGGGTTAATGGCCATTTTCAAAATGGAGGACGGAGAAATCCATCGATCGCAGTGGACAAATGGGACGCAGGAGAGGAGAAAGAGATTGAGGAGTAGACTACACAGGAGGTAAGTATGACTTGTGTATGGTTATTTTGACTTTTTATTTTCAGTTCAGGTTCTCTTTAAGCAATGATGCTGACCAGCCTCCCTGCTCGCTACACATTTTTTTGGCAGTTGGACAGAGCAACTGCCATTCACTAAGTGCTTTTGAAAATAAATAAATCCCTGATAATTCCCAATGAAGAGATGGACTAGTCCAAAACTGTCGCTTCTGTGAGATTTCTACTACCTACTGTAAGTGACAGCAACATAGGAGAAAATAAATGTATGGCTCATTTTACCCTGGAAAAAAATTAACTTCTTGTTTGTATGTGTTTGCACATATTTTAAATTTAAAACATTTTCGCCATAGTGCCCCTTTAATTATCTCAGGACACTTCACATATACCGGGAAGAATGAATTAATAGAATAATCAGCAAAGACGGTATATACAAAACATACTGATTTCCAGTGGAACTATTAAACTACATGCATAGTTGACCCTAATCTGGATCTGAACTTGGTTCCTTCCACCAATGGGTCTCTCTGCAAATGACCATGAACAAGATTTCCTCACTGGCATAGTTGGGTGACTATGTGTGATGATGCTGTGTAAGAGCAGGGAATAGAAATTGAAACTACTTTTCCTTGGTAAACCACATGAAGACTGGAAGTATGTAATCGGAGGGTATGTTCTGTGTGATATATACTGCTAAAATATGGGACGCAGTCCATCCAAAGTATCTGGAGATCACTAGCTTTCCTGTCAGTGACTAAAGCTATTTATCACATGAATTGACTAATGTAAAGACTTGGAATTAATCACTAATGCTGCTGGCATGACTATGTTAATTTCCAGGTTGCGTACCATGTCTTTGCTTGGTAACAATAATGCTTTTTCATGGTTTTCTTTGCTTGTTTGAGATGTTCCTCTCTATTTGTTTACAGTGCCTAGCATCTTCATCTGTCTATCTTTACTCTCAGTCTCTTATTATTAGCGGATTAAGTGATCAGTGACATGTCCGGCTTTATGGATATAACTGTACTGACAAATCCTGTCACACAGAGTAGCAACACCCAGTGTCACATACAGTACATATGTCCTTATGTGCTACATGACCAGGCCTGCAAGACAAACAACAACAATTTCATCAACATCAAAGACAAGAAGCAGCACTGCTATGTTTCGTGGGGCCTTTTTCCAATGCATGAGTTTTGATCTGATTTTTAAAAAAGCATGCAATTTGCCGATTCCAAGGACACTTGCTTTTACAGGCAAATCATGGTTCTTCCTTTTCATCACTTGCGTTGCAATGCAATGCAATACTTGTTGAATTACAGTGCTCTGCCCTCTGCATTTTTGGTGCATTTGCCATCTAGTACAATCGAATTGGGCTTTCCAATCACGCCACAATCGAGTCAAAATTTGCACGGGAAGTGCAGAGGGAAAACTATTACATTCTCCCCTGTGCATCTGATTTGCAGTAGAAATAAAAATCTCTTAAAGTAGTTAACAGAAGTTGCAAAATGTGGTCCTAAAAAAATAAATATTTGGGGCAATTGCAAAGCTGTAGAATGGTTGTAAACAAATGTATTCTGTTATTCTTTGTACTATTTTATGATGTCCTCACCTGATGTTGCTGTAGACTCATATCTTCTGGACTTAGCAAATAACCACCAGGGTGAGTATTGTGAGGGTGCTGTCCCCCAGTCCTGTATCCCCCCTCCATCCCTTGAAGAGTAGGTGCCCCTCCACCCATCAGCACCTCAACTGCATCTTCTGGAGTTAGTGCAAGTCCTTCCCCACCCATCTGCTGCTGTAAAGCTGCCATCCAATAAAGCTCTTCCAGACTTGGGCGAGGTGGTCCTGCTGATTCAGAAGGGTCGCTGAAGGTGGGTGACGGTGGTACCGAGCTGCATGGAGTAGACCCTAGAGATGGAGGAGCAGCTAGGCGTGTTGCCCTTGGTTCAGGCGGCTCTCTCTTTACCTCAAACTTCATCAAGTCAAAGTCATTGAGGTACTCAAGGGCCAAGGGAGTGCTGGGAAGATCTGAAAGAGCCATCTGTAGAAGAAAAAGAATGTCAAATAATGAATTCAGATGTGGTGATGTGGATGTTAGTAACAGTAATGGTATTATTGCCTGTATAGTATATGCTGCTTCAATCTCTTGGAAAAAAGAAAAACCTAGGTTTATACTAAAGGAAAGCTATATTTTTAATTCAAGTTTTTCACAGCTAAAACATTTGTTCTTTTTCAGGAGGTATTAAAAACACCTAACAATGCGTAAAAATTCTCCTAACACGTAATAAGCATCATCTGGGAAGTGAAGGTTAAAGTGAACCTCCGGACTAAAAATCTACTCAGCAGAACTGAAAAGGCTTGGTGCTTCTTTAACAGTTTCACAGCATCAGAACTTTGTTTTTCTTACCAAAGCATAATTTTTAGCTGCATTTTTATCTAAGCTCCACCCATCAAAGAAAAAAAGCCCGGGCTTTTTTTCCCTGATGCTGTGCAGAGCATGATGGGATTTCCTATGTTGTTATTCACGTTGCCTACCAAAAAGATGGCTGCCATCATAAAATCAAACATTGGCCTGTTCTTTTAAAACAGTGTGGGTAAGAGATTATATTACCTATCTATTTTAATTAACATAACTAATGTAATTTAATGACAGTATGTTTATTTAGGCTGGAGTTCCTCTTTAAGGTTAGCAAATTATTACACAGTTAGCATAGCTGCTGGTTAAATAGATCAACTCCCAGAAGCCTTGATATCCTAATCCCACCTTCTGTATCCTGGGATAATTTTTTTGCTCATCATTAGAAAAGAGTTTCAACCTCCTTACATTTTGATTATGTTTATTTTCCTGTTTAGGATAATATGTTTTCTTCCTGCCCTAACAGTAGTAGTGATGAATCTCTCTCACATGGACTAAGGCTAACGAGATAATTCCAGTACTGGCCACATGAAGCATATGATTTCAGTGCACTTGGTTTGGGCACTGGTGCATATTTAAACCACCTGCAAAAGCTATGGAGCTGTTATTTGAGTTCCTAGTATTGCAGTCAAAATAACTTCAGCAATCAGCACCTAAGCATATTAGGGTGAAGGGTTGGGAGATTGGGTGCCACAGCTAGAGCCAAAGTTATGGATTAAGATGAAAAAATGAAAGTATAGTTTAGTGTTAGGATATCACCAGGGTGGTAAGGTTATATGGTATATGGTAGAGCAAAGGTTAGCTTAAGGTCAGAAGGTTAAGACTAGGCGTCAGAAATGAGGATGAAGTTGAGGGGGCTTAAGGCTAGGCGATACGAGGAGATCTTAGGGAAGAAATACGTTATTTATGTTGGGAGGCTAGAGTTAGGCATCAAAAAGGATATGTTTATCAGGGGGCTGTTTAGGGTTAGATATGATAGGCTCAAGTGCCAAAACTGACAAAAACAACATTACATACCCTAAAAACACAGTAATGCAGTACCAGCTCTCAAACCTGCAGGACTGAATCAATATACATCCCTGTCCACATGCAAAGTCACCCTCTGTGACATTGGCCTCGATTCATAGAGCACCGTATGGTAAATGTAAAATGCTCGGTAAATCACCACATTCAATATTTTAGACGTTTGTATGCTAATTCATAAAAATGTTCACAGGTGCGGTAGAATTTTGGCAATTTACCGAAGCCCATTGACAAAAACCTGTTTGGTAACAGCAGAGCTGTGTGAGTTGTCTGTATTATTACAAGCTGTTATCCATGCAGAGACAGCATTACAATAGTAAGAGGCATCTCCACATCCCTTTAGATGTACATGTTTGTTATACTGCCTCTGCTTGCTCTGAATCTCTCCATTAGTCTCCATTAGTCTTTCTTAATATTTTATTTAATTGCCACAGCTTAGATGAACTTCCAGGAGACATTAGACATGCCATGCAGTGGTGATTTCCCCACTAGCTCCTCCGCATCTTCAAACAGGAACCTAAATGGTTTAACGGCCGCAGGGGAATCTGCTTTTCTTTCTTTCTCTCTATTCACTGTCTGGGGGTAAAAAGCTAGTTCCGTCTGAGAAGGCATCGCGACCTATCAAAATCCGATCATCGGGACTTGCAGGAAACAGGAGCCGTTTCTATTGGCACTGTTCCTCTCAGTCATAGCTTATCCCTCTCTGCTTGTGTGAGTCACGCTGGCTTCCCACAGACTCGCACAGTTTCCGCTCTCATTGCACCATATTGGAGGTGCCGGTAGAATTTCAGGCTTTTACCGCATGTTGTAGTCTTTATGAATTGACATTTACTGACATTTGCTGGTATGTGTTGAGGTATTTACCACACAAGTTGGCAATTTACCTAACTACTTGGAAATTTCAGCTTTTCCTGCAGTAACAGCCTTTATGAATTGACGTTTTCTTGAGCGCTTGGTAAAGTCAGCTGTTTTCTGCATTACCGAATGCAGTAATGCTTTATGAATCAAGGCCATTGCTGCAAACTAGAAAAGTGTTATTTTTACTTGGCTGGAAGAGTGTGGAGACAGCCCTGTATGAGTCACTTAGCAGTCCATCTCAGAGTTGTAGAGTTGTAAAATCAGCGTTTGTAAACTTTTACCTGCTGACTGAAAGGACTAAAAATTCAAACATTCATAGGCAATAATTATGGTCCAGTAAGGCAAGCCAATCAACACCTCCCTGATAAGACATCTATCAAGCACTAAATGAACTGCAAGCTTTGTTTCACTTAGTGCAACCATCAAAACCACAGTGCTCATCTCCTGCCTGCTCATACAGAAATTTTCTGACATGTCCATTCACAGTTTAAATCGATAAAATGTTGATAAGATGTCCAAGATCAATCAAAATAAATCAGTTGTATTAGTTGGAGGCAATACATGTCCAGCAGATTTTATCAAAGCGATCAAACCAGCTGAAAATAAACATTATGCGTGTGCCTCACTTTTCACTATATGCCAGATTAAAAACAAACAAAAGTATGAAATATAACAAATGAAATAAAATATTGTGCATTCCATTTAGGTCGCATTCACAGTGCCACGTTGCGGAGCAGCGTTCTAAAGTCATATAACGCAGCTTACCACACTACAATGCTAATCCTATGGGCCATTCAGAGTGCGACGTTAATGTCGCGTTGAAAAATAGTGTGTTACCTCTCAACGCAGATACATTGCAACTTTAACGTCGCTTTAAAACGCAACGTCCCACTGTGAATGCGACCTCAAATTCAGACAAATAGTACACGCCTGGCTTGGTGGACATGGATAGCATATGCACACTAGCCCCACAAAACTAAATTGAAAGTAACTTCACTGAATGTAACTTAATGATTAAAATTGCATATCCTACCTAATAAAACCCCTGTGTCTCTGCGTCCCATGTCCCTGTGTGTGTGTCCCTGCATCTGCGCTACTGTTCATGTTCCGCAGGGACAGCCGATGTTGGGACGGGAGCAGGATTGCAAGGGGGCCGGCAGGATATGTGTGCGCGCGGTGGCGGCACGCACACGCGGTGGGCATGTGCATGGGTGCTGACAGGTGGCAACGGTGACAGACCTAGAGCGCCCGTTATTAAACAGTATTTTACAATATTCATTTATAAATTATTTAGTTAATGTTTGCCTGTTGTAACATCTTTTCTCATACTAATTTACATTCTTAAATGTAAATTAATGTAAAATGTAGCTAGATGTCTGCATGCTAGATACAATTACCTAGTCAAATTCAACAGATCATCTCCATCACTTGATCAAGGTGTCATCTCCCTGCATCTAGCAGTCGCAGCTGTGGATTCCCTTTACCACATACCACACCAGAAAGCTCTAAGGATGTGGAGGTGTCACAAAAAAGCTGTCAGACCCAGAAACTAAGCGGCCATCAGGGGGCGTCGCTGAAGCGGATGGCTCATGGGCAACCCAAAGTGCCCCTCTTTATTTCCCTCCAGGTACAGGTGCCCCCAATATAGGAAGCCAGGTATGGGTCCCCCCCCCCAGTATAGGTAGCCAGATATAGGTGCCCTCAGTATACTAACCCAGGTATAGGTTCTCTCAGTATAGGAAGCCAGGTATAGGTGCCCTCAATATAGTAACCCAGGTATAGGTTCTCTCAGTATAGTAACCCAGGTATAGGTTCTCTCAGTATAGGAAGCCAGGTATAGGTTCTCTCAGTATAGGAAGCCAGGTATAGGTGCCCTCAATATAGGAAGCCAGGTATAGGTGCCCTCAGTATAAGTAACCCAGGTATAGGTTCTCTCAGTATAGTAACCCAGGTATAGGTTCTCTCAGTATAGTAACCCAGGTATAGGTTCTCTCAGTATAGTAACCCAGGTATAGGTTCTCTCAGTATAGGAAGCCAGGTATAGGTGCCCTCAGTATAAGTAACCCAGGTATAGGTTCTCTCAGTATAGGAAGCCAGGTATAGGTTCTCTCAGTATAGGAAGCCAGGTATAGATGCCCTCAATATAGGAAGCCGGGGTCCATGAGTAGCAACGGTGGTCCAAAGGACAGCGTGACTCTCACTATGTGTCAGTCACTATACTGGGGTTTCAGGAGCTAAACATATCATTAGTGCCATCAACACTGTTATACAAGCAAGGCTTGCATTGTGTACATATTGCGAGTTGGGCTATGCATGCAGGGGCATAACTAACAATCACTGGGCCCCCCTGCGAACTTATGCCTGCTAATTGCCAATGGCACTCATCCTGCCCTGAGCACCTGCGGGTTTGTAGCGCACGCTATGCTACTCTAAAAAAGCATGTTAACTTTGATAAAGTGTGCTATCTTTGATAAGGTGTGATATCTTTGATACGGTGTGCTATTTGTCATATCAAAGTTTAGTGAATCAACCCCATGGTGAGCAGATAACTCATACAGAATACCGACAGATGAGTGTGCTCCCAGCCTCAGCTTATTACACTCACTCTGTCCATCTCTGATGGAGCAGAATTGGCTCTGCAGACTTCTCTAGCATCACTACAGTACAGAGCACATGGGGAGGGGTAGAGAGGTTGGGGGCTGGGCGCTGCACTCAAGAGCCTGCTGCACACTGAATAGGCACTGTCTACAAAACTTTGTATGATACCTTATCAGTGGTTGAGCAGACACAGTCTTAGAACAATTGTGCAGAGAGCAGAAAGCTTTTTCTCTCTGTACCCTTAGTTGTCATTCTCTCAGGACAGGGAAAAGAAACTTCTCCCCCCACGGGGCCCTCTGTGGCTTCTGGGCCCCCCTGTGGCTGAATCACTTGCAGGAGCTATTGTTAAGCCTCTGTATGTATGCAACGCACATTACATTGCTTGCCTCAATACCGGTAAGCCTCAATCAGCTGTGCTTCTCTATAAACCTTAAGTTTATTTCTTGGCAACTTTGAGAGGCACTGGCACACCATGAACTTTTTTCTTTTTAAAACCTTACATATATGTAATATGCATTTTCCATCAATGAAAGACTAGACAACAGGGCAATAAAGATATATACATCTACTGGTATAAATAGAGATATACATCTACTGGCTCTGATTCATCAAGCTAGGAACAAGAAATCTGGAACAAAAGTTGGCCACCAGTTACCGACAGCAACCAATCAGGTTTAAGCTCCAGAATAAAATTAGGATAAAGGCTGCAGTAGCAGCACTATTGTTATAAGGCCCTTACTACTAAAACAGTCAGGTTATACTGTGCTGTTCATTTACATCAGTCATAATCGGCCAGTCAGGGAATGGATGCAGCAAGCAATCTTGGAGTATGGTTTGGCACGAACACCCGCATTTGTGGCAAATTTTTTGGGTTAGGTGAAAGGTGGAGTTTCTGGCCCTGGTCACAAGTGAGGTCAAATTAGTGAAATGTACGGTAATGCTAACGAGCAAATGCTTTTGAATTCCACAGATGCTAAAACAGAACTCAAACAAAATTCCTAATGATAGACCACTGCTGTAGACAACCAGATTAGGTATTTAGCAAAAAAGACATGAGAAAATCATGCTGCAATAAGAAATGGCTTAAACAGGATAACTGCAGAGTTATCTAAAATTAGTACAGAACTTCATTTAAAGCGGCTCTGTAGTAACATATAGTAGAATGCAGTAAATTATTCAGCATATCCATTTTTATGTTAATTTTCCTGTTCCAACATCAGAAGCACTATAGCTATATACTGCTGTATATTGGTATGTAGTCCTGCCCTCCCAGTGAAGCTTAGTCTAGGCTGTTTAGCTATGCAAAATTCTCCTCCCAGAGCATTTTGGGAGACCAGGTATGTTTTCTACTAACTTCAGAACTGTCAGTAAACGAACATTCTGCAGAGTTGCACCTCACAGGACTAAAGATGTTATCACCTGTGATAAATTTCAGAAAGTAAATCATGGTTAAGAAACATCTGACAATAGGCAAACACTGACTAAATCATTTATAACTGAACATTGTTAAAAATTAAGCTATTTTATTCAGTACATTATTTTTGCTACGGTTCCTCTTCAAAAATCAATTTGTAAACATGTAATTTAATTTTTATCTAAGCACACCATTACTTTTTCAGGCTTAATTCAAAGTGATTAGAGTCCTTAAAGTACCCCTGAACTGAGAGGTATATGGAGGCTTGCATATGTATGTCCTTTTAACCACTTCGCATCCAGACCTTGTTTCCCCCTTATGGACCAGTGCAGTTTTGACATTTTAGCTATGTCCCTATTTAATCAGCAATAACTTTATCCCTACTTATGACACCGAAATGAAATTTATATTGTTTTCTTCAAAACAAACTAGACTTTCATTGTATGGAATTTTTTTCCCTCGAACATTGTTTTCTATGCATATTAATAGGAAAAAGAGGGGGAAAAAAACACATTATTTTTCAGTTTTTACCAATTCCAGTTTAAAAATAAAAAGCATTATTGCACTTTATCACAAAACTTAAATTACGTTCCTGTCACAATTTATGGTGAAGATATTTGATTCTGAAATAATGCTACAGTGTGTATTTTTCACTATGAACTGAGAAAATAAAAGTATATTTAATGGTAAAAATCTATTTTATTGGCTCAGGGAACATATATTCCCCTTCACCAATTAGTGTTGCAACAGATAGTGCAGGAGGTTTTGCACAGGAGCAAGCCCAATCGTGCACAGCTTTGCTTCAGCTACATGACTTATATCTACGTCCTTGTGGCTTAGATGAAGTCACAGAGGAAGTAGATATACTGTAGTGGTGGAAAAAGTGGTTAAACAATTCCAGTTGCCTGGCAGTCCGGCTAATCCCTTCGGCTGCAGTAGTGTCTGAATCACACACCTGAAACAAGCATGTGGCTAATCCAGTCAGACTTCAGCCAGAAACAGCTGATTTGCAGGCTTGTCCAGGGTCTATGGCTAAAAGTATTGGAGGCAGATGATCAGCAGGACAGCCGCGCAATTTGCATTGTTTAAAAGTAAATCCCTCACAGTTCAGGTATGCTTTAAACGCTGAAGCTCCTAGAGAGGGATGCTGGTGCCTGTCCGGCTCCTCAGGCTGTTCAAGCTTCCCTTCTGGGTATATAACAGCATTTAGCAAACTGGTAAGGGGTCAAAATATCTCTAACTGTTCACAAATAGTTATTTCCTGGCACAGAATGAATCCCAATGGAATAGCCTGCAAGATATTTGCCTAGTCAGCAGAAAAAAACAGCAGATTAAATCTCCTGATGAACTGAGGGCCGGTGGTGACATCCTTTGCTTTATCTACTACAGCTTATAACATTCTGTTACCTGTGAATAAAAAACTAACAAAAAAAAAATTAGAATATCGTCAGTTTTTATTATCGATTTTAAATTTTGTTATGATTACTACATTTTTATGAGAACAATAATCTGCCATAATATCTCAACAGAAATTTTATTTTATCTTCTGTTCTAATATTTTCTTCTAAAATGTGTTTTTCAAGTATTATTGCTGTTTAGTTACAGCCAAGTCCATTCAATTTAAAAATATTGTTCTTTATTTATTTTGCATTTTATGCTGTTGTTTATTACTTTTTATTTTACTGATGACCACGACATGTGGCTAACTTTTTTTTTCTTACATGTATAACTCTGAGACATTAAGTGCCATGTCTATGTTAAATGCTGAATTTTTGTAGTTAAAATTCTAACAAAAAGAAAGTAAAAAACAAACAATTCATTGTAAATTCATAGCCATATACGGTACGTTGAGAAGAATACCTGTTGAAGTTAAACCAAGGAAGATTCTTATTGTAGTTACACAGTGGTCTAGATGTTGCTATGTTAATAAATTGAAATTCATTTCCAGTTGTGAAATACTGGTTAAGAAAATACGTTTATTCACTGCAGACAACATGTTATTTGTAGTATAATTGTAAAAATACAGTACAGATGGATTAACCATACTGCTAGAGCGGAATCGTCGCTGGTAAGTTCGCAAACACAGACTGTGAGCTCCTCTAAAGGTGGCCACACACGATACAATAAAATGATCCGATTTTACGGCAATTCGATAAAAACGATCGGATCTCCCGAAAAAATCGAAAGCTTTTTTTTCATTCGACTGAAAAATCCGATCGGATTTTCCCGTTTTTTTCGATTTTTATCTATCTGGAATGCCAGATATTTTTCTTCAATTTCTCTAAAGATTGTATGGTGTGTGTTAGATTGTCAATTTATTAATATACACACCCATGCAATTTTCTCAGAGTTTCCAATCATTTTTAGCATAATTGGGGAAAAATTGAACATAGGTGTGTGGTACATTGGTCATATTTTTGAAATGTTACAGTCAGAAAAGTTGATTGCAATTCTTAAATTGAACAGATATTTAAAAAATTGTATGGTGTGTGGCCACCTTAAGGCAATGTTTCTCAACCCTGTCCTCAAGTACTGCGAACAGTGCATGTTTTGTGGAAATCCACAAAATTAATTAGTTAGTTAGTTAGTTAGTTAGTTAGTAAGTAGGTAGGTAGTTAATCAGCTCTGCTGATATACTATTTACCTCACCTGTGAATGTTTGTGGTTTTATGCAAAACATGCGCTGTTGGTGGGCCTTGAGCACTGGTTTGGGAAGCCCTGCTCTGAGGGACAATTTGTGGCATGACAATGTGACATTTTGATAATAACCATTGTACAGACTTGCCACTCAGCTAAAGAGACTAGAATGAACAGAAGAAGTCCCGTGGTGACATACTGCAGTGGGAACTACAATTGTGACCAATAGAGACCTATAGAGATGGTCGATGAGATACAAATAACTCTGACTCTGAGTTAAAATCGTCAGGAAAGTGCATTTCATTGGCCCAATTCCAAGATGCTTGCAAATTTCTTTACATTTGCTTGCAAGTCGGAATTATTTGCATCTCTTCCACCATTTCAAGTGCCCAGCTGAGTATTATGCTTTTTAGCGGATTGCAGAAAATGAAGGAGCTGATGATGGGAGAACTTGTACTTCCACTTGGGCAAATATCTACTGTACAATACTTATCTTTAGGTAACATAGCATTGTGTCATACAGAGATACAGGACCATTGCATGGGAACATCACACAAATACAGTACACTTCAATATGACTGTGAAAAAAAGAAAATATGGTCTCGGGATGTAGGAGATTTCTACATTTTTCTACCTTCAGCAATGCTGAATGGCTGAGCATAAGAATCAGTGGCAGTAGCTATAGGTTTGAATCTCAATTAATGACATTGCCTTCCACTCCTACATCTTCCTCAGCACCCAGCTTTCCATCCCAAAGCTGTTGGGCGCTAAAATAAAACCCTCCAAACCTTCCCTAAGTCCAGTGATGTGTAAGTATGGCATGACTGGTGGCTCTTCTGCTTCTCCCCTATAGACCGGTGGACATGACTGCTTTCCATCATGTATTGCCCTGTGCTAACCCTCAAACCAGCATGCCCAAAAGATAACGGCCCATATGCAATTAACTTTTTCTCCTAAGTTATCTCCTAGGCGATAATATTCATATTCACTTTAAAATAACTTTTAAGGATTTTACAATTAAAAAAGCACCCATGGGCAAATATTGTTCAGAAAAAAAGTTGTACCTGCCTTGCATAAATACATGAAAATAATGTGCCCCTTGTAAATTTAGCACTCTGTTCGTGGCAAGGTGCACTTAACCTCACTTGGTCAAGCAATCATGGACAGAAAATGTACATTTGGTTTACAGGTCACTGGGAATCTTTAGATGCACCTAGGGGCGTGGCTTCAAGATGGGCACATCTAGAAACACTTTTCCAAAGCCATCACCACCCCCCACGCCAATGTATGTTCAATATATATGACTTAAAACATGCACTAGTTTGTTTAAGGATGGCATGCTGTCTTGAAGCTTGCCTACCACGGCTTCCAGACACACACAGCCCAGGAAATTTTAAGGGCTCTGCAGGTTTAGGCAGATTCATGCCTGACATTGCACAAGCTCAGAGCCGGGACAAGGTCCTCTAGCACCCAAGGCAAAGACACCAAAGTGTGCCCCCCATCCCTCCCACCCAGTTATCACACACTGATTGCTATTAGACTAAGAGGTGCCCCAGGGCCTCCAACACCTTATCTGGCTTGCAGTCACTGCCATGTATCCCCTTTTCTTATTTCTCTCTGCTTCAAACACAATAGGAATATGATAGCTGAGTGAGTTGTGCGCCCCCTCCTACACTGCGCCCTGAGGCTGGAGCCTCTCTCGCCTCTGCCTTGGTCCGCCCCTGCACAAGCTCCAGTTAGGCAAGGTGTTGTGTTTCAATAGTACTAGTTTGCTGGCAGCACTGAGCTTTGGGAATTTCAAAATGTACCGTGTCTGGTGGTCAAAGTTAATAAACCTCATAATGTTACATTTTCTAATTGAATACTTAGATCTCCATTAGCTGTTGGAAAAGGGCAGGAAGGTGTCTGCACATTTCCAACTGTTGTACATGGTCACTGCTTGCTTGGCAGAAGTGCCTGCTCCCTGTGCTCTGTGGCCATCCTTATGCATTCTCAAGGTGCCCATACATGGTACAATTTTTCATTTTTTTTATTAGATAATTTAGTTCGATTATTCCGTTACATTGAATATAAAACATTTTCCAGCATGTCCGATCAGATTTTTCTAGAAATTTCTTGATCGAAAAAAAATATTTTCGACTTTCATTCGATTCGATCATTTAGATCGAATAAACGAGAAAACTGAACGTTTTTATTGGATCGTGTATGGGCACCGTTAGGCCCCGTTTACACTTAATCAGTTAGTACGCGTTTTTTTTCTTCTCCATAGCAGTGCATTGTATAAAAGATTTTCGGTTAAAACGTGTTAAGTGTGAACTGTGCCATAGGAAAAGATGGGCATTACTTTGAAAATCAGTTGTCCTTTCAGTTATAACTGAGAGCTACTTTAAGTGTAAACGGGGCCTTACAACTACCAGGACCCCTCCTGCTTATTATTGCATAGTGTATGAAAACATCGGGACCTTCTCATACCATCATTGACTTCAATGGAATGCAAATTTGGCTCCTTAATGGCTTTGAACATTGGTAGCAATGCAAGTTAAGCCATTGTGCTCATACTTACCCACCTCAAAGTACAGAAGCATTTGATTGGTCCATTTCCAATCTGCATAAATTTGTGTAAAAGTAGCATAACATTCGCATCAATCCATGATAATGCAGGATCTTCATTTTCCTCTGTAACTTAGTTATGCAAAAAAAGAGATTTTGCCCTTTAAAATGAAAACAGTGTGAGCAATTACCCACCTACACAAGAGATTTGCAAAATGTTCTCTAAAAATATATCTCTTCTAAAGCTTACAAAGTGCTATGCAACCAAAACACTGGCTGAAATTAACAGTAAATACAGCTTCACAACACTATATTACATTTTGTATGGATGACTGGGAAGTCTTGAAAATAGAAGCAGAGAATTTCATGAACTGAATATTACAGCTGCGCACAAAAGTGGGGCTTTTCAGCAGGACACAGGTGGTGGGCTGGAACTGCTCATAGATGGAAGCCTGGAAGACTAACTGTGGCTCTGATAATTTGTGCATCTGACTATATTCTGCCTGTGATAGCAATTATCACAAATCACTTTGTACTCTTCTCAGTTCACAGCAAAAACTTAGATGTGTTAAAAAAAAGATGCATTTTCATTACCTGTTTCTGAAAAGATTTTCAAATTTCTGGTGGCTGACTGGAACATAAAATACCGTCACTTAACCTGGAAATACAATGCAAGTTACTATGGGCCTGACATACGAAGGCTAGAGAGCAGTGGAGAGCCCCAGGAATCCCGCAAACCTGCACTGATTTTTTTTAAATTGCCTGGTTTTGGGAAAGGATAAAGGTCTGTGACCCTAATTTGTGTCATATTGGGAATATGGAGATGACCCATACAAGATAAGTGAAACATTTGTAATATAATTACAGTGTCCTGTAGCATACATGAAAAAAGGGGCGCTGGGAATTTGGGCACCCCAAATATCGGCTAGTAGATTACATTTACAGATATTCTACTAAAATGAAGTGCAAATTAGAGAAGACAAATAACATTTATATTGCACTTTTCTCCTGGCATACTCAAAGCACTTGAGCTACAGCCACTAGGGCATGCTAAGCACGCAGCAGTACCAGTGTTAGGGAGTCTTGTCCAAGGTCTACTGAATAGGTGCTGGCTTACTGAACAGGAAGAGCCAAGATTCAAACCCTGGTCTCCTGTGTCAGAGGCAGAGCCCTTAACCAGTACACTATCCAGCCACTTATGATTCCAATATTTTACCACAGCTAAACCTAACCCCACTGTCACTGTCTACCTATGCCTAATCAACCCCCTCCTAAGCCTAACCCTAACCACTCCCCCTTCTATACCTAACCATAACCACCCCCTCCTATGCCTAACCATAACCACCCGAAAACAGTATTCACACCGCCACTCAACGGGACTTATCAAAAGTAGAAATTTTATTGGGATCTTATTGACTCATATTAAGTCAATAAGATCCCCCCCCCCCCCCCCCAAAAAAAAAAAAAAACACCAAACCTCTTTAAAAACCAGAATGCTGGACATACCATCAGGAGCGCTCCCGACAACACCACTCACTAAAACCTCACATTCACGCACACATTGATCAGCAGATCATATATAATTTGCATGTGTGTATCTCTTGGCAATGAACTGTTGGCTTGGCAATGAACTGCTATTCCATCAAGCAGCGCTATGAGTCAACAAAGTTCACCAGTGACCAGATCAAAAGCAACCTTTGTTGTATGCAGGACGTTATCACTTGAATAGCTGAATTTCACTTGACCATTAGCATATGTCTGAAAGGCCTGTGGCGGTTAGGCTACGTTTCCACTGTGCTTGTGAGACGCGATGCCGGCAAAGCTGTGACGCGTCTCGCAGCCGAATCCCTCTAGCCGTGCATTGCACCGCTATGGGATTCGGACGGTATTATGCTGCAGGCCGTCAGATTTTTACCCAGGCACGAATTCGGATGCTCTGCATTAACTTCTATAGGCTGTCAAATTGCGTCCGAATTCATGGCCAGGTAATCGGCCCATTTTCGCACGAGTGGAAACCCAGCCTAAGTTCAAACAAACGGCCCAGCTAGTGCCACAAATGTCCGTTGGACCTACTCCGGGCGCAGTACACATGCCGCCAGTCTGCAACGAAGCATCTTCTTTCTTACCAGTATCCTGTAGTCGGACACTTTGTATAGCCGGGGTGTCCCGCTGGCTTGCAGTTACCTGCATAACAGGGTTTTGCTTGGCGCTGCAGGGACAAAACCACCACTGGTTAGCCTCGCCCTCTCCACGTGGTGTCTAGTGGGCCTCTCTCCTGCTTTCCAGCATCCAGGTCCACGCCCACATACGCGTTACGACTACTGTGACGTAGGCTTCATCAGTGTGAGATCGCTGTGGATGCCCTGGTTTTTCTAATTTTCTGGCTTTACACAATTACAGACCAGCCCTCCCTTTTGGGAACAGTGGGTGGAACTAAGGTTTCTCTAAAGGACTAGCTCACTGGTAGTCTTTTTTCTAATTATAACCACCCCCTCCTATGCCTAACCATAACCACCCTCTTCTATGCCTAACTCTTACCCCACTCCCCTGCTATAATTGATATTTGTATGAGTGTCTATAGTGGCGGCCAAACTTGCGCAGCTTTCCTGTGCTCAAGTTTCCTTCTTACATGCGGAGGCTTAACAACCTTTTTCTAATAATTTTGGACTATAAAATGGATTTATTGCATAAAGACTTCACTGAATGTGTGTACCTGATACTGCACGAGTACAAACACTAATTCACAAAACTTTCAACAGGCCTTCTATGTTTTTGGGCCTTCTATGTATTATCTTCACTGTCCATGTTACCAATATCTGATCTAGTGTATCTATATACCCGAAAATGGTTCTCATTCCTTTGCTTACTTACAGTGGGTATAGAAAGAATCACCCCCTTCAGAATATGCATACACACAAAAACAAGCAACAGACAAAAAAATCGGAAACACTGGGATGACTAAATGATCACCCCCTGTGTCATTACTTAGTAGAATCACCTTTTGATTATATAGCAGTCTTGAGAATCTGTGCAATATTTTCCAACTAGACTGTGCAATATTTGCCCACTCTTCTTACAGAACAGTTCAAGCTCAGTTAGAGTGGATGCTGACCAGTGGTGGACTGCAGTTCTCAAGTAATTTCACAGATTTTCAGTAGGGTTTAAATAACACGCGACACCCATGCTAACCTTGCAATAAAAAACACAAATATAAGTAGATAAATACTACTTCTACTTACATAACAGATGTATTGTGCTATCCATGTAATGATTCCTGTGAATTTTATAAAGGAAAAGCAGAAAATCCTATTCTAGGCAGTGGCCATTTTGCCAAACTAATGCTGACATCATATCCTCCCTGACTCTTGTTTTCCCCCCTCCCTTCTCTTGCTCATTGTGTATTCATTAGCTGCCCTCCTCCCAGTCTTCAGACAATCCCACTGAGATGTATATTAGGAACTGCACTGTCTTTTTTTTTTCTACTCCAATCGCTGAGTCACATCAGCCTTGCTTGTAAACACAAGTAAACAGAGGTGTTTTAGATAAGAAGCTAGGCAGGGAAATAAATGTAAGAGGAGGAATATTATTATAGATAAAAAGAACTCCCAGCATTCAACTGCTTGGCACCGACTACTAAAGAGCCAGTGCTCCTTAACCCTCCTGGCGGTTAATTGATTTTGCCAAATCGGCAGAAATACATTTTTTGTTTGTTTGTTTCATGTAAAGCTACCAGAGTGGTAGCTACATGAAACAACACTAGAGGGCGCATGTGTCCCTCTAGTGCGATAGTCGCCAGCATCCATAGCAAACAGGGGAAAGCGTATATAACGCGTTCCCCTGTTTGGCTTTTCCTGTCGCCATGGCGATGATCAGAATGACATCATGGACATCAGCCGACGTACTGACGTCAGACGCCTCCGATCCAGCCCTTAGCGCTGCCTGAAAGTCATTGGTCCGGGCAGCGCAGGGCTCTGGCGGGGGGGCCCTCTTCCGCCGCTGCGTGCGGGCAATTGCCGCAGAGCGGTGGTGATCAAGCTGTACGTGCGGCTAGCAAAGTGCTAGCTGCGCGTACAGCACTTTAAATGGGGCGAATCGCCCGACCTGGGGCTGAGATATCCTCCTGCGCGGCATAGCCCGAGCTCAGCTCGGGCTTACCGACAGGAAGGTTAAAGGACTTACGAGCCCAAATGTAAAAAAACAGTATACCTGCATGATTTTTGAAGGAACGGAGGACGCCATCCGCGCCCTCCGTGCAGTTCCGCCGGGTCCCCGCTGCTTAATTCCCCCTGGGCCGGCTCCCGACCCCACAGCCCGGTCAGGCTCTCCTGCCTCCACAAAAATGACCGCCGGAGGTTGCCACGGCTGCGCAGTCCCTCCCCGATCCACGCTACAGGCTGTCTCCTGTAGCGTGGATCGGGGGGAAGCCCTAGAGCTGCGCAGCCGCACTCGCGTCTGTGCGGACTGCGCAGCCGCGGCAAGCTCCGGCGGCCATTTTTGTGGAGGCAGGAGAGCCCGATCCGGGCTGTGGGGTCGGGAGCCAGCCCGGGGGGGGAATTAAACAGTGGGAACCCAGCGGAACTGCACAGAGGGCGCGGATGGCATCCTCCGTGCCTTCAAAAATCATGCAGATATAGAACTTTTTTTTTTTTAATTTGGGCTCGTAAGTCCTTTAAGTATGTGATAACTCCAAATCATAACAGCATAAAATGTTTTGCAAGTTTTGAATGCAGGATTAGTATCTTTATCACTTAATACACTCAGACCAGTTGCTGTTGAAATTTGATTTTTATGGTGACACTCCCGCTTTAAAGGACAACTGAAGTGATTGGGATATGGAGGTTGCCATATTTATTTCCTGTTAAACAATACCAGTTGCATGGCAGTCTCTCTGATCTCTTTGGCTGCAGTAGTGTATTATAATCACACACCTTAATCAAGCATGTGGATAATCTAGTCAAACAACAGTCACAGCACCTGATCTGTATGCTTGTTCAGGTTCTGCAGCTAAAAGTATTAAAGGCAGAGGATCAGCAGGACAGCCAGGCAATCTGCATTGTTTAAAAGGAAATAAATATGTTAGCCTCCATATCCCTCTCACTTCAGGTGTGCTTTAACTCTAGGCCAAGGAAGGAAGAATCGCCTTTTCTCCTTCAGCCACGGTGTGGTCAATTCTGTTGTTTATGTCGGTTCATCATGTTGGAAGATGAACCTTCTTCCCACTGACAACTTTCTGGCAGAGAGCAGCAGGTTTTCCTCAAGGGTTTGATTGTGTTTTGTACCATCCACTTTTCCTTCTATCATGATAAGGGCCACAGTCCTTGCTGCAGAGAGACACCCCCACAACAGGATTCTACCACCTACATGCTTTACTGTATGTATGGTCTTCTTTGGATTTATGCAGGTTCTGGGGCAAAGCCAGACTTACATCTCAGGAGTCTATAGGCACAGAAGTGCTGGCACTCTACACTTCACCCTCTGCAGCATCCATCTATACTATTTGCAATAAGATAGGCTGGTCACCTTAGAAGGAGCATAGAGAGCTGGATCGGTGTGCTGGATTAAACTGCCCATCCAGCTCGCTATGCTCCAGAGGTGTTGACATTAGTGCGGATCCAGCATGGTGAGAAGAGGTTTACAAACCCCAGACAGCCACCTTCCAGCACACTGGCACATCTCTAGGCTTCTGCCTAATGCTAAATCCGGCCTAGTACTGGGGCTACATAAACATAATTAGAACATAAACTGCATCGAACTAGCCAAAAGATCTGTATAGATGGCGCCATCTTTACTGCTAGCAATATGCATCACTGTAAAATGTTTGTTGTGCAGTCAGTAGAAACAAAACATGGTCTTTCAAAGTGCTCTGGGGCACTGTGTGACCTCATAGCCTCGGCTAAGCATCACTGGGAGGGTGGGATTATGTACCAATATACAGCAATATATAGATATAAGAAATATTTCTGATATTGTAACCAAGATAATTAATGTAAAAGTGGATACCATAAATAATTGACTGCATTTTACTATATATCATTATGGTTCCTCTTTAAGATTTCCTTGTACATTTATGGTAGATTTATCAACCATCCATACTGCCTCATGAAAATCAAATGTTCCTCATAAAGAATCAGTTCATATGATCAGCAGGTAGGCCAACAGCTTGCAGTGTCCCATGATCCTCAGTGTTGTTTGCTTCATGCGATCTACAAGATTTACTCTGTAGTACACAGTATGCTTCCTGGTATGGTGCTACTAGGGGTACATATGATACAGAGACCAGGACAGGTACCTCCAAAATAGCAATGGCCCTTTTAACAAACCAATCTTTTCCTCAGACAGCTAATTAATAAACTTTAATGGTGTCAGCCATCTTTCTTAATGCTGGGAATACACGGTTCGTTTTTGCCTTCGTTTAAACCTTCGTTTCGATTGTGCCTTTTGTCCTTTTCGATCCCGAAATAATCGGTCATACGGTTAATATCACCACCCACGGTTTCGTTTTTTTTTTCGATTCTGATGGTTTCGTTTTTCCAATGATCGAAGGCTGCAAAGAAACGAAACGAAAATCCCTTTTTACAGGGACGGACTAGCATAAACGAATATATAATCGATCTGAACAGCCATCAAGCCTACCAATGGCTCGATTAGATGGATAAAGAGAGATAATATCAAACATGTTCGATCACTAGTCGTTCGTTTTTGGGGTCTATTAATCGAAACTATAATGAGATTATGACTATTTTCACATACGTTTTCAACACTCGATTCGTTTACCGAACTAATCGAAGGTTTAAACGAAGGCAAAAACGAACCGTGTATTCCCAGCATAAGTCTTCTGAATATCAGTCTTTGATGCAAAGATGCTTAACAATTCTGAGGAAAATAGCCCAAATCAATAAAACACATTGATGAGCTGAGAAGGAGAAATCTCTTTAATGGAAGTGTCATAACTATATCAAATGTACCGGTCCTAACCTCTTTTATCTTATGTACCTCTAATAGTTAAATGAGGAGCTCCTATGCCAGACCAGGAAGTGTGTTGTTAAAAAGATCTATTCCTGGTGGAGTCAGTGCAGGGGACTGCAATAGGAAAGGTGTAAAACCATAAGTAGCTTATGTACCTTCTATGCCTGTGCATTACTTCCTTATGGTGGAAAATGTGATTTCAATGGTGCAGTAAGGGTGGCTGTGCAATCTACCTATTACTCATAAGATCGTTTTTATAACTTTTTCATGATGTCCTTTTAAGGAGAAAAAAATCATCTAGTCCATACATTCTCCAATCTCATACTTTAAATTTTAAAATGGTTTGACTATTTCAGATTAAAAATAAAAATATTCAATTTGCCAGTTGCAGTAAAGATGACAGCTAATTTCGCAACGATTTAGGAACCAAGACAATAATCTGGATAAGCTACAGTGAACTCTGCTGGTTTGCCAAAACCGAGGTGA
Source organism: Hyperolius riggenbachi (assembly GCF_040937935.1). Taxonomy (NCBI): domain Eukaryota; kingdom Metazoa; phylum Chordata; class Amphibia; order Anura; family Hyperoliidae; genus Hyperolius; species Hyperolius riggenbachi. The sequence continues at coordinate 484,895,699 of NC_090646.1, forward strand.
CACAGCATAAGCAGACCACACCAACTCAGTCACATGCCAGAATTGCCAGTACATAAATCTATAGATTTTACAGCTATAAAATGAAATAGCACAGCCAAAAACTATTAAACTTATATTAGGAGCTTTAGTTTATTTAGTGATAACATACTTATATGGAATCCTCACAGTGTCAGAATACTCCTGGGGATCTCAGGTTATCCACTGATTACTCTAGGATATATATTTCAAGACCTCACTTGTCCCATAACGTGCAGATAATTCCATCTCTGAGCTCCGTCTTATCCCGGATTTAGTGTCCAGATTTGAGTGATACTGTCTGACAGTTACTGCACTTATCCCATGCTATGCACCATAGTATTATACAGCCCACTTCATGTTGGAAATTGGGGTAAAGGGATACAAATTTAAAAGTGATCACCAGATAAATAGATCAAGAGGAAAAACTAAGGGGATAAGAATTACACAGTTAAAAATGATAATATATGTCTGCTTGTCTTTACTGCTTTTACTAGTTTCATTATATTTATATCACCAGGAGTGGGATTTTTTTTTATTATTGTTACTTTCAGTCTTTATAAGGTTTGGTTTTCCTGATTCTGGGTTTAATTTACTAAATTTAAGCTTAAATTTGTTTTGCCATCCTATATTTATAAATATTATTTTCTTTTATAATTAATTATAAAATATTATAATTAGTTATAATTAAATACACTTATTTTGATCCATGTACACCATTTTAGGATCCAGCGTTCTACTCCTCCACAATATAAACTTTTTTTTTTTATTTCAATTTTTATTGAGAACAGAAGCTTACAGCCAGCCACGTAACGTACAAACATTAAAAGTAGAAGATATATACATACTGTTTTGTGGAAAATATAAACTTTTTAAAGTATGAAGAAGAGGGTGTAAAAGCCAATATAATGACCATACATGATAAAGTCTAAGTGAACCATGAACTGAAAAATAAAGCAGCTCAAATGTTGCAGCAGTCCACTCCATCATTGGATGACAGATTTTTCATATAACTTGTACCGATTCTAAGCATTAATTGATTAACCTATGTATGTATTTATTCATTATTCATGGTAATTAAATATTTAGCGATTGCTGGGAAATTTTAATGCAACTATTACAATTAATTAATAATTAATGTGTTTATTCCCCTGTGAAGCCACTATTCAATTTGAAATGTGAGGTTTTAAAATCTGGACTGATAAATGACACTAAAAAAAGTTTTCCATGTGTTAATATAAATGAGGTGAATGAAAATTTGCTGTTGCAATATAAAAAAGAAAGTTCATTGAGAACTTCACCAGGTGAAGGAGGGGACAGAGTAATGAACAACTTCAGTTTAGAGGGCAAAGTTCATAATGTCGCCACAGGGAGGTTTACAGAAAGCAAATTTCAATGGACTAGTAAATAAAATAAAAAAAACAGGCCCATATTTCTCTAGATTTTAGTTTTTTTTAACTAAAGTGTGTATTTTATAATAGTTGCAAATACATCACAAGTACTTCATGTTGTATTTTATTTGACAATTCTTGAAAGAGTAAAATGCCATCACATAAGTATTTTAGGTTCTGCAACACATCACAGACTGGCAAGCAAGCTACCACCATCTCGCACTGCAGGTACGGCAAGTCCCATCATGCTCTATAACTGGAAAAAAATATATTTTAGAGCCCAACCCCTCTGCAGCAGACTGGTGGCTGAGAGGAAGAGGTGCAGGATGAGTAAGTTTTCCATAGTTAGAAGACTAAAAGTTAATCATACAAGCTATAAAGGAACTCAAGTCTAAATGACTTTGAATGGATTTTTATCCCACAGAGCATTGGTCCATTTCTGTATATTAATAAAGAATTATAGTGTAATAATTTGAATGCCCTTCAATGTATACATTATTATGACTGGTAGAAAAAGCAAATGCAAAATAAACACAATACGTTTAACAAGCCTATACTCCCCTCACTGCAGGCCTACAGTGAAAATGACACCCCCTCTTTACTAGTAAAATGCAGGAGTAATAATATTAAGACAGATCAATAGGAAATGTGAAATCAAAGACTGAGAACCTTCATTCAAAACAAACTCACATGAATAAATGCCCACAAATGTACTACGGTGTCAGACACACAAGCATAAAGGAAAAGGGGATCAATAGCCAGTCTAATGACATTTATTAAAGTCAATTAAATATACTTTTCCTCCGCGCACTGTGAAAATCTGCTATATAGACAAGCTCCATGCTCAGTATAGGCTAGCTCCATGCGAAACAGTTCATTCTGAAATGTCCAGCTTTGAGATTGCATTGCAGTGCACAGAACTTACATTAACTGTATTTTAGGAGTACGTTTGATTACTACCGGTAATTCACCCAGCCTAATTATAAGCAAATGAAGGAACAAGTATTATAGTGCAGCAGGCCATTATTAGAATGCCTTTACATTTGCACTGCTATCTTTCATCCAGCATCAGGTCTACTAATGATTTGTTTGAGTGGCTTACTAGCATTCTATATGGAGCTAATGTAACATCTTAATTTTGTGTAACATGAATGAGTAATGATTTGTTGCCTATACAGCTGTTCACAGTTTTACACATCTGACATGCTGGGCTGCAGCAGTGACATTACTAAGTAACTTTATCATAGGCTGTAAAACTAATGTTAAGTAGGTGTAAAGTACTGGGACAGGACAACAGGTGAGCTGGAGACACACACTGAGACAAGGCAGGCATATTTGTGACATCTAAAAGGGGACAGTAAGTGATTTACACAAAGTGACAAACTCCAGAGCATACAAGACAGACAGGAGTCTAACTTACTCTGAGTGTGTAACACTGTGGTCAGCTCCTCCTGTGTTCTCCCTTTTCACAAATCCCCATGCAAATCCTGGGCAAAGCCTGCTCTGCCCCACGTGTCAATCTGCCTACCCTTATGTCTCCCAACTGCCCCTCTCTGCTGCCTGTGCTCTGGGTGCAGGGGTTAAATAGCGGGCCTGTGAGCTCACACTTATCTCATTATGGGCTCTCCAATAGCCGCAGCCAGGGAGAGATAGGGAGGGAGAGGGCAGAGGGCAGCGGAGAGGGAGGGAGGGGGTGCTGGAAAATTATTCACAGAGTGTTGGATCTGTCAGAGCCAGGGCTAAATCTCTCCAGTAAGGTAGCAGGAGAGAGGTGGAGGGACAGAAAATACGAGGTGAGGGGGTGTGAGAGAGCCTAGCACTGTCCTTGCCCATTCATTATGTGAATCCTGCCCAGTAACAAGATAGAAAAACAGATTACACAGGCACTGACAGAAAAAGAAATGCATCATCTATAGATAAACACATAGCTAGGCAAACAGATAAAAGGTCATAGCTATATAGACATAGACTCACAGATAATACTACATGGCTATTTCATCTTAAATGCTCAGCTGGAATAAACGTGCATGGGGAGGACAGGAAGTACCCCAGCACCTGCATATGCCAAGGGAAACAGCAGTAATCACACACACAAATTACACCTGACTGATTGATTATTCAGTAGGAGGGGAGTAACTACAGGGGAGCAGCCCCCGCAACTGCAGGGGGGCCCAGAGCTGTGAAGGGGGCCCGGCTTCTAACCAATAATGGGGTCCATTCTTCAGATCAGGTGTTTTTGTGGCTACACTCATTATGGGTGTGAAGCTCATGATGGCCACATTTGTTTTATGACCCTTGCAAGATGGGCCCTCAGGCTGTGAGGATCATCAAGGGGAAGCAAGGGAAGGGGTGTGATCATTGGGGGGTCCCCACCAAGCTTTTGCTGGGGGGCCCATGATTTGTAGTTAGGCCCCTGGTAAAAATATTTTCCAGCTAGCTGTAGTTTTAGAAAGTGTGGGAACAGCGGCATAGCAATAGGGGTTGCAGAGTTGTCAACCGCACCGGGCCCTTGGGCAAGAGGGGCCCCGTAGGACCCTCCCTCAACCACAGTATTAGCTCTTTATTGCTCCTGTGCTTGCAGTGGTGTACCTAGAGAATTTGACACCCAGTGCCGATTATTTACAGACCCCCCACACACACACATGCACATACAGTAATTATATAGTAGGACATTAGACTATGACTATGGTATGATTAGATCGTGAGCTCCTCTGAGCACAGTCAGAAAAGGGTGATATACCAAAGAGGGGGTTGCATGGGGGGGACAAAGAGGTAGAGGCACAAGACAGAGAGCCTGGTGGGAGAGGCGAAATGGCAAGAAAACCTCTCACCAGGACTGCAGACATCACCAGTGCTGTTTGGCCGGGACATGCTGTTAAAAGAAGCGCCACTAAAATCTTAGAGGGAAGGGTCATGGGGAAGACAACAGGGTGGAGGGGGAGCTAAGAAAAGAGATACGATTACCTGCAATAAAGCTAATCTAAATTGCCTGGAGCTTGCTTCTCTGCACACTACAGAAGTTGGTTGTCATCACCTGTATCGCTTGCTTCTGCAACAGCAGACTGCCCTGCTTTATTAATTAATTACTCTGATCAGGATAAATAATCAATAGTCTAGGGCACTCTGGTATTACAGCAGCCAGTGCACATGGCTACTAATGACAGGCAACTTCTGAAGCACTAAACACATTCTGCCACCTCTCCCTGCTAATGTCCCAGCTGCAGCACAGCTATCATTCTCTCTACTCACCCTGCTGCTCTACACATTAACTCACTGCAGGCTGTGTGTAGAGTATGAAGAGACACATTGCCCATGGGACAGGAAGGGGGAGGGGTGCTACATCTAGTGCAGGAAGTGCAATGTGATGTCCACTCAACCTCGATTTTTAGGAACAGAGCTGGAACCAGGTAACTCATACCCCAACAGTAGCTGCTTTAAAGAAGGTGGAGTTCCGCTCAATGGTCCAAAAAAGTATCAAAATCTTTACTGAATACAGGTCACACAGCTTAAAAGTTAGCTAACATATTTCGGACACACACTGGTCCTTTGTCCTTAGTTGCCTAAGGACCAGTGTGTGTCCAAAATATGTTAGCAAACTTTAGTTTCAAAGTTTCAAGTTAGCAAACTTTTAAGCTGTGTGACCTGTATTCAATAAAGATTTTGATACTTTTTTGAACCATTGAGCGGAACTTCACCTTCTTTAAAGCATCTAGTGCAGGAAGTAGTACTGTCCCCTGCACTGCCTGCTGCTATTTTCCCGAATGTTGCCCGAACTATGAATAAAGGTCCCAGGTGGAAGATCACAGTGGCTGAGCACCACAGTGCACCCCTAGCCATGGCTACACCCGGTGGTTTAAGCACCTGCAGCCTTGTGGTAGGTACACCACTGTGTGCAGGGCCGGTTTAAGCAACAATGGGGCCCCAGGGCAAAATAAACCTGCCCCTCCCCCAACAGATACCCCGGAGTAAAAATTGGCATTAAGGGACCTTTTTTGCAGCTGGTATAGTCAGGGTTCGGAGCTCCACATTCTGGCTACCCCAGCCTGCATGGGGGACAAGGGGTTAAAAAGTTTCAGGAGGGGGGACCCCACATAATTTAAAAAAAAAAAATTCCCACACTATAAACATAAAAAAAAATTGGAAAAATAGGAAAAAAATGCCAGGGATCTTCATACAGCCATATTGCAGCTGTATAGCGATCCCTGGCCAAAGCGATGCGGCTGCGTATGGACCCCCTGGAAACCCCGTCAGGAAATTTATTGCTCTTTCTTGTGATACATGTAAAATTACACTACCGTTAAGTACTAAAAGTGACATTTACCGCATTTAAAAGTATACTTTTTTCCTTCGAAACTTTAAAATCGATTTTCTCAAAAACTATAAGGTCTTTTTGAAAAATTGTTTTTTCCTCTTATTCCCAATGATCTCCTTAACATATCCTGCCAATTTAGTTTCTAGAATTTAAGGTGGATTTGCTATTAACCATTAAAGTCGGCTGGTTTTTAAATGTGTATTTTTTTTCCTTTGAAACTTTAAAATCAATTTTCTCAAAAACGATAAGGTCGATTTGAAATTTTTTTTTCCTCTTGTAGCCGCTGGGGGCCCCTACAAGCTCTGGGGCCCTGGGGCAGCTGCCTCCTTTGCCTCTATGGTAGCGCCGGCCCTGACTGTGTGCTTGTAATGATCACTTCTATAAATGCTTTGAATGATAATAATCATTTACAAGCTGTTCCTCATCCCCTTCTTGCACCTCTGATGCTGTGTTGTCCTTGGCAGGTTTTGGTGTGCCGTATCAATTTTTATGTATGGAGTGCTTGGAGGGGCCCAATGTAAAACTTGCACCAATGCCCATAGCTCCTTAGCTATGCCATTGTATGGGAATGCATACAGACATTCTATCATTTCAACAGACCAACCACAGTTGACAATCTTATTTCTACAGGCAGCTGTAGACATGGTCCAGTAAAAACAAGCAATACTTTTTTTGCTGCTTTGAACAATAATCATGTGTACTGTATCCCAAATGCACACCATATTGAGTTCCATATGTATAGTCATCAAGGAGCGTGAATATTTGAGCCTACCCAGATACGTACAAGCAGGTAGTGAAGAAAGGCATTTTAAAGATTCTGAGCACCTAATGTTAAAGGACAACTGAAGTAAGTTGGATATGGAGGTTGCTATTTATTAGCTGCCTGACACCCTGCTAATCTTTCATGCGTCAGTAGTGTCTGACTCACACGCCTGAAACAAGCATGTAGCAAATACAGTCAAACTTAAAGTAAATCTGTAAGGAAAAAAGTTTCTCCTGAGGGGTGCTCACCTCTGGAGGGGGAAGCCTATGGATCCTAAAGAGGCTTCCTTCATAGACCCCTTCCACCGATGGGCCTTGCACAGTCGCAGTAGCTGCTTGCCTCTTATGCTGGGCAGACATGGGTCGATAGGCGGCCGGTTAGCCGCCGGATTGACCACCGCCGCGTCCCCGCTCGTCTGCGCATGCGCACGGATTGATCCCCGCTCGTCTCCGCGGGCGCTCCTAATCAGCCGCTCGATTCCCCGCTATTGTCCGCCGGCGGGGATCGAGCGGGGAATCTATCCGGCAGGTCATCGGACCTGTCGGATATTATCAGGCTCGATTGATAAGCCTGCACAGTTAGCCGTGCCCAGCATTAGGCTCCACTGGAAATAGCTGAGCTCGATCATGTTGGGTCTACTGCGCAGGTGCATGCTCGCACTTGCCAGTAGCCCTTTTCAGTGGATTTTTAGGGGGGCAGCGCTGGTTTGGGGGTGCTAAGGAGGATGCAAGAAGCCTCATAAGTATTCAGAGGCTCCCCCCTCCTGAAGTAAGTACCCCCCGGAGCACTTTTTTCACTACAGGTACTCTTTAAGTCTAAAGCCTCATCTACACGCAGCGATCCGGCGGCGGCTAGCCTCTTCCGCATCCCCGTGCGTCCCCGCTCGCCACGCGTGCGTTGGATTCGATCCGCCCTCGTCCCCTCCCAGCGCCGCTTAACTTCCGCTCGATTCCCTGCCATTGTCCCCTCGTGGGGAACGAGCAGGGAATCGACGGTGGCAAGATCCGACCTGTCGGATCTTATCAATCGAGCCGCATCAGCGGCTCGATTGATAAGTAACATCGCAGCGTGTAGACCCGGCTAAACATCTCACTATGACTAAACATATTAGAGGCAGAGTATAAGCAGGGCAGCCAGGGAATTTGCATTGTTTAAAAGGAAATAAATAGGACAGCCTCCATTTCAGATGTCCTTTAGGGCTGGTTCAGAAAGACATCTAAACCAGCCACCTGCAGCAGCCCAGCGCCTCGTTACAAATGCTTTTCTGCAAGCGTACAGAAAAGCATTTGTTTTCTTTATGTGGGGCTTCCTTCCGTGCTGCATTTTTCATCCCATTGTGGGACACAGAAGCATGGTGGTAAACAATCCTGGAAGCAACATTGGGATTGAGACGTGTTTGCGAAAATCTTGTACTGCGCATGCGCAGGACACTACCGGCGGCAGGAGCATGATTGGGGATGCCCGCGAGCAGGGCCGCGCAGGCACAGTGGCTGGCAACTGGCTCTTTCGCCTAAATCTAAGTCACTGCAGGGGACCAGATGACCGTTCCATGGCGGCGCGGGCACAGGGAGGCTGCAGGGGGCTAGTAGAAGCCCCCAGGCAAGTGATACTCTTTTTTAGGCTGCTTACACACCAAGACGTTACAGGCGCACGTTAGTGCGCCTGTAACGCTCCCCCAATGCACAGCAATGTAACACAAGTGAGCTGTTCACACAGCCCACGTTGCGTTACATGTAACGCTGCACGTTCTGCGCAAAGTGCAGCATGCTACGGCATTGGAGCGGCTATAGCCGCGTTAGACTGTTTGCACATGCGCAGTGGGGGGCGGAGAGGAGGCGGGGAGAGCCAGCTACAGTAGCCGCGCACATGGCTACTTAATATTCACTGCACTGGCGGGCGCTGATTGGCCGGCGGGACCACATGATGCGGAGTGTCTCGCTCCGCATCACGTGGTCCCGCTGGCCAATCAGCGCCACTCTGGGAGACATTATAGGAATCGAGCCGCCTAACGCGGCTCACTCTACCGTCGGCTCTTGCAGCACCATACATTGTGTTAGGTGCACGTTATGCGACCTTAACGTGGCACCTAATGCAACGTCTTGGTGTGCAAGAAGCCGTAATGTTCTATTTAGTTTCCCTTTGAAATGAGCCCGAGGTAAGAGTGATATCAAGGCTGCATATTTATTTCCTTTTAAACAATGCAAGATGCCTGGCAGTCCTGTTGATCTTCTGTCATCAGTAGTGTTTGATTTTCAACCCTGAAACAAGCATGTGGCTAATCCAGTCAGACTTGAGTCAGGGCACCTGATCTGCATGCTTGTTCAAGGTCTATAGCTAAACGTATTAGAGAAACAGGATCAGAGGGACAGCCAGGCAATTTGCATTGTTTACAAGGAAATAAATACTGTATGTCAGCCTCCATATCACTCTCACCTAGGGTTCCCTTTAACGCTAATATCTGGCAAATCATGCCTCTAGCTGCTGGTCAATTAAGCAGCTATACAAGAGCGTAACTATGAATCATGGAACCTCCCCAGCAAAACTTTGATGAGGCCCTCCCAATGTTCACACCCATTCCTTTGCTAACCCCTGTTGACCCCCACAGCCTGAGGACCCATCTCACAAGGGTCATATAACAAGTGTGGACATCCTAATCTTCACACCTATCACAAGTGTAACCATAAAAACCCCTGATCTGAAGGAACCACCCCTTTATAAGAGGGATGAAAGTAGTAGTTGGGGCCTCTTTAAAGCTCTGGGTACGACTCTTTAAACCATTATTTAAACTTACTAATATTCCTAATCTTAAAGTGTACCTGAGATGAAAAGAAAAAAATTCATGCATATATGGGGCTTCCTCCAGCCCCTTTCAGGCTGATCAGTCCCTCAGCGCTGTCCTCCGCCTCCTGGATCTTCCATAAGGGCTGCTTTTATCTTCGGCCATTCAGGGCCAGTCGGCGCATGCGCAGTGCGGCCTGTCTGCGTATGTGCTGTAGGCTACGATGGGCCAAAGATACTGGGAGCACTTATGTAAGATCCAGGCAGCGAAGGAGGTCGCTGAGGGACCAATTAGCCTGAAGGAGGCTGAACGAAGCCCCAGGGATGTATGAGTTTTTTCTTTTCTTCACATCTCAGGTTCCCTTTAATCCACTAGCTCAAAAATGTCTGACACTAAGAAAACTTTTCATAAAAGCCTAGTTCTAACTTTAATAACTTTAAAACACCTTACCTTAAACAACCTCCTGATCTTCACTGACTCTAACCAAAGCAAATGCTGTTACCCTACTGTAACTAATAATTCTTGGCTAAATCCTGAATCTAGTGGCGGCGATAAGCCAAACAGTTGTTTAGACAAGAAAAGACATATAATATTTATATTGTGCTTTTTCTCCTGGCGGACTCAAAACGCGTCAGAGTTTCAGCCACTGCTGGAGCTCTTCATGGGTGACCAGGCACATTAGGAGACTCCTTAGGGTCCTTTTACACTTAATCAGTTGCTCTCAGTTATAAATGAAAGAAAACTGACTTTCAAAGTAATGCCCATGTTTTCCTATGGCACCTTCACACTTAACGCGTTTTAACTGAAATCTTCTTACCAATGCACTGCTATGGAAAAAACGCGTACCAATGCCCACTAATGCGTACTATAACGCACACCAACTGACTAAGTGTAAACAGGGCCTTACTGTTTTACATACAGGATTTTAACCCTGGTTAAAGGTTCGAACACTACATCAGGGTGGCACCCTTAATGTGTACCTGAGATAAATGAAGTGTATTGATTTAGCTTACCTGGGCCTTCCTCTAGCCCCCTGTAGTCCATCTGTTCAATTGTCGGCCTCCCAAACCCCTCTGTTGTCCTGTAGTGTGGCCCCATTGTGTGGTCCAGTAAATTCTCAGACTGGCCTAATCGTATTCCACTGCCGCTGCGCATACTGCACATGTCCCACGTGACTGGGCTGGATCGCACACTCCACTGCGGGGGAATGGAGGGGATCGGGAGGACAGCGATTGAGTAGATGGACTACAGGGAGCTGAAGGAAGCCACAGGTAAATATAAATCTTTACAGCTAGTTTATCTCAGGTTACCTTTAACCAGTGAGCTATTCAGACATAATTGGTTGACTAATTATTTTCAATTTGATTCAAAACACAATAAAGTGATTTCATTCTAATCTGAGATTCATATCTACAAAATTTGATAAACTGCAAGCCTTTGTACTGTTCAAAATAATGAAAAAGAATACATATCTGGAATAGGTTTGATCGAAATCTACCAACTTGCCCAGTCCTACTTTTGATTTATCAGGCCCTCAAACTTGATTAAGGCCAGAAACCCACTAGAAAGCCTTCTCTAAGCGCTAGCGATTTGAAAAAGCTCTTGCTAATGCAATGCTATGGGGGATTTTTTTATAAAGTCACATCGCTCAAGTGGGATCACACCCATAGCATTACATTAGCAAGAGTTTTCAAATCACAAAGCGCTCTGAAAATGCTCCTAGTGGGGTTCTGGCCTGAAAGTGACCAGTCAGTTTTGAGTAAAACAGAACTTTTCATGCAGTCTCACTCAGAATAATCAAAACTGCTGGAAATCAACAATTTTAGTGGTGCTGTGTATAATCACTTTAAATATAACCTAAAGCATGACATTAATACCACCCTCTGTACCGCACCTATAGACACCTCATACATTTCAGGTGGTTTTCCGTCACCTAGTATATAGGCGTGCATCTGTCAGTGTGTGTAAAAGTTGTCGGTTGCTCCCTGTATGTGAATCCACCTCTAATCCCCTTGTCACAGAACGTTAGTGACAGGCATTGCGTCCATTGTTGCGTTTGTTCGGTTACACTCGGGTCAAACCGACTATCCCCCCCTCACCATGATGTAATGGTGCCTGTCCTCTCCCCTCCCCACGCTGCACCTCGTTCTCCGGATAATTAGCAGAATGAAGTGTTAAAGGGATTACAGAAAACAATCCTTTAAAGAGAGATGGGATTAAACACACGCAGTGACACACAGACAGTGTGTATATACAGCAAGAGGGGGGTAGAGTGAGAGACACAGGGCCAGTGTGGGACAGAGGCACAGGGGAAAGACTAGGAGACAGTTACAGGCCTTCATAAACAGGCTTTAGTGAAGGGACAAATCATGAATGGGCAATGATAAGTCGATAAAGTAGGGTAAAAACTAATTTTAAGTTCTGGATAGAATATTCATTTGAAGTTAGAGTATTGTATTTTACTGGTTGAAGCGGACCAGAGCTCAGAACTTCCTCTCTGCTCTAAAAGATACGCAACAGCATAATAGCCTATAAAGAAAAACATTTCTTTGTTACAGCTGATACAAATCCTGCAATAAATCTGCAGTGTGTCTACTTCCTGCCTTCATGGAAGCAGACATAGGGTTAACATCCTGTATTTACAAATTAGCTGTTCTGTCGAGGCAGCCAGCTGAGACAGCTGAGATATCAAATTACAGTTGTGATTAGTCACAGTAGAGACTTGGACAAGCTAAATTCTCTAAACGCATACGGGGTGCATTTCTCTATGTTTTCCTTCTGTCCTGTGCAAGAGTTCAGGTCCACTTTAACTAAAAAACATCAACCAGTAAACTATCTTAGCCTGAAATTCTCAATTAAAGCACTTGAAACTGAAATGAGCTCAAAACAGTCAGTATTTTTATTTCCTTTGCAAGAGACTGAATGTTTTAAGTGGTTACTCTGTCATTTCACATCTGTTCGCTGCACATGACTTTAGAAAATTACCCACATAGAAATTCAATCAGTAATGCACCATGATTGATTTCCCTTTAAACGCAAATTAGCCTCGTCACTGGTGGCATTCACATAAATAATCCAAACCCTTTTGCCGTTACCTGCATACATAATAATTTGGTCTAGAGAAATGGGCAGCCAACCTGCATTATTAGAATAACAGATCTTTCTAGGCTTCAGACACAGCCAGCCACGTATTGGAGGAATATTGCGTTTCCATGGCATCCCAATAGGCAGTGAATGGAGAAGTGCGGGCCAGGACGCCCACGCCTGAAGATTTCCGTCTGGTACAGGACCATTAGGGGCTTTTTTTCAGCAGACATTACTCGGCACAATAGTCAGCAAATGATTGGCTGGCAGTAGCTGTTTATTGGGTTACCATCTGCAGACTGCTGTTCTAATTCTATAGCCACATGAACTAGCTAAACAATGATCAGTGACTTCTCAGAGGAGGCTGCGGGGTCTGTATGTGTCCTGTTATCAGTACAGGGTGTCCTGACTCTTAGCACTGGAATAGGCATAGCTTAAATATGGATTTTTTTAAATATCTTGAAGGCCTGGTAAAGCTGTAAGCTAAGAGAAAATCCAAGAGGGTGGGGGAGCACATATACTTACTGGCACTGTAGTCAGAATTCTTTTTTGAACAGTAAGAAAGTAACAAGAAAGAATTGGCTTCTAATTGCACACAGATAAGATGATATTGCCTATTTATTCAACCACTTGATGTGAGAAGCATATGAAGGCTGCCATATTTATTTCCTTTCAAACAATACCAGTTGCCTGGCAGTCCTGCAGATGTCTTTGGCTGCAGCAGTGTCTGGACCACACACCTGAAACAAGCATGCAGCTAATCCAGTCAGACTTCAGTCAGAAACACTTGATCTGCATGCTTGTTCAGGGTCTACAGCTAAATGTATTATGCTGGGCATACACGGCTAGATTGTTCTTATCAATTGAGCCGCTGATGGCTCGATTGATAATATCCAACCTGTCCGATCACCGCGCCGGATCGATTCTGCGCTTGATCCCCGCGGGCGGAGAATGGAAGAAACGAGCGGCTGATAAGGAAGTGCCCACGGGGACGAGCGGGAATCGATCCACGCGCCCGCGCAGAAGAGCGGGGACGTGCCGGCATCGAGTCAGCGGCTCGATTCCGGTGCATAAACGCACCGTCTATGCCCAGCAGATGATCAGCAAAGCAGCCAGGCAAATTGCATTGTTTAAAAGTAAATAAATATGTCACCCTCCATGATCACTTCAGGTGTGCTTTCAGTATAATGGCTATAAACAATAAAATTTTTCCAAATATAACAAATAACAAGCAAACATACAGAAACCTTTTAGTCAGGTAGATAAAACTTACAAAAACTCCATGATTGGGGTTGTAGTCATCCCATTAGAACATAAACCTCACACTCTGAGGGGGACATTTATCAAGACTGTCTGAGACAAAATATTATATAGTAGGTTTTTAGAAATCCGTGCAGAACTGTCTGAGACAACTTAAGAAATCACTAAATAGTGGAGATTCCTTCTTAATCTGTTAAGAATAATAGGAGGAGTTATTAAGGTCTCTCAGGCAGTGCAGTGTGTGAGGGGAATTGCTGTTGCTGAGGTAACCAATAAATTTGCTGTATTGCATCAATGCACAGCACTGAAAGGGTTAAGCACAGAACAGCTTCACAGGACACCTGTCAGCAGGGGGAGGAGCCGTTCACAAATCATGCCTAGCCTGCACTGCTGCATTATCTGTAGAACTGCTATTAAGCACTTCCAAGGGCCCATTCACACTTGAGCATTTGCCGGCAAAGAGCAAGTGTAATGAAACCCTAGTTCTTACTTGGGCAATTTGCGCTAATCGCCGCATATCGCCCAAAAACACGAAACGCAAACACGTCGCCTGCACCATTTTCAGGCGATTTCCCATGCGATCGCGTTTCAGTGCTATAGAAGCGCTAAACGCGATCGTGGAAAAATCGCAGCAGTGTTTAGTGATTTTTTCGCTGAAAAATCACTCCTGCAGAACGCCAGCAAAAATCGCCAGTGTTTTGCAAACACAAGTGTGAATGGGCCATTAAACAGTTTAGGGATGGATTCGCACTTTTCTTAACTGTTGTGCAGCTGTAGAAATTCACGTTAAACTGTATCAAGTGGGATTTGAGAAGTTTCTTATTATCATGCAGAACAGTTTCTCTGCTGGTTAGAACAGTTTAAGAAGAAAAAAACTGTTGGTACTGCTTTGATAAATCTGGCCCTGAGAGTGCAAATCCCTGCATGTCCAGGAAAGCCCCAAGTGCCTTGGGTCACAAATGTTTGTCAAATGGCTTTCCACTTATAACTATGCTGTCACAGTACAAGGTCTGAAGCTTTTGTAAGGGCTCGTTCACACTACCAAACGCATGCATGAACGCAATTTTGTGCGCGCATTACAATGCACGGCATGAGCGGCGGGGGTTTGTGTTTCAGCGTGAATCAGTGGCACTAGTTAAAACCTGGTGGAAAATTGCTTACGCTGGGCTGTGCGATAAAATGTTCCCAGGAGCCACACATTGCATTTATCTGCTGTGAACAAGACCTTGCGCGCCACACACAATGTGCGCTGTGTCACAATGGACAGCACCGCACATAAGTGTGAAAGGGCTTTAATCACATCTATTGGATGGTAACTATACCACTTGTGCTTACTGCCAACTATACAGATTGTCTGATGAGATGCCGTTTATGGTCTTTTGAACCTGTCTTTATGATAAGCGGGCTACAGCCCCATCATGTAATCTCGTCTAGTTTTTGCTGGTTTTTAAGGGGGAGGGGAGAAGTTATGAATGTATACTGGTTACTTTTTATATCTGTATTTTTCTATGCAGATAATTTAAAGCGGTATTGTCACCATAAAAAATCACATTTCAAAAGCAACTGGTCTGAGTGTATTAAGTGATAAAGATGCTAATCCTGCATTCAAAACTTGCAAAACATTTTCTGCTGTTATGGTTTGCAATTATCACATACTTTAGGAGCACTGGCCCTAGTGCCAAACAGTGCCAAAGAGTTGAATGCTGGGAGTTCTTTTTATCTAATAGATTCCGCCTCTTCCATTTATTTCCCTGCCTTGCTGCTTATCAGAAACACCCTCTGATTACTTGTGTTTACAAGCAAGGCTGAGGTGACTCAGTGATTGGATGTGTAAATAAAAAGACAGTGCAGTTGTTAGTATACACCTCAGTGGGAGTGTCTGAAGACTCTGGGAGGTGGGCAGCTAATGAATACACAATGAGCAAGAGAAGGGGGGGGGGAACAAGAGTCAGGGAGGATATGATGTCAGCATTAGCGTGGCAAGATAGCCGCTGCCTAGAATAGGATTTTCTACTTTTCCTTTATAAAATTCACAGGAATCATTATGTGGATAGCACAATACATCTGTTATGTAAGTAGAAGTAGTATTTATCTACTTATATATGTGTTTTTTATTTCTAGGTTAGCATGGGTGTCGCGTGTTCTTTAATAAATGTGTACTTTTATATCATCTCTTCTGTGTGCACACAGGAGGTAGTTATTCTTTCTAGTTTGTTTCTCAGTGATAATTGTTGGCACACAGACACAGATATTTACATACTGTACATTGATGTCTGTACTGTATGGCTGTATATCTATTCCCTTTCTGCACTTCAAACAACTTGGATATATGTTGTTTCACCTTTTTGAACGGCCTCATTAGAGATTTGGAACTTAAAATAAGAGATTCAAATGCTTTTGCTAGTGTGAAAAATCAGACAGTTAAAAACTCTGTGACAGGTTTACTTTAAAACTAGGGAGTATTAGTACCACAGCACAATACAAGTGTATGGCATAGTCTGATAGTCTGAAATGAAAACAGCCATATAACTGGACAGCAGGAGACCAGTGTTAGCATGACGCGACCAACTGAGCATAATTGGTATCAATAGTTCAGGAAGCTCATCTGTAGATCAATGTCTATCTGGTGTTCTCTTTAGCTGTGATGATAATCAGGAATATAACAAAGAATAACCACAGATAGGTGAATGTTCATCTATTGAATAAGGAGATGAGTAATCTAGTCTGTTCCTTTACAGTTATTGCATCTCTAGACTTGAGGCAACTGCGCTTTCCAACTCCAGACCACATTGATTGCTGACTAACTTTTCTCCTGACAGTTCTCCCTGTGTAACATTCTGTGGAGATGCAGCTGCGGGCAGTCAGGATGCCCCCGCAGCTGCTTCGGTTTCCCTGTCGGGTGTTTCTCCTGTCTCCTCGGCGTCTAGCACGCGGAGGGGATTGTCAGTGGCTCATAGGGTGGCTTTGTCGCGTGCGCACAGACGGGACCTTTATGCGGGGAGGAGGCGCGTCAGCTGACCTGCCGGTCGGCTGACGTCAGAGGAGACACGCGGCAGCTCTGATTGGCTGATGGGTGTGGGCGTGGCCGAGGGGTCTCCTCCGCTTCTTAAGCCTCTGAGAATCACTCGCAAATTGTCTGCTGTTGCGAATGCTTCTTGTGAGCACTCAGACCTTAGTTAGTTCCGGTGTGCTTTGATCTGGGAGGAAACCAGGGATTTCACACAAGACTAGGAATTGATATTACTACTGTTATTATTGCTTGATTATCTGTGTATGACTCTGGATCTCTTCTGCCTACCCTTACGCTATAAGATTCTGTACTTTCGCCCATCTGATCCTGTTGCTGACTCTGCCTGAAACACCTTTATCCTTCTGCCTGCCGATTCTGTACTGTATCCTCCTGTCTGTTACCGAACCGATCTGTTTGATCACTCTACTTACCAGTGAGCCCTTGTCACTGGTGAGGTTCCTTACTGATAGTACCCACCAGCTCCTCTGGTGAGGTTCCTTACTGATAGTACCCACCAGCTCCTTGGTGAGGTTCCTTACTGATAGTACCCACCAGCTCCTCTGGTGAGGTTCTGCAAAAACTAATCAGTATTACTGTTGCACCAAGCACTGTACACTTGCTATTACCTTGTTTGCTATACTTGCATTATTAGTGATACTGCAGATCACACAATAACCAGACTTCTGTTTGCTACACCAATCATTACAGAACAGCAGACCAAAAAATGTCTATGGATACACTATGCACTCAGGTCAAACTGTTGACCACAGCTGTGAACGATCTTACCAATACGGTCAACACACAACAGGCACAAATTAATTTATTGTCTGAGGTAGTGACCCGACTTCAAAAGACCAATGCATCAGTGTCATCCCCTGTACTTAGTGAACCCAGGATGCCTCATCCTGAGAGATTTTCAGGGCACCGGTCTGATTTTCGGAATTTCAAGCATCGTTGCTTATCATATTTTGAGTTACGCCCGGTATCTTCGGGTTCTGAGAGTCAGCGAGTTACCTTTCTAAAAACTTTGTTGTCTGGTGACTCGCAGACTTGGGCTTACAGTCTCCCCACTGGTCATGAGGCATTAACATCAGTTCAGGAGTTTTTTAAAGCAATGGCTATTATATATGATGATCCAGATTTAGCTATGACGTCAGAGAGGAAACTCAAAACTCTCCGACAAGGTCATAACACTGTTGAAACTTATGCTGCTGAGTTTAGAAAGTGGGCGGTGTCAGCCAGATGGGGGCACTATGCTTTACTAGACTGTTTTTTATCGGTGTTATCTGATGCTGTTTCTGACCTGATGTTAAGCCACCCAGAACCTAAGACACTAGACGAGGCAATCTCGTTAGCTATCAAGATTGACCGTCGAGTTCATTACCAAAGGCAAACTCGAGGTAGAGTGTCAGGAAAGCCTTCCCCTGTTCCTTTTTCCGCTCCTACTCCTTCTACTCCTCCTCAGGACGAACCGATGCAAATCGGACAATCCAAGCTCTCTGAGGTTAAGAAAAATAGGAGACGTACTGAGAGACTCTGCCTGTATTGTGCAGAGAAGGGTCATGTGGTACAAACCTGTCCCAGGAAGGCGGAAAACTCTATCGCCTAGGTGTAGCTGGAGGTACTACCCTAGGCGATTCTGTGTTACCTCTAAAAAATAGTCGCTTACTTCTCCCATGTTCTATCACCTGGGAAGATCAAGTCCAGTCTACCCAGGCCTTTATAGGCTCGGGTTCCGCAGCAAATTTTATGGATTATGATTTTGCTGTTAAGTTTGGTTTTCCTCTTCTCTCTTTGGGACGTCAGGTTGTTGTTACTGCAGTGGATGATTCACCACTGCAGGGCAAACAACCTCTTTCTCATACTCCTGTACTCTTGTGTCAAATAGGGGCTTTGCATAAGGAACAGATACAGTTTTTTGTACTTAAGATGGCTACCTCCACTGTGATCCTTGGTATGCCGTGGCTTCAAAAACAACATTCCCCTCAGATAGACTGGAGTTCCAGGCAATTGTTGAGCTGGTCCTCCTACTGCCATCATCATTGTATGGAAAAAGTCACGGTGTGTGCTACCAAGGTTCAAGTGGAGGGGTTGCCTATTCAGTATTCTGATTTTTCTGACGTCTTTTGTCCCAAGGCGGCAGACAAACTTCCTCCTTATCGAAGTTTTGACTGCTCCATTGACTTGAGATCAGGTTGTATGCCCCCTAGAGGCCATTTATTTAACCTTTCGGGGCCTGAAAAACTTGCCATGCAGGAGTATATTAAAGAAAATGTAGCCAAAGGTTTCATTCGTCCATCTTGGTCCCCGGCCGAGGCAGGTTTATTTTTTGTACAAAAGAAAGACGGTGGCCTTCGGCCATGTATCGATTACAGAGAATTGAACAACATTACTGTGAAAAATCGTTACCCTCTTCCTCTGATTGATGACTTGTTCGCTCAGATTACTGATGCAGGGGTCTTCACTAAACTTGATCTCAGAGGAGCATACAACCTGGTTCGCATAAGAGAGGGTGACGAGTGGAAGACGGCGTTCAACACACCCGGTGGGCACTACGAGTACCTTGTGATGCCCTTCAGGTTGTGCAACGCATCCGCCGTCTTCCAGGAGTTGATTAACGAAGTCTTTAGGGAGGTTCTGGGGCAGTTCGTTCTAGTCTACTTAGATGACATTCTCATTTTCTCATCTAATATTGCTGAACACAGGGAACACATGAAGTATGTTTTAAGGAAACTACGACAAAATTCCCTGTATGCTAAACTCGAGAAGAGTCTATTCGAAGTTTCTGAAGTTCCCTTCCTGGGGTAGATAATCTCCACTGCAGGATTCTCCATGGACCCCAAGAAGGTTTCTGCTGTCCTGGAGTGGCCCCAACCTGTAGGGTTGAAGGCACTCCAGCGCAGTGGCGTACCAAGGGTGTTTGACACCCGGTGCTGATTATTCAGATAGCACCCCCACTCCCAAAAAAAAAAGTAAAGGAGTGAGTTTGACTGCTGCCACTGTCCAACATGACTATGGTAGGGATTCGATTGCGGCCTACTCTGAGGGAAATGTATATGTAATATGTAAAGCGCTGTGGAGAATAAATAATAATATGGTAGGACATTAGACAATTACTATGGTAGGATAAGATTGTAAGCTCCTCTGAGGACAGTCAGTGACATGACTATGTACTCTGTAATGTGCTGCAGAAGATGTCAGTGCTATATAAATACATAATAATATGGTAGGACATTAGAACATTACTATGGTATGATTAGATTGTGAGCTCCTCTGAGTACAGTCAGTGACATGACTATGTACTCTGTAATGTGCTGCAGGAGATGTCAGTGCTATATAAATACATAATAATATGGTATGACATTAGACTATGACTATGGTAGGATTCGATTGTAAGCTCCTCTGAGTACAGTCAGTGACATGACTATGTACTCTGTAAAGTGCTGCAGAAGATGTCAGTGCTATATAAATACATAATAATATGGTATGACATTAGACTATGACTATGGTAGGATTAGATTGTAAGCTCCTCTGAGGGCAGTCAGTGTCATGACTTTGTACTGTGTAAAGTGCTGCAGAAGATCTCAGTACTATATAAATACACAATAATAAGGAAGAGACATTAGACTATGATTATGGAAGGATTAGATTGTGAGCTCCTCTGAGGACAGTCCGTGACATGACTATGTACTCTGTACATTACTGCAGAAGATAGCAGTGCTATAGAAAGACATAATAATAATAATATGGTAGGACATTAAACTATGGTAGGATTAGATTGCGAGCGCCTCTGAGGACAGTCAGTGACATGACTATGTACTATTTAATGTGCTGCAGAAGATGTCAGTGTTATATATGTTACGGCCAGAACCCGAAGTTTGGCCACTTCTAGTTCTGGCCGGCCACTTCGGGTTCTGGCCGGCCAATTTGCGAAGTGGCCGCTGCGCTGCGGCCAATGTTAGAAATGGATTGTTTACTCTGATATTAATGTATCTTCTGGCCGCAGCGCAGCGGCCAAACGTATTAATTTGTTGCAATTAAGCCGGTGGCAATGTAACAATTCAAGCCGCCTGCTTTTTCTCTGCCTCTCTCTCCTTCTCCCCCACCCGCCTCTCTCTCCTCCCCCCGCCTCTCTCGCTCTCCTATGGGCAGCCGGCGGGGACACGAGTGTCCCCCCGGAGTCGTTCGTCGCGGCAGGGAAGCCTGCCGTTCTTGCAGAGCGGGTGCTGGCAGAAGCAATGTCTGCAGCCTCCCCGCTCTGCTGCCCCTGCTGCGACGAACGACTCTGGGGGACTCGCGTGTCCCCCGCCGGCTGGCCATAAGAGGAGAGAGAGAGAGGCAGATAAAAAGCCGGCGGCTTGAATTGTTACATTGCCGCCGGCTTAATTGCAACAAATTAACTAAGTGGTTATACGTTTGGCCGCTGCGCTGCGGCCAGAAGATACATTAATATCAGAGTAAACAATCCATTTCTAACATTGGCCGCAGTGCAGCGGCCACTTCGCAAATTGGCCGGCCAGAACCCGAAGTGGCCGGCCAGAACTAGAAGTGGCCAAACTTCGGGTTCTGGCCGTAACATATATAAATACAAAATAAAAATATGGTAAAACATTAGACTATGACTATGGTGGGATTAGATTGTGAGCTCCTCTGACTCTGAGGACAGTCATTACCATGACTATGTACAGTTAGCATGTCCAATTAGCACCCATCAGCAGAGATGTGACAGAAGGGGAGTAGAGGGTAGCAGATAGGTGACAGGAGGGCAAGGTGGCAGAGAGGTGACAGAAGGGGAGGATGGCAGCTAGGTGAAAGGAGGGGAGGGGGTGGCAGAGAGGAGATGGGAGGGTGGTAAAGGGGTGACAGGAGGGGAGGGTGGCAGTGAGGGGTCTGCAGGGGAAGGGAGGGTGGTAGAGAGGGGAGAGCAGAAGCGGGGAGGGTGGTATAGAGGTGACAGGAGGGGAGGGTGACAGAGAGGGATCAGCAGGGGAAGGGTGGCAGAGAGGTGACAGCAGGGGAGGGTGGCAAAGAGGTAACAGGAGGGGAGGGTGGTAAAGGGGTGGCAGAGAGGGGTCCGCGAGAGGAGGATTGCAGGAAGGTGATAGGTGCCAGAGAAGTGGTCAGCAGGCAAGGAAAGGGTGGCAGAGAGGTGGGAGCAGGGGAGGGTGACAGTAGGGGAGTAGAGGGTGGCAGAGAGAGGTGGTAGTAGAGGAGGGGAGAGTGGATAAGAAAATTACAGTAACATGCTGAAGGTGAGGGGAGAGAGTGGTAAAGAGGTGATATGCTGCAGCCTACTGAGGGTGAGGAAAGGGTCAGTCAGGGTAGAGAGGTTGAGAAGTCAGGATGGGGGAGAAAAAAAAAGTTGAAGCTGCAGTCGGGCTGCAGCTAAAAGCACCTGACATCCGATCCTCAAGCTCCCTGCAGCGAGGCTGCTATAGAAGTTCTTCCACTTGTTGCACAGGGAAAGCACCATTGCGGGGGAGGGGGGATCCGTAAGGCTGCACTGAGAGCCCCAGTCAGTCAAATAGTTCAGCACTCACTCTGTGCTGTTAACTAGTGCATCACTGCAGAACAGCTGCATCAGTTTTTAGATGTCAGGACTGCCTGCTCCCCTCTCCCCGTGCATTTAAAAGCAGACCAACCTCATTCCCCCCTCCCTCCCTCCCTATGAACTTCTCCATTTGCAGAGCGCAGCAGCTTAAATGATATATAGTCTCAATCACCCGCTCCACTCCTCCTGATGTTCCCTCCATTTTGACTCAGACAGCCACAGCGCAGGCAGAAATGATGGTATGCAGTCCGTCCACCAGCCAGCCACTCTCTGCCTTCTCTCCCTGCATGTCCCATGTAATCACGCAACTTGCAGAGAACAGGAAGTGGTGAGAGCGGCGGGCTGGTGGATGGACGTGTACCATCAATTCTGCCTGCACTGATTCAACAGCGAGGGAACATCAGGAGGAGCGAAGCAGGTGATAGAAACTATATATTATATAAACCACAAGCTGCACTCTGCAAATGGAGACGCAGAGAAGAATTAATGGTGAGGTAAAGAGGAATGAAGTCGGGACCCCCTCCCTGCGTCCTCACCACATTGCCCTGCTATCCCTGGACTTCTGCCCATGTGTCACCCCCTTCCCATGATGACACCCGGAGCGCCCCGCCCCCTGCGCCCGCCCCTATAGATGCCACTGCTCCAGCGATTTCTTGGCTTCGCTAACTATTACAGGAAGTTTATCAAAGGATTTTCTGCTGTGGTTTCACCCCTCACAGAACTTACCAAAAAGGGGGCAGATACATACAATTGGTCAGCAGAAGCTCAGTCTGCATTTTCATCACTTAAAAAATTGTTCTGCTCCGCCCCCATTTTAGGACATGTGGACATCACTCTCCCATTCATTGTTGAGGTGGATGCTTCAGAGATCGAGGTTGGGGCTGTGTTGTCTCAGCACTCCGGTCTGCAGGGCAGGTTGCATCCTTGTGCATTTTTCTCTAGGAAGTTTTCCCCCGCTGAGAAAAATTATGATATTGGGAATCGAGAACTGTTGGCCATCAAACTTGCATTTCAGGAATGGCGACATTGGCTCGAGGGGGCTGAACATACTATCACAGTCTATACCGATCACAAGAACTTAGAGTATATTGAAGGGGCTAAACGCCTCAGCCCCAGACAAGCCCGTTGGTCCCTGTTTTTCACGAGATTCTGATTCATAGTTACCTACAAACCTGGCAGTAAGAACGTCAAGGCTGATGCATTATCCAGATGTTTCGAGCCCGAGATGATACAGCCCTCAACTCCCGAAAGCATCCTTCCCGAGAAAGTGGTTCTTGGTGCTACTGAGACTTGGTAGGATTGGGCATCTACTCTGAAACCTTATCAGCAGGAGGTTCCCGAATGGAAACCAGATGAAGTTCTCTTTGTGCTACTACAGTTCCGATTAAAGATTCTTCATGTTTTCCATTCTCATAAGAATGCAGGGCATCCAGGGGTTGCCAAAACGCAGGAGCTGTTAGACAGATGTGTCTGGTGGCCATCCATGGTGTCTGATTGTAAAGAGTTTGTAGAAGATTGCTCTGTGTGTGCCAGGAGTAAGCCGCCCAGGCGTGCTCCTGTGGGTACGCTACAGTCACTACCAGTGCCTGAACAACCATGGACCCATCTGTCCATGGATTTTGTGGGTGAGCTGCCCCAATCTGAGGGGAAAACAGTCATCTGGGTGGTAGTCGATAGGTTCAGTAAAATGGCCCATTTTATCCCGCTGGACGGACTCCCCTCTGCTCAGAAACTGGCAGAACTCTTAATTCACCACATTTTCCGGCTGCATGGTATCCCAGAGAATGTGGTGTCAGACAGGGGAGTCCAGTTCGTCTCCAAGTTCTGGAGGGCGTTCTGTCATCACTTAGTTATGAACCTATCATTTTCCTCCGGCTACCACCCACAGACTAATGGGCAAACGGAAAGGGTTAACCAGTCCATTAAAGGGATACTGTAGGGGGGGTCGGGGGAAAATGAGCTGAACTTACCCGGGGCTTCTAATGGTCCCCCACAGACAATTCCTCAGGTGCTATGTGGCAGATGCTCAGTTGGACTGGGTGAAATTTTTACCATTTGCAGAGTTTGCCCATAATAACTTAAAGAGCACCTCTTCAGGTTTCTCCCCGTTCCAGGTAGTAACGGGGAGATCACCCAAGTTCTCTCCACTGCCAGTAGTATCATCTCCTTTTCCTGCCCTGGAAGATTGGCAGGGAACCTTGAAGGAGATTTGGAGTTTGGTCAAAAGAAACCTAGAAAAGGCCTTTCAAACCCAGAAAAAACAGGCAGATAAGAGACGCTCTGTAGAGTGGGATTTTGCACCAGGTGATATGGTGTGGGTTTCTACCAGGCATTTGGCCTTAAAACAGCCCTCTGCGAAGTTGGGTCCCAGATTTATAGGTCCATACCCCGTGTCCAAAAAGATCAATAGTGTCACATATGTAATTTCCCTACCTTCTAGTATGAGAGGTGTGAAGTCATTCCATGTGTCTTTGTTAAAACCTGCTGTGCATGTGGATTCCTCCCCCCCCCCCTGTGGTGATTGATGGAGAACCTGAGTGTGAGATAGGACAAAATTTGGACTCTCAATGGGTGCAGAACTCCATACAGTACCTTGTTCACTGGAAGGAGTATGAGCCTGAGGAGAGATCTTGGGTACCAGGGAATCGTATGCATGCGGAGGAACTTAGGGAAAAGTTCCATGAATCGCACCCTGAGAAGCCAGGTAGACCGTGTCCGGAGTTCACGCCTCAAGGGGGGGGGGGGGGTACTGTAACATTCTGTGGAGATGCAGCTGCGGGCAGTCAGGATGCCCCCGCAGCTGCTCGGTTTCCCTGTCGGGCGTTTCTCCTGTCTCCTCGGCGTCTAGCGCGCCGAGGGGATTGTCAGTGGCTCAGAGGGTGGCTTTGTCGCGCGCGCACACACAGACGGGACCTTTATGCGGGGAGGAGGCGCGGCAGCTGTCCTGCCGGTCGACTGACGTCAGAGGAGACTCTCGGCAGCTCTGATTGGCTGATGGGTGTGGGCGTGGCCGAGGGGTCTCCTCCGCTTCTTAAGCCTCTGAGAATCACTCGCAAATTGTCTGCTGTTGCGAATGCTTCGTGTGAGCACTCAGACCTTAGTTAGTTCCGGTGTGCTTTGATCTGGGAGGAAACCAGGGATTTCACACAAGACTAGGAATTGATATTACTACTGTTATTATTGCTTGATTATCTGTGTATGACTCTGGATCTCTTCTGCCTACCCTTACGCTATAAGATTCTGTACTTTCGCCCATCTGATCCTGTTGCTGACTCTGCCTGAAATACCTTTATCCTTCTGCCTGCCGATTCTGTACTGTATCCTCCTGTCTGTTGTCGAACCGATCTGTCTGACCACTCTACTCACCAGTGAGCCCTTGTCACTGGTGAGGTTCCTTACTGATAGTACCCACCAGCTCCTCTGGTGAGGTTCCTTACTGATAGTACCCACCAGCTCCTCGGTGAGGTTCCTTACTGATAGTACCCACCAACTCCTCTGGTGAGGTTCTGCAAAAACTAATCAGTATTACTGTTGCACCAAGCACTGTACACTTGCTATTACCTTGTTTGCTATATTTGCATTATTGGTGATTCTGCAGATCACCATATAGTCAGGTATAGTGTCTGATTTATTGATGATACTGCAGATCACACATTAACCAGACTTCTGTTTGCTACACCAATCGTTACACCCTGGAGGTAATTTTTTTTATATTTCTGCAAAATAACTTTTCAGCGCCTAGAAACTTAAAAAGTACTAAAAAGAAGGTAAATGTACCCATTTGTAACAAATTAAGTATGAAACTTATTTTGAGTATTTCCTTGCTTGCTGACGGTTTAAAGGAAACCTAGCCCTCCCCAAAAAAATGAGTTTCACTTACCTGGGGCTTCTTCTAGTCCCCTGCAGCCACCCTGTGCCCTCGTAATCACCAGCTAGTTTCGTTCTTGCCGACTAGGAGTCGGCGGGCCGCCACACCTGTAAAAAAGGTTTGCACGCATTCCCGCTGGTGCAGGAAGCTATTGAGGACATTAACACATACATTTTAAATTTTTATGCGTTGTACCTTGGGGGGGGGGGGTTAGGTTTCCTTTAAAGAGACTCTGAAGTGTGTCTAAATGCATGTTTTTAACTTTTATTTATGTTAAGCACTATAGCTAGTGCTAAACCACCGCACACCCCCCCCCAAGGGGGTTAAGGTTAGGCACCACCAGGAAGGTTTAAGGGTTAAACCAGGGAGGGTTAAGGTTAGGTACCACTATGGAGGTTTTAGGGTTAGGCACCACCAGGGGGGTCTTAGGGTTAGGCACCACCAGGGGAGGGTTCTGTGTGAGAAAAAGGAGTGGTTACGTTATAGTAAAACATCAGTAAGTATTTTACTATATGAATGAAGTAGCACAATATCAGTAAATTACACAAAATTTTATCACTTTTACTGGTGCTCATTTTAGTAAATGTAAAAATAGAGGTTACAGTGGGGAATAGTAGGATATCAGTATTATAAACAATATTTGATGGCATATCCTGGAGCTCAGTTTACTGAATGATAACTAATGTCGTTTATATCTGGCGCCCTATTTAATCGGAGCCTTCATTAGATGCAAATGTTCGCATGGTAACTAAGTCCTAATTGTGTTTTTTTTTCAGGACTTGCTGCTAATTGTGATGTTTGGTACACACTGCTGGGTTCTATTTTGGGACAAATGTTATTTCATTTGTAATTTAGCTGAGCAGCATGAGTTCTCTGATACCAAGGGAGGACTGAAGCAAGAGGTGCTTGGGGACAAAGCAATTGGCTAAATATACTGTGCAAGGCAGACTGCTCATTCATTGCTCACTATACATGAGGCATAGAAGATGATGGATACTTGTACAGACTTCAATATGACTGCTGAAATAATTGTGGTTCAGTTTGATGTCTGTATGTATTGCAAGCCTTTCAAGCAATTTAGATAAGAGGGAAACAGAGAAAGATGGGCTGGTAATTACAGTGCGTTGATGGTTTTAGAGAAGGTTTATTGAGAACAGATGTTATGACTGTGTGTTCGAATGCGAAAAAAAAAATACTAATGGAAACTAATAAATAAAATGAAAAAAGTCAGGGCAGGTATGAACGATGAGGAATAAAGTGGGAGACAATGGAGTCTAGAGAAGGCCAATTCTGAAGATTACAAGGTGCAATGTTTGCAATTAAATTGAGCCATAGTAAAACAGAGGGGGAGAGGGGCTAAGCTTGACAGTGACACTATAAAATGAATAAATCCAGTCTTTTTCTGGATTGCATACCCAGACTTGCTAACCTTTCCATCTGCCTTCTGATCATGCTGCCCTCTGCCTTTGACATGCAAGATTCTCTACTTCATTGACCTTGGCCTGAATGGTCTTGCTTGCCCCCTTGTTTGAACTTGACCTATACTTAAACCTTGACCTTGACTAGTGGTCACATGCCTTGACATCTGCCTGAACTCTAGAATAAAAAAAGATAGGTGGCACTGCAATTGTAATGACCTGTGGGCCCCTTAGTTGCAAATTTGCATTGTTTAAACCTGACACCTTACCTGAGTATTGTTGTTGACCATGTCCCTCCTGTTATGACCACAGTTGTACCTTTCTTCTGATGGCTACTTTCAGCAAGATAAAGCACCATGTCACTAAGCTCCCATCATCTTAGGCTCCCTGCACACTGCATGCGATTCCTATTCCAATTACGCTTTTTAATAGCTTTTTACATCCGATTCCGATTTTTAATCTTTACTGCATGCTGCATTTTTTTATCCGTTTTTTTGTTGAATGTATTCAGGGAAAATCGGAATTGAAAATCGGAAACGGAATCGGAATCGCTAAACGGATTTGCAGTGTACAGGGAGCCTTAAACTGTTTTTCTGACCATGATAATGAGTTTACCGAACTCCAATGGCCTCAGTCACCAACTCAAATAGCACACCTTTGGGATGTGTGGAAAAGGGAGATTTGCATCATGGATCATGTGCAGCTGACAAATCTGCAGAATTAATGTGATGCTGTCATATCAATATGGACCCAAATGTCTGAGGAATGTTTCCAACATCTTGTCGGATCTATGCCATTAAGAATTAAGGCAATTCTGAAAGCAAACGAGGGTCCAACCCGGTACTAGCAAGGTGTACCTAATAAAGTGGCCAGTGAGTGTATGTGAGCATACTGACTTAGGCTCCCTGCACACTGCATGCGATTCTGATTTTTTTAATCATTTTTTACATGCGATTCCGATTTTTAATTGTTACTGCATGCTGCTTTTTTTCTGTGTTTTTCTGTTGATAGCATTCACGGAAAATCGGAATCGCAAATTGGAATCGAAATTGCAAATCTGATTTGCAGTGTGCAGGGAGCCTTAAGTTGTGTAAGTCCTCATTACTCACAAACTGCATGAACAAAAAGTTTTTATCACACGTCAGCTAATTATTATAATTATTATTATTTAGTATTTATATAGCGCTGACATCTTTCGCAGCACTGGACAGAGTATATATTGTCTTGTCACCTGACCTAACTGTCCCTCAGAAGGGCTCACAATCTAATCCCTACCATAGTCAGATGTCTATGTATGTATTGTGTAGTGTATGTATCATAGTATAGGGCCAATTTAGAGGGAAGCCAATTAACTTATCTGTATGTTTTTAGAGTGTGGGAGGAAACCAGAGTGCCGGGAGGAAACCCACACAGACACAGGAAGAACATACAAACTCGGTGCACATAGTGCTAATCAGTTACAAATCACAGATCCGGCCCAAGTTCTGCTACTGCTCCCAACACCTCCCCCCTTACCTTCGAAACTTAGCACAGACTGCCCTATTGGAAGGAAGGAATATGAGGGGCAAATTCAACAGTGCTTAATATTTTTATTACTGATTGGCAGTCACTTTGAATGCTCAAAACACAAATGAAGTACGGTATAATGAATTTGGTGATAGCATTAAATGAAGGTACCGATGGATGAAGTGGTGGCCTGTATTACAATTTCTATGAGAGTTTACAACTTTTCGTCACAGCTCTGTAAGGCAAATCAGTTGGATTTTCCCTCTGAATCCTGCAGTACCATAAAACAGATTTTAGACATCCACTGGGATCTCACAGAAAAATGCTTTTCACTTTAACTCATTTCAGATTGAAAGGCTATAGCCCCTTAAAGGATATCTTAGCACTCCTAAACGTTAATAATGGGGAGAGCAGGCATGTGTAGCAGGCAGTCGTCATACCCACTGGTTCCCCTGTTCTTCTCTGTCCACCTCTATTACCTCGTAAAGTGGCAGAAGCTCTCTGCTCATGCGCACTACGTATTCCTGACATCACATAGTGCACATGCGCAGAACGCTCCCGGCCATGGGCGTGCGATCCAGTGCCTGTGCACTGTTCACCAACCCTGGCCAACTCAGAATTAGCTTCAGGTG
Source organism: Hyperolius riggenbachi (assembly GCF_040937935.1). NCBI lineage: Eukaryota > Metazoa > Chordata > Amphibia > Anura > Hyperoliidae > Hyperolius > Hyperolius riggenbachi. The sequence goes on from NC_090646.1 coordinate 484,925,288, forward strand.
GCCTTTACAATTTTATGCTTTGTCTAAAAAATAATATCTGGCTGTAGAATGAAAATGAAAGGACCACTATCGCGAAAATCGTACATTTTAAAATACATGTAAACACATACAGACAAGAAGTATGTTTCTTCCAGAGTAAAATGAGCTGTAAAATACTTTTCTCCTATGTTGCTGTCACTTACAGTAAGTAGTAGAAATCTGACAGAACTGACAGGTTTTGGACTAGCCCATCTTGTCATGGGGGATCCTCCTGTTTTTGTTTAGTTTCAAAAGCACTTAGTGAATGGCAGTTGCTCTGTCCAACTGCCCAAAAAAAGTGTGCAGCAAGCAGGGAAGCTGGCAAGCATCATTGTATAAATCCTTTTCAGGGAATGTCTTTATAAAGAATAAAAGCCTTGCTGAGAATTACCCATGAAGAGATGGATTAGTTCAAAACCTGTCGGTTCTGTCAGATTTCTACTACCTACTGCAAGTGACAGCAACACAGGAGAAAAGTAATTTATGGCTTATTTTACTCTGAAAAAACATACTTCTTATTTGTATATGTTTGCATGTATTTAAAATTTTACAATTTTTCGTAATAGTGTTCCTTTAAGATTCCTAATATTATGTTACGAGATAGCTTTGTAGCACACTGATATACTGTATCAAGAAAAATGTAGCTTTTCTTTAATCACAACCAATCAATAAATATTATGTTAGACTCTCCCTAGAACATGTACTAATATGACATTTATTTGTATTTGTTTCATTAAAATAGTTGACAAGAAAAAATGATTAAGCATAGATATACAGGAAATTAGTAGAGACAGACGATAGATAATGATTAGATACAACATGCATTTAACTTGCTGTATTGAGTACAGAGGATACATTTTTATGTACACGTACCTCCGTACGCCACACTGCACAATTTAGTGGGTCATAAACAGATATGGTACAGTTCATAAAAAGAGGTGAAGAATTTACTAGGCTGTGTACATGAGGAGCGTGCATATATGGCACATATGAAGTAAATTCCTACCTAGAAATGCTTACACACTATTTTATTGAACATAAGAAATTAACATGGTGACGTAAGATGAAGAACATTCAGTTTTTTTTTACTGTAGTATGTATTTTCTCTATTTAAAAAAATGGTGTTTTTGTATCTAGTGGATTGCTATCAGAGAATCTACTCTACCTCATAAAGTATATCCCATATCGATGTGCCTACTCCAACTTGCTGTACTGTTTCCTGGTTGTCCTATGCCAGGTGTGCTACAAACAACCAGAATTATGGGAGTGTGGTCATGGGGTGGTCACATGATCATTACACATGAGCCTGGTCCCGTGGTAGTGCTATATACATATGGCAATGCTGAAAGCTGAGGCTTGTACAACTGCCATATGAATAGTCAGAAACAGCAGTTGAGGCACAATTTTAGGCAAGTGATTGGCTTCCTAGCCCTGTGGTCACTTAATTTACTTAAAGAGACTCTGTAACAACAAAAACCTCCCCTGGGGGGTACTCACCTCGGGTGGGGGAAGCCTCCGGATCCTAATGAGGCTTCCCACGCCGTCCTCTGTCCCACGGGGGTCTCGCCGCAGCCCTCCGAACAGCCGGCGACTGTGCCGACTGTCAGTTCAATATTTACCTTTGCTGGCTCCAGCGGGGGCGCTGTGGCGACTTTCGGCACGGAAATAGACGGAAATACCCGATCTCCGTCGGGTCCGCTCTACTGCGCAGGCGCCGGAAACTTGCGCCTGCGCAGTAGAGCAGACCCGACGGCGATCGGGTATTTCCGCCTACTTCGGCGCCGAGAGGCATCAGAGCGCCTGCGCAGGAGCCAGGAAGGTAAATATTGCGTCACGGCTGTACGGAGGGCTACAGCGAGACCCCCGAGGGACGCAGGACGGCGTGGGAAGCCTCATTAGGATCCTGAGGCTTCCCCCACCCGAGATGAGTACCCCCCAGGGGCCGGTTTGTCGTTACAGTTCCTCTTTAAAGGACAACAGGAATGAGAGGAATATGGAGGCTGCCATATTTATTTCCTTGTAGGCAATCCTGCTGATATGTTATGCATCAGTAGTGTCTGAATCACACACCTGAAACAAGCATGTGTCAAATGCAGACAAACTCAGGAGGTTTGCAATGCATATTTACTTACTTAAAGGGAACCTAAAAGGAGTAAAATTATTTAAAATAAAAACATGACATAGCTGCAAATGAATATTACATACTAACCTCACCGTCAGTTCCTCTCAGAAGCTCACCATTTTCTTCTTACAGTGATCCCTTCCAGTTCTGACAATATTTTGTCAGAACTAAAATATACCAGTTGCTGTCAGTTATATATCAGCAGTTGTCAGTTACAACTGAATGTGCAAGGTAAAGTCCATGTTTCCTTATGGCTCACGTGGGCGATGGTTACAGTTTAACAGTGTGCTGACCAGGAAGCTGTTATGGTGTAATGGTCATTTTTAAAATGGAGGATGGAAAATTCCATTGATCACAGTGGACAAATGGGATGCAGGAGAGGAGAAAGATATTGAGGAGTACATTACATTGGAGGTAAGTATGACCTGTTTATGGTTATTTTGACTTTTTATTTTCAGTTCAGGTTCTCTTTAAGTTATTCACTCTTACTTTTCATCCTAAAGAGATTTCCCCCATCGCCCCCCCCCCCCTAGGGACACTTTTTATGGTGCCAGGTTCCCTTTAAGTGAAACATTTGATCTACATTTTTTTCAGAGTCTAAAGGCAGAGGACCTGCAGCACAGTCAGGCAATTTGCATTGTTTAAAAGAAAATCAATATGGTAGCATCTATATACCCTTTTGCTTCGTGTATCAAAAAAGGGCGCCTGGGAAAAAGGGCGCGGGATATAGCGAAATTTTAAGTTGTAATGTAAAACAATATTTTTACATTTATAGCTTGTAAACGAAAATGTAGTGCTAAATAGGTTGAATAAACGGAAATTAAATGGCAAAATACCGTCTATAACATCAAACGAACTCTGAAATGAAACATCAAATAGCGTCTATAACAAAAATGATATTTACACTTGTATTAAGCATAGTAATACAATGGTAGATTTTACAAGTATTTTACTGCAATTATACCTAACTTTAGGCTCACACAGATCTCTTCCTATCCCTATCCCTAACCCCTAGACCCCCCTCCCCTTTGTGTAAATATACATAATTTAATAATTTGTATTTATTACATATATTGTGCTGTAAGTATACCTAACCCTACTCTCACACAAAACCCTCCCTGTACCTATCCCTAACCCCTAGACCCCCCTGGTGGTGCCTAACCAACCCCCTGGTGGTGCCTAACCCTAAGACTAGAGATGTCTCGAACCTCCGATTTTCGGTTCGCGAACCCTGTTCGCGAACCCCCGCGAAAGGTTCGGTTTGCGAAAAAGTTCGCGAACCGCAATAGACTTCAATGGGGAGGCGAACTTTGAAAAATAGAAAAAAATCTATACGCCTAGAAAAATGATAGAAAACATGTTTCAAAGGCTCTAATACCTGGAGGCAGACATGATTGAGTGAAATACACATCAAATGTCCCAGGCTAACATCTAGGTTTCACACAGACCCCTATTTTAATTTAGGGCACCCTCCACCCTCCTCCCTCCTACTGGAGGGAGGAGGGTCTCATCTGCCAGAGAATTATATTATTTCAAAAGCCAGTTTACATACCATAGCTGAGAATTGAACCCAGGTCTCACTGTGTGGTGGGCAAGTACCTTAACCGCTGTACCACAACAGTACTAACTGAAGCTGGCCTACCATTTACCATTTATGCTCAATCCAACAGAAAAATTAGACAAGATAGCAGCGTTAGGAAGACTTGCCTAAGGTCTCCTACTGAATAGGTGCTGGCTTACTGAACAGACAGAGACGAGATTCAAACCCTGGTCTCCTGTGTCAGAGGCAGAGCCCTTAACCATTACACCATGCAGCCACTGCTTATAGATATGTAGCCAGACATGGCCTTGTATTTTGTGTTCAACAGTTGTCAAGAGAAAAATTAGACAAGATAGCAGTGTTAGGAAGACTTGCCTAAGGTCTTCTACTGAATAGGTGCTGGCTTACTGAACAGACAGAGACGAGATTTGAACTCTGGTCTCCTGTGTCAGAGGCAGTGCCCTTAACCATTACACCATCCAGCCACTGCTTACAGATATGTAGCCAGGCATGGCCTTGTCTTTTGTGTTCAACAGTTGTCCAAAGAGAACCCTAGATAGCCAGGTAGATTCATATCTCTCACTCTTTCTCTCTCTCTCTCTCTCTCTCTAGTAGGGATGGTCACCGCTTTCCACGGAATTGTATTTTTGAGCATAAATGGATTGAGCATAAATGGTACATGCTAGGCTGGCATCAGCATGTAGTGTTGGTGAGAGAGAGAGAGAGAGAGAGAGAGAGAGAGAGAGAGAGAGAGAGAGAGAGAGAGAGAGAGAGAGATGAATCTACCTGGCTATCTGGGGTTCTCTTTGGACAACTGTTGAACACAAAAGACAAGGCCATGTCTGGCTACATATCCGTAGGCAGTGGCTGCATGGTGTAATGGTTAAGGGCTCTGCCCCTGACACAGGAGACCAGGGTTCGAATCTTGTCTCTGTCTGTTCAGTAAGCCAGCACCTATTCAGTAGGAGACCTTAGGCAAGTCTTCCTAACACTGCTATCTTGTCTAATTTTTCTCTTGACAACTGTTGAACACAAAATACAAGGCCATGTCTGGCTACATATCTGTAAGCAGTGGCTGCATGGTGTAATAGTTAAGGGCTCTGCCTCTGACACAGGAGACCAGAGTTTGAATCTCGTCTCTGTCTGTTCAGTAAGCCAGCACCTATTCAGTAGGAGACCTTAGGCAAGTCTTCCTAGCGCTGCTATCTTGTCAAATTGTTCTCTTGGATTGAGCATAAATGGTAATTGCTAGGCCAGCTTCAGTTAGTACTGTTGTGGTACAGCGGTTAAGGTACTTGCCCACCACACAGTGAGACCTGGGTTCAATTCTCAGCTATGGTATGTAAACTGGCTTTTGAAATAATATAATTCTCTGGCAGATGAGACCCTCCTCCCTCCGGTAGGTAGGAGGGTGGAGCCCACAAGAGCCCAATTAAAATCTCCCTAGCAGAATGTGTAGAAGCTATCCCTTAACTAATTAGTATAGGCAGATGAGTGAGTCAAATGGCTCAAGGACCTTGCCTTGTATAAGGGGGGGTGGGGCTCCACCAGTGAGTGCAGTCTAATTGGCAATAATGTGTCTGCTGACTGTGATGGAGAGGGTCAAAGTTTTGCTCCATAGAGCATTATGGGGCGAATCGAACTTCCAAGAAAGTTCGCGTTTGGTAGGCGAACGCGAACCACCGAAGTTTGCCTGGAACCGTTCGCCGGCGAACCGTTCGGGACATCTCTACCTAAGACCCCCCTGGTGGTGCCTAACCCTAAGACTCCCCTGGTGGTGCCTATCCCTAACCACCCCCTGGTGGTGCCTAACCCTAACCACCCCCCTGGTGATGCCTAACCCTAACCACCCCCTGGTGGTGCCTAACCCTAAGACCCCCCCTGGTGGTGCCTAATCCTAAAACCCCCCTGGAGGTGCCTAAGCCTAACCACCCCCCTGGTGGTGCCTAACCCTAACCACCCCCCTGGTGGTGCCTAGCCATAAATCTCCCCTGGTGGTGCCTAACCATAACCATCCCCCTGGTGGTGCCTAACCCTAACCATCCCCCTGGTGGTGCCTAACCCTAACACCCTTACACACATATAAACAATAATATATTTAATCCTTAAAATACTTCACTATAAATAACATGAATAGAATAATTTATATATTTGTAATAGAATAAATAGCCTTAAAATCACGTACACATTAATAATATTATAAATAGAAAAAGGTATATATATATATATATATAATAGAATAGATAGCCTTACAGTCACGAACGCATTAAGAATCTTAAAATAACGATAATATTAAAAGCGATATATTAGTAAGTTAATAAAACAATAATCAACGCATTATAAGTGTAAAAAACAAAGTTAATACCAAAAGCGATGCATTTCTAATAGAACAAGGTTGAAAACGATATTTAAGTATTATACGTATGAAAACGAATTTTAAATGATAAAATAAGTGTAAACGAAAATTTACTTGTTACAGCCCTGAAAGCGAAATTTAGAACGGAAAAATAAGTAAAAGCTCCTCTAAGCGAAATTTAAAAACGAAAAAATAAGTAAACCACAAAGTCAAAACGAACTTGTAAACAATATTTGTATTACGTAAACCTTATTCTGTAAAAGGAAAACTTTTGTTAACACGATCCCTGCAACCTCTATTTGTCGGGCGCCCTAATTTCCTGTCGGGCTCCCAATAGCCGATATTTGCATTGCAGTCTATGGCGGCGCCCTTTTTGTCCACTAGCCATATGCGCCCTTTTTTACTGTCCCGCCCTTTACTTCCCTTTAACTTTTAAGTTTGTTTTAAGAATGCAGATCAGGTGTCCCAGCATCCTTGATTTACACACGTGATCCAGGCAAGTCACTTATTACTGTAGCCAGACGATATGCAATAGTCAGGAAACCGGAAGAAGGCAAGTTTACTTTAAAAGATCCACTATGGAGCTATAATCCCACCTACATTGAGTGATTGTGATCAGAATGTTTGAATTTGTGTCTGGTGAACAACAGCAGCAAGGTTGGCTGCGCCGAAGAATGTGATTGCTTTTACTAGAAGATTCCAGGAGCAGAATGTTTTCCAGCCTCTTGCCTCATGCGGGGCATTGTTGTGTTACTACAGCTACAACATACACTTGTTACAAGAATCAATAGAACACGACTTGTCCAGTATTGTGTCACACGCTGTGGGCTTTTGGTCTGAAGTGGGTGGGTTGTTCTGGAAAGCCATTCATCATGAAGGTCCTCCCCCATGCACAGGCACACGCATGAGGGAGAAACTTCTGCACCAAATAAAAGATATGACACACAGTACACTGACATACACTCCGAATGTTTATCCTACTGGCTCTGTGAGGAGCTGCAACAAACAGCTCATCATACAAAGGAAACAAAAAAGAGATGAGTACACTATATGGGTCACTGATGTGTATTAATAATGATCTACCTACCTCAAAGCTCTACAAACAACTGTTACTTTTTGCTTTTTTCTTTTGCTAAGGGAGTACACTTTGCACAAACTTTTTCAATGGGGAAAATTAACAATAGACATACCTGATATACATATCATTATTGTACAAATATTTTCTGCAATGCTTTACAGAGAACATACAGAGAACAATTTTAAATAATTTTTCCCCACACAAAAGTCATCATGTTGGAATATGCTGTACAGTGTACATCCTGCAACATGTATGCATGCCTTGATCAGCGGATTGAGGGTGTTTACTGTTGCCCTGGGTGTGTGCGTGTTGCTCAGTTAGAGGCGGAAATAAGCTAAATAAGCTAAATAAGCATCTCGCAACACTGAGACGCATACACAACATGGAGAAGAGCTTGGATCTGACGATCCAGACACTGGATGGAACCGTTGAAGATGAGGAGGGTGGAGTACAGCCGGACCAAGAAGCAGAGGCAGCCGCTAGTTGGGTCACAGTTAGAAGGGGTAGGGGAAAAAGTGGCAGGGAGGCTAGTCCCGAGTTGTCCCTCACTAATAAGTATGCTTGTTTGCGTAATATTGGGGAGGATGATTCAGGAGTAGCAATGCTGCAGCAGGATGTGCTCCTTAGCAACCAAGGGGCAGACTGCTGTAACGAGAAAGGGAATAGGAGTGCAGCTAAGGCTAGACAGGTACTGGTGGTAGGGGATTCAATTATTAGGCGCACAGATAGGGTAATCTGTCGAAGAAACCGTGAATGCCGTACAGTCTGTTGCCTCCCGGGTGCTCGGGTTCGGCATGTAGCGGAAAGAATTGACAGATTACTGGGTGGGGCTGGGGAAGACCTGGCTGTCATGGTACACATTGGCACCAATGACAAAGTTAGTGGAAGATGCAAGGTCCTCAAAAATGATTTTCAGGTACTTGGAGATAAACTTAAAGCAAGGACCTCCAAGGTGGTGTTTTCTGAAATACTGCCAGTGCCACGTGCTACATCTGAGAGACAGAGGGAGCTTAGGGAGTTAAATAAGTGGCTGAGAAATTGGTGTAGGAAGGAAGGGTTCCTGGAGAACTGGGCAGACTTTGCAGTCGGCTACAGGTTCTACAGCAGGGATGGGCTGCACCTTAATGGGGAGGGTGCAGCTGCATTGGGGAGAAGATGGCTAAACAGTTGGAGGAGATTTTAAACTAGGATCTGGGGGAAGGGGGGAGGATAAAGTCTCAATACATAGACAAGATGAGGTAAAAAGACAGTGGGAACCTATCATTATGGAGGGTGGAGAGGGGGGTGGGGACAGTATAAAGATTAAGGAGGTTGGTAAAAATTCAAGTAGCCCAATTCATGTAA